>NC_140416.1:76401522-77601522 GCF_965140295.1 Lepidochelys olivacea
TTCTTCCACAGAATGTTTTACCTTTAGCTTAGCACAGTTCAGGCCAAAAGATTTAAACAGATGCTATGCTAGTGGTGAAAGAATGTTTAATATTGTATCAAACTGAACATAATCATCCTGTATCTTTCCCTTCCAGATTAAAGTAGAAGATTAACTTCCTTCATACAACTGGTCTAAAATCACCTTTTGCCTTATAACTTATAAAATAATAATAAAAAAATAAAAGCACTTGGCAAAAGCAAATATAGCAAGGAATGGTTGGATGATGTGCTTAGCTCCAAATGTGACATGAAATTAATAGCTCAAACTTTCACTCTCGCCAGTATATAGAAATATATTATGATAAAGATAAAATGTTATTCATCTTATGCAAATGTAGCACCATCAGAGAAGGGAGCACTCTAAAGGTAAAATTTGTTTAACTAATAGGATGTGTCATTTTTACATGTTTTATTACCTCTGCTGAAATGTTTTCAGTGAGGAGCATTTCCCTAAAAGGACAGATTTTTCCTCTCATTTAAACAAGTTTTACACTGGTATAATGTTATTAACTGCAGTAGATTAACTTCCAATTCACATTTTGTGAGTAGAGAATCAGGCCCAAAGAATTAAAAATTCAACATAGCGTACAGGTGATTTTTCTCACATTTGTTTGCAATATACATTTCTTTAAAAATATTTTTGATCTTTTAGTATACCATATGTCTTATAATACTCTGTTAACACAACAACTTCTCTGCACAAACCTCCATATACACTGGCATACTGATATCCACTCATTCATACATGAAAGTTATGTGTAATAGAAAGTTGCGGATAGTAGTTTTCAGTTTTGAAATTATTTTTACGAAAAACTGTCATTTCAATATCAGCAACAATAAAAACATGTAAATATAAAAAAAATTAAAATGATTTTCATTGTTTTGACATTACCATCTTATTATTCTAATTTCAAGAGGCTAACTTTCAGATAAAATGTCTTCCCTAGAAAATAAGCTTGTTCTAGTTTACCCATCCATTTGTTTTAGGTTTTAATAAAATACCAGTCACCTCAGTTCTGTATGCTGAGCGTGTCAGCCAAATCTTTAAAAGGATGATACATTTAAAAATGGAGAATGATTAATATTTTCCATTTAATAAAATATGCAAATTCAGCAAAACAGTAATCTAATATAACAGATTTTAATGTTTGAATTGTTTTGCATCTAATTTGAAGTTTTTAATCTCTGACATTTCAGTTACATTTCATCATTACCAAAAGACGTTATGTAAAATTAAAGAAATAAAAGCATAAGGTTCTTATTTATTAATAATGAGCTAAGTCCAGTTCTGTGCTCCAAGACCTAAATATCAAGGAGCCTTGGTTATATTCAAAATGGTCACTGACATACAGTGTGAACTTGGTCAAACCACTTAACATCTCTATTGATCAGTTTTTCCATCTATAAAATGTGGATAAAAATACTCACATACAAATTATGTGAGATCTAGAGATAAAAATACTAAATAATTGCTAAGCATTTTAGCTGAAACCTTCCTATCTGTTTTTGTTTACGTCTTCGGAAATGCAAAGTTATCAGCTCCTCAGGGAACATAAAATCAGCCAAGACAACTCAATAATGTGGCATTTATTTTAGTATATATTTTAAAGGTCTATGGTTTTGTGCCACATACTGAAAAAAACCTTACCTGACCCCAATGGTATATGCAATGCTAAGCTCCTTTGGGGGTTTGCGGTACCTGTGACTTGTCAGCTTTAGGCACATTGTGCCATTATAGCCAAGCAGGCAAGTCAGTGAGATACCATGGTGATGGGTGCAGTATAAAAGCCTAGTTGGAAGACCAAAAGACATACTGATTTAGATGATTTAAAAAAAAGAACAAACCCCATCATACTAAAGCTCATTTTGAACCTTTTTGGGCTGGTACTTATCAGAAATTCCACTGGAATCAGTGGGTGTCTCACTTAAATACAGAAGTCAGACTCAGATCCTACCTATGCACTTTTGAAGGTTAGATTCTTACGGTCAATTCTAATCAGTTAATTTTGACTGGGTACATTTTATTATCATGATTCAATTGTGAGTGTTTTGCCATTTGCACACACAATATCTAAGTAAAGTCACATGGTTTAGTAAAGTCCCTTTTTTACATTTTTCATAAGCAAGGCACATGAATTCTCTCAAGATAACTTCTCCCCCCCCCCATATATGTCTATTTAATCCAATGACATTTTTAGTTAATTAAAAATCATTCAATATGAGTTTAATTTAAAAAAAAAATGAGCTTCAGTCCATCTACAGGCATCCTCCGAAGTACTTTTTTCACTGCTACTCTAAAAGATGACTTGGCAGGTAGGATCTACCTTAAAACTGCATTGTGGGGCTTCATATCTATTGTGTCTCACTGATTTCATATAAAAATTTCAGTTTACACATTTTTTTAAATACATGCCAGCCCTGCAAACTCAGCATGGAATCTGAAAGCCAAAATGAGTTCATTTTGGAGAGTGCCTCATCACCAACATTAAAGGCTCTGGAGGCAGAATTTTGCCCCCGGTTACAAATGTGCAACCTATTGGCCTTAAGTGGAGTTGCACAGATGAAACACAGCACATAATTTGAAGTCAGTGGGGTTGCAAAAGTATTCTGTATTAGGTATTTAATTGAACTATTCTTGTCACATGCAAAATCCAGTTCACTCTCCCATTGTTATGTTTGATCTGCAGGACTGTCAGTAGTAAAAAAAAACAATAATAATGTAATCATGTAAGTAACTAGATATGACTCTAAATACACAAAGAGAGCAGATCTGCTGAGTAAAAAGGTGTCAACTTTATAGTCACTTTTTAGTGTAAAACCACAACTTCAGTTCTCCAATAAAAGCACCATAGTCATTGACAATAAGAAACATCACCATAAGTATTTTTAAATGTTGAAGATAAATAGTCAACAATTCTTAAAAATACAAACTTAATACACAAATTATTACCATTTATTTTTGGAGAAGAAATGTGATCATTATTGGATTCTATACATTATTATACATTTTCTACCTACTGAAATAGAAAACACGTTCTATTAAGTATCACATTCTTTTAGAAATAGTGAATTACATGTTCTCATTATTAACTCTTCTTTAAATGATGATCCCTTCAAAAATTGGATTTACTATTATAATCCCAGTGAGGAATACATTTTGTTTGGATGTATGAACACATTTAAAAACACATCTAATATTGTCTAAAGCTATTCTAAATGAAAGTTTTAAAGAAAACTCCAAATTATACCAAAATTCAGTTTTAATATAACAAAATAACTTTTCATCTCCCTGCTGACATGGGATTCTTTTCTTCAGTTTTGTCCTCTCAAGTCCCAAGTGATGGGACTTCTTTATGGAGATTATTTAATAATCTAATACATCTAATTGTCAAGATGTTTTTTCCGGCTATTCAATATAGTTTTTTGTCTTAGTTTCATCCCATTACTTTTAGTTATAACCCACACCCTGAATCTCTCCTAATAATTCCTCTCCTTCTTTCAGAGTAGCAGCCGTGTTAGTCTATATCCACAAAAAGAAAAGAAGGACTTGTGGCACCTTAGAGACTAACCAATTTATTTGAGCATAAGCTTTCGTGAGCTACAGCTCACTTCATCGGATGCTCACGAAAGCTTATGCTCAAATAAATTTGTTAGTCTCTAAGGTGCCACAAGTACTCCTTTTCTCCTTCTTTGACATTTATACACTTCAGCTAATTGCAATCTGTTATTCTCTCATTTTACCTCTCTCTTCCCACCCTGAAACAATTCCACCTCTTTCCTCCCCAAAATAAATGCATATTTCTTCCCTTAAAAAAAAAAGAACTATTTCACACTGATCTATTTGCATTTTGATCTCCAAATTCCACCTCTATCTAATTTCTCTGTCTGCCACGCTCACCAGTTCTATTTTAACCACTCAGAACTCCATCTTGACTCTGCCCCACTTACCCCATCACAATTCCACATTGTCTTCATTTTAACTAACTTACTTTACCTGGGACTACTAGACAGCCTGGCAGAGAGAGGTAGGGCTCACTCACTCTAGCTACTCTGATTGCACGTTGAATGCACTGCTACCATGGATCTACGAGATTTCTCCCAGGGTGGAAAGGGGCTGCATGCTACCTACTCTGGGATGCCATAACTACATCAATCAGGGGTTTGGATTTTTCACACCCCTGACTGATGAAGGACACCAATACAGTAAAAATGATACACAGCATATAAAAATGTCTTTCCTGTGTTACAATAATCTTAGATTACTATAACATAAAGGAATTTTATAGATCTATTTCACTTTTTCTCATTATGCTCCATATTTACTATTAGTACTTAAGTCAGCTTGACAATGAAACTAGACTGGTCTTTTTGTACTAAATATAACTTTGTTCCCTTGCACCGTACAGTGTTGCAGATACAGCAGGGCAATAGTTACATCTACAAATGTCACAAGCTGTTCCAACCAGCCTAAGCTGGCTCCTCCCCCACCCATGATCTTCAGGGCCCAGTCAGTCCCAGTTGCTAATCCTCCATTCAGCTGAACCTATACTTCTCAAGGGAGGTCTTTCATTTTAGCACCGAAGTTACCAATTTTCCACAAAAGTTGGTGTCTACTTTTATTCTTGAAAATTTATTTGCATCAGAAATGAAGACTCAGAACTGAGGTTAGGGGAAGAGTTATTTATACTAAAGGAAAGAATCCTTAGTGTTTTAAGTTTCCTGCATGAATAATTATTTTGTTGTCCCTCATTTTGGGTCTTTGTCACCCACTGCGTCCCACATTTGGGCCTTGACTATTTGAGAGGTCTGGCTCATCGCACTTCTGACACTTCTCCCCATTTTCAGCACCTGAACACTGACTTTTCTTTCACAGGAAAATAATAGGAATTCTGTCTCTGCTCAATTATACATATGGTCACACTCTTCTCGGAAGTATTTAGCCATTGACAAATCTATCTTTCCAAGGTAAAATGAAAAATAGCACAAAAATTCTATGTACAGGAACTCCTTACTTAATGTTGTAATTACGTTCCTGAAAAATGCGACTTTAAGTGAAACTACGTTAAGTGAATCCGATTTCCCCATAAGACTTAATGTAAATGAGAGGGTTAGGTTCCAGGGAAATTTTTTTCACCAGACAAAAATATATCCACACACACACAGAGTATAAGTTTTAAACGAACAATTTAATACTGGTACACAGCAATGATGATTGTGAAGCTTGGTTGAGGTGGAGGAGTCAGAGGGTCAGATATTTCCCAGGGAATGCCTTACTGCTAAATGATGAACTTAAGGGTTAACTCTCACACTCTACAAGGCAACAGGAAAGGAGGGAGGACAGACAGAGACAGAGACACACACCCTGTGTGTGTTTGAGAGATAGAGATGTGCATTTCCCCTTTAAGTATGCAGAGTGGGGTCAGAAGTACTCTGCCTTCTTAATTAGATCAGCAAGCTGAGACCAGATTGCAGCTGCAGCCTAAGGCAGCAGCTCCCTCTGTCCATGTGTCCCCCCTGCTCTATGGAAGATGGGGTAAGCGGGGTGCAGGAGCATGGGGGAGGAGGACACCCTGACATTAGCCTCCCTCTTCTTCCCCCCCTCCACACACAGCAAGCAGGAGTCTCAGCGAGTAGCTCCAAGGCAGAGGGCAGGAACAGCACATGGCAGTGGGGGGAGAGATAGCTAAACTGCCGGCAAGTGATAGCCCGCTGAGCAGCTGCTGCGCAGGGAACTTAGGGGAGCGGGGAGCTGATAGGGGGGCTGCCGGTCCACCCTGGTTCCAAGCCCCCACCAGCTAGCTGCAACAGGCTGCTCTTCCTGCAAGCAGTGGACAAAGCAGGCGGCTTCCATATGACATCAGAAGGAAGCATTGCACAACTTTAAACTAGCATGTTCCCTAGTTGATCAGCAACGAAACAATGTTAACCAGGATGACTAAGTGAGGAGTTCCTGTTTAGATCCTTCTTCCTTGTATTAACATAAATCAAAAGTTTCTGAGTGGAAAAGAGGAAGAAACTGAATTCTCCACGATACATCGTTTTAATAACATACAAGGAAATGTCACATCTCTTCCTTTTTCTTTTTTCTGTGAAACATAAAAACAACGTTACCTACTTCATGTATTAATGTTTCATGAGTTTCAAATTACACTTGTAGAGGAGTGTTAATGTACTTTGAGTAGCTTCCTTTACATGTCTCACTTTTTTATAATTAAAAAAGAAAAAATGTGCTGGTTACTTACTGAATTATACAAGAGCACATAAACCTGGATTTTCACATTGTTTCAGAACCTATAGTGTGTGTAGTGAATTAATCATTCACACATACTAAGCTGTCATTCAGATTAAACATCTTTCAGAAGAGATGTAAAACTGAAGTCCTAACTGCTGTGGTCAGTAAAGATCTTATGGCACTTTTAGTAAGAGCTGTGGTGTTAGTCTCAGTCACCTGGCTGAATTCAAAATAATTTCAGCCTTTCTAAAATCACCATACAGTTTCAGTTCTTTATTTCTTGCTCTATTTTGTTGTATAGTGGTGCACAAACTGTTGCCACCAATGCGCTCAGATATGGCTGTATTTCACAAATGACTGAATGTTTACTGTTTATAAAGTCCAGTAATTTGAGATGCTTTGGTTGAAGGACTTGATATAAATATAAGATATTATTATTACTGGAATTGCTTAAAAAAAAAGAAACTGTGCAATAATCTGGCAATGAAATAAAATAAAATAAAATCTTTACAGGCCAAATCCAAGTCCTATCTAATTCATTAGCAAAACTCCTACTGACTTTGATGGGATCCGTATTTGACCTTAACTCTGAGCCCCAATTTCTAGCACCAGGTCTAATTAGATATCTTAGTAATTGAATGATACTCAGAGGAGTGGGGAAGAAATCATCATCCCCAAGCGCAGCAGACCTATTCCATGGAAGCTACTATTGCCTACATCAGGTAATTAAATTTGTCCCCCACACAGGAGATGGAAAGGAAGATCTGTGCAGTAGCAGATCCCTTGTACCGCCACCTGTTGCCCTCCTTTTACTGTTTGGGGCTCGCTGCCAATCATAGAATGCACACCTACTGTGTGTCTCCCCATGTCCTATTCAAATCCCTTGTGCTGTGGAACCTCAGTGAGCATGCAAGAGGGAGACTGGGTATGTCACTGAATAGATAAACTATTTTAGCAGCTCTCCTACATATGAACAAAATATGTTACCCTGTTTGTACTTTATATTTACCTATAAAAATTAATTTAAAGTGTAATTCATTAAATTCAGTATTACAAAACACAAATATTGTTAGCAAACTTTGGGAACTGTTTTACATTTGTAGTGGCAAAATAAATGTGAGATTTCATTTTCAAAAAGATTATTTACACTTTTTAAAGAAATACTGTGATTCAGATTCTTTGGTCTGGCTGAGCTGTACTGGGAGCTAATGGAAGGTAGGACAAAGATGGATTTCAAACAGCTTGATGATTTCCCAGCATTTTCAAGGCCTTTGGGTGCTGGTTTGGTCCCGGAATTATGCCCAGCTACCCCTGGTTCAAAGCAATGCCACAGCCTTGCTCCCTTTTCCTGAAACAAGTTCAGTTGCAAAGAATTTGGTTTAGAGCTATTGCGCTAATTCTGCACTGCCCAAAAGAATCCTTAAAGAGCTGGATCCATTAGCTTTATGGCTGCTTTGTGGCACCAGAGCGACACAAAGTCTTTCTAAATGATATGCTCTAGTTCAACCAGAAGTTATTGGGCTTGATGCAGGCATCACTGGGTGAAATTCTATGGCCTATATTATGCATGATATCAGACTAGATGATCTTAATGGTCCCTGCCTACCTTAAAGTCTATGAGCAAGAACTAAAGCAGTCACAGCAGTGCTGAAAATGTAGGCCTTCAAGTACAATAGGAATTTTCAAGTTAAGTACAAAATGCATATTAAAAAACGGCATGTTAAAAAACAGAACAAAACATAAAAGATGGTCTATTTATCACCATTAAGTCTAGTAAACAGAGATAATAGATAAACAGGCTAAATATATGTTTATATGCTTTTAAAACACCTGAATGTTTAAAATTATAAGAAGAAATTATTACATTTAAATTTCATTGAGATGAAAAACCTGCAGTTGGTTAAAAAGCACGTGACTCTCACTGAAGCTGACTAGAAATTGGGTGTATAGAAGACCTGCAAGTAGGGTGACTAGATCACAAGAATAAAATATTGGGACACATGCTGGGGGAGGGGTAGCCACAGGGTCACATCCCCCACTGGAACTATAGGGGAGGGGGGTGTACAGCCCTAGGAAGCTGCAAGGGGGTGCACACAGCCCGGCTCCAGTCTCCGGGTCCAGCTCCCCCTGCAAGCCGCGAGGCCTGACTCCTGCCACGAGTTGAGGGCACACGGCCCGGCTCCAGCCTCAGACCCATGCCATGGGTCAGGGGGCCGCAGGTTCCCAGCTTACTGCCAGCTGCATGCTGTGGGTCGGAGGGCGCAGAGTCCCAGCTCCAGCCCCCGCCACATGCTGCAGGGCTCTGGCTCCAGCTTCCATTGCATGCCACGGGCCGGGGTCGCACAACCCTGGCTCCAGCCCCAGCTGCAACTCAGGGGCGCACGGCCCTGACTCTCAGTGCATGCTATGGGGTCACACAGCCCCGGCTGTGGCCCCCACCGCAAGCTGCGTGTGGGGTCACACGGACCCGGCTCCAGCCCAGGCTGCAAGGGAAGGTCTCGTGGCTGGGGCAGTAAGTTGGGGCATGGGAGGAGGGGTTCAGGGTGCTGACTCCGGGAGGGAGTTTGGGTGCAGGAGGGGGCTCAGGGCTGGGATTTGGGGTGCGCTTACGTCAGGCAGTTCCCCAGAAGTGGCAACATTTCCCTCTGGGTCCTAGGCGGAGGTGTGGCTAGTTGGCTCTGTGTGCTGCCTTGCCGGCAGGCGCCACCACCACAGCTCCCATTGGTCACAGTTCCTGGCCAATGGGAGCTGCGGAGCCAACGCTCATGGAGGGGGCAGCACACAGAGTCCCCCTCGCTGTCCCTGCGCCTAGGACCCAGAGGGTGATGTGCACTTCTGGGGAGCTGTGCGGAGCCAGGTAGGTAGGGAGCTTGCCAGCCCCACACCAACCAGAGGCCTGGCAACCCTACAATACTGGGACAATGGCAACCCGATCGTACATAGTTCGGGACGTGGGACAGAGTTCAATATCTGGACAGTCCTGATTTTATTGGGATGTCTGGTCACCCGACCTGCAAGACATCCTAAAAATGCATTACAAATTTCCTCCTTCAGTACTGTTGGCTAAACAATAGCATTTTTGAATGACACTCCAAACTACATCTTATTTTTATTGTCAAAATATTTTTAAAATTATCCTATTAAATCCTACTAAAATGAACATTGCTTTCAGCGAGAGCTTTTTGTTAGCTTCCATAGAGTAAAAGCTGTCAGTATTGAAAGCTAACTTTTAAAAAGGATTTAAACATATTTTTCTTTACAAACACCAGGATATTACTCATGGTGACATAAGCATTCTGTTAAAATATTATATAAAAAATCTTATTAAAACAGCACTAAGAATTCATTTATTGCTCTTTATCAGTCAGTAATGAAAGCTTGTGTTGTTAAACCTGTAATAATAAATTCTCCTGGGTTAATGTGTTTCTCATGACAAATTATTTATTATCATCATCATTAGGGACAGGAAAAAATGAACAAGCGATTTGTTTTTAATATTTAAAAATGACCCATAGAAGATAAAGAAATACCTTTAGGAAATATGATATGAAGTTAATACATAAAATGAAGACACAAAAATAAGGCTTAAGTTCGTATTCAATAGCTCCACCCTGCTCTGTGGACACTGATCAATATCTCAAGTACAAACAGCTCTAGTACAGTGCGTTGAGGTCTACCTGCTACAGCTAATCTTACAAGATATTTTTCATCATATCCATAATGTACAGTACATAGCAGAATCAAAACATACAATTCATATAATAAAGCCTACACAACCTGAGGCAAATCCGGTGCTATGTCTCCCCAAGGCTGTGAAGGTCCCCAGATGGAACAGAATCATTTAAATTCACTCTAAAGTGTGGAGGAGGAGGAGGAGTTGGGGAGAACATGGAGGGGGTTGGCTTCACTGTGCTGTGGAGCACAGCCCACTGAGAGCTTCTTGTGGCTAGGCAGATTGTAGAAAGAAGTGGCTCTTTCCCATACACAGACTAACCAGCGTATAGTTCCCTAAAAGTACACAGGAAATGTAAGAGCGATTGCAACCAAAATATTCTTATGGAATTCCATAGGACACAGCCCAGCTGATCAGGTTGCTTATTGATTTCCATCTCCTGAAAAATAGTAACACTAATAGTTACCTGCAAATTTCCATGGGTTTTCACTGGCATTGCTATCTATATTTTTTATAATGTTTCTTATCATGCCTGAGGTTTATATTAGAAAACTATGGCAAACAATTGAAAAAGCATCATGGGATAACAAACTTGAATAGACCATAAGAAAATGTAGTTAATGTGAAGTTATAAATAGCTCATACATTTTCTCAGATAACCTGAACTCAGGAGCAATATCGACTTCAGGAATGGAGAAGACTGCATTGATTCTTCAAGATCAAGTCCAGTGACTTTCATAAAACTAGCAGAATAAAATGTCATTCCCATCTTGAGAAAATTTCAGTGTTTGCCATTTAAAAGTCAACATTTACTAACAGTTATACAGAAGTATTTGCGTTTTTTAGTTATTTTCTATGCTAATTATTTTGGAATGCACTCTTTCATCAACTGTCTCTCTAGTAACAATCAAGGGAGAATTCCTATACTGTCATTATTTATTTTCCTAGCAGAGAAGACAAATTTTTCTGCCAAGTGTTGCCACACAGATTATCTAATACTACCTCAGTTGAAATACTTGACCTCAGGAGCAGAAGAGCTTCTATAGAGAGCTACATTGAGTTAAAGCTTCCTTGGACTCCTTGAAGTGTTTGATCAATTCATCATTCAACTGTTCTTCCCAGTTATTTCTTTGAGGCAGAGGACATTGGTGAGAGTCTCCTAGTGAGCCCAACCTGAAACTAACATTTTCAAAGCAGTGAAATTTCAACCCTGAAATGCTAGGAAGACAATCTCTTTGTCTTTATGATGTACATTTAGGTTTTGCTATGGTCTCCCCTTGGGACATGGTAATCTGAGGGACATATTTTTCTCTAAGAAGGGCAAGATTAAAAAAGAAAAAGGCAACACTATGCTGATGGAGAAAAGAAAAAGATTCTGAAAACAAAAATATTATTTTAGTATTCATTCACACGGATCCACTATTTCTCTAGACTGATTTTATCTGGAGTATATACAAATCTTTAATATATGCAATACAGCCTCAATGTAATTTAAATATTATCTATACTGGGCATATCTGTTATCTACTATACACTTTCTTTTACTGTAGTGTAGTTGCTAGGCTAGTTTTTCTTTCCCATAATAAGATTGCAACTTTGGGGCCATTACTATAAAATGGGGGGTTAGAACAGTCTCCCTGGAGTGACAAAAGTAGTATGGAGCTAGTGCAACTTCTCAGCTCCGCTGTGGTTTGGATGAAAGAGAATCAGCCTTTTCATCTGGTGCTGATGTGGTTCATGTAAGGACTCAGTCTCTCTCTGTACAAGATTTAATTACATCCCTGGGATAGTGATCAGCATCTGGGTGTTAGGTCATGGTAGGATCTGACGTTTACAGTTGAATTCTCAATTAGGAAGGTAGATGATGATCTCATTGAAACTGGGCTCTTTTTTTCCAGGATTCCCTACCATCTTTAGCCAGTATCCTTGTCTATTTTTAAAAAGTCATGAGCTGTGATTTTCAAAAATGGGGCCTAAAGTTAGACTTCTAGGTACATATTTAGAACTCTAAATACAAGTAGCCTGCTGAATGTTCAGCACTTTTGAAAACCAGACCATGTACTCAGTCCATTAAAAATGCACTCACCAGTCTAACTTTTGGCACCTTTTTTTGAAACTCCTGGCCATGACCTTTTCTGCCAGTTTAGAACTGAAGCCGTGTTCCCTTGTTCTCAACAAATGTGTAACATCAACAGTCAACCTGTGAACCATTGACCAGAGAAGCGACTTGTCTGTGCATGGGCAAAAGCTTATTTCCTCCTCATATAAGTACACTGAAACCAACACAGTTCATGTGAGAATGAAGGATACTGTCACAGGTAGGCACCACATTCTGAAAAAGGGTTTACAAAGAGTAAAATGAATAGAAACACTTTCATGAATTCTTAATTTCTTTAAGTAAGAAAGATGGCTGCCTCTGCCATCTTTCTTCAGAAGTAACACTAATATGAATGTAGTTGAACAATTTAAAAGAGGCACTAAGATCTAACTCTCTCAGAAGAGATACTAACTCCCTCCCAATGACAGAAAAATAAAACTCCTAATTACTGCTCTCTCACAGAAGATAGCTCTAATAATCTCTAAGCTTGGAGGAAAGGGAAGAACTACCACCATAACACAACACATGACTATCACTTGCTTATTTGTGTGGGAAAATGGGCATATTCACATCCAAGGAACAACTCAAGAACAAAATAATAAAAGGACATCATCATCCCACAACTTATATGATTCTAAAAAGTGCATGAAAAAAATAAAGTAAACAAAACAAAACAGCAAAAATGTTTCCCTACACAGGACAAGTATATTGCCCTACTCTATTTGCACTAAACTAAAGCCAAGTATTAGAAAGTCACAGCCAAAACAACCTAATGGATAAGTATGTTCATGAAATAAAACAAATGAAAAGGTTCCGAAGAAGAGTTCTATGGAACAAGAGTGTCTCTCTGTTATAGAGTTACGTTGATTCAGTGTTAGAGTTACTCCATCTCTGCCTCTGAAAATTACACTTGCAGCACATATGTAGTAAACAGAACAGTCCCCCCCTCATCTTAAGTGATACTCGTAATGAAGGGAAGGAATATTGTTAAATATGACTTATTTGACAGAGTGCTTGTATACACACACACACACACACACACACACACACACACACAGAGTAAATGATGGAGAAAGACAAATTCATTATTGCATTATATTCATATGAGCATTGTGAAAAATATGACAAGTCTGGAGGGTAGGAAGTTAAATTGCTGTATCTAGATGAACAATTATGGTTTTGTATTAGGTCGATAAGGTTGTCTAATAATATATACAATACTCAACATACAGAATTTCTGATTGTATTCTCTGTTCTGCCAAGCTCCGCTAAGTATAAGAATGACGAAGTGACGGGATGCGAATCTGACTGTAAGCTACTTTTGTGCATAAGTTAGAGCAGCCTGATTTCTATTCTGAATTACATCTGGCTCTCCCCATCTCCCTAGGGTTATTCACACAGCTCAGAATAGCTGCAGTGCAGCGGAAATTTGGCCACAGTCCCCATGCACCTATGTTACTGGCTGTGACGAAGGCTGTGTAGAGTAACTCTGTTGGTTCTACAGCATGTGAGGACTCCCCCTATCTTGAGGATCTCTTCCAATGGCTGCCACTGCTAGCTTTAAGATCCCTTACATCATTCTGGCAGTGCAAAGGGGCAGTAACAGAACAGACAATTGTCTTACCGTCTGCTTAACTGTTAGAATGGGAAGTTTATCTAGTAGGAACTACACAATGTGTTAACAAAGACCTATCTCAAAGATGTCATTAATGAAAGAGGAATGGGACAGTTAAAGAAACAATAGCTCAATATCCATAACTCTTAAGGTTAAAAAAAAGTTAACTGGCAGAATCTATATTAGAAAAGGAATGTAGTTTCACTAATGAATGCACGTCTCCCAAGTATAATAACCATCTTTGATTGGACTAGGGGACTACATAAACCCATAATGGTAACAGAGACTTTTGACATGTTGATGTGAGGAGGGTCTCCTCTCAGAGACACTCTGTGAATATTTTCTCTCAGAGGCTGTCATGGTGCTCTCTGACAAGGGTCAGAGAACAAAACAAGCTAATACTACCAGAACATTGGTCTAGGAAAATATTTCAGTATTTTGTAACTAAGTTACAGGACAACCTAGTACTTACCATTGTATTTGTTTAAGCGCGATTGTATTTGCAGTCACCTTTAATTTTATTACTTTTGTTCACTTTATTCTTGTAAACTGGCAATGAAATGTTCATTGAATCAACACAACCTGAACTGGGTTATGGAACTGTGGTGATAACTGAAAGGCTTCTAAGAGAGAAAAACAGAACTCCTGACATTGGCGGAGGTAGTGCCAGAAATTAGTAACTATTTGGTTATAAGATCAAAGGCATGGAAGAGGTTGTGATATCCCTTCCCCAAAAATGCAACAGAAGAGTTGGTGAGTGTTAGGTGGGCCAGTGGTAAAAGCCAACCTCCCTGATAGGTAAAAAGTCCAGTTACAAGTAGGCTGGAATGAGAGTAGATGACTGCATTCTCCTCAGGAGCCTCACGAAACGGAAATGTGTATCCCATTAAAGCTAGCCCAGTGAGGAAAATTACAAATACATACCACTGAACAAAAATTCTCCAAATATATTGTCTCCACAGATCCACACTTTTGGGGATATGTTCCTCCAAAAATGGGGATCTATGTAGCCATATTTCAGGAAAGGGAAACTGAGTAAAAATAAAACATAAAAACAAAGAAATGGTGAGGATTTTTGAATTGTGGGCAAGAACGATGAAAGCCAGGTGTGCACAGCTATTGAAGTGTTGCTACTGTATGCATGTAAATACCTGTGGTTAGCTGCTCAGCTAGTGTAAATGGGCACATGGTAAAACGGCGATTTGCACCAACTGTTCATATACACATACATTTGCACACATGCAACAGGCATTTATACACCTAAGACAGATGTGTAATTATTTATGTACATCTAACTTTAAAAATATAACTCCAAAAGAGTAAAGGCAGAGTCATCAGATTCATTTTCGGAATTCACAGCTTCTATAGGTTTCCTTTCCTTTTTCCTTTTAAAGACATGTATTTACCTTCATCTGTTGTCTTGACCTCTATTCCTACTACCCCACCACTATTTTTTCTGCTGTAATGGATTTCAATTTTCTTGTATTCTGATGCAGATGTTCTTGTTAGTGCTTAGTTCTTTAGGAACCATAGCTCTGATAACGTCATTTTGAAAACAATCATTTTAAAACACAAAATGAAAAACATCTGTCTCCAAGCACTGATAAAAAGTGAGGAAACCAGCAGCTCTAAATTATGCTTTTAAAATATTTTTCTCTTTACAAATGCTTGTTGACTGCAGATTTCAATACTGTTCATAATATTTTTTCTTTTTAATTGAAAAAAAATAATGAGAAGTAATAAAGACTAATTGTATCTAAGAGCAGGTGGCGGTTTCATTTTAAAGAAGGGCTTAATTTCGCCAATTAAAGACTAATTTATGAGTATGATGTCACATCCATGAAGCATCAGGTTCATAGGGTGGAGGTTAACTCTGAATTGTAAATTTTTATAGTAAAACACTGCCTGTTTGCAAGACAGACCTCAATCTGTGTATTATAAAATATTTATAGTTTATGAAAATTCTCAAACCTGCACACAATATAAAGTCATTTGTATTGGTGCCACTTCATTCAGCCATATTAACATTGGCATTCGATATTGACAGCAATGGGTATTTTTTTCACGGCTTACACGGCAAACCAGATCATATTTTAAATAAAAGTAATCTAATATTATAAAAATGACAAAACATTCCAGAAGAAAATTACATATTCAGAAACTGGTAGTGAACTACTCATACTTTATTGATATGGTTTATCACCACCAAGGACTCATAGACACATTTATTTCTTATATTTCATTACTACTCCTTTACTTTTCTTACTTCTAAAAAGTCAGAGTGGCCAAAAGGAAAGACTGTGTGAATGTTTTGGAACAATCAATAGTAGAGCAAGAATATTTTATTTAATAATTGACACATTTTAACTGACCTATGATACACATTGTACTATACTTACACTACTACATTGGCATTTGAAAGACAAGTGTTGAATGGTATAAACCATGGATTATAGATATATCTACAGTACTAACAACATTTGTAATTCGAGACTAAAACATATCTAATATAGAGAACGTATTAAACTAATGCATCAAGGCATCACATATGTATGCATTATACAGTAGAACCTCTGATTTACGAACACCTTGGGAATGGAAGTTGTTCGTAACGCTGAACAAACTATTATGGTTGTTCTTTCAAAAGTTTACAACTGAACACTGACTTAATACACCTTTAAAACTTTACGGTGCAGAAAAAAAATGCTGCTTTCCTTTTATTTGTTTAGTAGTTTATGTTTAACACAGTACGGTACTGTATTTGCTTCCGCCTCCCCCTCTTTTTTTGGTCTCTGCTGCTACCTGATTGTGTACTTCCGGTTCCAAATAAGGTGTGTGGTAGATTAGTCAGTTCATGACGCTGGTGTTCATAACTCTGAGGTTCTACTGTATACTGAATTATCTTCAAATCGTTCATGATTTCTTACAAATTTAAATTCAGAATTCTAAATCTTACACAGATTTGCCATCTGAGTTGTAATTTGTATGTCACTGTTTTGCACTCATACTTTCCCATATCAGTGTTAGAAAAATAGGAATAGGTTATTTTATCACCAAAAACTAAAACAAAATATTTATTTAGAACTTGTATATAATAAAGACAGCTATTAATGTCATATACAGAAATATGTGTTGTGCAGCAATTCAAAGTCTAACATTATTTGTTAAATTGCTATTGAAAATATATTTGAAATGTCTGGCATGAATTCTCTGATTACTGTGGAACAATAAAAGTAGGGATTCATTTAAAGCCAAATGACACTAAGAAGTTCAAACACAAATGAAAGATAACCATATGTAAACTGAGAAACTTCTTTAATCAAAAACTAATTATCAACTATTTCTTTCTATTCCTATCATAAGGAGCTGTAACTTTGCTTCTGGAGCAGATATATGCATTTTTTGTGAAGCGCATTCAACTAGATATTCTTGCACATAACATGATCAATAATTCCTCAATGACCTGCTTATCTTCCGACATGGTTTCTTCTTCTGCATCATTTAATTGCAAATAAGCACTGGTCTGTAGAAGATCTGTAAGGAATTCTGTTCTGCTTCACTAGAATCTTTCCCACGACATTAATCACAGTTTAATTTCATCATTAATCTACTCCACAAAGCAATAACACTTTAAAAGGACCTTAAATGGGAGACTGCATTTCAGCATCTCACTGGTAGAGGGCATATGTTAATTTAATATCCCAAATTATTACAATTACAATTAAGAAAATAAAATGGTTTGAATTACTCTTATTACATTTATGCACTTGGTAAGTGAACAATAAATAACTATAAGAAAAGTTGTAGGAGCATGAAAATAGAACAACATATTACAGGGGTGGCCAAACTTACTGACCCTGCAAGCTGCATACAATAATCTTCAGAAGGCCAAGAGCCAAGGCGCACCTGCTGGGACTCGAGGCTTCAGCCCCGTGGAAGGCACCTGCCAAGGCTTGGGGCTTTGGCCCCACTCCTATGAAGACTCCCCCCACCCCCCCTGGGCAGAAGTCCCTACCCCACCACTGTGCTGCAAAGCGGAGGTCCCCAGCTCCCCGCCATCTCGTAGGTGGAGCTTGGGGGTACATGGGGGGCTCCGTGAGCCGCACTTCAATGGTAAAAGAACCTGTGGCTCATGAGCCACAGTTTGGCCACCTGTGACATATTACATTAGAAATGTGAACTAAGCTCTTACAATGCAATGGAAATTGCTAAAGTGAAAATTTTCAGAATTTTTGAGAAATTATAAATTTAAAATATACTTTTCCCCTACAGCCCCCATCCCAATAATATATTCCAGATTGGAATGAGTGCATAATTTGGCATTCAGCATTTTTATTACTGATGAAGATGTGTGAAAAAGAGTGAGAACAACATGACTCTCACAGCTCAGGTTCAGTTTACAGGTTGCCACTTAGAAAATGAACCAATACCTTTTTAATTGTAAATTGAGCAAATTCAACATGGAATCAGTGAGAAACATGAAACCTCATCATACCATTTTGAGTGTCACTTTTCCGAGAAGAATCACACTTGAATACAACTGATGGTACCAACATGCTCTGCTTCAGGTCTACAATAGGCAATTAGAGGAAGATGACCTTCCAAGGTAAGTTGATTATTTTTACATACATAACTTGCCGAATATTTACAGGACATAGCCCTACAATGTGTGTTCTATAGTGCAGAAACACTACAAGCTACACTATCCTACTATCCAAACCTCTGTAGTACCCTGTCATCTGCTGCTGATGTATGGAATTTCCTGAAGAGTGGGTGAGGACTTCTAGTCTTTGAAAAAAATGAATTAATGGAAGAGACCAATAAGACCCCTAAGCAACAAGATTGGCCATTTATTTACCTTGGCCATTATTTTTTAAAAAGTGGAATATGTGAATATGACTACAACTTACAGAGTAAAGTTCATAAACAAATATTGCTATTCAACTGCATTTACTTCTCTTTATCTTTTTGCACAAGGCAAGTTTGCTTTCCATTGCCCTACATTGCTAAAGTTAATCAAATGTCATTTACACCACAATAAAATTACCTGTAGTTCTAAAACAATGACAGTTTATGGAGAGAGCAATAACAAAATGATCCACAAAGGAAATGTAACAAACTTAGTACCAGACGTCAATAGCATACAATATTATGGAGGTACTGCTTGTGACTTCACAGTGAAGGAAATGTTCTTAAAAGGGGGTATAAATTACTATTTTAAGAACTGTTCTAAAAATGGTGAAGACATTATTCTTATTCTTTACTTGTAGGTGGCCTTTCAGTGTGAAATTTCAGTGTTTATTTGTATGTCTTTGAATTATGTAGTTTTTGTTTGTTTTTCTATAACAGCTTTTAATAGTAAGTGATGTCTGGAAGTCAACAACTTAAAATTCATTCCTCTACTAATTTTTGCGTAGATATATAATTTCTAAAAATATATATGTAAATTGCCAAAAAGTGGTGAGTCTGCCACAGATGAATTTCAGAGACTACTTCCTATTGAAAATTATTGTATGAAACCAAACAAAAAAAGACATAAAAATTCAAAAGGCATAAAAACTAACGCTATATGAAGTTTCACACCGACAGACCACCCATAACTAAAGGATAATTTCTTCACCATTTTAAGATCATTTCTTAAAATAGGATCAAGGGCGACTGTGTTATTCTTCATAACTGAAAGTTTGTGTGTCAGCAGTGAATGAGGAATAAAATCTTCACAGAAACTCATGAAGAATTATCCATTTTCAAAATGGCTACCTGAGGAAGACACATGGACTGAAAAATTTCATCCCAAATGGTTAAAGTTTGATAAAATATAAACAACTGAAAACAATGTCTCATACTGACAAGTGTTAGGCATCCTGAACTACACGCATTACTATCACCTTAAAAAACAATTCACCATGTTAGCATGTGTTGATCCTTCTCGGGAACGTAAAGGGGGTTCTGGTGACTCACAACAGTGGCTCAATAGCCCAACTGAATGTAAGAGAAGTAGGGTGGCACTCTAGAAAGAGCTTTTGACTGAGAAGCCTGGAAGAAAGAACACTAGGAGCAGCTAAAAGTGGGGAGAAAGTTTGAACGTACTTAGTTTTCTTATAGTTAATTTCTGTGTTAATAAAACCAGAACTAAGAACAGGGGGGAGTTTGGACTATGTTGTGAGCAAGTTACTTACAGAATTACATTTTTATTTGCCATCTATTCAAGAGTGGTTTTGGTTAGAATTGTAACCCTGCAATAGAAGCATCTACATATCATATGCATCTGAAACAGCACGTTACCTGCTACGTGTTTTCCCAGTTGTGCTTTTTTTAAAGCAAGATTTTATTCTCCTCTCAACACAGTAGTGATGATGTAGGAGGCAGAAATGACAGATTGATTTACATTATCATTAGTCTTGAAGTAGCACCTAAAGGCCCTAGCCTCACTGTGCTACACACTGTAAAAACATATAATTAAAGCCCCTATCCTGAAAAATTTACAATCTAGGTAGATAAAAAAAAGTATGCTGAGAAATTGCTTCTTTTAATTTATAATTATGACAAATTTGATATGAAGTAATTGATAGAAAAATAAATTCAAAACATTAAGATGTCAGTTTTCACAGATCTTTCTGACCATAAAAATAGCATGTCCTTAATAAAAGAGAAAATATGACTGGCTGTTGTTCTGTGCATTCATTCTCTAGAAATACCCAGTACAACTGGAGCATTACTGTGACCAATTATCTGGAAGGTATGCTGAAGGAATCTTGGCACAATAGGAAAAGCATAAAACTTTCAATTTAGGACAGAATATAAACCCAAGGAGGTTATAACAGCAATATTGCTCTTGGCCCCTGGGCATTTCTGAGGTCATTACTAAGTGGCTAAGGTTACAATATTCCTGCTGGTCAGTAATTCCTTGACTGTTATTACCTACAGGAATTCTAATTTACTGTCAGAAAAAGTAAGAGTGAAACTAACCACATGCACAAGAATAGAAAAAATGATGCTTATAGTTTCTGAATAAAATGTGAGTTCACTTTTTTTTTTTTTTTTGGACAGTAGCATAACGGATATTAACAGGGGCTGACTGGCTGGCTCAGAGTCCACGATACCATGCTACAGGAAAAGGGCTCATCACTAGTGTAGGCAGAAAACCATCCTCTTACTCCTCACAGTGCAGGGAGTCAACCACCTTCCTCTTTCTCCTCCTCAGAGCTGCTTCCAGGGGCAATGAACCCACACATTGCACGTTACTGCAGGCAATATCCCAAACTGGTCCTCAACACAGGGCAGATGATCAGTTTGGGATAGTGCCTGCTCTAAGGTGCAGTGCATTGGTTCATTGTCCCTGGAAGCAGCCTGGGATGGAGATAGTGATTCCCTGAGTCACAATTGCCTCTTTGTCTCCTTACTACTCTGGAGAAGGAGTCAACTGTGATGTGTCTATACCTGTTGCTATACAATGCTCTGGCACAGCTATGCTACAGGGCACATTGAGAGGGTGTAGTCATGGCTCTGCCCACTCCCCAGCCCCTGCCCACCTGCAAGAGTGAGGAAAGTAGCAGTTCCGCTGACCCTGCTTCCCTTTGAGCACAAGGAGCTGTGGTATATTGAAGAAGTACAATGGGGTAAGGGGATGGATGTCTTAAGCACCTCTACTCCTTTGTGCCAGTACACACGATGGACCAGATCTGGCCCACATTAAAGATCCCTGACTTTGATTTAGTCACTTCCTAAATTTTCAGAGTTGCATGGAGTTAGACCACAGACCTTTCATTAAAGTCAACAGGAGTTGTTTGTTTAAATCTTGTACAACTGACAACTTAAACTGGAAATGATATCTCTAAGTCTGATACACCAATCTGAAACTTACTATGTCAGGTAAGTGATAGGCAAATAGTGCCTAAAAATTTAGCACTGAGCCTATGTTATGCCCTGTGTCTCAGGAATTTCCCAGCTGAAGTTTCCACAACACCCAAGTAGAGAGGAATGACACAGAGAGAAAGTGAAAAAATAAAATAAAGACAAGTGACACAAATACTAAGCACTACCTACCTACATATCAATAGCATAATCAATCTCAGAGTCATTTGACTGGCACATCCGAGAGGGAGAAATATAATTGAGAAGGTAAAAAAATCATTACACCAAACAGCAACTGCTGGGATATATTTATTTTCAACTATTTTTTATGCACCAAATTCTATGGCATCTGAAATATGCTGTTTCCAATCCATAGGAGTACACAAGTATGGTCAGCAAAAGTGCATCACTTGATCTCAGCCACTGCAAAATTATAGGGAGATGTGGAGGTTCTAAACCAACAAGGATTTATAATACAAAACACTTGACTTACACAAAGAAACAGATGAAAAGCAAATGCAGTTCATAGCACATAGCTTTAACTCTGCTCAGGAATTGGTCGCAGACAAAGACATTGAGGCCCATCATCCAAACAGAACTCCCAAATGCTAGTTTCAATCCAGTAAACCAAGGTAACCATAGAAATTTGGCACCTACCCTGGACTCCTACCACAGAATGAATAGTAGCCCAGAAAAATGAATTTCCTTAGTTCTTTCCAGATAATATACCACAAGTACTAATGATTACCCTTATGTCCAGAGTGCACAATCAGCACTCTGTCTTCAGACAGAGAACTCCACCTTCTTATTAAATTGAAACGGAGAGGTCACATTATGCAGAAACAAATTAACAATCCATAAAACTAACTTATTACTGTTGAACACTAAGGGCTAGTCCAACCTACAAAGATATCCATGTTTTTGTAACTATTTTAGGCACTCTCATTTGCCCAAGTTACAACACTAGTCTAACCAATGTGTCAAACAGGTCTGTGCATCTGAGCTTATCATGATACTTACCCACGGATGTGTCACTGCATTCTGGGAAAATTTGGTTAGTCATTCAACAGTGTCTCAGTCAAGGATATAGCACCTGGATGAAAGGACTGCTATTATCAGCAGCTGAAGCTATGTAAACCTACTGCAGGGAGAGCTGGGAAGCAAGAGGACTGGCTAAATAAGGTGACCCAGCACAGCTAAGAGTTACCATCAACAAAGAAAACTTCAGTGTTACAAACCAGTTACAAGATAACAGTTATCTGCCGAGTTAGGCAGCTGACAAGAGCAAACCCATTAGCTGCCAGTTATTAATCGAATACTGGTATTAACCATCGGTAAGTGGGGACACAAATCATGTTTTTAGAGGCAACCACAGAACTAATGGGTTATAAACTCAGTTAAAACTTTTAGTATAGAGAGGGCTTTCGAAGGTTGAAGATCAAAAAGACAGAGCTTTCTGCTTACCAAATTCTTTCTCAGAGACTGACCACAAAAATAGCATTTTAAGAGAGGAAAGACGGGGGAGAGATAGGGACGGGGAGCTCAGTGGCCTATGGGGGGACTAGAAGGAGTGAAAGACTAGGTTTAGATTCCTGGAAGGAATGGCATGCCTAATTGGGCTGCTAATGAGGGAAGCTACCCAAATAAAGTGGATGACCACCAGACAGCACTGATGGCAAGACCTATATATCAATACTTCTTTGAAGAATATTCAGATTCTAACTAAAGGGACCATGGAATTTATACAAACACCAAATTAAATCCACTTCTCATATTCTACAGTAAACATAGAACAATATACACTAAAGAGAAAAGCTCTTATTTGGAAGGTTAAACCTAGCTATTATGTTGGAAGGTTAAACCCTCACCAATTATTTCATTTTCAGATTGAAAACTGGGGCAGAGGCCAGCACATGTTTATGGAACACTATACAGTATGTACAAAGTTGGCCTATTTGGAGTAAGTGGAGGTTAGAATTATGGCTTTAAAATCCCTTTAATGTATAACTCTCCACTAGAACACGCAATGTTTTAACACACAGGGGAAGAGAAAGGATCTGTCTAATGTTCCTTGTGATTGTGTCCTGCAAATAGATGAAAGACAGTTTTTGGATTTGGGTCAAGAAAAGAACTGAGAACATCAACTTGAATAACTGTTCAAATTCAAGTTTCTGATCTACATCTTCAAAGCTCTCCTTAGGTCTGGCTCACGTTAAGTGAGGGACCACCCCATTCTATGAGATTGTATGGGTTGAATTCCTGTTCAGGAGACAAAACAGTTTCAACAATTGGCCCACCACAACTATAAGACTCTTCCCAGAAATAATCAGAACAGCCATGAACCTCCAGCCCTTTGGAATGGAATGTATCTTTTTGTGCTCACTTTAATAGATATGTAAGGTGCTCAGATACCATAATAATAGTTATGATATAAGAACACAGATGGATGGCCCACTAGATAGCTGCACCCTTCTGGCAGGCTATCATGAAATGCCTAGATACTAAAATGGTGAAAAAGGATTTTTCAAACCAAATATTTTATAAATTTAGGCTTTTGGGGGGAGGGCGGGGGAAGGGATGAGCGGGTTGTGAATAATTCCTGAGCTGGTATCTCTGATATCTGATTTGGACAAATCCTCTTTAGACCCCGAGTGCTCCACAAACCATTCACTACAACTTCTGCATTATTCTTTATTCACAATTCAGTGTGTGATTAGTCATATGATATTGTTTCTGCTCCCTGATTCAATGACAGACTTTTCAACAGGAACATAATGAATGATGAATAGCAAATTACAAATTTCTGGTATGAATTTGTTAAACTTCCAGGGTTCACAAATATTTCCAGATATACTCGTGCCTGTCTGAGTGAGTAACGCATGGTCTGAATAACAACAAAATTAATTAGAGTAATTCATCCACAAATAGATTTTCTCTTTTTTCATTATTTAACCTGCTGTACTTGATCCTCTGGTGATAGGCACATTAGAGAACGTCTGAGGAACAGTGGGGGTTGGGAGGGGGAAATAAACATGGGGAAATCGTTTTACTTTTCCTCGGACGTTCTTGTCAAATGCTGGAAATAGCCCACCTTGATTATCACTACAAAAGGTTTTTTCTCCCCGCTGCTCTCCTGCTGGTAATAGCTCACCTGACCTGATCACTCTCTTTACAGTGTGTATGGTAACACCCATTGTTTCATGTTCTCTGTGTATATAAATCTCCCCACTGTATTTTCCACTGAATGCATCCGATGAAGTGAGCTGTAGCTCACGAAAGCTTATGCTCAAATAAATTTGTTAGTCTCTAAGATGCCACAAGTCCTCCTTTTCTTTTTGCGGATACAGACTAACACGGCTGCTACTCTGAATCCTAATAATAATAGCTTTGCACTTCTAATGACCTATCAGAGCATCAAAATATTTTAGAGACAGATAGTTAACAATTAACTTCTCTTTTAAAGATGGGGAACTGAGGAACAGGGAAGTCAAATGCCTTACCCATAGTCAAACAAAAAGTCTGTGTCAGAGTTGGAAACAG
Organism: Lepidochelys olivacea; assembly: GCF_965140295.1. Classification (NCBI taxonomy): domain Eukaryota; kingdom Metazoa; phylum Chordata; order Testudines; family Cheloniidae; genus Lepidochelys; species Lepidochelys olivacea. The sequence continues at coordinate 76,426,576 of NC_140416.1, forward strand.
AACTCAGTACCATTATCATAATGATAACAGAAGACCAAATCAGAGATTTCTCCCCATTTGCGCCCCCCCCCCCAGAGAAGACACATATTCAGGGTGTTTGAGACAGCCTCACTCACTGGTAAGAGTTAAGGGATACTTCAGAGATTACCTTTATACAATTTAATATGTTTCAGTCAGCTAATAAGAGCAGGATTACTGCAAATCACTCTACAGTTAGGTACGATGACACCGGGTTACATGGAAGACAGGCTGGGACATATCTTTGATACTGAAACTTTTGTAACAATAATTATGCCCAAATTTATAGTTTATAGAAATTAACTATCAGATAATTAATCCTGACGTCCTAATCTCCTATGGGTTATGTAAACTGGTACTTTTACATCCAGTTCACAAATTAGGAAACTTGGAAACAGAGGCTAAGTGCCTTGCACAATGCCAAACAAGTAGTTAGTAGTGGAGTCAGAATTAGAATCCATGTAGCAGGAGTTCCTAACTACCAGTCCTGTGCTGTAACTATTACACAACTCTGTTGCACTAATGAGACTGTCTCTGTCTGTTCTACTTAGCACTCAAACGATAGTGGCAAGTAACCCACAATTCCAGAAGGGTGTAACGGTGTTGCAGACATCATATTGATTACACAGGGTCATATATCAAATATTCTAATCTACAAGCTGATCAGTTATTTATTTATATATATATAAATTAAGAACATGCCTTACTTTGGAAATTATGAAAACTGAGTTCTTATCCATGTATTACAATGTGCTTGGTGTGGTTACAATGATATGGGCACTATCCTATTTCATAACTCCTGCTAATCACAGACAGTGGGATTGATTTGTAATGGTACCTTGGGGCAGGTTCTCTTCTTGCACAATTCAGGTCACATAAGGGCATATAGGGATGGGCAAGGGGCATGACAGAGAAATTCTCCACTATGGCAATCCTCCATTGACATAAGGTCCATTAAATTACCCTACTGCAGTAACAGATCCTAGAGCTGCCTACACAGTGCTATGCATCATCAGCATTGGGCTGTCTCAGAGAATCAGGGAGCTGGAACTGGCACCCCCTGCTATGTCACAGAAGAAAATCAGCCCCACTGTCTCAGAATCAGAAGCACTAAATTAGCCTCAGAAGTGATGGGATTTCCAGATTGCAAATGATGTATTTCTAATGTAAGGGTAAATATTAGGCTCTCAGTGTTATGAACATTCTGTTTTCATTTGTACAAATATACTTTTATTTTCATTTCTCAACTATAAGAAAGTAGCTTGTGGTAATACATACCATAAGGAAAGCTACTTCTGGATACAGTTTGATTTTGTGGGTGCTATGATATAACTGATTCCTAACCTTGAGGTCATCTGCCATTCCCTATGCCACACTAGTTCTGACCAGTGTCTCTTGCAGCATTACTGAAGGATGGTGATTTCAATTTCTCTTTGCCCACAACTCTGTACCAAATCACTTACCCACTTCCTGAAGGTCAGAATTCAATTTCGCTCATCCAATACTGTATGATTAATCACTTCAGTCTTTCGTTCAACTTCACAAACTCCCAATAAACTTATATGTAAGGCATTTTACGTAACGTCTCTGGGGAGATTAGGCTGGGGCTGAGAGATCAGGACTGAAATTTATTATTTAATACATTCATTGCAGAGATCAGATGCCCCAAGCAGGATCAGGGCTCCGTTATGCTAGGTACCGTACAAACACACATGAAGACTAAGCCAATGGCCCCAAAGAGTCTTAGGCCCTGAGAAATGAATGGGCACATCGTTGCACCCACCTGGTACCCCACTGACTTCATATTCTACGTAACCCATATGAATCTATTTTATTTTTAACAAAACAGAAGTAAAATAGACGATCTGATGATATAACTATAAATCACCAGTGATTAAATCAGTGCACTATTTTAAAATACAATTGGGTACAAAGAACAGGAAGGCTATTTATTAGATTGATAAAAATAGTTTTTAATAGTAAGGGCCAAATCATGACCCAGCCTATGCACCCGTGCTAGGCCATGAGGATGGGTAAAACCATCCCTACTTAACCCCCGTGTGGCATTCCTGAACCTTGAGTCTGGATCTCTAGGGGTAAGCATGTGTTGCAAGCCCATTACTTCCCCAGAGCACGAGGCATGAGAGAGGTGGAGAGTGGACCAGCTCTTCTGGTCAGTGTGAGTTAATGGTACTACTCGGGTCACTGGTATGTGAGGGAAGCAGATTGCTGTGCATATAGCGCAAGAGGAACTAGGGAAGGCATGTACATTTCTGAAGCATAATTACTTCCCTGTGCTGTTGTTCATTGGGTGCTACACCTATACACTGCCCGCCCCCAAAGAGTAGACTACACGTACAGAATTTATTTTTTTTAACCTAAAATAAATGTTTCTGTAAAACATGTCAAATAAATTAGAAATAATCCCATAAACAGAGCAAAATATCATATAACATGTTTGAGAAATACTTTTGTTACTTCACTGCTATTTAATAATTGTTAGCACAACTATTAAAATCATATCTTTTTACAGGTCTTGGGGGGTGGAAAAACCCTCAAATCAACCTTTTTAATATGATGTTTATGGCATTATTCATCATCCTGAAAAATAATCTCCCACCTGAAGGATACTGCAGAGAAGTAAAATTGATTTCTTTCTTTTGATAAATAAAAGTAAAGCTACATTCCTCCAATTTCAGGAACATTTATGATAGCAGTGCAATTTTACTGCTGTCCTTCAGTATCTGTCAACATTTCCACTATAAACATGGCTGACAAAATTCACACTGGGGCAAAATTTAAATTCTCAGCCTAAAAATAAAAATAGGAAAATTGGCTGATGCCTTTTAACATGATAGACATTCAGAAGAGGCAAGTTTCAAACACTTTTTGAGTACCACAAATTTTAACATCTTTGGCTTTTTATTTTTCCAACTGAAATTTTGCAGTTCATTAGTTTTTAATGTGGATAAATGCCTATGGGCACTCTGATACGAAAATATAAGCAATGCATTTTAACAACAGCAATTGCAGATGTATAGCTTCTTGCAACAAACATCTCTTACATTTTTTAGGCCTCTGCTGTATCCATGGCAATTCAATTAATACCACAATGTGTCTGAAGTTTGTTCCACTGTGCAAAAACCATTTTAGAGAATCTCTGCTTACTGCTGATTGACACATCACCATTACTGTAAGCTAAATAGAAAAATAGCAATAATTCATAATTGTAGGTTTACATAAAAGAATTACAACTGTTAGAAAGATTATTATGTAAAAAGGTGGTAATGATCTAACTTAAATTGACAAAAACCAAAATATTCAAAGGTGGAAATAAAACAGACCAGACTTGTTGCGAGGGTTCTATTGGCGTTTGCTACAGTGTCCAGATGTCCCAATAAAATCGGGACTGTCCCGATATTTAACTCTTTGTCCTGCATCCTGACCTATGTACAATCAGGACACCACTTGTTCCAATATTATAAGTTGCCAAATGTCCAGTTGGTGCGGAGCTGGTTCTGCGCATCTCCCTCTTGGTGCTAGGTGCAGGGATGGCCAGGTGGGCTCTGTGTGTGCTGCCCCTGCCATGACCGCCTGCTCCGCAGCTCCTATTGGCCAGGAACTGCGGCCAATGGGAGTTGTGGGGGTGGTGCCTGTGGGAGAGACAGCATGCACAGCTGCCTGGCCGAGCCTCTGCCTAGGACCCAGAGGGAGATGTCACCACTTCTGGGCAGCCGCCTGAGGTAAGTGCCCAGAGCCCACACCCCCTCCCACACCAAACTCCCTCCCCACGCCCCAACCCCCTGCCCCAGCTCTGAAACCCCACCTTTGTGGTGGGAGCTGGGGCCGTGCATCCCCAACCCATGGCATGTGGCGGGGGCTGGAGCTGAGGCGGTGCGCTCCTGACCTATGGCTTGCAGTAGGGGCCGGGCCGTGCGCCCCTGACACGCAGCTTGCGGCAGGGACTAGGTCGTGCACCACTAACCCATGATGGGGGACAGAGCTGGGGCCGTGTGCCCCCAACCTGCAGCAGGGGCCTTGGCAGGGTCTGTGCGCCCCCAACACGCAGCTTCCTCGGGTTGGGCGCCCTCCTTCCCCATGGCTCCAGTGGGGGCTGTGAGCCTGTAGCTGCCCCTCCCTCTCCCATGTGTCCCGATATTTTATTCTTGCCATCTGGTCACCCTAGCATCTGCTGGCAAAAATCAGTTTCTTGGCTTCTCCTGGCTGAAAGTGTGCAGAAGGATAGGGTGCACAAGTATAAGCTGCCCAAAACGCAAGCTCTTCCAGGAAGCAAGAGTTTGCTGGCAGCTCCCACACAGTGAGCAGGGAAACAGCATGCAGGAGATGAGCTCCACCACTGCATATCTCTGGGTAATCTCCCCCAGTACGACACCTAAGGAGCCCTCTGCCCCAGTTTAAATTAGCCTTCCCCTGACATAGGCAGAACCCATGCTCATCTTTCCCCCAGGATGAATCCTTGCTCAGGTCCTGCTCAAGTCACCCTGTTGATCTTGAGTATAATGTTTGATATTCTGTTATTTCAAAAACTCTAAGAAAAGTGGGTGATCTTAAATCTCATATGAGCTGCAATACAGGCACAATGGCATGTATTGTGTATGCGGTTTCAACTCTGACTCTGAATTTCCTGACTTTTGTCCAGTTAAAACAGCTGCTTAATGTTATCTTTACACAACGTTTTGTGAGAATATACATATCTGTACAGTTACTTAAAGTTAAGAATCATCACAACTACAGCAGTGTATCAAAACAAACATTTGTTTTGTTCTCCAGTCCTCCTGTGTTGGTTACTTACACAACTACTGACAGGTTGAGATTACCATGCTGGAACCTATTTTCATGTGACAGCCGCAGTGCAGATACTTGTCGATATACTGGTGCTGAATGTTAATCAACGCTACAGTCTAGAAACAATTGCCAGCTACGTCACCTATCACCAGAATGAACAGCTAAGCCTTGACTTAATTACCTTATCATGTGCCACATGCTTTCTGCTGAAATGGATAGACAGCACTAAGAAATATAGTGGGGGATAAAATAATTATAAACTAATAAGAATGTTCAAAATTAATGATAAATACAGCTCCAGGCATCAGTTATGGTTCTCATGTCTTTCTTCATTTACACCTTTTTTAATACTGTCCAAAAGAGATTCTGATCATTTATATAAGAACTAAACAGCAAAACAGTCTATGAATAAAATATATTTAACAATGTAATGTGAAGTGTGGACAGGACACAGAAGCATAGATATTTGTCCTCCAGTTTCAATATTCAATACAGTACTGATTTTATTAGAAAACTCTTCCACATAGACCAACTTTTCTAGAAGATCAGCAAAACATTTTTAATAGGTGAACACAAATTTATTTTTCATATAATGATACTCTAAGCTAAATCTTGGATAGTTCAAACTTCAATAAACAGATTGAAAACAGGTACATCTCTGATGCTATTCAATCAACATGCACAAAATCATGTTTCCTGTTAAATAAACACTCCTTTTTTGCCCTACAAACAATGAATGCTTGGTCTTACAACAATCATCAGGTAGCCTCTAAGAAAGAAAGAAAGAAAGAAAGAAAGAGAGAAAGAAAGAGAGAAAGAAAGAAAGAGAGAAAGAAAGAGAGAAAGAAAGAAAGGCAATGAGACAATTAAAATAGCATAATAATTAGTTGTTTGCTCAATATGTTAAATACTTTTTAATTAAGGTACATGTAAATCTAACATTCAGATACAGAAAGAAGAAATGCTGAACACGATGTTCATAGAGAAGTCTTACTAGCTCTTTGCTAACCTTTTATCTTTGTTTTTTAATTGATGATGAAGTCAATTAATCACTGTTGGAGAGACAGGAGGCTATATACAAGAGTTTCAAATCAACCCGTGGGATAGTACCACATATAGTTCTCTGACCAAAGCTTCCTTCCTTCCATCTATAAAATTTCTCCCCAAAAATAAAGTTCATCATGTTTTTGTGCCAGATGTCACTTTCAACAGATTCTCTTATAATGATCAAAATATTATATATATAATATATATTTTAATGCACTGCTATATGCTGAGCCTGGTTATTTACACAGAACACAAGTTCTAATGTAGTTATCACAAGTTATCCTAGCACCAATCATTCAGAGGCATGTTAATTATCCGTGAGAAAAAATAGCTTGCTGTCAAGAAAACCCTTCTTGAGATTTGAATAAAATTTGCACGAGATCTCAAGAGAAGCTGACATAAATAAACAAAGTATGTGTTAAAATTAACACATTAAATGCAATTATTAAAATACATACAGGGTACTTTTAGCCTTAACAGTTTACAGGTATATCTTAAAACCAGCCACTGAACAACTGCTATGACTGAATCTGGATGGTATGAAGGTAAGTAAGTAACTTGGAACTTTACATAAACGAGTAAAGCAACAACATAAACAATATGATGATTATGTGAATAATGAACTGCACATATTACCCAGTTCAAAGAAAAATAAAACAGTCTGATAACAAAATAATTTACTGCTAATATTACAGTATCTGCATTTTTAAAAAGAACCAAATTAGACGTAATCAAACCTCAAATGAATGTGTAATTAAAAATGTTTTAAAATAGACTTAATTTTACTTTATTTTTCATCATTAAATTTTACTTCCAAATTAATTTCTTTTACTACATAATCTGTTTAAATACTAATGCCTCTAGATTACATACAAGTCACAATTAAAAAACAAAATTAAATATATACCATTCCTAATATCACATTCATTTATTTAAATATGGTTTTAGGGATAGTTCCATTCTATTTTACAAGGGATCCAAAGACTACATATGTGTGTGCATATATACATACACATAAACATACACACACGGACAGTTACTGCACTCATGATACACAAATACACACCCTGCAAATACACATTAAAATAGTAAGATTAAAAAAAAATAAAATTACTATTTTAAAGTCTATTTTACTGTTATCAAAGATTTAAAAATTAAAAGTATATTTAGAGAAGAATGATTTTTCCATTTAATTTTCCAAGTTCTGAAAAGTGTTCTTTATGCAACAGCGTTAGATATCTATGATTATGGGTGTATATATGTGAATGAACGAATAAATCCTTAACCCACCATATCTTTTTCTCCAGTTTGCAAGCTGTCACCCGTGAAAAGTATGGTGTAGATGATAGGATGATACTGTACCTGATTGGCTCTGGAGGTGGTCATGGGATCAGATGGAGAGGACTTGGTGGTAGTTGGGGAAGATGGCAATGTCTGGGAACAAAGCAGTTCAGGAGCAAATCAACCTTTACAAGCCTTAGACTGAACAGTTAAAAAATAAACAAACAAAAGTAATGTAACCAGAAAAATAAAATTAAAATAAAGCCTAAGACTAAAATCTTTCTCCTACTCATTGGAACTTAATGGAATTTAAGGTCAATTGAATAAATAAGTAATGCATGTAAATATGCATGCATATGTGTATAAAAACAAATTCATGACTTGAAATCAAGATGATGAGCAGGGGGTTGGACTAGATGACCTCCTGAGGTCCCTTCCAACCCTGATATTCTATGATTCTATGGTGAACTCACATAAATACTAAAAGATATGCTGACCACATGAATATTTTCTTTTCCCGCTCCTCTTCTTGGGGTACATAAAAAGACTAAAGCAAATACAAATTCCAGCAAGTTCAATGAGCACACTAAAACTTTCTATCAGCAAACAAGGCTAGTGCTGGGAAGAAGTGGTGACGTTTACTTTGGCATTAAATTATTCACCCACTCTGTATGCTGACTATATCCCACAAACTGAATTTCATAATATTTTATCCATATCCAAAACAATTAAAATGGCAGCTATTGAAGATTTTTAACAATAAAAGAAACTGCTAAAATATTCACTGATTTTTTTTTAATCAAGAGCCATGTGTGAAAAATGTAAACATCAATCTTATGATGGATGAACATGCAACTAATGGCATCACATCAATTTACTATGATATATTTATCATTAGTGTTCAAAGATCATTAATTTAATAAGGGCAAAGGTTAGTAATGCAGCCCTAGCCTGCGTTCAAAATTAACACAAAAAAGAATTAGAAGTCATATTTATTGATATGTTTTTTCCTAAATATACATATACTTAACATTAATACTTGAACACGTTATCAAAAAGCACTGCTCTATTTAAAATGTACATGTTTATATACATAGCTCTCAAACACATTAGTTCTTAATAGAGTAACTATTTTATATAAATGTAGTGAGAATGTCAGACTTCCGTTTTCAAGACATAATATACAATACCCATTCAGATCAGACTTTCTTGAACATCTCTACAATGTTCAAATATCTTAGAAAATCTGAATGTACACCAATATTAGTGAGAGAAATAAGGACTTAAAAACTGTAGAAAAGGGTTGCCAACCTTCCAGGATTGTCCTGGAGTATCCAGAAATTAAAGATTAACTTTTAATTAAAGATTATGGCATGTGATGAAACCTCCAGGAACATGTCCAAACAAAACTGGCAACCCTAGTGCCTAATATCATCATACAACTATTAATCAGAACTACTTTGAAATAAAGCAAAACTTGTAAACTTTCAGAATTTTTGGTATTTGCATTTATTTATAGTCCTAAAAAGTATAACCCATATTTTTAAAAGGGTGTACGTACTTTAGCACTAACAAAACCCCATAATGCATGTGAGAACATTGGGATTGTATGTATGCAGAAAGTTATATGCAATAGGAGAATACTGGCTTGAAGATATGCATCAGGCATTTTGTGCATACAGTGTTGAATATTAGGCCTATATGCAGAGCAATGTAGAGCTCTTTATTTTACATTTTCAGAATATATTTGTAAATAAAGCCATCAGAAAAGCAATAGAATTTTTAATAAACAAACAGGCTCCTATTTCATACCTTCAACTCACCATAAACAAAAAGAATTTATCCCAAGCATCAGCTAGGGCTTTATCAAAAGGCTTCTAACACAGCACATATTGCCATGTGCTCCCTGAAAAATAATAGGCCTCTGCTAAATTATGTAAACCTGGAGAAACCAGGAGATATTGTAAAGAAAAACAGATCAATTGTTAAGTATTCTCCCACATCTTTCTCTATAGTATATGGCTTTGTTTGTCATACATCTTTGTTTGGCATAGAACTATTTTTAAAAGGAATTGTGGATTTTACCAGAGCTAATGGTGGTCAATTACACCAATGCAACCCTTCTGGTTTAATGAGGTTTCATAAATGTAACTTAAGGCAAAATTTCATCCGAAGTTGTGGATCATAATGCACTGATTTCCATCAGTCTAGTTAAAAGTCTACCTTACCACTATAAACAGGATGGGGTTGGGGAGGTGGGGAGTAAAAAGGCTGTAACCCATCATTCCAAAAGTGTCCTGTAATAAACTGAATATTAAAGTTCTCGGCCTAAAATGTATTTAAAGAACAAAATACATTTTACAGACACTTCAGAATTCAAGATGAGGATTAGACTTTTTCACTACCAGCCTCAATTGTAATATTTCTGGAATCTGATGGTTTGTGTCATCAACATTAATTTGTGTGTGTTTTGTTTTTTTATATTCTAAAACTAATTAATCAGAAGAAAAAAGAGGATTTAAAACAGCTGTCATGGAGAGAATTCAGCAAGTACAACTATTGCATTTATGTGGAAATAGGAACAATTTAATACTGGGAAATACCCCATTTACCAGTAGCACAGGTTACACAAAACAGCTGGAATATACACAATTCTTATTTAACAAGAACATTCACCTTCCTGAAAGCAGAAAAAATTTGGCAGTGGAAAAAAAGGAATGCTAACATTTCGTGTATTCGAACGGTATACTGAACCTACCAGAACATTCCCTATAATAGAAGCACTCCACTATTTTATTTTCTCAAAAACTTCTTTATGATACAATGAAAAGAGGTCAGAACAGTTGAATACAAAACAATTGTTAATAAACAAGCATCAAAATGGGCATAAACATTTTTTCATAAACACACACACACACCACTGACAAAATATTCAAAATTATGTATAGCAAATTGCTTTTCAAATCAAAGTGTTTTGTGTCTGAGGGAGGGGCTGTTTCTGTGGTTGCTGGCATAACCACTATTTTCTTTTTCATTGAATAGTACAGTAAATAATGCAAGAAACTAATGCATGTCCTCACAGAAACAAGATTTCTTAACTCATGCAGTCTCTATTTTTGTCAAATATGTTTCAATTAAAAAATGAGCCTGATTCTGTACCATTAAGATCCATGGGATTGGGACTAGATTCTAAATTTGTACATTGTGCATATTTTCTAGCCATTTTCCCTTGCTCAATCCTCTTTAACTCCAGTTGTTTTTCAGGTCACATATCCCTCAAGTGCATTAGGGAGAAAAGGTCACTTACAAACCGGATAACACAGTTTAATAAAGATTTCACACATGTGCATAATATATAATCAGATAGCACTTTTTTAGACATACAAACAAAACCTCTTTCATCACCACCAAAATAAACCAATACAATTCTCTTTAAATAACATAAATATTATATGTATTTATGTGAACCATCTATTTATTTCCTCATGAATACAACTGCGAATAAGAATTTTCAGAAAGAAAGAGGCAAGTTGGTGGGTTTTGTTTTTTGGGTTACTTTACAAATCATTTCCTTTCATATTAATGGAAACTATGTTTCATCTATATGTCTTGAAATGCCTTATAAGAAATCTGTGAAATATACTTTTAGACAGAATTGCTTATTAATGAAAGTTGGAAATGATTCAGTTTTGAATTACTATACAGTGTAGAATAATTTTAAAAACTTAGTGAGGATTTTGCATTAGGCAAGCACTTGAATTTAGAAGTTATTAGGCTTCTGGGAATGAGAATTATAAAGTGATTAGAAATTATAAAATGATTTTACATTAAGGAGTCTCAGTTTTCAAGACTGAAAAATTCGTATTATTACCAAAGCTCGCCAGTAATTATAGGCTGCCCTCTAGCAAGGCTATAGTAAAAGGCCAGTCAGAATTTCTCCTCTACACCATATTTAAGAGCTTACAAAATTTTGAAGCAAGCTAAAACTTCACTAACAATGTCCAAGCCAGAATGATTTTTTTGTCTTTGTTCACACATTTTATGGCCTTTCTTATATTTTATGTTTAGAGGTAATAGATATTTTTGTGTTCCTAGAACAGAGTGATTCCAAAATTAAAAAGTAAAAAAGGTTTACTGACCAACAGCCAGATTCTGCCTGACACACACAAGAGTGTGCAGAATTTAGGGAGAATACAAGAAGCATTTTCATCCTTAGGTGGCTCACACAGAACTGCAGTTGTTCTGAGAGACTTCTCTCTCTCTCCCTGTCCCTCAAGGTGCATAACATCCTAAAGTAGGTAGGAGGAAGACAGAGCGGTAACACACTGATACTTCACACCCTTGAGCAAGGAGTTGGCTGGCTACAGCAGTGGGTGCACTCCCTTTGTGTTCAGGGAGGCCTCTGAGATTTCTTCCTGAGGTGGGGCGTCTCCACAGTTCACTTAATGCTGAGGTGTGCCTAACTGGCACACTCTTGTCCTAAATATTATTTAAAAAATAAGATTAAATATTTACCTGCCAGATCACAAGTATTCTACTGAATACTTAAACTGTTAACTGTTCAGTACTTTAACTCTTAGTGCCATACTAGGTGGGTTTTTGTTTGTTTTTATAATGAAGGAGGAAGGGGGAAAAAGGCAGAAAATTAAATAATAACATACCACAGTTAAACAATGGTAAAGCTATGACAACACCACAAAGAAATAGGACATTCAAATTTAAAGCTGAAACTCCATGCAGTTGACCACTTTGTAGTTGGCTATGGCAGGGCTTGCCAAACAATGGTGACCTTGCATAACACGAGGTTAAAGACCGACTGAGTTTCAGCCTTTTTTAAAGTCCTAACTTTTAAGCAACATTAAAATAATGTGAATCTACTTTCTGTGGTTTAATTTTAAATTGCTTAAATCAACAGGTCTGTTTTTGCACTTTTTTACTATCATTTTGCATTCCATTGCTGATGAAAATTAAGGGCAGAATAGCTTTAGCACTAAAGCCAGCCAAGGGACAAAGCTGCTGTGCAAGATTCCACCACATCACTGTGCTGGAGGACCTGAAAGACTGGCTTAGTATGCTTTCTACAGTGCCAGAATGGGTCTCCCCTGCAACTGCTCACTTTGCAGTTTATTATTTTTTTAATCTATTACAAACTCTTAATGTGTGACTCTAGTGAGGCAACATAATAATCATGAAGTATCTTTAAAAGTTAGGGTCTGTTGTGTAAATACGTAACTATAGATTTTTAAAAGCTTGTTTTTATTAAGCAATAATTAAGATTAGGTAATTAATTACAGTCCAGAGCATAGAGAAGTTAGTCTGCTGATATTACCATTTGAAGATCTGACTTCCCACTGCATTGTACCTTTGTAACTCCACAAAGTGGGTGTAAAGCACTTCCCTTCTGAGCTGGCAGTGTTTCACCACCCACTTTGCACTCAATCTGGACTAATGTAAATAACTATGCAGGGTGCAAGGCAAGGGAGAAAGAAGACCAAAGTTAATATTAATATATGCAGACAGACATTTATGAAAGATTTTAAAATGCTGTCCTATCCTTGACTTTCACTTTACATGGCAAAAATGAAGATTAGTAGTTATCCAAAGGGGATAGCATAAAAAATAAAAAGCTCTTGGGAAGGGTTTATGGTCCCCCATGAGGTCCTGGTCACAAAACAAGAGAAAGTCCTGCTTTGGTATGATACCTGAAAAAGAGCATCTCATGAGCCCTTTGGGAAGAACAAGGGGCTGGGAGCATAACCATAGCAGCTGCCACTTTGCAGCACGGGAACCTCTCCAGGGCTTGGGGGGGGGGGGGGGGAAGAGACAAGAATAAAGTAAAAAAGCAGGAGTTAGCATTCTCCTCCTGCACCTGCCCCACAACCTGTTATAATAATGGAGGAAAATAGTAAGATCTAGCCCTGCTTCCTCACCCATGTCCCCCTTGGATATTCCAATAAAACAGAGTAAGGCCATGTCTATATGTACCGTGCTGCAGTGGCGCAGTTGTACCAATGCAGCTGTGCTGCTGCAGTGTGTCTGGTGATGATGCTCTAGGACGATGGGAGAGCGCTCTCCCATTGGCATAATAAAATCAGCTCCACAAGCAGCAGAAGCTATGTCAGCAGGAGAAGCTCTTCTGTCACCGTAGCATGTGCATATGAGCACTTGTGTCTGTAATTTATGTCACTCAGAAGGTTGGTTTTTGACACCCGTGAGTGACATAAGTTATACCAACATAAGCTATGTTTACACTACTGCCTAAGTGAGCACGGAGACACTCATGATGCATATAAAAACATGGGATGAGATTTTGTGATGTGTCTGCTTAAGTAACCATTTCTTGACACTGATGTTCCTGCCAGCTTTTGCCAGGTGCCTAATTCTGTAACAACAAGAGTAAATCTTTTAAAAGAAAAATCATTATGAGTGTAGTGGGGGCCAACACCAACCGCATCTGGCATCTTCTAATTTTGAGAATGTCAGGTTTCAGACCTAGATATGGCATAGAAATGCTATTCGCCTTAACAGTCAATGATCTTCTCAGAGCAACGAACAAAGATCAGATGTGCTTTCAAATACTGCTAGATCTGGCAAGGGTTGGAAGCACAGCTTTAAAGTCGTTCTATTCATACAGGAAGATCCAAGAGGATGGTAGATCGTTGATTCTTCTTCCTCCTTAAGGTATCTCAGCTGTGAAGTCACACAAGGCCAATCTTGTCTTCTTGTTCAGAGATTATGAGACACTATAGATAGGTCTTGAGGTGGGGTTGTCTGCAATCATCAGAGCCGCACACAGATTGTCTTAGATGGCTTAGATACAACAAATCTTGTATCTTGGCATGACTACATGACCCTTGCAGACAGAGATGCCAACTCTGTGGGTGCTCAGCACCCACCAGCAGCCCTGGGGAGCAGCTCCTCCCTCTCCCTCCCAGCGCTCCCGCCTGCTGTGATCAGCTGTTCAGCAGCGTGCAGGAGGTGCTGTGGTGGAGGGGGAGGAGTGGGGGCAGGAAGAGGTGGGAGAAGGGGCCGGAACAGGGCAGGGACAGGAAGAAGCTGGGCAGGTGAGAACTTGGGGAAAGGGGTGGAGTGGGGGCAGGGCATGGGGCGGAGCGGTGGTCGAGCACCCCCCGGGACCTGGGGAAGTCAGAGCCTCTGTTTGAGGTCCCTTCTAACCCTATGATAACACTTAGCTCTATATTTATATTTCTCGTTTGACCAAGATGGAATTATTTCCATACATTCTCATTGTCTGCAGATATGGGGACCTGGATGACAGTCAGTTGGCTGAAGATGTATATGGATAATAAAAGGTAGTGATGCTGATTGACAGGGAGAATCTTTTTAAGGAATATGCAATGTCTACAATTACTCCACGACTTGAAGGAGTCTGCCCAGATATTATCAGAATGGCACTTCTGGACTTAGGTTGACATTTTCAAACCTGGGTGCCTAAAGTCAGGTTCCTAAATCCGTATTTAGGAACCAAAACAAAAGTAGACTTTTTTCAAAGATGACGAGCCCCAGTATCTCCCACTGACTTCAGTTTTATTTAGGAAAATAAATATGTATTTAAGAGCCTGTGTTTAGGCATTCAGGTTTAATCATTTTGGTAACAGACTCTGGGGCAAAGATTTTCAAAAACAGAAGCCCAAAGTTTGGCACCCACAATTAGGCTGCTAAACAAGATCCCTTTTTCAAATGGGTTGAATATTCAGTAGCTGCCATTATAAGTACTGAATTAATTTTAGGGTCCTATGTTTTTAACAACTTGGCCTGGATTTCCAGACAACAAGAGAAACTTGAAATACCGTTTTTCATCTTTGGCTGGCCAAAGGACTTCATTCTTCCCTCCTTTATTCAGAACCTACAATTGCCATCAGCAATTTTAGTGCCTCCTGGATAAGCTACAGCAACACTTACTACCTGGAAATAACTGGGAAAGGTGCTTGGAAGCTCAGCAAGTGCAGAAAGCAACAGTACATCTTCTGAACCAGGTGGACTGGCAAGAACATATCACACCGATGTTCAGACTCTACAAAAGAGGTCAGTCACTTTTCAGGCAAAATTCAAGATATTCAATACCATCCACAAAGCTCTAAACAGCTTAGAGTCCAACTGCTCAAGGGACCTCCTCTCTGAACCCACCACACCACCTGCAATTTGTCTGAAAACTTGAGAAAACAAGCCTATATAAGTGAGGCTTGAGGGTGGGGAGACATTCAGAAAACCATATTGGCTGTGTGGTTTTTTTATTCAAGTGTTTTTCTAACTCTCAGCTCTGCAATTCCAAGCATTAAGCCTACAAACTTTTCTTCATCCCTGCCCTGTATAAGCAGGTTACACTGTATTGGGGCGTGGAGGCTTCCTGGGATATTTAGGGCCTAAACCTGTAATATTTTTACATATAAGCCATGTAAAATGCACCCACATATTATGGGAATGGGAGGCATACAGAGGTTTGTACAAATCAATTATAATAAGAATAATTCATAAGGTTCATCTGCACAAAGCTTTTATAGTTTATGTTTTGACTTATTATGGTCGGTTCAATAAAGTTGTAGCCCATTTGTTTCCAAACTCTGTAATGACATCAGAGTTCTAGTTCACACTTGCCTGTTATAAGATGTTACATAACCTTTATAAATTTGTTAAGCATGGGTTTTACCTATTCTTTAGATAAAAAATATTTCTACTTCAGAGAATGGATTACTTTATTCCAAATTTTATCTATGAACAAATGTGTGAGGATCACACACCTTGGTGAATAACAACATGTACATTAGTAATTTAGATTTATGAGCCAATATTTGTAGTTTAGGGATTTATCATGCAAAGGTGTTATTTGCTATAAAAGAAAAGTTGGAAATCATAATTTAACTTTGACTGTAACTGTAATACATAGATACACAAATGTATCTGTGTACACACACACATTTTACACCCACCCACACTTCATATGTGATGCTACTATCCTTATGTTATAAATTTATAAAATGTGGAATCATGTCAGAAATTGTAGGACCAGATACATTATACATTGTATTTATCAGGAGTTTGACTTCCTGATCTGCAACTCTGCCTATTAATCCATCTCCCATGGACTTATTTTTAACATTCCAAACATTTGAGCTGCTTCAAACAGCTGCCATATTTTCAAATCAACCTCCAGAGAGGTGTTTCCTTCTTTTCCCACAGATAAGAAATAAAAAAAACAGTGGGGAAAAAAGGCAAAACCAAAAAAAAACTTACACTCGTCTGGGGTGCAGGAGAGGCAGAATTTAATTCTGTACCACTGCCACGTTTATGGTCCAGTATCTCATGATCATATTGATTGCTTCTAGCCTTGTTAGATCATGGGACTTAAAAGTGTAAATATGCAGTAAAGCTATTTAAAAGTCTATTATAGTTATTATTTTCAGTTGCACTGCTGGTAACTAAGACACCTGACTTTACAGGGGAAGTTATATGTAAAACAGTACTTTATGTTTTTTTGTTAACTCTCTACAGCATTTCAAAATATTTTTATGTAAAATATGTAGCATATACAGAATAAATGAAGTTGTGGTATTTAGCAGCAGTCATTTGAAATGGCTTGCAGGAATAACTAGTGGTTTCATCATTCTGGAGTAATGCAGCCATCCCAAACTCATGCTAATAAAGCTTTTATAATATACCACACCATCATACACACACTCTGCATGTGTGTATGTGGGTGCACACATACACACAAACACAATGTACACAGAATAAATAAAAAGATAACGTCATTACACTTAGCTAATGTGAACTACTGTATACGACCACATCATATTCTTAATATAACAAGAATATATAGTACAAGATAGAAGAAACTTCCCTCTGAATGCCTGTTCATTTAATTTTCTTCTCTCCTCCTCCAGAAGTAACATACCAAACAAATTATAAATTTAAAGCTACCTAAATCATTGTGTTTGAGCCTTGTTAGTGGATATGTTTTTCTCAGTTTCAAATGTTCTTGGAAAATGTGACTCAATAAAAGAAGACTCTTGGATCATTATACCTTGTATGTGACTACCTTACAGTTACACAAAATGTAGTAATACTTGAAGATAAGCCAATACAAGCTTTATGCAAGGATGATAAAAATTGCATAGATTAAAATAGTTGAAAATACCTACAACAAATAATCTTTACATTTGCAAGCATCAACTTTATGATGTAGGTCTTTTCAATGTACATAATATGACCCAAACAATCATTCAAAAATAATTTATTTTGCAACACAAGAGTGAGGATATTTGTTGGATCCATTTTTCCTGAACTGTAATAAATCTTAATGATTTACAGAGAGGCCCATATTTTAAATCTCAAATAAAACAGAAAAATGTGTTCCCTGAAACAATAAAGAAAAGAAGCATATGAAGGATACATATCATATAATGGTGTTTGAATTTATAAGATATTATGTATAAATACTGATGAGGAAAAACTGAATATAGAACAGAACTATAAGCAAAAGGAGATCAAAAAATTCGTAGAGAAAAATAAAACCACTGACATTCTCCTAAAACACATTTAATGTAAACCCTTTACATGTTAAAGATTTAAGACTCTTTATAAAAGAAATTAACTCTAAGCAGCTGATGTGCCTCTGTTTTCCCAACCAAAAACTCACTTGTTTGATGCGGTCTGGATTAACAGTGGTCTGGGGCTGCAGAATGCTGACTGGTTCTGTCTTGGCCACATTTTGAGGCATTTCACGAATCTTTTCAGCAATGAAGCCATGAACCGCATTCAGTGCTTCAACTGTTCCCTGGATCAAACACACTCGCTCTGTAGTACCTGTACAGAGAAGACCCTTATTTAGATAAATTCTTATCTTAGGCACTTCCTCATTGACTCATCAACACCTCAAAAAACCCCTGTTTTGATTTATTACCGAAAACTGATAACTAAGTATTATGAGAGGTTTCAGAGTAGCAGCCGTGTAACATTTAAAAATTCCCTTACCTGCCTGCCACAGTAAGTGTACAAATGGAAAGATAATTTCAAATGGTAACATTGTAATTATTGTCCAAGATGATCTAAAAATGATTTTGCATAGCTTCTATTTTTATTGCTCGTATATCTATGTACACGCTAGCCAATATTGGCTAGGTCCTTGCCCAGATATGGCTTAGACATAACTACAGTTACTTTTAAAGTGAATAAAAAACTGTGCATACAGTATTGTAAGTAAAAATTAAAGAAATAATGTCTCAGTTCAGATGGAAAAGAAGAGCAAGAATGAGACAACTGAACTGGATTCACAGTATTTGCCATTCAGGCCTGGTGTTGGGTTATGCTAAAATATGCTATTAAAATATAACTATTACAAGCATTAATATAACCATGTGCAAAACTAAAGATCAACATTTAAAATATTTCTGTGATCAGTAACCTGGATAGAAAATATATTGGTTTAGCCCAGCAGTTTTAAACCTTTTCAGACTGTGGACTGCAACTTAACATGGAGATTATTTTCAAGACCAATTTCTCTCTCATTCTTCACTATCCAGTCCACTTTCCATCCCACTCATGTCATACATACCAGATCCCTGTAACAACTACAACAGTTTCTTACTACATACACAAAAACAACATAAGGAAAATAGTTAATGTAGTTTCATCTGTCTTCTAATGTGATTTAGCAGCTGGAAACGATAAAAGCCAGCACCATATAATTATCCAGCTCACTACAGACCACAGTTTGAGTTCTTCTGGCTTAGACGGCTCACGTTGAACTTGCCACGTTCGAGATCTAGACTCCAGAATGACCCTTGTGCTCTTTTCAGAGTAGCAGCCATGTTAGTCTGTATCCGCAAAAAGAAAAGGAGGACTTGTGGCACCTTAGAGACTAACAAATTTATCTGAGCATAAGCTTTCGTGAGCTACAGTTCACTTGTGCTCTTGTTCATCAAATCAGACAGTGCTATGAATTCCAGGAAGGATATACTCAGAAAGTCCAGTGTCCACCTGACAGTGTACGTATTTATTCTGTACATCAGAGTAACAGGTCTTTTTAAAATAAATCACAT
Source organism: Lepidochelys olivacea (assembly GCF_965140295.1). Taxonomy (NCBI): domain Eukaryota; kingdom Metazoa; phylum Chordata; order Testudines; family Cheloniidae; genus Lepidochelys; species Lepidochelys olivacea. The sequence continues at coordinate 76,445,787 of NC_140416.1, forward strand.
AGCCGATTCTGTACATAAGTCTTTTGTGTTCTTCTTGCCTTAAGCAAAACAGCCCTTAGATCCATTACTCACCCTGAGTCATCTTCCAGAGACTGTGAAAGAGGCATTGGGCTTCTCCTCTATAGCTTTTGTCACTTCCAACCCCACCTGTCACTCCCAACCCCACCTGTCACTCCCTCTTCACTCTTTCTCCTCCCATGAACAGCTCTTTGTCCATGTCTTCTTTCCAATCTCCAGCTATGTTGCACTTATCTATCACACACCCACCCATCCTCAAATTCAATTCCAGGCTCTCCCTCTTCCTTGCATCACAATCATCCACCCTCATCGTTGTTGACTTAAAATTCCATGTGGATGACCTGCCTGACCAGCTTTAAGTCAGAACAGGACTAGAAAGATAGAAAAGTCCCATTAAGAGGAAATTGTATTGCAACATTAGCTGTGGTGGGACTAACATGCCCCCTAAAAACAAGAGGACACTACAGCTTAGAGGAATCCCAAATACAGATCCCTGCTCACAACATCAGGATACATTTTACTTTCAGATTACAGAGGACAAAAATAATATGGACTAAAATGGTGCATAACAGCAATTGACATCTCACTTAGAAAAATGTATTTCTACGTCTTATAAGAACACATCCTACATAAGAACACAAGATGGCCATACGGGGTCAGACCAAAGGTCCATCTAGCCCAGTATCCTGTCTTCTGACAGTGGCCAATGCCAGGTGCTTCAGAGAGAATGAACAGAACAGGTAATCATTAAGTGGATCCATCCCCTGTTGCTCATTCTCAGCTTCCGGCAGACAAAGGCTAGGGACACCATCCCTGCCCATCCTGGCTAATAGCCATTGATGAACCTATCCTCCATGAACTTATCTAGTTCTTTTTTGAACTCTATTATAGTCTTAGCCTTCACAACATCCCCTGGCAAAGAGTTCCATAGGTTGACTGTGCATTGTGTTAAGAAATACTTCCTTTTGTCTGTTTTAAACCTGCTGCCCGGTCATTTTAATTAGTTCTTGTGTAATAAGAAGGAGTAAATAACACTTCCTAGCTCAGGGATCACTGGTGTGGATCACAAACAAAGTTCAGAGCCTGAAAATGCTTTGTTGAAAAATCCAGCCACTCTACCCCAAATAAATGTTGAATGAAATTGAGTGATATAGCGAGCGAGCACTAACATGTTTACAGTGAATTCTGAAATACTCTGAAATCACTGTGGGCTATATCATAATTGTATATTTTGCCCTGAGCAATGGGCAATGTGTAGTTGTGCTGAGCACTGGGGAGAAGTAATTTGCTACTGGTCTATGTCAGTAGCAGTTTACTTCCCCTACAAGTCTTGATTCGCTCATTCCCTGCCCCTATCAATCTACCAGCTTTGAAAGGGGGAAAGAGGTGTGATGGCTGTTCTCCACCTTGCATAGTAACATGGGAAGCCTGTAAGGGACATGAAGGGGGCAACTTACACTCCCTTTCTCCCCTGCATGGGCAAGCAACCATCTTACCCTTCATTAGAAAATTATTTTCATTTGATTTCTTATGATTATCTCTGAAGATGAAATGCAAAGCTCTAAAGGTTTACAAGTACAAGCTTTACGAGCCCCACTCTAACAGAATTCATGGGCAAACTTAAAAATTACAAATACTCTTAGAAACAATTCAGCCAACTCCTTAGTTCAGAATCGTGTGTTTGGCCTACAACAAAGACAGACATCAAAACAACCAACCCATATCTCCTCTACTGAAATATTTTCTTAACAAAATAAAATAAAGACTAAAACATGTAAAATCAGTGTTTTTGAAAGATGCCAGGTTCACAACCCATAAGATTAATTATAAAATGGCAATACTTTTCAAACATCAAGCTATATGCCCGTAACAATGGAGTGCATATTTTTCAGGGATTACGTACATGGATGTGCCCCAGTATTATTTTGTTGTCTTTTCAATAAAGCACCTTTAAAAAAAATTTTTTTTTAAACTAAACCCAGGCACAATCTACAAAAATGGAATTTTTCCAAAAGCATTTAAAGTAGAAACCAATGCAATTTCAAAATTATCAGGATGGAAGCCTGACAAGTGAAATGCAAATTAATTTGGCCAGTATACGTAGTTTTCTTATGCTTCTCTTTTTTCTAGTTAGCTTTCCCTCCCCGCTCCTCCGCTTGTGCACAGCTCTTGTGGTTCCTCTGTAAAGCGATCCAGCTCTAAACAAGTGCTCTGGGGAGTCTTTACATTGCAGTATTAATTGTCTACTAAATGATGGGAAGTGATGTGGATTGATCAATGTAGCTGATGCAAGTGTTCTTCTTTAGGTCAGCAGACAACACATTTATACAAAACACAGATCAGGTTACATTCAAGCTACTGGAGCCTGATATGGAGAGCACTTACAGGGATAACTACTGTCAAAACAGTGGAAAGGGAAGCAGTCAAAGCTAAACAGAAATTTCATTAGATTTAGCACTGAATGTCTAAAGAGGATTCTGCAATCTGTGTTGTTTTAGGAACTATAATTTAATACAATACAAATCCCGTTATACACCAAACCAGCTTTACTACATTTTAGTATGTATAAACCAATATAGAGGAAATGGAAATCACTGTACCATGAAGAAATACAATTGTGTAAAAATAAATTTCACACAGTATAATACAGTTTTGAGATAGTTCACAATAGTGGTACTTTTCTTTGAGGATTAAATTATGGGACTTCCACTGAAACTACTAGAAAAAAAGAAAAAGGAGCGAGTGTAGGGAGAGTACACATTTCCTGTTGGAAATTGCTTTTAATCCTTAGAAGAAATGTTGTTTTATTCTTCCATGCAACTATAATGGCTTTTCTCTCAGATAACACAGTACAATAATTTATAGGAGAGAGTCACACAAGGAGAAAACTGTCAACTATATGACCAACCTGTGTAACAAAAACGATCCTATTATGAATCACCAAAGTTGGTGAGATTTTTGTCATTTTAAAAGCTTTTAGGTTCCATTAGTGTCTAATGTAAACTGCCAGATTATTTATCATTTCTAGTTGTAGCAACCACTCCCTTTTTGCTGTTAAAAGTTCAGTCATTTATACACACAATATTTGATACTCATTTTGCATAGTCTGAAGTTACATCTTTGTAGCACAACTCTAATTTTAAAACTACTGCTTAAAACAAAGTTATAAAATTCCTGAATAAGCACAGCATACTCGCATATTTACACACACGAATATTCATTAATATATATGATTTATAAATTTGTGTCAATTATTTATGCCAACTATCATACTTAATCTACTGTATATTTTATTTTGCTTATAAACTTACAAAGTGCCATATATGCAGGATGACAACAGTTTTCTCATTTAAAAAAATGGAAGAATGAATGAATGAAGGGGTCACACGTTACATTCTTTTTGAAGTAACAGTTACTAAAATATGCCCTTCACTGATGTTTGTGATCAATATCCCTGTTAAAAAAAAACGAAAAAAAAAAATACAGAGAACAAATCTGAAAACTAGCAGTTTACATATGCTGCTGTAGAAGTGAAAAAGTGTTGCTGCAAGCAAAGACCAGCTCACTCTTCATTTTTTCCTGAGGAAATAAAAAAGGACTCAACATTCATAGGAAATCTTTTTTTTCCCCCAAGAGTAAGTTTTGATTGCATTTGGATGCTGGTGCACAAAAACAAATGCAATCTGTGAATATGTAGTGTCTATATTTTTTATGTGGAATGTGAAGTACAAAAGATAAAATATAATGTACAACAGAAAGTACTGTTATAATGCTTACTAAATAAAATTTTAAATGACTATAAAAAATTAAGGAATACATTTTGACCATGTCTCAGTTGTGCCAACAAAATTTATAAGTTCTTCTGGTTTGAGTATGAAACAGTCAATTTGCATATGAAATTAAAATTTCATATTGATGAAGAAAAAGGTATTATGTATTAGCTGGTTTTTAAACTAACATAATTTTGGTTTGAACTCTAATAAACCACGAGGAAGAAACAGTCCAAAGTAAAGAACTTGAAATTACTTTATTTTATTTTTATACATTTTTTTTAAAAACTATTTTAAATAAAATGTAATTTTTATTCCTCGGGAATTATTCCTGGATAGTAAAATTGTATGAAAGTCTTTGAGCTGAAGAGAATTTTAAAGACAAGTTATAACCCTTTAACAAAAGACAATTTTTACTAGAAATTCAGATTTTTTTAACTCATTTTACGGCTACAGTTAATTCCATTGGAACTTTGTGTAAAATTTCCAGAGTGCCAAAGTGATTTAGGCTTGACTTTCAATAGGACTTAATGTTGTTAAATGATTTAGGTGCTTTTGAAAAAAGTTATTCAAACTTTTAAATATTGGCTCTCATCAAGCCAGGTACTTAACTATGTGCATAATTTTAAGCACGAGTAGTTCCACTGTAGTCAGAACACTCACACACTTTAAAGTATTCATGTGCTTAAATACCTTCCTGAAACATCACCTAGAGGCTTTGGGAAGTGCAATGTACATTTATTAAAGAATCTCCAGGCATTCATAGGATCCTACACATTTCTCATGGTGCTGTTATATTCATTTTAAAGGGCATCTGAAAATCAGAAAAGCATAATACATCACCATATGTGGTGATTCCAATACATCTTCATCTCCCTGAATTTTGCCAGTGTAACCTGTCAGTTTCTTTGATGACACAGAAAAGGAAAAAGCCCACAGGAGTTAAAATTTGAACAAAATTAAAGCTAATCTGAAATTTTTTCATTGGCAGATTTATTTTTAGCTTCTTACTTGGCATATCATAGCTGCAGCAGTCGCAAAAGCTCCATAGGTTTTTTTCTTTTAACTCACGATCTGAATATCTATGGATTGTGAATCTGATGTAGCTGGATTAAAACTTCTGAATTGCCTCAGCCATAAACATCCTTGCACAAGTTGTGGACAAAATAGGAACTCAGGTTCACAGAACTATGCCAAAGTGAAAAGTCTCTGCCGTGGATGTAGGTATAGTTATTCAAGTAAGTACATCATGTATATATACTTAAAATATAGTGGTGCTACTAACAATCTTCAGCTGGCAAGCATGTATTTCAATTTTTTTGAAACAAGCAGATATTGCAACTCAGAGTTCTTAGTGGCATATCATTTTTATTTTTAATCGTTAGAAGACTTTTTTCCACCTCATGTCCCAGAGGTATCCCTCTAAACTCCCTGGCCTCCACAGGCCTCCCAGTCTGGAAACCAGGCCTGGGAATCACACTATACACCTATGCTATACATCTTTTAAAGAAATAAAAGAAGCTGAGTGTAGCTATTATGATGTTCTGTACCTTGGGGGAACACCCAGCACCCCCATGTTCATCGTTATATGATTGTGTTGTATCTAATGCAAAGTTTGTCATGTCAGGTATCTTTGGAAGGCTCACGATGCACTGAGCATTGTTGTTATAGTAATGTTATAGCAATCATTGTTATAGTAATGTTATAGGTTGTAATTTCGTGTATATAGTTATGAGACTGAGAATGTGTTCTATTGGCTTAAAGCAAGCCCAGGCAAAAACTCTCCAGAATCAAAGGGGCAGTTCACACCTGATCAGTGCATGTATGGGACAAACCCAGCCCAGCCTCACAGGAACAAAGGACACTGGCCTAGGCAACAACAAAGGACCGTTGGTCTCTCGAGTGAATCACCCCCCTTCCTTTGGTCACTTGGGACTGCGATGAGGTAATGCTCACCTAACACTGAAGGGGGGGAGGGAAGCCAAGAGGGAAGAAAGGACATGATAAAAGGGAGAGACGTTTGTCATGCTCTACCTCTCTCTTCCGCTTCCATCTACAGACATCACCACCAAGCGACTGAAGTGCTGATCAAAGGAGAGAGCCTGGCTGAAAGGTAACCAGCCAGCCTGTGGTGAGACGCATCTAAGTTTGTAAGGGCACTGAAAGTGTTAAGCTCAGCTTAGACTGCATTTTGCTTTTATTTCAGTTGACCAAATCTGACTTGTTGTGCTTTGACTTATAATCACGTAAAATCTATTTTTGTAGTTAATAAAACTGTTTATTCTACCTGAAGCAGTGCATTTGGTTTGAAGAGTCAGAGACTCCCCTTGGGATACAAGCCTGGTACATATCAATTTCTTTGTTAAATTGATGAACTCATATAAGTTTGCAGCATCCAGCAGGCATAACTGGACACTGCAAGATGGAGGTTCCTAGGGTTGTGTCTGGGACCAGAGATATTGGCTAGTGTTGTTCAGTGGCACAATCCAAGGAACAGCTTCCATGCCAGAGGCTGTGTGCGAACACCCCAGGAATGGGGGGTTATCACAGCAGAGCAGGGTAAGCCTGGCTCCCACAGTCGAGGATTGGAGTGACCTAGCAGATCACCGGTCCAGCCAATGCCAGAGGGGAATGTCACACTATTCATGCACAAATAATCAGAAAACTTCAGTTTCCATGACAAAACTATTACAGTATCAGTCAAAATGTGGAAAAGCTACTGGTTGGGATATTATTTCTATATTAGAAATGGTTGATGCTCATAGTAGGGATCTCCCCATCCTCCAAATGCAGTTATGTGAAACTAGAATTATTCTATAATTGGAATATACTATAATTTAGATTGTGTTGGCTATGCTTCTCAACAAGATAGTCATAAACATCCTCTTATGAACATCTCCTGATGGCTTTGTCAAGCAAAAGGAACTGGAAGAGGGAATGTATCCTCCTCTTGAAGTTTATACATTACAACAGAAGTTCAAGTTGACACATTAATGGGAGTTACAGGCAAAATCCGGAGCACCTACCCTCAGTTTACAAATATAAGAATGTTTTCTTTTTCATCATTTCTATATTGAAGAACAATTAAAAGGCACATAGACAGAAAATGGGAAAAGCTGGGGGATTCTTTTTAGAAGACCTTGTCTACACTTCCCTACATCTGTTGTGACATGCAGGATATGTGTAGCTACACACCACAGTAAAAGGCAGGCTGTGTCCACACTCACCAGATATAGCTCCTCAAGGCAGTGAAAGGCTCAGGCAAGAAGGAGGTAGTGGGAAACGGTCCCAGCAGCTCCCCACTACCAAAGCCTTTTGCTATAGCAAGGAATGGCTCTAGCAGATGGGGAGCTGAGAGAACCTCCTGCCTGCAAAGCTTTTCCCCACTGCTGGAGTCTTTCACTGTGGCAGGGAAAGGCTCCGGAAGCAGAGAGGCCGCAGGATGCAACATTGCTAAAAAGAGTGCAGACAGGGGAGGCACTGTTTGGCCGCGTAGAGAGATATGTAGGGGATATACCAAGGGTTCGGAATGTAGGACACACTAGTCTATTGTACTTGCCTAAGCTCTGCCTCACCATCTACACCTGTGCTAGCTGGGCATACTGTGTCTGTATTCTACATGTCACCGTAAGCGTGGACCTACCCAAACAAAGAAGACAAGTGTACTATGGGACACGTAAGGTCAAACAAATGTTTTCTGCTACCAAATAATATTATAGAGTGTATGATATTTGTAAAGGGGTTCTTTGGTACCTAAGGGGAACAATTGACTTGAGTATGGAGTAATGCACATTTCTAATTATGAAGTGAGTATTAGTTAAGAGGCACACACCAATTTTAAGGGGAGATATAGTACAAATGTGCAAACAGGCATAAACACCTGTCAGAGACAGTCTAGGTTTACTTGGCCCTGCCTCAGCATAGAGGGCCAGACTTGATGACTTCTCAAAATCCCTTCCAGCCCTGCATTTCTATGATTCGATTACAATGTTTTTAGCACCATTGTAATGATTTAGGTCCAGATCTGGCAAACCACCATCAAATAAGTATTTAAAATATACAGAGATGCTACATAAAATGTCTATGACATCAAATTTAAATTAATAAAATAAAAGTTATGAAATTGGTGAGGATCTTCCTCATGTCTCCCCCTGACCCCTACAACACAGGAAAATGTTACGTTTGGTCTGATTTAAAATTTTAAGAGCATGTTTTCTTTTCTTGATGTGGGTGCTTTGCTGACCGGGGGCCTTAGAAAAGGGTTACAGTTAGTTAAGTAAAATGCACTCGCTTTTATCTGAAAGTAATAAAATACTCATTTTATGTTTTAACTATAGCTCTTTCTCTTCCTGAAATCCCAAATGCTAATATTGATATTTTCTACCTCTCTCTCTCTGTGTATATATAAATATGGTTTGTGTGTGTATATTTTATACACCCCCCCCCCATATTTGTATGGAGTACACACATCTACACATACACACACAGAGACAGAGCTGTAGAAATATCAATATTAGGAAAGTATTTGTAGTGATTCAGATTCTTGGTGGTCAACAAAGTAGTTAATTTATATATGATTACATTACATTACACACACACTTTCCAAAACTCCCTTCAAAAACTCATATTTTAAATAAACTCCGTGAATGGGGGTTCTGTAATATATAATATGATAATTTTGAACATGACTTAACTTAAATGATACACAAGTATTCAGAATCATGGACACATTTTCCTCAAAAATAAGTGAGTTAAATAATCACTCCTATATAGCAAAATTATTTGTGAAGTATTCGAAATCTCCACAATTAAACAAGCAATTCACTAAATGGAATAGAAGATGGCTACCTCAAATCTGTCAAGCATTTAAATCTTCTCACAAATACGTACACAAACGCAGCAATTTCTTTTTACTTCATGATCCAGTAACTACAATTCTGATCTTGAAACTCATTGGGTTTAAAGTCTCCAAAGTGCACCTGTCAAGACTTGATATGTATTTTTTTTTCTTTTGGAGTTACAGTCTGTAGTTCATCATGATCACATCATTAATGTGAATTTACAGATCTATATTTAGTGTAGTTACTCGAGCTGATTGGGATCTTTTCTATGAATGTCTCTTCATTAGAAAAATACAGGTTAACTGAGAAAGTTTTCAGATCTAGAATGGAATTTCTGATCAAAACAAGAGAGAGAGACTTCAGAATAGCCAAGACACTCATCAGGAACGTGGGAGACCCAGGTACAAAGTCCTTATTCTGTCTGACCTGAATCTGTGTCTCCCACATCTCAGGTGAGTGCCCTAACCACCAGGCTGGGGATTCAGTCTCTTTTTCAATATCTTTGGCTGGAGCTGTTCCACTTTGTATAAATAATTAAATATTAATCTGGATGGAGAGAAAGAGAAACAGACTCTAGTTCAGTGGTTAGGGGCACTCACCTGGGATACAGTAAACACAGGTTTCAACACCTACTCTGAATCAGGCATTGCACCCCTCTATCAGTTTTGACAAAACTTTTGTCAGAAAGGTTTCTCAGATCCAGGATGGAATTTCTGGTCAAAATCAGAGACACCCTGCCTATAGCCCAGTGCTAGGGCATTCACCTGAGAGATTCAAGTCCCTCAGCTGAATTAGGCAGTCATTTCTCATGTTTATAATCAGAAGAATTAATAGACTTGTTATTGTTGATGAAACATACGTCTCCAAAGAATAAAATAATAATAATAAAGCAATGGCTGGTAAAGAAAGACTTTGAAAACACCTGAAGAAAATACAGGAAAATGATACATTTTAACCCCATTTCTCTGTTTAACTGTTGTCGATAAACATTTGAGAGAAAGGGGACTTCTGGAATGATGCTTTTCGTTAGGGACCACATCTTTGAAATTTGCTTCTTGCTGTGATTCATAGTAACTCAAGTTTGTTAACTCTTAGGGAGTGCTGCAAATCCCATATTTTCTCTCTCATCCATGGGAAGGTGGGTGATTGAGAATGTGTGAGAAACTTTTGTAGGAAACCTTAGATGAGTGTGTGATTTAAATTTTATGTACTTGTGGCACCTTAGAGACTAACCAATTTATTTGAGCATAAGCTTTCGTGAGCTACAGCTCACTTCATTGGACACATACTGTGGAAAGTGTAGAAGATCTTTTTATATACACACAAAGCATGAAAAAATACCTCCTCCCACCCCACTCTCCTGCTGGTAATAGCTTATCTAAAGTGATCACTCTCCTTACAATGTGTATGATAATCAAGTTGGGCCATTTCCAGCACAAATCCAGGTTTTCTCCCCCCCTTCCCCCCCCACACAAACCCACTCTCCTGTTGGTAATAGCTTATCTAAAGTGATCACTCTCCTTACAATGTGTATGATAATCAAGGTGGGCCATTTCCAGCACAAATCCAGGTTTTCTCCCCCCCTCCCCCCCACACAAACCCACTCTCCTGTTGGTAATAGCTTATCTAAAGTGATCACTCTCCTTACAATATGTATGATAATCAAGGTGGGCCATTTCCAGCACAAATCCAGGTTTTAACAAGAACGTCTGAGGAACAGGGGCGAGGTAGGAAAAAACAAGGGGAAATAGGTTACCTTGCATAATGACTTAGCCATTCCCAGATTCTATTCAAGCCTAAGTTAATTGTATCCAATTTGCAAATGAATTCCAATTCAACAGTTTCTCGCTGGAGTCTGGATTTGAAGTTTTTTTGTTGTAATATAGCAACTTTCATGTCTGTAATCATGTGATCAGAGAGATTGAAGTGTTCTCCGACTGGTTTATGAATGTTATAATTCTTGACATCTGATTTGTGTCCATTTATTCTTTTACATGGAGACTGTCCAGTTTGACCAATGTACATGGCAGAGGGGCATTGCTGATGTTATTAGGCCCTGTGATGGTGTCCCCTGAATAGATATGTGGGCACAGTTGGCAATGGGCTTTGTTGCAAGGATAGGGCCTAATAACATCAGCCACACTATTAGAGGCTCGTTCACCTGCACATCCACCAATGTGATAGATGCCATCATGTGCCAGCAATGCCCCTCTGCCATGTACTTTGGTCAAACTGGACAGTCTCTATAGGAAAAAAACAAATATATAAATACTACTAAAAGACAAGTATCCAAGTTTAGTTAAAAATTTGAAGGCTCTTGGAAAGAGGATGCTATAATTCCTCCCCTGCCCTTCCAAGAAATAGAAATTTGTGAAGACAGGCTTTATGCAAAAAACATGAATCTTCTTGTTCAGTACACACAAGTCTTCCTGTAGAATACTGCAGATCTGCAGGGGAAAATAATTAACCCTGCTCTTGAAAATGGATGACTGCATAGCAAGGAAAAATAATATATATATATATTTTCAAGATATCTGGAAAGAACTTTCAGATTAACAAAAGCACTTAAGAAAATTTTAATGGAAAGAGTTCAGTGTGCAATTATACTTTTATGCTACGCTACAGTAATATGAAAATTTGTTAATAGTTCCTCCTACTCATACAATTACTAAAGGAAAAAGCCCACCCATTTAAACATTAGGAAAAACTACTTTAAAAATTGTAGGACCTGACACATCTTGTAATTTAGAGTGATAACAGCTCAATTCTCCAAAGGAGTTATTCTCTACAAAAGTATTTCTCAGGTTCCAAGGTGTGAAAGCCTGTGCAAAGCTTTGGAAACTATCTGGATCAAGCCAACTGAACAAGAAATAAAGTAGCGTACTAAAGGCATTATTGAGTTAGTCTGTTCTGAGGCAACAAAGTGCAGATTTCAGGTAAATGAGCTCTATTGCAATGCTGGATCGGTAATTCTAATTCAAGAGGAATTATAAATGCTCCTACTGTAATCACCATTAAAATCTTTACAATGTTTTATTAGCACATATGTATGTTAAGGGCTGTTAAAAACAGGGCAGTAATCAATTGTTCTCCATGTCCACTGAAGGTTGGACAAGAAGTTATGGGTTTAATCTGTAGCAAGGGAGATTGAGGTTAGATATTAGGAAAAACTTTTAACTAAGAATTAGTTAAACACTGGAATAGGCTTCCAAGGGAGGTTGTGGAATCCCTTTCATTGGAATTTTTAAGAACAGGTTAAACGAACACCCATCAACAATGGCCTAGATATACTTGGTTCTGCCTCAGAGCAGTGGGCTGGACTAGATGACCGCTTGAGGTTCCCTCTTGCCCTATGATTCTTTTTCTTTCTTTCTTGCAATTATATATTGTCAGTGAGCATCAAAATGTGGTTTCTTAAGAATTTACTAGCTCTTTTTGATTATTCTTCTATTTAAATCATAATGCTGTGTGACATCAAAATTATCTACAGTGGAGATAATTAATGATGACACAGATTAGTAATCTAAATTAGGGATTAAGTAACAGAACAGGTTGTATAGTAATAATTCTGTAAGTACAGAAGTTGACAGAACAAGGAGTAATGGTCTCAAGTTGCACTGGGGGAGGTTTAGGTTGGATATTAGGAAAAACTTTTTCACTAGGAGGGTGGGGAAGCACTGGAATGGATTACCTAGGGAGGTGGTAGAATCTCCTTCCTTAGAGGTTTTTTAAGTCAGGTTTGACAAAGTCCTGGCTGGGATGATTTAGTTGGGAATTGGTCCCGATTTGAGCAGGGGATTGGACTGATGACCTCCTGAGGTCCCTTCCAACCCTGATATTCTATGATTCTAAGTTCTAAACCCCACTACTGAAATTTAAATGGGAGTACAGTATTATTGCATTGGGGATTACCAAAGGCCTCAAAAGTAAGATTGAGGCCCCATTCTGCTAGGTACTTTACACACACAGAGCAAATCATGGTCCATATTAAAAACTTCCTTTTTTCTCATATCTATCTCCCTTCAGGTACATCATATGCCATCACATATTATTGTCCTTCCTGCTAAACTCACACCTATCCCATTCTTGTGTGGAATCTGCTGGCTTATTCTTGAAAGGTAGCACATCTAATTAATACTTTGGTCCCTGCCATTACTAAAATATGTGTATCAGAGGAAACTGTTAGGCAGGTGGCTAGTTGGGATTACTGCTCTTGATAGGACAGTGCAATTCTTAGCTAATTTTTGTTACCTTGTCTTCCCAGGAGCCTACTTTGACCCACATGTAGTTTCTTTAACTTGGTATTTATTGACTTTTTAGATTGTAGGCTCTTTGGAGCAGTTGTCATTTTCTTGATGCTTGTACTGTGCCTAGCAGAATGGGGCCCCACCTGGCTGTCTTCTACCACAGTATAGATGTTAAATAATTAATCATTAATAATAGGTACACCATAATAATAATAATACCAGGGCCCTGCTAGACTTAGAACTAGACTTGGCAGTGTAAAGGCAGCTTGTAAGATGCTCCATTCTTGAAGGTGGTGAGCTGGAGTGCCAGTGGCAGAACGATACTTTCCGCCATACAACAGTGTCAGAATAATCCACATCCACCAGCAGATGAACATAAATTCTTAAATGTTATTTTTTTCATGTGAATATCCACAATAAAAAAGCAGAGAAGGTATAGAAAAGGTTACATAGGCAGAATTGTTTCTAAGAGAAACTTTCCCCCAAGTTTTGACATCAGGTGACAGCTGCACTTCGACTGTTTACATATCATGAGAGCTACATACTCTTTCATTCCAAGGACTCGAATTTTTTTTCTTTTACAGCTATTTTCTAAGGTCTCCAGTTTCCTACACAACATTACTTTTCCAATAATCAGGGAAGATAGAGTGGCCTTGGCAAATACAGACTCTACTTTTTAATGTCCCCACTGACTATCCATGGTTTGCATGTTTTGCTGCCAAAATTTCAGATACCCTCAAAACCTAGGGACATAAGATTCTGTATTTTCCTTTAGGTTCTAAACCCCTTTCGTAGAAAGACAATCACATTTACTGGGAATAGGACAGCATATGCACACATCAGCATTATTCTTGGGAAAACCATGTTTCAAACAAAATGGCCTGTCCATACTTACCATGTTGCACTTATGTTTATGTTGTTGCATTCTGGGAAATCTGGGCAGTATCCCACACTGCTTCACTGATTATAATCCCACTAAAGTCAATGGGGCTCTGCATGTGCTACTGTCACAAATCTGATAGCAGGTTAAGAGCCTAGAGTGTAAGTACAGTAACCAGTAATCATTACTCACGTATTCTAAGTGAAGTCCACTGACATGTCAGTTTCACCAACTTTAGTGGACACACAGACCATTTTGATTCTTCTTGAACCCTGATTTTTATATATATATATATATATATATATATATATATATATATATATATATAAAAATCAATCAAAGACAGAAGTCGTATGTAGGTTCCATATTCAAATATACAGTTAGGAACTCTTAAAAGAATTAGTGATATACACCTAATAGAAATCAAAAGGTCCAAAGGAAAAGTTATGGACTGTCAGCGAAAATTCTTTCTTTTGAGGGGCATTAAGGTATTATCTCAGGTACAGGATGTCAGCCCAAATTATGAAGCAGTTATAATACAATAAATAAATAAATGGTGCATTAAAACAGGGCTGAAGAAATCCAATGGCAATTAGGAAACTTTCATTGGCAAGTGGGGTAAACATCCATCCATTTTTGCAGAATTTAACTAATCTTCTGAATATGGTCTCAAAGTAAACCAATGCAGTGAGTTCTTCCTGAATTTGCAGACAGCGAAACAATAGAGGTGTAAAATATATACAGTTCCCCCCCAAAATATAGCACAGCAGAACCAGGCAGGCTGTGTGCTGCAAAACTCCTCAAAGGACTGCAGAGAGATAGGAATCCTTCCTCCAGAGAACTTTAAAGAAGAGGAAATATTCCATGGCTACTATAGTCTCTTGAGCACAGGGATGCCGTTTTAGATTGGGGCGGGAGGGGGGCAGGAACAGACACACAACTTTAACCATGATTCCAGGGGCTACTTAGACATCTGAAAACTCTGTTTTTTTTTTGTTTTTTTTTGCAGATAACTTAGAAATTAGCTGATAGGAGCACTGTAACTAATTCCTATACATAAAAAAGAGAATTAAATAAATATTAGACACACACAGCTCTAATAGTAACACGTTCTCACATCTTGGGCTAAGTCACTTAAGGGACACTGGTTAAGTCTAAAATTTTAATGTATATTCTGACTTTGTTACTAACTCTTGAATACAACAATTGAAGAAACTGTAGACAAATCTACATTATTATTCTATCACATTTTTGCAGTTCATTAACGTGGAAAAGATCATTTAACTTTTTGAAATATTCTACTAGAGCAAGGCCCTGTGAGTTTAAATTGCACCTGCCTGGGATCTCTAGGGGTGTTACCCCATTGCAAATAATAGATTAGAAAATCTCAGGGCCACTGCAAGCAGGAAAGGAACAGGCACAGGAGTTCTAGGCAAATCTTTGTCTTGAAAGAAAGTTGGAGAGTCAAATCCTCTAGTCCTTAATCAGGTAAAACTTCTATTGCCATCAGTGTTTCCACTCACATATTAAAAAGTGCTCAATAACTATATATTTCATACTTAAATATCTGAGCCGTCTTATTCAGGAGAAATTTAGACATTGTGAGGCATTCAGACACAATGATGATGGGACAACATAATTACCCCAGGTAGAGTGGGAACCTCTCTGTATCACTGCTCTCCCTCCCCTGGGTTTTGGCCCCTTCTTTTCACCTATCCCCCTCAAATCTCCCTCTTTTCTGAGTGTAACTTTGGCTTGGCTGCATTTCTTCTGAGTCCCCTGCATTCTCTCTCCAACAGCTCCCCCCCAAACCTCCTGCCAAGGGATGCCTGTTTTACAGGTAATTACCAGCCCTTTCTTATCTTAATTGTGGGCAATCCCTCTAGGTGGAGGATGATCTCTTTCACAGGTTTTATTTTTTATGGGTCCTTTGGTGACTGAGGCGTCCAATTCTTGAGCCACAGGCTTGTTGGCAGACACTGCAGTAGGGTGTTGGAAGACAGGGTTGGACCACAATTGCTGTATGATCACCCTGCTTCTGTTTATAAACAAAATACTGACACTTTGCTCCAGCGGCATTTCTCCTCTGCAGAACTCACATTCCATAATAATGCCCGTGCCGTAGTTAGGATCTCTGCCTGGGAGCACACCTCCTGTCTGAAACTTGGGGGTGGGGGGAGAGGCAGTAGTCCTCCCTAAATGGCACCCCTGTTTGAGCACCTCTAAGTAAGTTTGAGCATCTGATGAATCTGCATAATTGCAGAACCTCACCTCATACCTCCATATCCCTGCTGTGCAGTACTGTATAGATGATTCCACAGAGTTAAATTCTGTGTCATGGAGATGGTGTGTATCTCTTCCCGGTGATCCCCAAATCCATTTCCTTCACAGTGGAACCACACCAATTTGCTACAAGAGATCAATTCATAGCCAAGGACGAGGGGCAGGTTTGCTTCTGAAAGGTGTGAACTGGCTCTATTGAATTAGATAAAGTATTAACTAATTAAAGGCTCCTTTCTCTGTGTCTGTCTTAGCTTGTGTCTATACTAAGGGCTTGGATACAATTGCAAGTTACAGTGCAACAAAGGAGTCCCGGTCGCACTAGCTCACTTCCCGTCCACACTGGCAAGGCACATAGAGAGCTCTGACTCCGTAGCTACAGTGCTGCTGGTACTCCACCTTGGCGAGTGGAATAATGTTTGCTGCGCCCTCACTAGAGCGCCGCAAAACCAGTGTGAATGAGGTGTTGCTTTAGTGTGCTCTGATCAGCCTCCGGAAATGTCCCATAATCCCCTTAAGTCAAGTGGCCACTCTTGTCATTGTAGCAACCATTAGTGTGGAATGCTGTGTGAGAGAGAGAGGTGCGGGGGGGGATGAGGGGGATCTGCTGCTGTCTGAAGTTACAAGACAGCATGCTGCCATACTCTCTCTCCCCTCACATACACACAACATACACCCTGTCACACTCCACCCCAACCCCCCCATTTGAAAAGCACATTGCAGCCACTTGCATGCTGGGATAGCTGCCCATAATGCACCACTCCCAATGCTGCTGCAAGTGATGCAAACGTCGCCACAGCAGTGTGCTTGAAGCTGTCAGTGCGGACAGACTGCAGCGCTTTCCCTACTGCGCTCTACGAAGGCTGGTTTAACTCAAAGCGCTCTACATCTGCAAGTGTAGCCATGCCCTAAGAAAAAAGATGCACATGCTAAAATCCTAATGTGGGCAAAGCAATCTGTAGTTTTCAGACCTTAGCAGGTCAAGATAAACCTTAGGAAGGAACCTAACCTGCGAAAACTAAAAATTTTCTTTTGCCTTTCCCCATGTGTTGTTAGCCAATATGCAGTTAAACCCAAAACAAAACCACCTTTTTGTTAGTAAAGACAAATCCTTGGTTTCCCCCCTCAAAACAGACAGGTCTGGAACTTTGGGGAGGCTTGTGCTGTCACACTCCCACATGATCCAAGCCCTTTACACCCTTCCAACACTGTCAGAATAGAATAGATCTTCCGGTTTGTAATGTACAACGTTATTTCTGAAGGGCTCTTTCTTTTCTTTGTATTTTTAAAATGGTTTTATAAAGTGGCTCAATAACTGATTTTTCAAGCTTTAACAACTCAGCTGCTTTTTATTTTTACTGCCTTAAGGACATGTTGAACATTACAAAGTAATGGCTTAATTCTAAAATATGAAGTTTCTGAATTTTACGGGCATAAATGTGTCTATACTACTAAAAGCCAAGCTTTTTCCCATAAGGGAGGTTATTTTTAATGCTAACATTGTAAAGCCCTAAAAAGTGTATTTTGAAAATTAATTTAGTTATTATCCAATATGGAAACATGACCAGCTAAATAGTTAATTTGAAAAGTGTTGGACTAAGCATCCCGGAAAGGTAAGTCTTCTAATTCACCACAGAACAAGAACATCATGGGCAGCAACAGCTGAAACTTCTCCAACACTGCTCTGCTAACTTGTGTCAATCCTGACCTGGTCAAGTTACCTCTGTGGTGAAATGAACAGTTCATCCTCCCTGGCCTCTGAGAAGAGACTGACTACAAGATTGCCAGTTGGTCCTTGTAGTTGCAGTGGTGATAAAATTGTTATATGGCTTAGACCACACAAATTAAATATACACCATCTAACATCTACTGGACAGTAATTTCTTCTGGTAATTTCTGACCTGGATATATTCCCAACTGATGACCTAGAGAGTCAATACGATATTTTTTTCTTCAAGCAGTTAAACATGGGATTGCTTGCTTGGATACACATTTTGATGATACTTGTTTTGGTGAAGCCATTTGATGTTTACAGTATGCCATCACATGTCTTTGGGAGTATGAAAATATATTATAAAATAGATAAAAATTAGTTGACTAAATCTAAACAGATTCAACTGCCAAACAGGCAAATGTATAACCTACCCTCTTCCCTCAGGCAACAGCCTGAGTAACCAGATGGTGTTTACACAGTGACCTGAAATGTAATAAATATGCACTCAAGGCCAATGTGGGAAGTAAATTCAAAAGTTGATTTTCCTCAGCTGAAAATGTCATTCCCCTAGATGTTCAAAAATACAGGAGAGAGAGACCTCATCAGTTGATCTCACCCAGGGCAGAACACAAGGAGACAATATACAAATCTTTAATTGCACCTGGAAGTGATTAAGAAGCCTGTTTAGTCTTTGAAGCACTGGAGTAATATACTCCCTATGCCTAAAAATGCGAAGCAAGCAGGCTATTATATATTGAACTATCTGCAGTTCCAAGTGGTCTTCAGTGGTAGCCTGTGTTGAGAGCAATACAATAATCTAATCTGGATGCCACAAAGGCATGGTTAATTATTGCCATATCTTCCTACAAAATGCTGCAATCTTCCTACAAAATGAAGCCTAAAAGGCATTTCTAGAAACCAAAGCTACCTGGGAATCAATGAGCAAGTGGGGATTTAAAAGAATTGCGGAATTTATAAAGGGAAGGTGAATAGTCTCAATGGTTCACACATACTCTCCAGAAGTTTCTGTTTATCTGCTCTGAGTTTTAGTCAACACTCATTCACAGTGGGGGGAAAAAAAAGAGAAATGCATCATCCGGTTTGATGAAAAGAGTATATGCAGGTAGAGTTCTACCCTTGCTGACAGAATATGCACACATTGTATACAGACCAAGCATACCCCCTTCCAGGGGGGTTAGCTTTATCCATAATTCAGTTATCAACAATAAAGCCTATACCTCAGCCTAAACTTCTACCCAATCTTTAACTGTTTCTAGGGCTTTTCCATGCAGGACCTCCTTTGTCCCATCTATACTCTCCAACCCCTCTTAGGTGAAGTTAACAAAATGTACTCAGCAGCTATTACCCTGTACCTTTCTGTAGGGTTCAAGCAGCTGACATCACACTGATTCAATAGAAGAAACCTGAATTTACATGCTGGTTCTTAGTGTCTGCCTCCAAGTTACAAGGAGGGTATCCCTCCATACACTGAGTTTTACATATCTGTAAAGTAATAACACTGCAGTGCAAGCATTTTTATAAATGCCAAAAATGAAATAATTGAATCCATGTCTGGCAGTCAACAGTACTGGAGGCTTCTGATTGATTCAAAAGAATTAGCATTGACATCTGACCCTTTTTCACTACTTGTATACAAAATAACCAAATAGACAAATTATAAAAAATGCTTAACAAACATTGCAAAAAATTAAAATAAAAAAAATCTTTGTTTATTTACATTTTAATGGTTGTGGAAAATGATGGGGGTTTAGCTCTTTCTATTTTTATCAATTTAAATTTTCACACTTGTAGGAAATTATGGGAAGGTCAGATAGTGGGGGGCAGACAATTATTTAATGACAATAGAAGATGAGATTCAAAAACTTAAAGCTTCACAACTGTTAAAACACCAACTGTCAACATCACATCAAAATATACCAAGTAAACATCCTTAAATCAAACTCTAGTAAGTTCTCAAGCAACATTTTTCTTACTTTACCTATCTGAACATTTTATCATCATCATCGATGGGAATATCTTCTTGCTAGTTTGTGTGTTTATGGTAACATCAACAGTTAGCAAAAAAATCTAATCTTTCCAAGCCTAAATAAAATAACAAGAGTCTTCATATCATGTGCAGACCAAAAATCACAATGGCGGAGATCAAGGAAATCTGATGACATCAGATGATGCCAGAGCTGCATTGTCACCACCTTCTCAATAACTCAAGAAAAGCAGGTTGTTGAGAGTAAGATTGTTCCAGAACTTGCACACAAGGTAAATTATAGCAAATTTTGGGCTTCAGAACCTCTTAAGTTTAAATGTATATGTAGATAACAGCTATACTGTCTCCTTGAACATTTTGGTTCACAGCTGGTTCAAGCTGAAATGAGTAACCATCTGGAAAGAGCTGTGTAAAGGACCAGCTGCCTCAATCAGACAAGACTCTCTTATACAAACAAAAAGCCCAATCCTACCCCCTTTAAAGTCAATGGGAGCAGAATCATGGTTGGTTACAGAACAACATGAACCAAAGAGAGCAGGACCCATCTGCTAATGCCTTATGTTACTTAGATGAGAACCTAGATGAGACCAGAGGGATGGTAAGTTATGCACTCCATAACTACATCTGATAACAAGCCTCCTCTTCTCTTGTCTTAACCTACTAACCCAAGCTCCAGGAAACAAATTTAAGTCCTCCATATCCACAACCTATGAAGGCTACAGAAGGAGATAGGTGCCACAAGTGATTGCCCCAGTATGAACATCCTTGAGTGGCTGTAAAGCCGATCCGCTGTTCCCCAAATCTACTAATACAGAGACTCCCCTCCTCAAACCAGAACCCATATAGCAACCTGGAATAGGACAAAATCCTTACTGATTTCTAAGGGTCTCTTACTTCTGGACAAATGGGAAGAATTACAAAAATCTATGCAGTGTCAGAAGAAAGACCAAATATATCATAAGAGAAAGAAAAAATTAGGAAAACTCGTTAAAAAAAAGACTCAAAAAGGCCCTTTCTGCTATCAGTCAGACTTCTTTCCACTCACAAAACAGAATCTATCCACATCCCAATCACAATTGCCAACTTAATCAGATCTGCTCCTTAGCTCACAGATCCCAACTCCAAATACTTTATCTCTTCAGAATGGGAGAGGAATCTCCATTTGCCTCTGTGGTTGGGGAAATCAAGGAACAGGAGAGGATATGAAAAAAAAAAAATACCACCTCTAGATTCAAAGAATTTTGCAGGAGACCATATAATATTTTTTAAATAAATCATAGCTTATCTGCAATGGATTTGCTATCTCAATCTACTAGAATCACTACATTTTGAAATTCACTTTTATATTATGAATACAAAAAAGCATTCTCCTAAATGATGCCTTCAAAAACATGTTTATGAAAATTACAACATATTTTCTTTGGGACTCTGTCCCCTCTTACAAATCCTCCTTAAGGCTGACTACTTTACCTGGTGTCTAAAAGAGTAAAAATGACAGACAGATTGGGAGGTTGTCACATATACCTGATGGATATTTACTTGTATGTAAAATTGTAGATGTTCTGATTGCATACCCCCCAATATCTTTCATTTGTGCTTCTCGTAGGGAGAATTGGAATGGTGAAGCCATATGCCTATTATCAATATGACCACCTTGCTAGTATGTGGTATCCTGCTTCCTTTCCCTTTGTCATTTCTTTGCCTGTATTAGCTTATAACAGGGGTAGGCAACCTATGGCACATGGCCAAAGGCGGCACGCGAGCCGATTTTCAGTGGCATTCACGCTGCCCAGGTCCTGGCCACTGGTCCGGGGGGCTCTGCATTTTAATTTAATTTTAAATTAAGCTTCTTAAACATTTTAAAAACCTTATTTACTTTACATACAACAACAGTTTACTTATTTATTATGGACTTATAGAAAGAGACCTTCTAAAAATGTTAAAATGTATTACTGGCATGTGAAACCTTAAATTAGAGTGAATAAATGAAGACTCGGCACACCACTTCTGAAAGGTTGCCGACTCCTGGCTTATAAGCTCTTTGTACCCCCGCTACCAAAACCTGATTGTGGGACTCTCAGTGTTATCACAAAACAAGTACATAATAATAAATCACAATGTAGAGGCTCATATCTATATAGACAAAAGAAGTGTTTCTGGCACTCCTGGGGCAATTCTCAAACTAAGCAATACAAGAAAAAAAAAGAATCAACTTAAATAAAACCATTAGAATAGGAAGTAGTGACAAAAAACAAATCCAGAGCAGTCAGTTAAAATATAAATGCCATTATAACGAAAAATAAATGTACAGTGGTCACAAACCTTAGTGATACAGATTTACTTTTTTCATTTTATACTTTTAATTTCTAAACATGTTCGTTCTGCAACATTTGTTGTAAGACTGCATTTTATTCACCTTACTAATCATGAATATTACATGGATTGTGTGCTGTCTTAGAACATGAGACTTTCTATATTTGTAGGTTTCCTGCTAACATGCTATGGAATGCAAAACCTATGGGACTTTGGGACCTTAATTTAAGCCTGTGGCACTGAAGATGCAGCTGTTCATTTATAAGCAATCACAGCTACTGAAGTTATAGTAAGATTAAATTTGAAAAGTCTCTCTCCTCAACTGTTAAAATGATTAAACTATATTAGAATCAACATCATGCTTTATTAGAAATGTTCTTACCAGTTAATCCAGTCCCAAATTCAAAACCAAACCAAAGGTGCACAGAATTTCACCAGAGTATAGCCAATGAAATGCAAAACTATAAATATGTATTACAGATTACATATCAATATTTGATTGTTATGGTGATGTTTATGTTTCTCAAATACATAAATTAAGAAGTCTCATGAATCATGATCCAGAAATATCATAATTAAAGATCTTTCTGTGCTATCCTTATAAAGCCTGTTCTAATTTTGATTGTGGTCAAACTTAGTATTCTTAGCAGAGTTTACTCAGCTGTTCCTTTTTCAGTAATTGTGTTCAGTCAGAACTTTTTAATTATAACAGTAGTGGTTTGTAGACAATACATTTTTATAATATCTTTAAATAAAGCTAAGTAGTAACAGTGGAACACTAAACCCCATCTGCAACAATAAATAAAGAATTTTCTTTACTGAGAGGATGGGGCAGCTGGATGGATGTCTTGGAAGGGGTTTCTCTGAGTAGGACTCTGTCCCACTTTTCTCAGCATTGGGATGCTATCCAGGGTGGAAGAGGCTGAAAGTGGGAGGAGACTAGAAATAACTCCAAAACTCTGTATTCCCGAGGCTGAAGTCCAGAGTTTTGCTGTAATGGTGGGATCTTATTGTGCTTGGCAAGTGAGGTAGTAGGGCAAACATTCTGCAAGGGACAAGCATACAACAGGATGCTATGTCTTGGCTTCAGGAAGACAACACAAAAGACATTACTTTAAGATTACATAGGCTTCTGAAGTAGATGGGGAAGGACCCACTGGTGATGGTTCATATTAACACTAATGACACTGCCTCAGAGGATACCCTCACAGAGAACTTGAAAGTGCTGAAAAAGAATGCTCAAGTGATCTTCTCGGAGATCCTTCTTGTCCCTTGAGCAAAGGAATATAGAAGGCAGATGATTCTGGAAGTGAATTGCTGGCTAAGTAAGTGGTATAAAGTGCAGAGCTTTGATTTTGTGGCATATTGGTCCAACATCTGTAGGGAAAAGGAGTTGTATAGTGTGGATGGCCTCTACTTTAGTAGAAGAGGAACCAATATTCTTGAGGACCGACTGGCTAGAGCAGTCAGGAGGTCATTAAAGTAAAAACAGAAGAGAAGGATAAACAGAGGAAGCTATGAGCACTCAGCCAAGGATCAAAATGTCGAGAACAAAATTAATAAAGGAGCCAAAGAACACGAAGAAAAGGAATTTAAATGCCTCTACACCAATGCTAGGAGTCTGGGTAACAAAGAAGGGGAATTGGATTTTCTCATTTATGAGCATAATTTCAATCTAGTTTGTATTACTGAAATCTGGTGGGGTGATTTACATGATTGGAATGTTAAAATCAATGGTTACAACCTATTCAGGAAAGGGCAAAAGGGGATGGAGAGGGGCACTATGTCAGAAAGGGCATTACCTGTTTCTGAGTCACTGGTAATTCATAAGAAAATCCATATGCATATGGAACAATGATCTAACAGCTAACATACAAGATGGGTATTACATGGCATCTGCTACAAATCTCACTAGGGAACAGGATGACTGGCTCCTTATGTACCTATCTACAATGTGTAAGAAAAAAGGCTATGCGATCATGGGTGACTTTAATATGAGTAACATAGGCCTGAGGTCTCATGCTGCCAGTACTACAACATCCTTAGAATTTCTAAATATTTCAGAAGACAATTTCCTAAATCAACAAGTGTTCTAACCAATATGGGGCAACTGCTTTACTAGACCTCGTCTTGACAGACAGAGGAACTGATAATAGAAATAAAAATTCATGGTAGCTTAGGTACAAATGATCATGCCTTGATCGCATTTAAACTGAGCAAATAGAATAAAAGACCAGTAATATACACATACTTGGTGCTTTAAAAAAGCAAATTTCACAAAGCTGAAACAATTATGAGCCATATTAGCTGTGAGGAAGAATTTAATCAGAAAAATATGAATGATAATTGCGAATTGTTTAAGAACACTTTATTAGATCCCCCAAAAGCCAGTATACCACAAGTGAGGAATAAGGCCATATTAGTTAAAAAAATGACCCAGTTTAGAGCTGCTTTCCCTCTAAACTGGGTATAAAACAAATGGAAGAAAGGGTAAATTGATAGTAATGAATATAAATCAGAAGCTAGGAACTGCAGAAAACTGAGAAGTAAAGCAAAGTGACAAAAGGAGAAATCAATGACCAGAAAAGCCAAGGATGATTAAAAAAAATGAGATTTTTACATATATTAGGAACAACAACAAAAACTCCGGAGAGTGGTACTGGTCCATTATTAGATGCAAATGGTAGAATTATCAATAATTATGCAGAAAAAGCAGATGTGATCAGTAAGTATTTCTGCTCTGTATTTATATAATCTGTTCTTTTCCCAGTCTCACGTAAGATAACATTATTTCCATTTCACTAGTATCTCAGGAGGATGTTAAACAGCAGCTACTAAAGTTAGGCAATTTTAAATCACCAGATTCAGATAATTTGTATTCACGAGTTTTAGAAGAATTGTCTAAGGATTGTACCTGCCCATTAATGTTGATATTCAATAAGCCTTGGAATACTGGAAAAGTTCCAGAAGACTGAAAAAAAGCTATTGTTATCCCAATATTTTAAAAAAAGGGTAAATAGGATGACCTGGGTAATTATAGGCCTGTCAGTCTGACATTGATCTTAGGCAAGATACTGGAGTGGGACTTGATTAATAAAGAATTAAAGGAGTTTAATATAATTAATGCTAATCAAAATGGGTTTATAAAAATAATTCCTGTCTAACTTGATAACTTTTTTTGATGAGACTACAAGGTTTCTGAGAAAGATAATAGTGTGGATATAAGAATCTAGGTGGCTTCTGTAAGGTGCTCGACTTGATATTATACAACATTTTGATTAACAAATTAAAATATAAAATTAACATGGCATACATTAAATGGGTTAAAAACTGGCTAAATGATAGGTCTCAAAATGTAATTGTAAATGGAGAATATTCATTGAAAAGGTGTGCTTCTAGTGGGGAATTGCAGGGAACAGTTCTCGGCCCTAAGCCGTTTAACATTTTTATCAATGGCCTGGAAGAAAACAAAATCACTGGTAAAGCTTGAAGATGACACAAAAAATAGGGAGTGAAGATAACTGATCACTGATTCAGAACGATCTGGATCACGTGGTAAGCTGGGCGCAAGCGAACAACACGCATTTGAAAATGGCTAAACATAACGTGTACACTGAGAAACTCTTAAAAGATGGGGGACTCTATCCTGGAAAGCAGTGAATTAAAAAGATTTGGGGATCATGCTGAGTTCCAAAAGGCCAAAAGGACTAATGTGATCCTTTGATGGTTACACAGGGTACATGCTTAAAAACTCAATGAGTTGAGAGGTTATTCTACCTCCATGTTTGGCACTGGTGCAACCGCTGCTGGAATATGTTCACAATTCAAAAATGATCTTATTCAAATCTTCCAGGATAAAATCCTTGAGTGCTTCCTTGATGAAGCCCCAAGTGTAGACACCTTTCTCCTTGAGAAGGTGGTGATAGCAACTAGAAGGTCCAGTGGCTACTATGCCAAGTTTGTGGTCAAGAAAATGTGTTGCCAAAGATGAAACCATAATCAGAATCAGGGGAATAGGCCCTGGCAAAAAGTCATCATGTTCAGAAGACTCTCAGAGTAGAATCTTATGGATGACTGCTTTTGATGATGGATTAGAATCTTGCTTACCCTTTTATTTAACAAACATTTCCCCTCAATGTGTCAGTCTGGGCTCCTAGGCAACTGATGTCTAAAAGCTCCAGGGTGTCTAACAGAACCTACTTTCCTCTGCCTGCTGAGGAATGACTGTGCCATCACTAAACAGCAATTCAAGGTTGAGTATGTCTTCTGAAGGCAACCACTACCACTAAGATGGACATGGTGTAGGTTCTGAGCATCATGGCATGACTGAGCACTGCATGCGGTATGGTAGTAAAGAGGACTACAGCAACCCTCAGTAAGCGATCATGATGGAATGATTCTAGGATAGTGATAGTCTTTAGAATTCAAAAAGTGTCCTCCAATATCCGCGGCCTGTGGGTTTGGGGATTATCTTTGCTCTGTGACTTTTCAACCAATAGGACAACAGGTTTCCAGTATAAACCTCAACTGCAATCAAGTAACACTTTCTCTCTCTCATGTGCACACACACCAGATAGCAAGAAATTAAACCTAACTTTTTTTGCTTACAATATTTCTTACAGAATGCAAGATAAGGCTAATTTTGTATAGCAATAACACAGTATCGCATCTAAAGGGTTAGCTGGAGGACATGAAAAAATGCTGTGAACTACAGTTTGTCACATAAGTAAAAGATCTATAAAGTCACAAATCCACCACAGTGCCTTCAGATCAATAATTTTTTTTAGAGTAAAAAAATCCCCACCTTTCTGGATCTTAGAGGCAAGTTAAAACCAAACGGATGAGGGAAAGAAAGTAGGGCAATCAAAAATAAAAAGGATGAATATAATATGATGGTTTCTCCACAGGGAAGATATAAATACTTTGATTTTTAAGTAAAAATTAAACTACTATCTATAAAGAAATCTTTAATGTGTAGAATGACCTAATAAGAAAAGAGTATGCATAGACAATTTAAACTAAAAACTAAAGAAAATCTTATCAATCTGATAGTGCTAATATTTAATCTAAAGTGTTTTTCTGGCAATCACCATGCTGTCTTAGAACCAGCTATCACCATAATTCTTCATGGTCATGCTCATTAGCTAAGAAGTTTGTAGTGCTAAAACATAAAATAATGGTATAAGCTAGTAAATCTAAAAAGGGAGACTGAGATAATCCAGTAACCACCATTGCTCCCTTTCTCTTAAAAATAGAGAAGCTGAATAACATAGTACAGTATTTTACCTATAATATTAACAAGTGCAAGTACTATTAAAATAAACTGAAGGTCATGTTGTACACGTAACTACCTGCAAAACAACTTAATTTGGAAGGCTGCCTGATGGGTCAACATTAAAATTAAAGTAAATCACGTTTTGAATTATTAATACAATTGACAAGGGTTGGAATAGTGAGGCACTGATTCTAATTAAAGACTGCAATTAAAGGATACTTCAATCATTTTTGCGCAAGTATTTTGCATTGCTACATTAGTTATTCAAATCATATTAAAATATAATCCAGATATATTATCATCTGTTCACTACTTGAAAATACTATTCTAAGACTTAAATTCATGATGTAAGGCAGGGTATCATGACGTGCGAATGGTACTAAAATATTTATTCTCTGGAAAAGAATGGGAAGCCGCCATTACAATTTCCTTCACAGCCTGTGCAGCCAAAGTCTCCTCATGCTAGTCCATCCCAGACTGCTCCGTTCCCGCAGCAAAACCTCTCAAAAGATCAATTTGTATGATAAAACTCTCTAATGATACACATACATCAGGAAAACAAAACAGGGCTTGATGTGGAGAAAACAGCAGGTAGTGGTAGGTTGAAAAAAAAAATAGATCTCATAATGAGATCTGGCCACAAAATGGAATTTCCCTACCATGAAAAAAATATATTTTTTTTTGGAAAGAATTTCCATCTCAAATCAGAATGAAAAGAAAAAAAGGCTGGCAGGAAATGAGGGAGGCAGGCCAGTTTTGACAGAATTGACCCATTTCTGCAGAATGTGATGATTCCATCAAATCAGCATTTTTTGACAGAAAAGCATTCTGATAGAATATTTTTAACCAGCTCAACTCATAATCAGGTGCAAGAGAGATGCATGCTAAAGTTTTGGTTTTATGAAAAAAAAGGGGGACAAAAAAGCAAAAAGGCAGAAGAAAAGTAAAGGAGGGAGTACTAGAAATGTGGTAGACAGAGCTTTAGGGGAGACAGGAGAAGAGGATGTTTGTGAGGGAGGAAAAAGGCAACCAATTAAAAAAAATGCGGAGGGTGACTGCTGAATGAAAAGGAGCACCAACACAGTGGATGTGGCAAGTCAGAATCGAGAGAAGGGAACTGCTAGTTTTCCTTCCCACTTTAATCCTTGCATAAATACATTTCTTTATTCAAGAACTGTGCAAACCCAGGAAAAGTTTTGTTATAATTCAAAGTATTGAATATTACCAGTATTATCACTCACAGTATAATAATCTGGAGTCAGTAGATACTTAATCCATAATACTCTTAGTGATGAGGTTATAAATAAAATTCTCATGTTCTGAACCCCTTGAAAAGGGTAGGTATCCAAAATAGCAACTCTAGTTGTTTTATTGCTTTTACTAAATCATTCTCTGAAACACTTTTCAATTAGATGTATTTTGAAATATTTTAAGGTTATTTTTTTTCAAGTAAACCATAAAGGAGTAAATCCTCAACTGCTGTAAACTGGCTTAGCTCTATGATTTCAACAGAACCTGTTTATAATATGTTGAGGATCTAGCCCAATACCTTTATTTTTTCTTTAAAAACATAACACTTTACCTTTCTCCATATTCCTAAAATCTATACTTCATTTATTTAATCTAGTTCTTGTATGTATCAGCAGGCAGGTAGGAGTTGAAATCTACAAGACAGATGTGTAACTATATTTACAGCTGCCACCGAACATTACCAACAGCTCTGCTACTTATGATTCTAGCCAGAAAAATAAAAATGAGGCAAGGATTGTATTTTAAAATATTTACTTTATTTTTACTAATATACCCACTTTAATGGAAATAGAAGCATAACCATCCACCAGTAGCTAAGTCAATTTCAGCTAATGGCTTCTGGCATTCACTCCTGGTTTCATAAAAACAAACAAGACCTTCAGAAATAAGATACTTTTTAACTTCTTCCTTTTAAAAAAAAGTGTAAAACTGACATCTTAATTTTGTCCCTCCAACCTTAATTCTTATTGAAAGGCAAATACTAGTAGGAGGCAATAACAGCAAGTGAGAATGACCACTCAGTTGTAACTGTGAGGGGCTGGCTGCCTATTTCAAAAACCTATTATTGATTGTAGAGTCTTAAAATTGGATTATTTTAAAAAGGAGAGAAGTATTTAAAAAAAATAGACATTTTCCACTGAATGGAACTTGATGTCTCTTTGGAGAACAAATAGTTCCTAGATTGCCACACAACTGAAACCTTAATCAGCCAATCAAATTTCTACTTTTATAAACACAAGTTATAAAGTATAACTTAAATGAAATATGTTCAGAAAGTGACAATAAAATCTAACTAGCTAGTACATGGAGTGTTCATTCTCTAGGAGAACTAAGTATACCCAGACCATATAAGCTACACATATTTAATAACAGAGAGACAAGTAGAGATGTATATATATGAATTTACAAAACTCAGACAAGAGTTTGCTTACAATAGCAAGAGTTAGTTTGTACTAGGTCATTTCCTGTAGAACTATTTCTCTGTCTAACTAGTTAGAAAGGCATTCAGGCACTGGATAACTGGGATTAATAACTCTCTGCTTTGCCAACCACTCTGAGTTGCTAATTACCAGGAAATGTCCTGTCATTTATTATTGTTTACATTTAAAATATAATGTTAAAGATAGATTGAGGTATCTTAAAGAAAAGAAAATATTTAATTAAAGTTATCGTTTTTCTAAATCACTCAGTTATAACCTGGTATTAAAGTACACAAACAATAATAAATCCAATACATATTGAAACCCATTAAATATTTACTAAGGCATAAAATGATGAGTTATGGACTGAGTAACAGCCATTACCAAATTATTATTTGATTCCTCAGCTTTCCCTGAAAGGTATTTAGTTTTCAGACTCTTTTGGATCAGTCACCTATTTCCAATGAGAAAACCTTAAGAGCAGATACACTATCATGTATTAACTGACTTGTTTAGTTTTCTTGGAAAACACTGACAGCATGAATCAAAATGACTCAGAAAGTCATTCTACCGCATGCTACGTAGGTGATCCAATATCTGGCTTTCTTCATCAAATGATTCCCATGCCGAAACAAAACAAGACACGACACGACACGACACTTAGGACCTAAATTCAATTGACCTTACTTGGAGTTAAGGGTACTCACCCTGCAGAACTGAGCTTATAATTAAGAGTTCCCTATTCAATAGCCTAAAATTAGGGCTGTCGATTAATCACGGTTAATTCACTCGATTAACTTAAAAAAATAATTAATCACAGTTTTAATTACACTGTTAAAAAAAAGAATATCAATTGAAATGTATTACATATTTTTGGATATTTTTCTACCTTTTCAAACATATTGATTGCAGATACAACACAGAATACAAAGTACACAGTGCTCACTTTATGTTATTTTATTACAAATAATTGCACTCTAAAAATGATAAAAGAAATAGTATTTTTCAATTTACCTCATACAAGTACTGCCGTGCAATCTCTTTAACGTGAATGTGCAACTTACAAATGTAGATTTTTCTTGTTACATAACTGCACTTGAAAACAAAATAATGTAAAACTTTAGAGCCTACAAATTCACTCAGTCCTACTTCTTGTTCAGCCAATCGCAAAGACAAACAAGTTTGTTTACATTGATGGGAGAAATGCTGCTCGCTTCTTACTTACTATGTCACCTGAAAGTGAGAACAGGTGTTCACATGGCACTTTTGTAGTCAGCATTGCAAGGTATATATATACGTGCCAGATATGCTAAACATTCATGTGTCCCTTCATGCTTCAGCCACCATTCTAGAGGACATGCTTTCTTCCATGTGGATGATGCTCATTAAAAAATAATGAATTAATTAAATTTGTGACTGAACTTCTTGGGGTCTGAATTGTATGTCTCCTGCTCCTGTTTTATCTGCATTCTGCCATATATTTCATATTATATGAAATATTATTTTATATTATATGCGAGCAGATCGAGGGACGTGATCGTTCCCCTCTATTCGACATTGGTGAGGCCTCATCTGGAGTACTGTGTCCAGTTTTGGGCCCCACACTTCAAGAAGGATGTGGATAAATTGGAGAGAGTCCAGCGAAGGGCAACAAAAATGATTAGGGGACTGGAACACATGAGTTATGAGGAGAGGCTGAGGGAGCTGGGATTGTTTAGCCTGCAGAAGAGAAGAATGAGGGGGGATTTGATAGCTGCTTTCAACTACCTGAAAGGGGGTTCCAAAGAGGATGGCTCTAGACTGTTCTCAATGGTAGCAGATGACAGAACGAGGAGTAATGGTCTCAAGTTGCAGTGGGGGAGGTTTAGATTGGATATTAGGAAAAACTTTTTCACTAAGAGGTTGGTGAAACACTGGAATGCGTTACCTAGGGAGGTGGTAGAATCTCCTTCCTTAGAGGTTTTTAAGGTCAGGCTTGACAAAGCCCTGGCTGGGATGATTTAACTGGGAATTGGTCCTGCTTTGAGCAGGGGGTTGGACTAGATGACCTTCTGGGGTCCCTTCCAACCCTGATATTCTATGATTCTATGATTCTATATCAGTCTTGGATGATGACCCAGTGCATGTTGTTCATTTTAAGAACACTTTCACTGCAAATCTGACAAAACGCACACAATTTGTACACAATTCTACATTTGTAAATTCAACTTTCATTATAAAGAGATTGTACTACAGTACTTGTAATTGGGGAATTGAAAAATACTATTTCTTTTGTTTATTACAGTGCAGATATCTGTAATAAAAAATAAATAAAGTGATCAATATATTTGAAAATATAGAAAACATCCAAAAATATTGACATAAATGGCATTCTATTATTTTTAACAGCGCAATTAATCGTGATTTTTTAATCACAATTAATTTTTTTAATTGCTTGACAGCCCTACTTAAAATCTTATTTAGTTCTTCTGTAAACTTACATTCTCCCCTCCATAAGATGGTGAAAACCTGAAACATTTTGACGTTTTACCAAAGTGTGTTGCATATCACAGATAGTCCTGACAGTCCTTCCCTCTGACTGTTTCTACAGTAGTGATACATGAAGAAAAAGAGTAAATAAAAGTGTAAGACTCCATTCAACAATGAAAAAAGATAAAAGACCTCTTCAGTCCCGCAAGGAATAGCCCATTTACCACTTAATTCTCTTAACGCATGGCTATGGTCAGAAAAGTGATTATGTACAAATAGCAACTTCTCAATCAACAGCTCTGATCCACAAAAGTATTTAGAATCTTAACTGCTTTCTTCTGTACCAAAAATAATGTTTTACTACTTTTTCACTCGTTTAATCTTGCAGACCCAAAATGGCTATGGCAGAACAAACTGGATTCTATTCTGGGTCATGTTTCATCAACCATATTGCTAACCAAGTTCCAATTGCACTGTCAAGTTCTGTCATCAGTTAAACTCATTTAACCAAGTTATAGGCAAAGGAGCTACACAGATGTACCCAAGGATCAAATTTGATTTAGAGAATCTTTATGATACATGATCCTGGAAGAATGCAAACTTGACGACTTTCACATCCCAGGTTGCAATTGTAGAGCTGGTATTTAGAAAAAACATACTATATGTAAATTAAGCAAATCTGTTATTAGCATGAGTAAAGCAGAACAATCATGAAACCCCAGAGTGCTATTTTTACAGTAACTTTTTAGAGCACTTTTTATGTACTGAATTTTGTAATTTTATGAATGAACTGGGATATTTTTTCAAAATCAATATAAATAAACATTTAATAAAACCTGAAGAAACCTCCAAGTCTGACAACTGATCTCATTTACTTACTCAGCCATTCAATACCACCCACCCACCCTGGAAAACAGCCCCCTGCACACACAGTTACCTGATAAGTAGTGCAGACGTGATTAGAAATTTAACTGTCATGACCAATGCTAACTATTTATGTCCTTATTCTCTTTGTGTCCTTGCAAATACTACAGTATATATTAAGGAATATGGTGTCTAGAAATTATTAGAAAAAACCTAAGTAGAATTTTCACCAGAGAACATTTAAAGTCTAATCAAGTTGGCTATGCTATTGTTCTAGCTATGTACTATATTTTAACATTGTGTTTGCTTTGTGTAATTGCTTTTCCAGTGGAATGCTTGCTAAAAATATGTAGACTGTTGCTCCAAGATTCCTTTCAAAGCCCTCTTGCTCTGGTTCAATCCCATTCATTTTATTTATATTGTGTTTATTGTTCTCAGCCATGACATACAATATCTGTCAATATTAAATTACAACTGCCTGGTTTGTCAGTTTATTTGCAACACAGATTTTAATTCTATTGTATTTTACCTAACTTAACTTCGTTGCTCACTGTTCTCTCTAAATAAGTATAATAATCTCCAAACAAAAAACGACACTAAAATAGTTTATACTGGGAATATATCTTCAACAACAAAAAATATTTCACTTGAATGCTGCAGTAGAAAAAATAAACATTTGAAAGTTAGAAAATAAAGCTCCAAAAAACAACCTCAGTTCTGACCTTTTCTTCCTCCACTAGACAGGAATATGGATATTCCATACGTATAACAACTTTGGAAACTTTTTATCTAATTGACTACTTATGACAATGTAACTCATGCCACACACATGCTGAAACCCTTTTCTATTCCTTAACAAAAAGAACCTCAAACTGTTTGAAGGAAGGTGATATACCGGCGTCCACAGTAGATATGTACAGAGTGCACTGTGATGATTCACATCAGGCTCATATCTGGCAGGTGAGGTCTCAAAACCTCAAAAACCTCAAAAAAAAACACTGATGAATGAAGTAGATACCCTGGAGTTTAGAGACAGTGTATGGGGTAGACTCTGTCCTCTGCTCACAGTAGAATTGCAAATGGAGTGGGACACTATGAGGAGGGCATGATTTAAAATGATGTGACCTCTGGAATCGAGGTGGCAGGGGGGCTACGATTGGGATGGATTTCTGGTGAGCACATGAAGAATAAGATACAAAGTACTGATAGCGCTGGCCTAAATTCAGTGTAATATTTATTTAAGTGCCCAGACACTGCAGTGAAAGAAACTTTATAAATGCATGGACGGATTTGATTAAGTAAACATACAAATTGCTGTACTGGATTAAAAAGTGGTCCATCTAATCCGCTATCCTGTCATCCAAAGCATTCAGTACCAAATGTTTCACATAAAAGTGCAAGAAACCCTGTGGTAGGCAGTTATGAGATACCTTCCAGGAAAAGTTCTACTCCTGGACCTGTGAATTTGTTTCTGTTTCTGTTTCATATTGTATTACCATCATTAGAGATGCAACATGAACTGGAAATAAAAATTCTTCTCTGCATACCTATAAATATCTAATTGTTTCATCCACAGAGCCTGAAAATTCTTTGAAACAGCTATTTGGCTTACTGAACTTACAAAGATCTGCTGGGTGTTTCTGCACAACGTATCAGGCAATTCAAGACATTTACAGTATGTCTGATTAATCTTCAAATAACAAAACCTTTTTTTTTGTAAAAAGAAAAGGAGGACTTGTGGCACCTTAGAGACTAACCAATTTATTAGAGCATAAGCTTTCGTGAGCTACAGCTCACTTCCTCAGATGCATATCGTGGAAACTGCAGCAGGCTTTATATATACACAGAGAATATGAATCAATACCTATTCCCACCCCACTGTCCTGCTGGTAATAGCTTATCTAAAGTGATTTCCAGCACAAATCCAGGTTTTCTCACCCTCCACCCCCCCACACAAATTCACTCTCCTGCTGGTGATAGCCCATCCAAAGTGACAACTCTTTACACAATGTGCATGGCAATCAAGCTGGGCTATTTCCTGCATAAATCCAGGTTCTCACATCCCCCCCACCCCCATACACACACAAACTCACTCTCCTGCTGGTAATAGCTCATCCAAACTGACCACTCTTCAAGTTAAAATCCAAGTTAAACCAGAACATCTGGGGGGGGGGGTAGGAAAAAACAAGAGGAAACAGGCTACCTTGCATAATGACTTAGCCACTCCAAGTCTCTATTTAAGCCTAATTAATAGTATCCAATTTGCAAATGAATTCCAATTCAGCAGTTTCTCGCTGGAGTCTGGATTTGAAGTTTTTTTGTTTTAAGATAGCGACCTTCATGTCTGTGATCGCGTGCAAAAAAACTTCAAATCCAGACTCCAGCGAGAAACTGCTGAATTGGAATTCATTTGCAAATTGGATACTATTAATTTAGGCTTAAATAGAGACTTGGAGTGGCTAAGTCATTATGCAAGGTAGCCTGTTTCCTCTTGTTTTTTCCTACCCCCCCCCCAGATGTTCTGGTTTAACTTGGATTTTAACTTGAAGAGTGGTCAGTTTGGATGAGCTATTACCAGCAGGAGAGTGAGTTTGTGTGTGTATGGGGGTGGGGGGGATGTGAGAACCTGAATTTATGCAGGAAATAGCCCAGCTTGATTGTCATGCACATTGTGTAAAGAGTTGTCACTTTGGATGGGCTATCACCAGCAGGAGAGTGAATTTGTGTGGGGGGGTGGAGGGTGAGAAAACCTGGATTTGTGCTGGAAATCACTTTAGATAAGCTATTACCAGCAGGACAGTGGGGTGGGAATAGGTATTGTTTCATATTCTCTGTGTATATATAAAGCCTGCTGCAGTTTCCACGATATGCATCTGAGGAAGTGAGCTGTAGCTCACGAAAGTTTATGCTCTAATAAATTGGTTAGTCTCTAAGGTGCCACAAGTCCTCCTTTTCTTTTTGCGAATACAGACTAACACGGCTGTTACTCTGAAACCTTTTTTTTTGGTGGTTAGTGACAAACATGGGAAGCTTCAGGGGAAAAAAAATAGAAGGAAGGGACCAAGAGAATCAAAATTGAGCTTGTGATGGAAACTGAGCTAAAACCTTAACTATTGAGTCAACTCCCCCGCAGGTTCACAAAAGTCAAATGTAACTGGTTTCACCTCCTTCCCCGTGTGAAGATACTTCTGCTAGATTAAAAAAAAATGGACTGTGACTGATTCCTCCAAACCTTCTTATTATTACTGTTTCCTATTTTAGAACACCTTTATTCATTTCTATGTTATCTAATTTATCATTTTATTTTAAACTTTTTGAAGGGCAGAAGTGACCCCTAACGTTTCCATCTTTTCAGATAACATGGGAAATAGATATCTGCATCTGGACACTTGTTAGGGTGTTTGTATGTATTTATAAATAACTATGGGATTTACCATATTGGTAAAAACTACTGGTATTTATGGTACCAGTATAGTAATGCTGGTAAATTTACCTGTGTAGACAAACCCTAAATTGGTATAGAAACAGATGAAGTTAAATCAGTGTAACACCTTTGTAGTGCTTAAGATCAACCAAATGAGAAAATATTTTTGCAGAATAGAACCAGTTTAAGAAACACTCTGATAAAGGGCACACTCACTCATCTGGGAGACCATAAGGGACAGATTTAGTACAATCCATTTTAAATGACTCAGCAATGGATTAATGGC
Source organism: Lepidochelys olivacea (assembly GCF_965140295.1). Classification (NCBI taxonomy): domain Eukaryota; kingdom Metazoa; phylum Chordata; order Testudines; family Cheloniidae; genus Lepidochelys; species Lepidochelys olivacea. The sequence goes on from NC_140416.1 coordinate 76,482,623, forward strand.
ATACCATTAAATGGCATGTGTGGTGTTGTCTGCAAGCCTATTCACAGTAGTTAACAGGTGTGAATTGATGCTTGTAAGCTTATGCTTTCTGCTTAGCAGCCTTTTGTTCATTTCAAACCTTCTCCCTTGACTTGTTTAGCAATTGTAAATAGGAAATCTCAGAGCTTGTCCTCACTACCTGGGTAAATCGACCTTAGTTATGCTACTCCAGCTACGTGGCTGGAGTGGATTATCTTAGGTCAACTTACCTTACTGTCTTCACTGTGCTGCATCGACAGAAGATGCTCTCGTGTCAACTTACCTTACCCTTCTCGGGGAGCTTCAGTACTGGAGTTGACCGGAGAGCACTCTGCCTTCGATTTAGAGGGTATTCACTAGAACTGTTAAATAGACACCAGCTGCAATAATTACAGCAGTGTTGATCTCCTGGTAGTGAAGACAAGCCCTTACTCTCTCACTCTCTCTCTCTCTGTGTGTATGTATACACACATACACACAAACATATATATACACATATACACATACACACACACCAGTACAATGGACAAAAATAATTTATTAAATAATTTTTATGTTTACCATCACAATATACTTCTATTAAATTCTGATAAACCAGGGCTACTCCTTCTGATTCCATAAGCATATGTTGATTTACACACACACACACACACACAAAAATAGCCACCATCATATACAACTTTGACTTTCTGATTTCGTCATCTGGAGCTAGTCAGCCACCCTACTATATGATAGTTTTAAACCACTTCAGAAGTTCCTGACAAGCAACCCGCTGATTTCCCATGAGATCAATATTTCACATTGAATATATCAGACTTAACTTGGGTTTTGAATAGTGTGCTTCTGAATGGTCTCCGACCATGACAGGCACTATAAGCAATCTTTTTTTTAAATTTGATCGTGTCATATCAAAATTATAAAAATGCACTGAATCTGTAACAAAACATTATTCCCATAGACTTAAATTACACTGATTTAATTGCTGTAAAAACTAAAGTTTTCTTCCACCTCATCAGGAGTTTATCATCAGTCACTATACGTTGATATTGTATCATTTCAAATACTAGGACCCTAACTTTCCTGCTCCGGTTTTATGTTGGTATAACTTCACTGACTTCAGGGGAGCTACTCCTGATTTATACCAGTGTAAAAAAGATCAGAATCTGGCCTTAGATGCTCACTGTGAACCAAAATCTGCTTTCCTTAATATACTAATTATATATATTAATTATAAGTAGAAGCACTGAAGTCAAAGGGACTGCTGGAATAAGTAAGAATAGTAGGATTTAGCTCTAGGTTCTGAATAAGCATTATGAATATTTTATGTATACAATACAGATGATAGAAATCCATTCCTATCCATTCTTGGTACCACTGTGAAGAATGCTGTATGTGAACATACGTGTTAAATCACTACAAGAGTCTCAGCAAGGCTCAAGGCTCCTGTTAACTTCCTCAGCTGAAAATGTAAGAGCATTTACAATAAAATATACTTATGATGAGAGGTGAGAGATACCCAGTTGTTATGCATCATAAATATAAAGGGAAGGGTACACCCCTTTAAAATCCCTCCTGGCCAGAGGAAAAATCCTCTCACCTGTAAAGGGTTAAGAAGCTAAGGGTAACCGCGCTGGCACCTGACCAAAATGACCAATGAGGAGACAAGATACTTTCAAAACCTGGGAGGAGGGAGAAAAACAAAGGGTCTGTGTCTGTCTGTGTGATGCTTTTGCCGGGGACAGAACAGGAATGGAGTCTTAGAATTTAGTAAGTAATCTAGCTAGGTATGTGTTAAATTATGATTTCTTTAAATGGCTGAGAAAAAGGCTGTGCTGAATAGAATGAATATTCCTGTCTGTGTGTCTTTTTTGTAACTTAAGGTTTTGCCTAGAGGGATTCTCTATGTTTTGAATCTATTTACCCTCCTGATTTTACAGAGGTGATTCTTTTTTACTTCTATTAAAAGTCTTCTTGTAAGAAAACTGAATGCTTTTTCATTGTTCTTAAGATCCAAGGGTTTGGGTCTGTGGTCACCTATGCAACTTGGTGAGGATTTTTACCAAACCTTCCCCAGGAAGTAGGGTGCAAGGGTTGGGAGGATTTTGGGGGGAAAGAAGTTTCCAAACTACGTTTTCTCAGGAACCCAGATAAAGTTTGGTGGTGGCAGTGGAAGTCAAAGGGCAAAGGGTAAAATAGTTTGTACCTTGGGGAAGTTTTAACCTAAGCTGGTAAAAGTAAGCTTAGTAGGTTTTCATGCAGGTCACCACATCTGTACCCTAGAGTTCAGAGTGGGGAAGCAACCTTGATATTATGAAAATGTTTTTTAAAGCGCAAGTTCTTCAACCTTGGGGTAGGGACAACTGTGCCCATCCAATATAGGTAAAGAGGAAGAGGGTCCTTCCTAGACTTTAGTTAGGTGGGTGGGAGGTCCAAGGTGGCCGCTGGAATGGAAACTTTTGAGAACTATTATTTTAGAGAAAGTCTTGTTTAAACTCATAATGAACAACTTTTAGTAGGACAGCACACATTACAATAAAATAGCAATGACTGCAATCAGACAGACCCATTACATCAACAAGACAGAAGAAATCTCTGACATAGAGCTGACTATGTATAATGTCAATTCAATGTATAATGTATAATTCAAATGCATTTGTCAAATTATTTGATGAATTTGAGAGCATTTTTCAAATAAACTATTCAATTAATATTTTTTTTCATTATTTTCTCCAGCTCTAGAAGTGAACATGATTGAATCAAAGGTCACTTTCAAATATTCACAGATAAGTTTTGTGGGTACTATCCAAAGTTATCCAAAACCAGCCCTAAACTTAATTACACAAACATTAGACAAAAGCAGCTATAGTGGTGGGGTGTTTGAAACAGATCCTGCCCATTAGGTAATTACTATTTACAAGGAAGAACATCTAGAATGGTGTAGATAAGAAATTAGTAGCATCTTCTCAGTATAACAGGGAAGAATTATTTCTGTTCCAAAAACTGTATCTGCAGAAGCATAGATTATTGTTGCAGGTGTCTAAACTATTTGTAGAAAAGTATATGATAGTTTGGCAATTTTGTTCTAAAGAAACATTTCTGTCTTGGCCCAGGATGCAGCCTCAGTGCTACTGGTTAAGGCTGACTCTGAATATTATCAGCAGCATTGATGTACATTTTGATCCACTTTCATAATACATTTTTATGAGTTTTTCATGCTTTATTTGGTTCTTCAGGATGAACTCATCAACCTGAGTCTTATTTAATTTATTTATTTATATAGAACCTTGAGGTTCTTCCGATACCTAAGGTATGAAGGCACCAGGTCCTGGTTGGATAAGGAATGGCACATTGGAGGAAAATCTCCTGATTCTGACAGAAACAAGTAAGATACAGCAAAGAAAAAAATACTATGGATTACAAATTTTACCTTATCAAATACTAGCCAGGGAGGTCTGCATAGCTCAGATGTATATTCTCAAACTCTAAGGTGCTTTTTAAACTCAAGTTAGCTTAACTCAGTTAAAAGCTGTCATAAATATAAAGGGAAGGGTAAACCCCTTTGAAATCCCTCCTGGCCAGGGGAAAGCTCCTCTCACCTGTAAAGGGTTAAGAAGCTAAAGGTAACCTCGCTGGCACCTGACCAAAATGACCAATGAGGAGACAAGATACTTTCAAAAGCTGGGAGGAGGGAGAGAAACAAAGGGTCTGTGTGGCTGTCTATATGCTGGTTTCTGCAGGGGATAGACCAGGAATGGAGTCTTAGAACTTTTAGTAAGTAATCTAGCTAGGTATGTGTTAGATTATGATTTCTTTAAATGGCTGAGAAAAGAATTGTGCTGAATAGAATAACTATTTCTGTCTGGGTATCTTTTTTGTAACTTAAGGTTTTGCCTAGAGGGGTTCTCTATGTTTTTTAATCTAATTACCCTGTAAGATATCTACCATCCTGATTTTACAGGGGGGGATTTCTTCATTTCTATTTACTTCTATTTTTATTAAAAGTCTTCTTGTAAGAAACTGAATGCTTTTTCATTGTTCTCAGATCCAAGGGTTTGGGTCTGTGGTCACCTATGCAAATTGGTGAGGCTTTTTATCCAACATTTCCCAGGAAAGGGGGGTGTAAGTGTTGGGAGGATTGTTCATTGTTCTTAAGATCCAAGGGTTTGGGTCTGTAGTCACCTAGGCAAATTGGTCAGGCTTTTTACCAAACCTTGTCCAGGAAGTGGGGTGCAAGGTTTTGGGAAGTATTTGGGGGGGGAAGGACGCGTCCAAACAGCTCTTTCCCAGTAACCAGTATTAGTTTGGTGGTGGTAGCGGCCAGTCCCAGGACAACGGGTGGAATATTTTGTACCTTGGGGAAGTTTTGACCTAAGCTGGTAAAGATAAGCTTAGGAGGTTTTTCATGCAGGTCCCCACATCTGTACCCTAGAGTTCAGAGTGGGGGAGGAACCTTGACAAAAGCCCTACCTAATACCAAGGTGAACACATTTAAAGTGGGGTTTCAAATCAAGTTAAACTAGCTCAATTGAGCTAATTCAGTTGAAAAAAAAATCTTTTTTGCTAGTTTAGACAAGGACAAATGAGCAGAGACAATGGCCAGTAGAAAATGTGCCTTAAGTTTTAAGAACTTTAAAAGAATATCCTGCATAGACTCAAGGGAATTCTTACACAGAATTTTTAACAGATTCAGTTTACACATAGGGATAATCTGCTCACCTCATTGTACAATACTGATAAAAGCTCCAAAGTAGTGCCCGAGGAATGGGTATTAGTCTATAGTATAACCTTTTATAGTCCCTCTAATTGCCCCCTAAACTAGAGGCCTAACATTTTAAGGAACTGGTATCTGGAGTCTTTTTCTGGAAAACTTGTAAGCTTTTATTGACAGGACATTTGGTAGATATTCCACAGACTATTCCAGGAATATTCCACAGACTATTCCAGCTTTCCACAGACTATTACAGGAAAAAGAGACAGAAGAACTTTCACGTTTTAAAAGGGTTTAAAATTACTTTACCAGCCTCTCAAACTCTCACATTTCCAAGGGGAGAATTACTCACTAAGCCCTGGTCTACACTAGGAGTTGAGGTCGAATTTAGCAGCATTAAATCGATTTAAACCTGCACCCGTCCACACAATGAAGCCTTTTTTTTGGACTTAAAGGGCTCTTAAAATCGATTTCCTTACTCCACCCCGACAGGGGGATTAGCGCTTAAATCAGCCTTGCCGGGTCGAATTTGGGGTACTGTGGACACAATTAGATAGTATTGGCCTCCGGGAGCTATCCCAGAGTGCTCTATTGTGACCGCTCTGGACAGCGCTCTCAAGTCAGATGCACTGGCCAGGTAGACAGGAAAAGGCCTGCAAACTTTTGAATTTCAATTTCCTGTTTGCATGGTCACCTGCAGCTTGCCACGCTGGCCAGAGCTCATCAGCAGAGGTGACCATGCAGAGCTCATCAGCAGAGATGACCATGATGGAGTCCCAGAATCGCAAAAGAGCTCCAGCATGGACTGAATGGGAGGTACGGGATCGGATCGCGGTATGGGGAGATTTCAGAGTAACAGCCGTGTTAGTCTGTATTCGCAAAAAGGAGTACTTGTGGCACCTTAGAGACTAACCAATTTATTTGAGCATGAGCTTTTGTGTAGCTCACGAAAGCTCATGCTCAAATAAATTGGTTAGTCTCTAAGGTGCCACAAGTACTCCTTTTCTTTGTATGGGGAGAGGAATCCATGCTATCAGAACTCCGTTCCAGTTTTCGAAATGCCAAATCATTTGTCAAAATCCCCCAGGGCATGAAGGACAGAGGCCATAACAGGCATCCGAAGCAGTGCCGTGTGAAACTTAAGGAGCTCAGGCAAGCCTACCAGAAAACCAGAGAGGAAAATGGCCGCTCCAGGTCAGAGCCCCAAACATTCTGCTTCTATGATGAGCTGCATGCCATTTTAGGGGGTTCAGCCACCACTATCCCAGCCATGTTGTTTGACTCCTTCAATGGAGATGGAGGCAACACAGAAGCAGGTTTTGGGGATGCAGAAGATGATGATGATGAAGTTGTAGATAGCTCACAGCAAGCAAGTGGAGAAACCGGTTTTCCCGACAGCCAGGAACTGTTTCTCACTCTGGACCTGGAGCCAGTACCCCCCGAACCCACCCAAGGCTGCCTCCTGGACCCAGCAGGCGCAGAAGGGACCTCTGGTGAGTGTACCTTTTAAAATACTATACATGGTTTAAAAGCAAGCATGTTTAATGATTAATTTGCCCTGGCATTCGCGGCTCTCCTGGATGTACTCCCAAAGCCTTTGCAAAAGGTTTCTGGGAAGGGCAGCCTTATTCCATCCACCATTGTAGGACACTTTACCACACCAGACCAGTAGCACGTACTCGGGAATCATTGTAGAACAAAGAATTGCAGTGTATGTTTGCTGGCATTCAAACAACATCCGTTCTATATCTCTCTGTGTTATCCTCAGGAGACTGATATCATTCATGGTCACCCGGTTGAAATAGGGTGCTTTTCTTAAGGGGACATTCAGAGGTGCCCATTCCTGCTGGGCTGTTTGCGTGTGCTGAACAGAAATGTTCCCTGCTGTTAGCCACGGGGAGGGGTGAGGGGCTAGCCACGTGGTGGGGGGAGGCAAAATGTGACCTTGGAACGAAAGCACATGTGCTGCGTATGTAATGTTAACAGCAAGGTTTACCGTGAAAGAGTATACCCATTGTTCTATAAAATGTGTCTTTTTAAATACCACTGTCCCTTTTTTTTCCCCTCCACCAGCTGCATGTGTTTCAAGGATCACAGGATCTTCTCCTTCCCAGAGGCTAGTGAAGATTAGAAGGCGAAAAAAAAATGCACTTGTGATGAAATGTTCTCTGAGTTCATGCTGTCCTCCCACACTGACAGAGCACAGATGAATGCGTGGAGGCAGACAATGTCAGAGTGCAGGAAAGCACAAATGACCGGGAGGAGAGGTGGCGGGCTGAAGAGAGGGCTGAAGCTGAAAGGTGGCATCAGCGTGATGAGAGGAGGCAGGATTCAATGCTGAGGCTGCTGGAGGATCAAACTAATGCACTCCAGCGTATGGTTGAGCTGCAGGAGCACAGACCGCCGCTACAGCCCGTGTAACCAACCGCCATCCTCCCCAAGTTCCATAGCCTCCTCACCCAGACGCCCAAGAACGCGGTGGGGGGGGCCTCCGGCCACCCAGCAACTCCACCCCAGAGGATTGCCCAAGCAACAAAAGGCTGGCATTCAATAAGTTTTACATTTTTAAAGTGCTGTGTGTCCTTGTCCTTCCCTCCTCCACCACCCCTCCTGGTGCTTCTCTCCTCCACCACCCCTCCCAGGCTACCTTGGCAGTTATCCCCCTATTTGTGTGATGAATTAATAAAGAATACATGAATGTGAAGCAACAATTACTTTATTGCCTCTGTAAGTGGTGATCGAAGAGAGGAGGGGAGGGTGCTTAGCTTACAAGGAAGTAGAGTGAACCAAGGGGCAGGGGGTTTCATCAAGGAGAAACAAACAGAACTTTCACACCGTAGCCTGGCCAGTCATGAAACTGGTCTTCAAAGCTTCTCTGATGCACACCGTGCCCTCCTGTGCTCTTCTAACCGCCCTGGTGTCAGGCTGCGCGTAACCAGTGGCCAGGCGATTTGCCTCAACCTCCCACCCCGCCATGAACATCTCCCCCTTACTCTCATAGATATTGTGGAGCGCACAGCAAGCAGTAATAACAGTGGGAATATTGGTTTTGCTGAGGTCTAACTGAGTCAGTAAACTGCGCCAGCGCGCTTTTAAATGTCCAAATGCACATTCTACCACCATTCTGCACTTGCTCAGCCTGTAGTTGAACAGCTCCTGACTACTGTCCAGGCTGCCTGTGTACGACTTCATGAGCCATGGCATTAAGGGGTAGGCAGGGTCCCCAAGGATAACTATAGGCATTTCAACATCCCCAACGGTTATTTTCTAGTCTGGGAATAAAGTCCCTTCCTGCAGCTTTTGAAACAGAGCAGAGTTCCTGAAGATGCGAGCATCATGTACCTTTCCCAGCCATCCCACGTTGATGTTGGTGAAATGTCCCTTGTGATCCACCAGTGCTTGCAGCACTATTGAAAAGTACCCCTTGCGGTTTATGTACTTGCTGCCTTGGTGCTCCGGTGCCAAGATAGGGATATGGGTTCCGTCTATGTCCCCACCACAGTTAGGGAATCCCACTGCAGCAAAGCCATCCACTATGACCTGCACATGTCCCAGGGTCACTACCCTTGATATCAGCAGATCTTTGATTGCATTGGCTATTTGCATCACAGCAACCTCCACAGTAGATTTGCCCACTTCAAATTGATTCCTGACTGACCGGTAGCTGTCTGGCGTTGCAAGCTTCCACAGGGCTATTGCCACTCACTTCTCAACTGTGAGGGCTGCTCTCATCTTGGTATTCATGCGCTTCAGGGCAGGGGAAAGCAAGTCACAAAGTTCCATGAAAGTACCTTTACACATGCAAAAGTTTCGCAGTCACTGGGAATCGTCCCAGACCTGCAACAATATGCGGTCCAGTCTGTGCTTGTTTCCCGGGCCCAGAATCCGCGTTCCACGGCATGAACCTGCCCCATTAGCACCATGATGCCTGCATTGCCAGGGCCTATGCTTTGAGAGAACTCTGTGTTCATGTCCTCATCGCTCTTGTCACCGTGCTGACGTCGCCTACTCACCCGGTTTCGCTTTGCCAGGTTCTGGTGCTGCATATACTGCTGGATAATGCGTGTGGTGTTTAATGTGTTCCTAATTGCCCAAGTGATCTGAGCGGGCTCCATGCTTGTCGTGGTATGGCGTCTGCACAGAAAAAAGGTGCGGAACGATTGTCTTCCGTTGCTGTCACAGAGGGAGGGAAGGAAGGAGGGCCTGATGACATGTACCCAGAACCACCCGCGACAATGTTTTTTGCCCCATCAGGCATTGGGATCTCAACTCAGAATTCCAATGGACAGCGGAGACTGCGGAAACTGTGGGATAGCTACCCACGGTGCAACACTCCGGAAGTCGACGCCAGCCTCGGTACTGTGGAAGCACTCCGCCAAGTTAATGCACTTAATGCACTTAGAGCATTTTGTGTGGGGACATACACTATCGACTATTTAAAACGATTTCTAAAAAATGATTTCTATAAATTCGACCTAATCTCGTAGTGTAGACATACCCTTGGGCTATGTCTACACTATGGATCTTACAGCAGCACAGCTGTACTGCTACAGCTCTGCTGCTGTAAGGTCTCCCATGTAGCCACTCTTTGCCAGAAGGAGAGTGCTCTCCTGCTGGCATAGTTAAACCACCCCCAACTAGAAGCGTTAACTATGTCAGCAAGAGAGCCTCTTTTGCCAATAGAACACTGTCCACACCAACAGTTTTGCCAGTGAAATTTATGTTGGTCAGGGATATGTTTTTTCACATCCCTCAACAACAAGTTTTACTAACAAAAGTGGTCGTGTAGACAAAGCCTGAGAAAGGAGGCTGGGAACATAGGGCAGGAACCTAGGGTAGACCCCCACCTCCACAAAACAAGGACAAAAAAAACCCAGTTACAAACCTTTCCATAACCGTTGTTCAAGATGTGTTGCACATCTCTATTCCACTGTAGGTGTTTGTGCACTCCAGTGCAGTTGTCGGAGAATTTTTCCGTTAGCAATACCCAGGGGGCAACACAATCGCCCTCTGCTGCCTCATGCACCGACATAAAGGGCCAAGCTACCCCTGGTCTCGCTCTGGTCCTTCCTACTGGAAAGACTCCGACGGAGGGGGAAGGAGTGAGAATTGTGGAATGAACATGTGCAACACATCTCAAAGAACAATAGTTATTATGGAAAGGTTAGTAAACTACTTTTTACTTCAAGTGATTGCACATGTCAATTCCACTGTAGGTGACTCACAAGAAGTTCCAACTGGAGGTGGGTTTGGAGTCTACTTGCACAGTCTAAATTTAGCATAGTCTCCAAGATTGCTGACAGCCTTATGAGAGGCTAATGTCTGACATGATGACCAGGTTGCTGTTTTGAAAGTATCTAGTATGGACATGTTAACCAGAAATGCCACAGAAGTCACCTGGGAGTTAGTAGGATGTCCCAATACTATATCTGGCAGCTTCATGCTAGCCAATCAATAAAACAGGTGACTATAACCAGATATCCATGACAAAATCCTTTGCGTGGAAACAGGACTGTCCTTCATTCTGTCCGCAAATTGATAAACCTCCTGCTCAAGGAATCTGCCAGTATATTCTGAGCCTCTGGGAGATCGTCCGCTTTCAGAATTATAGAGTGGTTGATGTAGAAGAGTAGTACTGCTGCGTGACATAACAGCGAGGACCAGGCTCCCCTCTGCTTGTTTACATAAAAGATGGCAGTTGTATTGTCAGCCAGCACCATTACACCCTTTCCCCAATGAGAGGAAGGAAGGTCGTGCAAGCTTATTGGATAGCCCACAATTCCCTGACATGTGTAGACCTGAGATTTTGGGAAGAACACAGACTTTGCATCTGCAAAGGTCCCAGGTGAACCCCCCAAGGGGTCTCTAAGGTAAGAAATTGTTGAGGTGGGGTGAAAGGAAGTCCTTTGCAGACATTGGTCAGGTCTAACCCCCAATCTAGGGAGGCTAGGATGTGGCTTGGTATGGGCACTAACATAGCTATGATGCACCTTTTTGGAGACTACACCTCTGTCAACCCAAGGAGCCTGAGACACAGTTTGGAGTACTGGACCACATACGTGCAAACTGCCATGTGCCCCAGCAGCCTTAAACAGTTTCTCAACATGGTAAGATAATAAACCTTTAAGTCCAGAATGAGGCTTTGCCTTGCATGAAACCTTGCCTGTGCTAGTTAGGCCCTGGCCATTGTTGAGTCCAGGACCACTCCAATAAATTCTACTTGTTGTACTTAAGACAAGACTGACTTAATCAGCAGGCCGAGTGCATTGAAAATTATGCTTATGCTGCACATGACCCGCCATGTGAATCAACCTCCTACTGGCCAGTCATCCAGGTAAGGGAATACATAGACCCCTGACCTCTGCAGCAAAGCTGCTATCACTACCATACATGGTAAAAAGTGAAACACTCTAAAAAAGACCAAGGGGAGTACAGTAAACTGATAATAGTGACTGCTGACAGTAATTCTCAAATGTTCTGTGGCTCTGACGAATCACCATGTGAAAATATGCATCCTTTGAGTTGAGAACAGCGTACTAATCACCTGGCACTAGGAAAGGAATAATAGAAGCTAAACTGACCATCCAGAATTTTGATTTTTTTACATTGTTTAATTGCCTTGGATATAAAATAAGGCTGAGAATACCTTTTGCCTTCAGTATCAGCTCGTATCAGGAGGAAGACCCTCATCTCCTGGACAAAGGATGGACCTCCTTTATAGCTCCTACAAGGAGAAGTGATTGTATTTCTTGCAGTAGCACTGTCTCATGGGAATAGATGTAGTTTAACTTCAGTATTTGGAGGGGGGCAGCTCCATTCAGACCAATGGGGACATGTGGAGGGCTGGGCAAATTCCATGCCGGCCTGAGTCTTGCAGTTTGGGGGTGTAACTCTCCTTGTTCCCCCAAACTATGCCCATGAAGTTTCCTTAAATCGGGACTGGGATGGGAGATGGGAGGGGGGTAGAAATAAATTGGAGTGACTATTCCATTCCCACTCTGCTTAGAACCCACTGATCTGTTATGATGTGGGTCCAAGCATAACGGAAGTGGGACAGGTGGTCTGCAAAAATTGGAAAAGAAACAGATAGCACTCTCAGAACTGGCAGTCTGCACTTGACTTACCCATCAAAATGATCTTTTGGAAGATGCCATGTGCCTTGATGAACCAACAGCTGCCAAAGCTGAGGGTGGAGATGGGTGTTTTTTTTAACCTCTGCTCCTTCTCCTTGGCAGGTCTTGGGCTTGAGGAACAAACCCCTGAAAATACTGGGACTGATGAGGATGGAACACCTTCTGCTTCATTGGTGGGGTGAAAATGCCCATGGATTACAGGGTTGCGCTAGAGTCTTTGAGACGACACAGAATCTGATAATCTTTTCTGAGATAAGTGACGTGCTTCAAAAAGATACTTCCTGGACAGTCTGTTGCACCTCTGGAGAGAGACCAGAAGAATGTAACCAGCAAAAACCAACTCACCAGGATAGTAGAGGGCACGGTGAGAGCTACAGAATCTGCTGCATTGAGACAGGGGCACTGGAACAGGGGCAGTCAGGGGAAGAGACGTCCCGGGAGTGGGCGCACGGGGAAAGAGGCAGCCTGAGAGCGTGCCATCGGGGAAAGAGGCAGCCCAGGAACGAGCCCTTGGAAGAGGGAAAGTGCAGCATATTTCCAGTACGCAGACCGGATGCCGAAACCATACAAAAACAACAAACTAGAGGAGCTCCAACAACGGATACAGAAGGTAGGAAGAACTGAGGGGAGTCAGGATGGCTTAGCCCTTTATGCCTGCGTTGGTGCACAAGGCAGCAGAGGGTCTTCATTCTGCTCTGATGGCTACCATTACAGGAAAAACAACTGACACTGGGGAGCACAAACACTTACAGTGGAATGGACATGTGCAATCACTTGAGACCATTTTTTCTGCCCCTGGACTAGGTTCACAAACCAGGCCCTTCTTGGCCATGAACAACAGGATGGCATTTGTCAGTTTGGTACAGAAAGATGGAAATATAAAGAGACGCTTGAACCATTGGATAGGGAAGGCATTCACCCAACAGACTAGAAGCAACAAGCAGAGATCTGGTTATTCACTGAAGATATGAAAACATGGTGGTTAGGGTGCTTTTTAATAATTCAGGAAGAAAGCTTTACTCCCTCTCCAAACTGTCATTGCAAAACCATAATATCTGAAGACACTGTCAAAAAGAACTAATGGTGTGAGAGCAATTTTAGGTTTGAGTGGTGGAATAGATAAAAATTTCACAACAGGCTTCTCATTCACAAGTGCAGATAGTTTTTCTGGTTTAAGAAGAGTGGAGAAAGCATTATCCATCTGCCATCTAGCCACTAAAAAGTTTTGAGCACCCACATAAGTCCAGGAGAAAGACAGAAGGAATAATTCTCAATAGTAATTTGGGGGTAACTGTGGCCTATCAGGTTTAGAGGCACTTGGACTGCTGAAGGATACTCCTGTCTGGTTGTCATTGAGGTGGTAGAAAAGCAATGTGGGGTGAGTTACCCTGGAGATAGCCCCAACAGAGTGATTGAGACATTTGTCATGAGACAAAAAGAGGTTAAGCACCATAAAAGTCACTTATTTCATTCCCTTTTAGTTTTCTCTGATTTAACAGCCATTTCAAACCTAGTAGAGGTCATACTGATGAGATGCAATGCTGCAGAAAGAATAAGATATGGCAAAACTAGATATTTCAGGAAGAATCTTGAGTTTCTTGCAAAGGTAAAAAGAAACAAGAAAATTTTGATTGGCATTCAAAAATTCAGCAATTTCTCTGGCTGCTCATGCATGTTCAAATATGGATTACAAGAAAACTCATTTAATCAGAAACTGATCTTGTCCACGTATGAGTTTATAAGTTGGTGCAACATAAATATAATGACTACTAGGTCCTGTCTATATTAGCATTTTTAGGGAAAACTCCAACTGTTACTCTGCCACTGGTAGAACTGCATCAATGGGAGATTTCCCTAAAAATGTTAGTGTAGACAAAACATTACAGTTCAAATCAGACTAGAAAAAAAGAGCCAAAGTAAATAATTTACAAACTTTGCTGCCCAAACTTCTTGAGATTTAAAGTTCTTCTCATTTTAATAAATACAATAAGAGAGTACTTTTCCAAGTTCTTTGCTAAAAAGAGTTAATATTCATATTATTCTTTGAATATATTTCATTAGTATGTTTTGAAATGTTTTCTATACCGACATCTAAACATTTTCAGAATGAATATTTTATAAGTGGAATTTTCACACAACACTAAAAATAAATGCAGCCTGAGTTATACTAATACAATATATGAAAACTGTTTCACTTAACAGCTTGGTGATTTTGCTTAATAAATAGGCCACTATGCAAGCAATGGCACTGACAGAACAAAATAAATGATTTTTCTTTAGAGAAAAATAACACTTTTGGCACTACTGACGGGCCAGCTGATTTCTGTGACTGATAAACTTCTTGAATTTAATGACTGAGTTGCACTATAATGTACACATTTTCTTGCATATATGACCTTTCATTCTAACAGGCTTATCTAGCTACTATGCTAGCTGATTTCTCTTACCTGTTTCCATGAGAAAATGCAAAGCAGACATGCCAAACATATAGCCATGGCTTTACTCAAGTCTCTGTAAACTAAATCTGAGGAATAGCAAGGGGGGGAGGGACTTGTAAAATAGAAATAATTTAAAAAAAAAAGCAAATAAAAACAATTTCAATAACCCTGTTTCAATTTTGTGACCAGAAGATTATTAAATCTTAATTAAAAATGCAAATCCAAATTTGTGTCAAAATTCTTCACACTCTTTCCATTTGTGCAATTACCAATTTCTCCTTCATCTATTATTGAACCTAATTGTCATCAACAGGGTTTGGATCTTTATATTCACAGCACAGACCTGTACTATTTGAGTTACCAAAGTAATTGACAGCAATAGATGGCTGATATCCACTATAAGAACCCACAAGTAGAGGGACGTGAGACTCACACTTTGTGCCAATGGGTTTCACAGCTATTTGTTGACAGAAGAATGAAAAGATTCTGGATCCCTTAGGTTCAATTACAGGTTCTGGAGAGGTTTGTACTCTCAAACTCTTACACGATCATGCCCCATCTGTCCCACTAGCCAATACTAAAGCAAAGTTCAGTTTTTGTGCCATGCTACTGTGGCCCCTGGCAGCTTGGAGGAGCAATAGCAGGAAAAGTCCTGCCCGGTCCCTGCAATATGCTCACTACAGACAAGATTTTCACAGAATTGAGTTGCCAAACTCCAACAAGTCTCTGCATTTGACTAGATTTGAAAACCAGGGCCTTCTTGACCATTAAGAATGGGATGGTATTTCTCACAAGGACAGCAAAATGTACATCCCTGACAAATTTCAAGCCCCTGCTCAAAAAGGAGAGAGGTGCTAGAGCTTCTCAGTGAAATAGATGACAGATTTTTTTTTAAACCTATATGTAGGGGTGGTCTTGAATAATTATTGTACCCAAAGCTGTCACTGGCATAATGTTTCTGTACCATATGTGGGAATGCCTATTTCATATTAGGGGTCTGACTGGTAGTAGAGACTCCCCACATTGGGAAAGCGGGAGGAGGCCCTTTCTAGCTTCTACTTAAGGGTCTTTAAGGTCCAATTCTAGTGCCAGTAGCCTCTAGTCAGCTGTCATGGGGTGTACCCAAACAACTTGGAACAGGGTGGGCCAAAGAAAACTAGGCAGAATCCCGCAAGACAAAGGAGGATCTGTGGGCTGAGTAGGAGAATATAAATTGGTTCATTTAAGTAATTTAAGAGAAAAGCCAACCTAACGTAGCTTGTTGTGAAGCATGAGTTTAGATTAGTCTAAATATGCATGTAAGATGTTTATTTTAAAATAGTATTTCTTTAACACTTTACTTCAACAGCTAAATAAAAATACTTTGTTTTAACAAGGCTGTTGGTCAATATCACTGGCCACAGTTTCCCAAAGAGAAGAAATGAAGGTGCCCAAAACCCACCCAGAGCTGAAGTGTGTCAGCACACAGGATAACACCCACATCCTGGTCAGAGAGTGGAAAAATTGAGAGATTCCATCCCAAGACAGGTAAGAGCAAATGGCCAAACATGTAAGGTAGGTGCATTGAGACCAGAAAAGGGACAAAAAGTAGCATGTAACCATGAAAATGGGCAAACATATTTTCCCCCAACCTTGTTCTTAGAAATGGCTGAGACATTTTAGGTCAAACTTTTTTTTTTTTTTTAATTAAAAAGGGAGACAATCAGAATTGAAAATTTTAGCCCAAATGGTTAAATTGGCAAAGTTATAAGCAAATGAAAATGGTCTTAGAATGTGTGGAGGCAATGCTAACTACACCACCTCTGCCTATACATAGGCTAACGACCCAAGTACATACCCAAGGTCTCTGGCATGTTTGCACAGCCTAGGCTGAAACCCGTGCTGCTACTGCTGATATGTCTTCGCTGCTATAGCTAGTTGTGCTAGCTAGATTAAAGCTAGTACAGGTATGCCAACCCATGCTGCAAGCACACCTTTAATGTCATGTAGACATACCCTAGGAGTCATGCCTAGTAGAAACAGCAAGTGTGTGTCACAATTCAGAGCTAGGCGCACCATAGGCACCAACTCCGTGGGTGCTCCAGCCCTTGAGCACCCACGGAAAAAAAAAAAGCGAATGTCTAGCACCCACCGGCAGCCAAGCTCACCTTTCTTCCCCCCTCAGTGCCTCCCGCCCACTGGCGGCCGCCCCGATCAACTCCTCCCAGCACATCCCGCAGATCAGCTGTTCCACAGCGTGCAGGAGGAGGTGGGAGGGAGGGGGAGGAGCGGGCACAGAGTGCTCAGGGGAGGGAGCAAAACTGGGCAGGGAGGGGGCAGAGTGGGGACAGGAAGGGATGGGTGGGTGGGGGTCTGGGGGAATGGATGGAGTGAGGACAAGACCTGGGGAGGAGTGGGGGTGGGAAGAGGCAAAGCTGGGGTGGGGACTTGGGGGGAGGGTGGAGTGGAGGCAGGGCCTGGGGCAGATCAGGGGTTGAGCACTCCTGGGGAAAGTTTGCACTGTGAGCTAGACCTTTGAATTCTCTCAATACATCCCCTCATGTGTTAGGTCTCTTGCCTTCACAAGTCCTGGGATGGAATACAACAATTCTCCCACTCATAGGCTTAGTCCCCAAGGTGTAGCACCCTGTATACCAACTGTGATTACTAGCAGGCTCAACTAGATTCAACTACCTGTACACCTCCTCTTCAGGAACTGTGACCACTGGTGAATACACTGACCAAAAAAGCCTTTTCAAAACTAAGTATTGTGTAATTCTAACAGGAGGAATACAGTACAACAGATAGGGCAATTTCTTTGGGAGATCTTATTAAATTAGATTTAGATAGCTTTGGAGTCAATTGTTTTATAAATGCAAAATAGATGTTTTACTCTGGAATTTTATGCAACTTCTCGAGGGGTGAGATGTGACCAGTGTAAACCCTGAGTTTCAAAGGATAAAGAAGGAATCTTTGGGACAAACAAAGATGACTGGGCTATCTAAGAAATACCGGGGAGGAGGTGAATGCAAATTCCTACCTTTGGACCCAACTTTTTGAAGTTATGACCTGAGAAGAAACCCATTGGTTGCTGATTCCCTATTCCCAGAATCTGAAGATCAAAGCCTCAACCTGCAGAAAGGAGGGAACTCTCAGATTTGTGTGTGCTTGTTCTGAGCTAACAGCTGATATGATCTTGTAGCTACAGAAAAACCCCTTGGTGGTGTCTGAAGCACTGCAAGAGCCCTTGCTGAAGTTGGGGATGATCTTTGGTAAGCTTACCAGCATGTGTGTAGATTTCTTTTATTTTTTTAATATGCTTTCTCTGCAATGCTTTCACCTTAAGAATGTGTGTGTTTGCCTAGAAAGGGCTGGATGGTAACTTATACCTCTAGGCAATTACAGAGTTTATAGCCTCTCAGGAGAAGCAAAGCAATGTGACTTGCTGGGAACCTCACAGTATGGACAGGCAAAGGTGCAACATGGAAAAAACTCAGCCAGGAGTGAAAGAGATGTGGATCTTCATGCCCAAGACATGATGGCTGAGGAGCCTAGAGTGGGTGCCCTTGCCAGATCACAAGGGGGACATGCAAGTGCTGTTGCTCTGAACTGTGACATACAGCATAACAAGAGAAAAAAGTGTTCTAAACATAATAAAAGTCTACTTGCATATCAAGATTACCTAGAATGCTAGGCAGGACTAACTTATCCCAGATAACCTCCCCCTGGCATCCCAACAGTCCGATCTCTCCCTCTCGTTCTTCAGGGATGTACTCTTAACGATCCTGATATTTATTGTTCCAGTTTCCTTCCTGGATTTCCCCCTCCCCTGTGTCAAGGTATGGTGCTGAACTCATCATGGTCAGAAGTAAATTTCAGAAGCATATGACACCTGCATTGTTTGGTATGAATTCGTAAATGGGGCTATCAGAAGTGATTGTGCACTTTACTGCCCTATATGCACTCAGATTCTACTGGAATTAACCTCTGGTAATCATATAGCAAACAATACCATAATCAAAAAAGCAAAAGAAACATTTAATATTCGGAAAATATTACACGGTGCTCCCACATCCTTCACATTGTGAACTCACACCCCTTATATTCTCTCCCTGACCCCTTCCAATGAAGCAATAAACTCAAAGTCTAACTATTTAATCGCTAAAATTATTAAACATGGAAAATTCCTTTTACTCTATCACATTTTCTTTAACAACAAATTGCATGTAGGAAACAATCTTAAGGTTGTGTAGTTAAAATAAGAAGGCACAGAAGTTAAATTTCTTAGAGCATACATTATGATGCAGCAAGATTACCACATTTTATAGTATATATTTAATACTATAAACAAAAATATACTAAGCTGAACATTTAATAACAAGAATAGAAAACACTACGTATGTGGAGAATGGATGAATAGCCAGTGCTATTGGAACCTTAAACTTCTGAACTCACCAACTTATCAATCAATCAGTGGAGCTCAATAATGCATTAACTCAGGTTTTTTCCCCCATTTAATTTTATGTCTACCACTGAAAATTAAAATAATACACTACACTTCATGAATTTGTACACTTTAGTACATTTATCCTAACATTGTCTCAACATTTATGACTTTAGGCTGGGATTTTCCATTTGGGCAACTGGGTGATTAACTCCCTCAGGCTTATTGAAAAAATCTGTCCTAGCTCTTAGATACTGACTTTAAAAAACAACATTTATATTGGGCTCCTGCAAATCAATATGATTTTTTTTTTATTTTGGTGCAGACCTTTTGCTGGTGTAAACTGTCATAGCTCCATTGAACTATACCGATTAACATCACCTGAGGATCTGCCCCATAGTATTTAATGTGTTGAATGAAGCAGGAAAACAGGAGAAGGAACTTTTAATTAATACACTAGCATGTCCCACTTGCACTTTGCTGGTAATTTCATACCCATCATAGAATAGCATTAGAGATTATTTATCATTGCATTTATTCTGGAAGTGAAGTACATCCCAATTTTCTCCAGTATTGCACCATTTTACATATTATTTTATAGCCCCATGGAACACAAAGCTATTTACAAAACAGCAATATTGGAGAAAAGAAGGCTTACCTAACTTATAGGTAGTTTCCAGTGGTGATCAAGGAGTATGATATTAACATAAAGTGCTTGCTGGAGTGTGATCCAAACAGATATGCCAAACAGTTGCTGGCATATCTACTTTTTGGACCTGCAAGAAAGGTAAAAGTAAAGAGGTAAGTTTTAAATTAGAATATGGGCGAAATGATGCTCTTAATCTGATCATGTGGACCCTCTGACACAATTTACTGGAGTTGATTGCAGATCACCTTCAACAGTTTTAATTTTTTTTATATCATAGAATAGAATTTAAGAATTTTGTGAACTTGATTCAAACAACTTCTATTAAATGAACTGAATATTGTAATGCCAAAGCACTGCTCAAAAATATATAACTATGGTATGTATCATATATTCCTTAAAAGGTAGCAATTTGCATTGCATTTCGTGCTTGGAAGCAGAGGGAAACAATGGTTTCAGATAAACAAACTGGAAATACTTTATTATAATTACGACATGATTAAAATAAGAAATCTGATAGAATCCTCCGGTTTCCTGGAAGCAGAGTGCAAGAAAAATCGTTGCCATGGAAACAACCAGCACAAAACTGCAATAAACCTAAGAGAAAATGTCATTGCCTCTGAACAATGAATGAAGAAAAATGCTGTTTGTAAACTACGATAACGAACTAAGGGCCCCAATCTTGCAAATTCTTGCTCACAAGAGCACAACTTACTCATGAGTCTTCCTACAGAAATCAATGGAACTACTCTTGTGAGAGATGGTGTGCAGGGTTGGTCTCTAAGAGGAGAAAAAAATTCTTTAAAACACAGCATTTAACAACTATTGTGTAACTGACAAGTATGCTGTTAAAATTAATGTTCCTCATGTACCTGCTTCACTGCATATGATTTTTTTAAAATGCTGGTTACAGTTTAACCTATCACTTTGTTCACATGAAACTGGAAATGTACATAATTTTAGAACTGATTTCCAGAATTATTTATTTTTCATAATCATGTTAAACAATGCACAGTTTTCAGGAAAAGTCATGTCCATCACCAAGACATTGCAACTGCACAGTTGTTCTGGTACTGAATTGCACTGACAATTTATATATATATGTAGTGCGCTATAGAGAATGCAGCAGCTGAAAAATCAGCTAAAAGCTCATTTTAATATCATTTGCATTTTTAATAATCCATGTTAAACTATTTGACATTCAATCTTCTGGGATTATTTTTCAATACCATAATACAGCGTCATAAGGAGAACACTAATTTGTAACAAATTAGAAACAGAGAGAGAGAGAGAGTGTGTGTGTGAGTGAGTGAGAGAACAAAATTTACGGTATACTTCCATATGCAAACACAGACTGAGTATCATCTTTGTCTTGGCCCACACATCCAGACTGTGTTTATATTTTATTTCTCCTTCATCTATAACATCCTGAAGATCCAGTTTTTTCTGTCTGTATCAACTGCCAAAAAACTCTTCTCCTTGCCCTTATCTCACACCACAATTTCTGTAATCTTCTGGCCTTGATGCCTCCAATCTTGCCCCTTTCATATCCATTCAAAATGCTGCCATTAATCTCTTCCTAGTTTCTTGGTCAGTCCACATCACCCCCTCTCCATGATTCTTCTCTCTACTGCATCAAGCATAAAATTACATCACAAACTTTCTACAACAAAGTTCTATCTGGCCTTTTAAATCTAAATTTGAATTGTGCCATCAACCCATGCCTTTGTTCCACCAGTGCTAGCCTTGATTATCTGCTTATCTACTTTTTCCAGAAGTCCCTTCATAGGCTGTTTCCCCATGCTGGCTCTTATGCTTGGAAAGAAACCCTTGACAAAATTCACAAAGCTACCACCTCCTTTAAAACCTTCCATTGCCATGATGCTTACAAATCAGTACTGTTTAGAAGTTGTGACTTCTGTCATGACTAATTTATGCATAAATATGTGTCTACTGTAAACTTGTCTTTTCCCCTTCTCTGCCCCCCGGCCCTGCACGTGTCTGTAATTAACCGCCCATATTTTGTTCCAAGCTCAGTGGAACAGACACTCTTTGTGTTATTTGTCTGTGGAATGCCCAGTACTCTGGGGCCTTGATTAGGGTCCTTAGGCATTACTGTAATATAAATAATAATAAATACAGGATGAGTTCTTGAATGGGATATGTAATGATATTCTGACCTTAAAGTAAGCCTGCATTTTTGTAAACATCAATACATTTCCAAATACAAAATCTAATGAGTCTTTCCATTGACATCAATGGATTTTGGATTAGGCCCTAGGTGAGGCTCCGATGGGTAAAGAATACTAAAGACCTAATCCAAAACTAATTGAAATCAATGGAAGTATTCCCATTTACTCCAGTGGGCTCTGCATCAGGTTCTAAAATGGAAAATGCTGATAACCTATTTCATTCATTTATGTTTCACCAGCAAGCCAAGCTGCATGTGTAAAGAAATTCTACACACTTCAAATAAAATATCAATACTTCAAACAATCAAAATACACTTTTTAATAAGGATAAATGTTAATCCTCAAATGAAGCAATTGTCGATTCATTTTGCATTAGAAGGATAATTTTTAAAATAGATGATTATGTTTAAAAGCTAACGTGCTGAAGCTTCATGCCATCATACATTCTGAGTGAAGTAATTTGTGTAATACTAGCAACAACCTATATAATCAGGCCTAAGGAAAAAACATTAAAGCAAATACCTGTGTTGTCACTGAAAATATATTTAGTCTGTATCCCAGGATAACCTTGCTGCATATACATATATTTTGTTTACTGAGAGGACTATTCATCTTCCAATATAAGATACTAAATAGATAGGTACAACATAGAACTGAACAAAGAATACAGAGTGATCTTATAACTATTTAACAGCCATAGACCTAGCAAGAATATTTTAAAAGAATATTTGTGCTTAATCACTGTTTACCTAGGTGATGCGAAAATTTTCAATATTGCCATTCAAAAAAATCAGACAATTATGAGAGCAGCAATAGACTAAAGGCCATTATTTGAAATTAGGGATGTCGATTAATCGCAGTTTAATTCACACCATTAACTCAAAAAAATTAATCGCGATTAATCGCAGTTTTAATCACACTGTTAAATAGAATACCAATTGAAATTTATTAAATATATTGATTTCAATAATACAGAATATAAAGTGTACAGTGCTGACTTTGTATTATTTTTATTACAAATATTTGCATTGTAAAAATGATAAAAGAAATAGTATTTTTCAATTCACCTCATACAAGTACTGTAGTGCAATCTCATTATTGTAAAAGCACAACTTACAAATGTAGATTTTTTTTGTTACATAACCGCACTCAAAAACAAAACAATGCAAAAGTTTAGAGTCTACAAGTCCACTCAGTCCTACTTCTTGTTCAGCCAATCACTAAGACAAACAAGTTTGTTTACATTTATGGGAGATAATGCTGCCTGCTTCTTATTTACAATGTCACCTGAAAGTGAAAACAGGTGTTTACATGGCACTTTTGTAGTTGGCATTGCAAGGAATTTATATGCCAGATAGGCTAAACATTCGTATGCCCCTTCATGCTTTGGCCACCATTCTAGAGAACATGTTTCCATGCTGATGACGCTCATTAAAAAAAAAATGCATTAATTAAATCTGTGACTGAACTCCTTGGGAGAGAATTGTATGTCCCCCGCTCTGTGTTATCTGCATTCTGCCATATATTTCATGTTATATCAGTCTCGGATGATGTCCCAGCACGTTGTTCATTTTAAGAACACTTTCACTGCAAATCTGACAAAATGCAAAGAAGGTACCAATCTGAGATTTCTAAAAACAGCTACCGTACTCAACCCAGGATTTAAGAATCGGAAGTGCCTTCCAAAATCTGAGAGGGACGAGGTGTGGAGCGTGCTTTCAGAAGTCTTAAAAGAGCAACACTCTGATGCAGAAACTACAGAACTCAAACCAAAGAAAATCAGCCTTCTGCTGGTGAAATCTAACTCACATGATGAAAATGAACATGCATTGATCTGCACTGCTTTGGATCGTTATTGAGCAGAACCCATCATCAGCATAGATGCATGTCCTCTGAAATGGTGGCTGAAGCATTTTACATTGTTTTATTTATGAATGCAGTTATTAGTTGTACATAACTCTACATTTTTAAGTTCAACTTTCACGACAGAGATTGCACTACTATTTCTTTTATTTTTACAGTTCAAATATTTACAATAAAAATAAATATAAAGTGAGCACTGTATACTTTGTATTCTATGTTGTAATTGAAATCCATATATTTGAAAATGTGGATTAATTTTTTAATTGCTTGACAGCCTTATTTGAAATACAGAAAAAATTAATACAATTAAACTGAAATCTGTTCATCAATAGCACACATTTCACATTTGAGGCAAGTATGTAACTCTCTCATTAACTGGAAAGAGCATTCAACATGTATATTAGAAGAACATGCCACCATGGTGCTCATTTTACCCAAAGCACATAGAAATGACTTCTTTATAGTAGATATCCTTAATCCATATATCATAACAAAACCTAGTTTAATTTAAGCCAAAAGAACAATTTATCCATTAAAACACCAGCTAATCAAGGATCTCTATTAAATTATAGATTTGTTGTGGATCTGCTTTTAAAACATGGCAAAAAATGCATGTGCTTGTCATTCAGACAAACACTTCAGACAAGATAATTTCATGCTTTGAATTCTGCATGTGAATAAAAAAAAATATTTAAAAACTTCTGGCTTAGTTTTATAATCAGAACCCGCCACACAACGCTTTTAGTACCCAGTTAGAGAGCATCTGCTCTGCAAGGACTTGAAATTCAAACACACTAATTCTCTATTGGAAACGGGAATGGAAAAACCACAGCCATCCTGATCCAGAGCCAAGTAAAGCAATAAATCAGACTTAGGTCAAGCCACACTCTAGAGAGTTTTAATTTATAAACAGAAACTAGGCTTAACAGATTCTGTTTTCTGCCAAAATGTTTTGTTATTCCATAAAGTTGCAAAAAATATATCTAAAAAACCTTAAATAGTTTAGTAAAATATTTAACAGTACACTAAATTATTGTAAACATAAAGAGACTCATTTGCCTTTTATAAAAGAACCAATATATTCTAACTGAAAAGTCCGCTACACAGATTCTACAAAAGTCCTATAGTTACTTTTGATAATTTAAGCAAAACTTTGAAAAAGATGCCGTTCTGCTGGCAGAGAACAAGGTCACTTATAATGGAAAGTATGAATCTGTCAAGACATAAGACTAAACTTGGTTAACTTCAAAACACAAAAATATAGAATTAAGTCTGATAATCAAAGACTTGACTAACATTCCTGCTTCTGTAACAAAATTATTTGTTTTTAGAAATAAAAGTTGAACAAAATATTTTTAACTCTGTGCAAACTTGTACACAGATAGATTTTTTTGTAGTGTTCCCATGGTCTAAAGAATAATTTATTTAATTCATCTGTTCCTAAAGCATAAGTATTTGTTGTACAGTTTCTAAGACTGTACAGGAAAAGTTGGCTTCATCAACACAACCACTGATACAGGTGTGCTCAGAGAAAGCTTTTCTTGAAATGTTCCCTTGGCTGAAATTTTTTCTTTTAAACAATCATTAACCTACATAGTAGCCAAAAAGACAGAAGAGCAGACATGCAAGAATGCTGAGGTCAGTCTGTCTTGAATGACGGAGTTCAGTAGATTGCAGACTGTCTACACAGCTCAGCCACAAGGTGTGAAATACTGTGGTAAGGAAGTAAAATGGTATATACATGATTTAGCTCCAGTGGTTTATCTCAAACAGTGCTTAGAATAATTTACTCATTCAAAACCAATTCAATATTACAGTTTAAGAGCAACACAGGCCAGAATTTATTTTTAATTTTTTCAGAATGTATGTTTTTGTATATTACAGAAATATTATGTTTTTAATGTCATTTTAGTGGGGTTATTTACATATTTGTTTGTTCTCATTGCATCCCCTATGTTGTGGTTTGCTTATAAAAAAACCACAAAATCAATTGCAAATAATAGTTTCTCATTCATGACGTTCTATAGAGTTAGCTTCCAGTATATACTTTATTCTAGGTCAGAGTGGATGAGTGTCTGTCTCACTAAATAAAAAAAATTGCTAAGTATTTACTGCAAAAAAAAAAAGATGTTTATTATCTCAAGATAGTTATCTCAATGTAAAATCATAGCAGAGACAAGGCTCAAACAGTTTTTCCTCAATGCATCTATTCAAAAATTAACCCTACACCTCTATGTGGAGTTTACCCTGACTAGCTACACCAAAGTAAAAACTAGTGTCTTGTCTTCATCAGGGTTTTACAGCAAGATAGCTACTTCAATGTAAAAATGCACCTCTTTTTTCCAGTGAAGACACAGTGACAGGCTTCTCCAATTTTCCCATCCCTGTTTAGGGTTTCCTCTCTTAAAACTTTATGAAATTAAAAGCAGAATATTAGGCAATTTGCTTGTGTAGTTCCATAGCCAAAAATAAAAATGGGTTGTGATGGCTTGGGACTTCCAGTGAAGGGAATGTACAGGAGAAGTAAAAACCTCCTTAAAACTCTACTTCACTATGAGGCCTACAAAAAACTTGATAATGTTTAGGCTGCCTATCATGTTGACCAATATTGTCTAATTGTTTCCTTGTCCTCCTGCATCTGTCTGTATCTATCTGTTGTCTCCTGTCTTAGCTTGTCAGCTCTTTGGGGCATGGAGTGTCTTTTTGTTCTGTGCTTATACAGGTAATACAATGGGATTCCTGGGCCACGACTGGGACTCATAGGCGCTACAGTAATACAATCAACCAATAAAGCGTGGCAAGAACATTTTTTCACTAATGATTTGTAAGAAATCTTTTCGATGAGTCAGTGGAAGACAGTAAATTATCCATACAGAAAATGTGACTACAGATAACTAAGCTCTCAAATAGTACTCAACTAGCATGCGAATTTCAGCATTATCCCCTTTTCAGTAAAACTGATGCTCAAACTAGAATGATAATTTCTGTAACAGAAAGAGAAAGTTTAAGGACTAATATCCCTAAACATGCTAGTGTATAGACACTAATGGAAAAATAGGTGGAACAACCCCAAATTTTAATCAGGCTGACGTGCCCTGTTCCTTTAGGTCACTTACTTCCTTTGCTTAACCAGGGAGATATTAGGACTAAACTAATCATTATTGCTACCAACAAGTTTCTCTCACACATACTTAAACAACGTTTTTTAGCTGTACCCCAAAGTATACATGTATGGCTATAACTAATATTGATCAGCAAGGAGTCCACAGAGAGGAAGAAATTTCTTCCTTACTAGCCAGGAAGGCAGCAGAGAGAAAGAAAGACAAGCAATGGAAGCCTAGACAAAGGAATACAGCACCTTATGTTTTTTGGCAAGGAATCCAAGTGTGAAAGTGCTGGACTAGGGCTCAATTATCTTTGGAAGTGCTCAGTTGTCTGTGAGAGAACTGTTGCTCCATGTCCAACCAACCTTTAACTTCAAACTAATTCAACTAACTTAATTGAATAAACCCAGATACTTAATTTTGAAAGTGATTAACTTAAGTAAGTGTAAATAATCAAAAACTGATGGTAGTAGACTATCAACTATACCAGTGGTCCCCAACCTTTCTGTAGGAATAGCATATTACTATTCCCAGAAGACTGTGGCGGACGCCAGACACCCCACTGCCGAAATGCCACTGAAAAACAGCAACGCTTCTTGGCGGCATTTCAGCAGCCTGTTCTCCGGTGGCTGTGCTCGGCGGCTGCCTTTTGGTGGTGCAGTGTCCTGCAGGCGCACACAACTGACCCGGCGGGTGCCATTGCACCCTTGGGCACCATGTCGGGCACCCCTGAACTATACTATACCTTGATCATACCTTTTTCTTAAGGGAAGCAATTTTTATGTGTATGATGCATGCACCAGACTTGAACTCATCCAATAATCATTTTTATCATGTTGCTAGAAAGCTGAAGAATTGTACCAAAATTTGGATGCTGAGTACTGTGAAACTGAGTACTTGTCTCTCTTGCTGTCCCCAGACAAAGCTCCCACAACAATCCAAATCAGAGAGGATTATATGGCAATAGTAATACAATAAAAGATGTAAAATATAGATAACTTCTACTGCTAATAAAAATAGTAACAAACAAACTAAA
Organism: Lepidochelys olivacea; assembly: GCF_965140295.1. Taxonomy (NCBI): domain Eukaryota; kingdom Metazoa; phylum Chordata; order Testudines; family Cheloniidae; genus Lepidochelys; species Lepidochelys olivacea. The sequence goes on from NC_140416.1 coordinate 76,510,184, forward strand.
AACCACTAATATAACGAAAACCTTAAGAGTAAAAATTTAAGAAGTGTAGTAGTGACTTTGAAGTTTAAGGGTTTGGGGGCTTTTTGATCGTTCCAGGCATGTGCGTACAACTTGAGAGAGAGGTAAGTAAGGTTGTATCTTTTATTGGACCTATTTCTGTTGGTGAAAAAGACAAGTTTTAAAGCTACACAGAACTCTTCTTCAGATCTTGGAAAGGTACTAAGACTTTCACAGCTAAATATGAGGTGGAACATATGTTAAGCATAAAGAATTAACACATATTGCAAGAGACCATTCAAGATGAAGTCGACAATTAATTCTTCCATAATCATAGGACAAAGGAGTTTAGTAAATTACAGATTATCGTAATGAGACATAAAAAAGCAGTGTCTCTATTGAGTCCACGATTTTTAGTGTTTAGCAAAGTTATGATATAAGGCTTCCAAGTTCATTGAAAGTGTGCAGGACAAGGACTGACAGGTTGGATATGGAGATATCAATTTATGAATTCTGGTTGATATTATGTAGTTATTAGTTTCCACAGTATGCATCCGATGAAGTGAGCTGTAGCTCACGAAAGCTCATGCTAAAATAAATTGGTTAGTCTCTAAGATGCCACAAGTACTCCTTTTCTTATTATGAAAATTGTATCACGGAATCTCTGTGGATACGGTAACTAACATTTGCATGTCTCTGTAAGCATCTCTTTCCCAGACCAAATACAATGGTGCTATGGGCTGAACAACTGGTATGTTAAGGAGATTGACTGAATACAGGAGAAACTACTTGTTGGGGTGGGGGCGCTGGTGAAGCAGAGTGGAGAATCACCAGCAGCAGGACAAAGGAACAAGGTGTTTGTAGGAGCACATATACAGTCAAGAGACTCACAGCGGTAGGACCAGGAAGCACTGGGGAAGAAAAGGGCATGCTTTTATAGAAGTAGGGTCCTAATTAAATGCAGATCAGCCAACATCAGAGAAATATAGATGAGCTGAAATTATTCAGAAGAGAAGTCATAAGTCGCAGAAGAAGGATCCTGGGCACCTCAGAGGGCTCTGCCCAAGCACAAAGCATTTTCCAGGGTGGTGAGGAAACTGATGCAGGGGAATGTGCATAGATGTGTTTAGGAAAAGTAATCTTATGCTGGGTGTTGGCCAATCACATCATCTCAATGAATTGTTGTGAGTGAAACCCTCTTCACTTTGGCCAAAGGATGGAACAATTAAATGCTCATTTGTTCAGTGGTATCTGAAACAATGGAAAACCACTATCCAAGGACTAGAAGGCATTCAAGCCTCCTCAGTAGCTAGGCTATGTGATGCAAGGGACTTTCCAGATGTCTAATAAATGCAGGGACGGGATTGATTTGACTTTCGTGTGTGTGAGAGAGTGAGCAGAAATACCACAGAAGCAAGGAAGCCAAGATACAGCCAGAAACACATTAGTAGCACAACCCTGAGCAAAGCTAAGAGATGGAAAGTGACTTGGAACTATGAACAAAGAAAATGTCTCCTTTTCTTTGATTCCTACTGGGTCCAGAGAAACTGGACTTTACATACATTCTTTGTAAATAAAAGGAGTGCATAAAAGAAATACCAAATTCCATCAATTTTTCCTTCTAATGGTAACAACCTGGAAAACCTCCAAAACTGGCTAATAGTTTGGATCAACAGGAGTAAATTATTCTCATTTTTGCAAGCTGACAATTATCTGAATCTCTCTATCACTCACACAGAAAGAACAAAAAGGATGGTTGACACAGGAGATGCTCAGACAACGCAGCACCGCTAGTTCTGATTCAAAACCCACTGAAGTCATTGAGAAACTATCTTCTATAGCTAACAGTGCTGGCTGACAGGTGTCAATCCTAAAATGTTTAGTATAGGAATGTAGGGAAGACTAAATTGTAGTCTTCAGCTGAGGCTCTGTCCCTGCCCAGGAAAGGGCAGAAGCCTGAACTGAGTAAACTGACATGCAGAGAAGGGAGATTCTGTGATGGGATGTATGCATTAACTACAAATATTAATCTGGTGGGCCAATCCCAATTTAGAGGTTACATTTAATATCTTTCCTAAATGCCTCCACCAGGATTAACTGAATGTTTTTATTTCTCTCCAATCAGATTCAAAAGACCCTAAAGTCTGCTGAAGATGATTACATCTTGAAGAAGAGAAGGACCAGAGCGGAGGGAAGGGTATGTAGAGAGGACTACAGATCCATGGGATTAATAGTTAGGCTGCGAGTTTGTCATGGAGGTCACGGAATGCGCACTGGCTGCTGCTGGGGCAGTCTTGAGCCACCAGAGTTTGGGTGTGGGAGGAGGCAGGGGATTGGGGCACGGGACGGAGTGAGGCAGGTTCTGGGAGGCGCTTACCTGGGGGGGCTCCCAGAAAGTGGCGACATCCACCTCGCTCAGCTGTTATGCGGAGTCATGGCCAGGCAGCTCTGCGTACTGCCTCTGCCTGCAGGCACTGCCCCTGCAGCTCCCATTGGCCACCTCCCAGCCAACAGGTGCTGCGGGGGCAGTGCCCTGGGTTGAGGCAGTGTGCAGAGCCAGATAGGGAGCCTGCGGGCCCCGCCAAACACTGCCCAGCACCAACGGGGGCCCAGACCATGCACCACCACCCAGGCTGCCCTCCCTCAGCACCTGCGGGGGCCCCTGGCAGCCCTTCCCAAGTTTTAGTCACGGGTATTTTTAGTGGAAGTCATGGACAGGTCATGGGCTGTGAAATTTTGTTTAGTGCCCATGACCTGTCCGTGACTTTTAATAAAAATACCTGTAACTAAAATGTAGCCCTAATTATGAGGCATGCATGAAGTACCTGTTAACAATATGAGTAGAAAGTAATCTGGCATTCTGTGTGTATAAAAAACAACACGTCCTGTGAAAACTGTAAGGAGCACAGTCCATGAAACACGTGAATGATATTTCCAGGTATATCTCCATCCAAACTGTTATCCTCATCACTAGGAGAACAGAAGTATTGCTACTAGATAGAGACTGTGTTCACAAAGAGGCTTGCTCCTCCTTTGTGATTCCAATTGCAAAAGAGGATTTGCTCACTACAGGCCTACAGGCATATCAAGATTCTTGGTATCATTTTTGTCCATGACCTTTCCTTCAAAAGCAATGTAAGAAGTGTGTTTATTTCAGCTGTGGACATGCTTTTATCAAATGATGACCGTGAAAATCAACACATGCCAACATGACCAGAAGCTGACTATTATAGATGCATAGACTTTAAGATCAGACGGGACCATCGTGATCATCTAGGTCTAGTCTGATCTCCTGCACATTGCAGGCCACAGAACCTCATCCACCCACTCCAGTAATAGACCCCAACCTCTGGCTGAGTTACTGAACCCCTCAAATCATGGTTCAAAGACTTTAAGTTACAAAGAGTTCACCATTTACACACGTTTAAACCTGCAAGTGACCAATGCCCCATTCTGTAGAGGAAGGCAAAAAAGCCCTAGGGTCGCTGCTAATCTGACTTCAGGGATAATTCCTTCCCACCCCAAATATGGCAATCAGTTAGACCCTGAGTATGCGGGCAAGACCCATCAGGCAAATACTACAGATCATTCTTTCCCAGGTAACTCCAAGTCCTCCCCACCTCATGTCCCATCTCGGCCACTGGGGATTTTTTGCTACTGGCAGTCGCAGATGGGCCACATGCCATTGTAGGTAGTCCCATCATACCATTCCCTCCATAAACTTATCAAGCTCAGTCTTAAAGCCAGTTAGGTTTTTTGCCCCTCTGCCACCCTTGGAAGGCTGTTCCAGAACTTCAGTTCTTTGATGGTTAGAAACTTTCACCTAATTTCAAGCCTAAACTTATTGATGGCCAGTTTCTATCCATTTGTTCTTATGTCCATATTGGTGCTTAATTTAAATAATTCGTCTCCCTCCCTGCTATTTATTCTTCTGATGTATTTAGAGAGAGAGAGCGCGTGCGCAATCGTATCTCCCCTCAGCCTTCTTTTGGTTAGGATAAATAAGCCAAGCTCTTTGAATCTCCTTTCATACAGTAGGTTTTCCATTCCTCGGATCACCCTAGTAGCCCTTCTTTGCACCTGTTCCAGTTTGAATTTAATCTTTCTTAAATGTGGGAGACCAGCATTGCATACAGTATTCCAGATGAGGTCTCACCACTGCCTTGTGTAATGGTGCTAACACTTCCCTGTCTCTACTGGAGATACCTCGCCTGATTCATCTTAGGACTACATTAATCTTTTTCATGGCTGCATCACATTGATGGCACATAGTTACCATGTGATCAACCAATACACTCAGGTCTTTCCCCTCCTCCATTGCTTCCACCTGAGAAGTACCCAGCTTTTAACAAAATGTCTTGTTGTTAGTCCCTAAATGCATTACCCTGCACTTTGCACTATTAAATTTCATCCCATTTCTACTACTTCTCTTTGATGAAGTTTTAGTAGGGCAGCACTGTCACTTGTAGCTTATTTCAGAATGAAGAAACAAAGTCACTTACTTGTTAGAACTACCATGATCACATTATGCCTGCCCTGAGCACTCAGGTGTCCAAAAAGAGGTGGACTGACTTTAAATTGGAACAACTGGATTTTAAAGTCATTAGTATTGTTGAATCTGAGTATATTCAGTACCAGGTGCTTGAGCCTTGTTCTTAGGAATGTGTGCTCACCTGATCATGCCATTGCACCTTAAGTTATCAGGCTGAAGAGGTCCATGAAATATGGAATTCACTTCCTAGCACCTAAAATCAATCTAATTTAATCTTTTCACATTTAAAACCTTTCCTCCCTTCCATTAAAGGCTTTTTAGAAGACCATTAATTATATTCCTGTTCGTTACCTTTCTTTCCCTTTCCTGAGATGGCAGTATTCCATAATACCCTTACCATCTTGTACTTGTTTTCATTTTGTTCAACAGACTGACAAACATTTTTGTAAGCATTTTGAAAAAGACATTATATAAATTATTGTTATTCATTGTTGACACAGACAGACAAGTGGTCACATGCCATATCTGGACATCAGAGGCTGGAACAATGAGTGTAAAAGGCTCAATAATTAGGAAAAAATGCAGTAGAATTTGGATCAAATGGCAAGGTGATTTGATTTTCAAGGTAATTGGTCTTGAAGTTCCACCCAAGCAAAACAGATGTCCAGGTTCAACATCAGTACTGCATCTGAATCTTCTTTTGGTGAGCCTCAAACACTATTGGCAAGTTTAGGATATGAAAGGGAGTTCAGTGAACTCACAAACAGAATGAATAAATATCAACAAACCTAGTTTTGAAAGGGACTAAAATAAATTAATGTTCCACTGGAGATTTACTGTGGTAACAACTCATCCATCTCTGTGAGGGGCTGAACATGGGGAACATGACAATCCCATGACAAAGTTATTGTAATTGTCCACAATCAGGAAAAATAAAACCAAAAATAACTACCACAAATAAATCCCACAAGCCTCTATGAAAAATAGATATCTGATTCAATTCATAAGCCAATATATTTCTCTAAAGGCACACATTATCCATAACGAAAAGCTCAAAATACTGTACAATACAATAATCATGCTTCCCATTCCCGAACTAGTTAGGCCTACTGTCCTTTTGTATCTGGTCCTGGATCCTAATACACAATTCTTCAAATTCCAGTTCAAGCTATGATTTTTGTATTTTAGATAAATCATGTTCGCTAAATATTCAAATCATTTTTCAATTCTGACTTTGTGTGGATTTAGATATTTCTTAATTAGATGAAGCCAGATTTTCCTCAGATTGTGACAGTAGTGTCATCATCCTGTAATTTGTTAAGTTGCACTTTGCAACTTCCATCAATTTCTTTTGAATATTTTCTCTCTCTGTATAGTCTTTTGCATATTTTGATCAAAACCCTTCCTCAGGCTCAGTGCAAATTTGAATATGCTTTTGTATCCAAATGGCATATAGAGAGACGGTCTTCCTGAGAGTTTTATCAACTATCACTCAGAACCTATGGTAGCAATCCTCCTTTTCCAGTCATTCAGATATGAAGCTGAAAGTGGTTCCTTCCTGAAGAACTTTTGAACTTTCATTATGTCCTTTAGCAGTGCATTGGGTATTATTTCTTTCTCATAGAGGTTTAAATAGTGTGCTGAATACTCATATGTCAGAAGTTTCAGCTGATTTCACGTTAAAATGATCATCATCTCGGTCATTATTTTTCTATTCATGTTTGGATGGCGTTTTCAGCCATCTGAAAACAATAAGCTGTGGTTTTCTTTTCAGACGCTAAATCAATAGCATTAAATAGGTGGGTTCCTTTTTCCCTGCACAGATGATTGCAGCCATTGTGTCACTTCTCATGGTTGACCAAGAATATTGCATTAGCAATGCAATTATTCTAGTTCATCCATTGTTGTTATTCTCCTCAGTATTCTTCACTTGCAGCATCTAGTGGAGGATGTGTACGTATAAATGAGTTAGGAGGAGTATAACCTGAACAAAATGCTCATCCTGTCTTTAAATGCTCATTTTGTACTATACTGATGGTGGTAATATTAGCATAAAAGAAGGTTGCAACTTATTGTGGTCAAGATTTTGTTTTACAGCTGTTTTAAGGGCATAATCATGATTAATATTCTCATGTTTTGGGTGTCAAAGACAGACTGCTCATGAATAAGGCTGATGTTTAAGAGCTACCAGGACCGGCTCTAGGCACCAGAAAAGCAAGCACATGCTTGGGGAGGCAAATGTTTTGCTTGGGGCGGCAGAAAAACCTAGAGCCGGCCCTGAGAGCTACTGGAATGTCTGGATCAGGGACTTCAATTATCAATACAGCTACATTTCGGTGATAATGACAATACTGAAAATGTTTCACTTGCATGATTAAGTTTCACTTGCATAATTTCATTTAATAGTACATTTGATCTTAAAGACTCTCAAGACTCTGATTTTGGGCATTTTCTTTAGATAAAAATAACTCCTTTCTATTTTGCTATTTAAGAACTCTTGACATACATTACCTCTTTTCATTACTTCAGTCCCTTCAATTAATGTTTCATACCACTTCCTTCAACCTTAGCCATTGTGAAATCAAATAAATTCATATACTGATGTTTGTCAATCAATAAGCATTAATCTTCTATCTACAATACTGATCCGCATATTTTACATGTATTATCATTAAAACAACAACTACCTAGTTAATTTAACACTGAAGACTCAAAAAGAAGATGAGCTATAGCCAACTTTACTTAGATTAGAAATCCTGCCAACATTCCAGAAGATTATATTCTAGGAAGCCAACTCACAATTTTACCCAATCCCGTCTCTTCAACATCCATTAATTGTAGCTTCCACCCACTAATCTTACCTCCCTCCATTCCCTCACTGCTTCAATCACCAATGCCTCTACATAACCCTCTTCCCTTCTAGGATTCTAACTATTTCTAGAAACTTTTTTGTTGTTTTCTAGTAGGCCTGACAGACACCAGTTTTTTTCACCACCTTTCACATTTTAGAATAGCTGAAGTTATTATTCATATTGCAATTATAGGCTATTTCTGGTAGAAACAAAATTTACAAATATATGATGTTCATGTAAGTACTTCAGAGTGACAAGGATGACTGAAAACCATGATTCTTTTCCCCTGAACAAAAAAAATCCCAAACCAGTTATTCACAACCATATCCAGAGTAGAGAAATAACATCCAAAGTATTTGCATAGCACTTTAGAACAGGTACAGTGGTTAGAGGAAATGCCTCCCGATGTGTTCTTAAAAAATAAGTAAAGCACTTTGAAGAGTTTCAGAAGTATCAGCACACAGGTAAGCAACTAGATAAACATGAATACAGATGAAATTCAATGCAGAGAAGTGGAAGGTTATGCACACTGGAAGAAAGAATTTGAATCACTCACTCATATTCATGGGTTCTAAATTAACTGTTGCCTTTCAGAAAAGGGATGCTGGTGTCATTGCAGGCAGGTCAATCATTTGCTCAATATGTAGTCATTGTCAAAAGACAAAAGCTATTTGGATACACTAAGAAAAGGATAGAAAATAGTACTGAAAACATTATGACAGCATATAAATTAATACTATGCTATCACCTTGATACTATACACAATCCTGGTCACATCTTAAACAGAATAGAGCAGGAGGAGGACAGGTCTAGGAAAAGGGCAAGGGAAATTTGTAGATGCCTGGAAAGACTTCAATATTAGGTGAGACTATTTAGTTTAGACAGGAGGCAAATAAGGGTGACATGGCAGAGGCTTAGAAAATCATTAGTGGTAGGGGTGAATCAGGCATTCCTGTTTACCATTTCAAAGAAAAACACTGAATGAGATCAAAGGGAGAAATTTAAATTGACCAAAGCAATACTATGTTGCATAAAATATAATTACCTGTAAAATTCACTTCTAGAAGACAACATTGAGGCAATATTGAGTAGAATTCAAAAAAAAAAGTTTAGATATTTCCAAGAAAAAGGAGAATATATGCATATCAGAAATATTATATGGGCTATTCACCCTCATGTTTCAAAATATCAGCTGGGGTTAAGGAATGAAAACTTCCCTCATAGGCAGGTTATGACATAACTATGCATTGTAGGGGTTTTTGCGCATTCCTTTATAGCATCTTGTAGTGAGACAGGACACTGGACTAGAAGGACTATTTGTCTGGTATGACAATTATATGTTTATATAAAAAACAACCACCAAATCTGTCTGTCAAAATTCCTGATGGAGTTTGTAGTCAGTAGGATTCTCAGTGAGGATGCAACTGTCACTAACAGCAGAATAAAATGGCTGCTTTCCTTGAAAATAGTTTGTCAGTGTTCTATTAGAAAGAGAAACTCTTATTGGGGTGATTGTAAGGCTAAGGATTGGATGATTATTTATTTATTTAAGCACTATCACTGACCTGTAGTACATTTTACAGACAAACAGAAGTCCATGCCCCAAGGCATTTACAATGAACAAAATGAACAAAAAAGTGAGGAGGTGGTTCTGAGGGGAAAGCACAACAGTGAAAGATATCTTAGATTGTAAGCCCTGTCTGGTTGTGTTTGTTTTACTCATCTGTATTATGCAAAGCACAGGGATGCCCTGTTCACCAATTGGAGGGCCTCATAGCTCTACTACAATATAAATAATTATTGTAGTAATTTGTAGTATGCTTAATACTCTAGATGTATATTGATAATGCCTCTGTTTTTAAATGATTCTGTACATAAAATCTGTAGTAGAGTTCAGTGACGGAAGAGTAACCTAAAAAAAGAAAAAAACAGGCAATGAGGAGTCCTTGAGGCACCTTAGAGACTAACAAATTTATTTGGGCATAAGCTAATGTGGTACCAATGTGATATATGCCATCATGTGCCAGCAATGCCCCTCTGCCATGTACATTGGCCAAACCGAGCAGTATCTACACAAAAGAATAAATGAATACAAATCTGACATCACAAATTAGAACATTAAAAAACTAGTAGGAGAGCATTTCAATCTCCCTGGACGCTCAACAACAGACTTAAAAGTGGCAATTCTAAAACAAAAAAACTTCAGAAACAGACTTCAACAAGAAACCGCAGAACTGGAATTAATTTGCAAACTGTACACCATGGAATTAGGCCAGAATAAAGACGGAGTGGATGGTCACTACAAAAATTAATTCCTCCCTGCTGATACTCACACCTTCTTGTCAACTGTTTGAAATGGGCCATCTTGTTTACATTGGCCTCATTAGGACTACAAAAGTGATTTCCATCCCTTCTTGTCAACTGTTGAGAATAGCCCACTTCCACCTTAATTGAATTGGCTCGTTTACACTGACCTCCACTTGGGAAGGCATCTCCCATCTTTTCATATGCTGTGTATTTATACCTCCCTACTGTACGAAGTGGGTTTTAGCCCATGAAAGCTTATGCCTAAATAAATTTGTTAATCTCTGAGGTGCCACAAGGACTCCTCGTTGTTTTCGCTGCTACAGACGAACACGGCTACCATTCTGAAACCTAAAAAAGAAAGATTGGAGAAGACATCTGAAGAAAGAAAGTAAAGCTGCATGGCAAACAGAGTGAAGGAGGATGTTCCAGGCAAAAGGTCAGCAAGAGCTCTTATCTCATCATCTGTGCATATCTTTTCTGTACTTTCCTCACAACTTGGAGTTCAGTTTCCTGCAAGTGCTTAGGAACCGCACATGGAGGTCTTATTCTAACTGAAAAACTGCATCTTGCTAGGTGAACAGAAGAGGTGACTGTGGCTTGGAGTGGCAACGTAAGACTCCTGGGTGGTACAGCTGCTTTAGAGTGCACAATGAAGCTAATAATGTCATCCAGTAAAGACCAAAACAGGATTTGGAAATATGCTTGTAACTGAATATCAAAGCTGGCTGAAGCAGTACAGACTCAATCACTACTTCGGCCAGCAAAGAATGCTTGATAGCACATGCCAGAGACGGTATTAATCTTTTACAATGCACATAAATAATATGCATTCTTTATACTTTCACTCTGTGGTGCACATTTTAAGAATTACTACAGTAAAACAACGTTATTGAAAGATTTCATAACACTGCTGCATAAATCACTATTTAACACAATGTGCTGCTATAAGAAAAAGTGGAATTGTAAACAGACTTCCAGATTAACCTATACATGGAGTAATCACATATATGGAGTATATTATCATATGAAGATGTTCAAGTCTGTTTGCGTCAACTGAAAGAGATGATCTATTATAGCACTAGTACTTTAGAAAGCAGGGATGCTTTCAAGAAAGAAAAAAACAGCAGCAAGTTCAATGGGACTGGCCCAGTTTTCTGGAAAACGTAAAGTAGTTTCTATTTGTGTCATTTAATATCACTGTGCTGAATTCAAGGAATATGCTGGCTTTGATGAGTAAAAGCCCGATTTACAGACACTTCCAGAAATAGTGTTTTCTGCCTAATTCCATTTATGCTTGTATTTCCCTTCTGCCCTTAAAAAATTCGGTGTATAATTGTGCATTTATAAAGTTGAAAACCTGGGAAAAACAACAGGCATACCCACGATAGTAATAACTGCGGCCCCTATTCAGAAAAGGGCATAATTATGTTTTAAGTCCATTCTTACTCAGCAAAGCACTTCAGCACATGGAAAACTTCTCAAGTTAAGCATGGGCTTAAGTGTGTTTGTGAATAAGTATGTTTTCCTGATATGGGGCTAAACCCAGAAGTGATCATTTGCCTGAGTCATTAATTATTAAAATATTGTCAACATTTTGGAGATTGTCATAGAATATTTCTTAGAAACACAATTGTATATATTCAGTATTAATTGTGGGCTGTATAATTACCATAAATGCCAAACTTTATTAACTAGCACAGTCCCCTTGTGAAAAGGTGACCGGGATAGGAAGCATTTCTCTCAATTCATTTTCAAGCAGAAAGGTTCAAGAAATTAAGACCTTAATTGTTTTTTATTTTTGCATTCACTCCGTTATTTTTAAAAGGACCTGAGAGAATTGTTCCTGCAACAATTGAACAGGAAAGCTCCTATTCTTTCAATTTGCTTGTGTATCTGGAAAGTATGTTGTCCAGTATGAAGCATTCATACCCCTCTAGGAAGCTATATTTAACTTTTCACATACTAAAACGTAAATCAGCTAAACATATCAAGACAAAGATTTAGGCAGTACAAAGCAATCAAAACAGTGAATAACAAAGTGGAGGCGGGTGGGCAAGTTGAGGGACCCATGTTTATAAGGTCTACAAATCACTAAAATATTTTATTGATTGAAAGTTAAACATGAACAAAGGAGTATATCTAGTTTAAGTTAATTAGGAACTCAGTCAACTGAATACAGAAGTTAAACAAAAGCATATGTATTCAAAATATTTTTGAAAGATGGTTACAAACTTTAGATGTACATTCAAATGCAGCCCATAAATTTTGATAAGATAATTTACACAAATGATTAACTATGATTCACCAATTTTAGATGTAATACCTAGGACACTGACACCAATATAAATTAATTAAATATGGATATCAACCAACCCTTTGCACAGCTTTATCTTGTGACAAAATTTGTCTTTTATTTGAGGAAAATATAAACTTTTGTTATTACTGTACATCCAAATATTTCTACTCCAAAGTACAGAAGATGTGGAGGGGGAGTCTTTCACTATCTAACATACAACTTGTGTTATGATATATGCCCTTTATAGCACCATTTAAATTTCCAGCTCAACCAAAATTGTTCAAAATTTACATTTACACAACAGATGACAGCATTTCTTAAGAGGAATTTCCAGTTAACATATATGTTTTGAATAATATATAACATTTTCTAGAAAGTTAGCAGATGCAAGATTTTGGGGAAACACTTTCAATATCTGACAGATCATGGTTATTTTGTTAAAGGCTTCACTCCCTTACATCTGTCCAGTGTTACATAATGAGAAAAACCATCTGTCTGTTTTACATTACCAATTATTTTACATTTATTATAAGCCAGTTTATTTTGGATTGAAAACTTCAGCTGAAAACAATAAACCAGATGTGGCCAAATCCTACAACAGTATTTTCCCATAGTCAACAAATTGCTTTGCCAATTCTCTTCTCCTGATGTAAAAATAAAAAAGTCTCTTTAGGTCCTGTTACTCCATTCTTTCTAAATCCCTGGTATGTTCATTACCTCAGCTACAATAAAAAATTAATAAAAATATACCACAACAAACATTTCTACTGGTATCAAACATAGCAGCACAAATTTTATCTATACAACACTATCTTTTGCTATTTGTTTGTAAACTTTGTTACTTAGGTTTGGGCAGAAAAGGAAGCAAACAGCTGTTTTTTTTGTTTTTTTAAAGTCCTCACTTCTGAGATCTTAATTCACTAATAGTTGGGTGAAATACATTCTCATTATCTAGCTTACAGAAGATTTTTGCAGCATTTTAAATTAAAATTATAACTAGCTTCCATAATGAGAGACCCGATTTATAAAAAATTAAAAATAAAATGCCATTTTAAAACAAGTTTACAAAATATTTCCTAAAACCATTATTTACATCTCAACTAGATGGGACTACTAGTACAACATTTTCAAAGTTACTTACTACTCATCATGACTAACTATTTGTTGTTTGTCATTTTTATAAATTACTCCACTCCAAAATTACGTAATGCTTTCAAAACAAACTCGTGTTCCAAGTTGTGATGTCTATTGGAAACACATCTGAAGTGTGAATTTAAAAAAGGCATCTTATTACACAATAAATCATCTGTTTTCTGCTTATATTCTGAGTCATACCAGATTGATTATTTAATTAAAATAAGTTTTTATTGTTTGTGTGAGCACTGCAGAACCAAAACAGCAAAGAGAATGTGAGCTGGGTTTCATTTCTGGATGCACATCATCAGGAGAGTTGTTTAGTATACTGCATCCAGTTAAACCTGTGCAACCCTCCTGAAAACAATGGGGCTGCACAAATATTCAGAGATATATAGATTAAAAGGCCAGAAGGAATCATTGTGATCATTAAGTCTGATCTCATGAATAACACAGGCCACAGAACTTCCAACATAATCCCTAAATAATACCTTTTACAAAGACATCCAATCATGATCTCAAAAATTCAGATTACTTACTGTAACTGGAGGTTCTTGGAGATATGTGATCCCTATCTGTATACCATACATGGGTATGCATATGTGCCATGTGCCCAAGTCCAAAAATTCTTCAAACAGTGTTTGTTGACCTGCACACGCACAGTAGCTTCCCTCGTGATCTTGACTGAGGATATAAGAGGCAGTGCGAGTCATGCCTCTCCAAGTCCTCTTCTTACCACAGTCTGACAGAGAGGAGGGACAGAGTGGAAGCAGGGCAGGCAAGGGAATTCAGATAGGGATCACACTTCTCCAAGAACCTCCAGTTACAGTAACTTCTATTTCTTCTTCGAGTGACTGTCCCTATGTGTATTCCACACGTGGGTGACTGGCACGCAGTATTCAAAGAGGAGGAGGGTGCAAGGAAACCGGTAGCAGAGATGCTTGTAGCTCTGCCATCCCTATGCAGTTGCAGCTTGAATTAGAGCATAGTGTATAGTGAATGTGTGGAACTCAAAGTTGCTACTCTGCAAATGTTCTGTAGAAAAAAGTCTGACAAGGATAGTGTTCCCTCTCATTTTTCCCCACACACGTGCAGAATGAATTTTGTTACGTGCACCAATATGGACCCACCACCTCTATATTGGTGCACATAACAAAATTCATGTGGCGGGTGTGTGGCCGAGGGGTTCGGGAGTGTCGGAGGGGGCTCAGGGCTGGGACAGAGGGTTGAGGTGTGGGCTCCAACTGGGGGTGCAGGTTCTAGGGTGGGGCCAGTGATGAGGGACTCAGGGCTGGGACAGAGGGTTGGGGTGGGAGGGTGAGGCTTCTGGCTGGGGGTGCAGGCTCTGGGGTGGGGCTGGGAATGAGGGGTTTGGGGTGCAGGCTCTCCTGGGGCTACGTCAGGGAGAGAGGATTACCTCCAGCTCTCTCTCCCCGCAGCAGCACCTGGGCTGGGGGGCAGAGGTGCCTTTCCCTATTGCGGCAGCTCTGGGGCTGGGGCTGAGGGATAGGCGCCTCTCCCCCAGCTGCAGCAGGTCCATGGTTGGGCTAGGCCAGTGGGGAGAGGTGCCTCTTTCTGCCACGACAGGTCCGGGGCTGAGGGAGAGACATCTCCCCCCACCGCAGTCCTGAGTGCCTGCACAGTACTTAATAGGCTGCTGAGCAGCAACTTAGGACAAGAATGCGGTGGAAGCAGCTTGTGTTTGTGTGGAATAAGCTGTAGTACCCCCAGAAGCGGGAAGTTTTTCTATTTTGTAGTATTCTAAGATGCATCCCAAAGCCCACTTAGAAATCGTCAGTGAGCACATGACTTGCCTAACTTTCTGCGATCTTTCTGCTGTGGCAACAAAAAGTCTTCTAATGTGTTGGTTCTTTGTGGGTATGCTGCCAGGGTATGCCTGATGTCAAGAGAGAGTGAAGTCTCCAGTCACTTGAAGTAGTATGTCATTTCAGGAAGAGAGTCTGCCATCAGGACCCCTAGCTTACTGATCCTGCTGGAAAAAGTGATGGCCACTAAGAATGCCACCTTCATGCACAGGTGGGTCATAGCACGTTGTTACAGGTTCAAAGGGTGAACCTAGGAGTGCTGACAGGACAAGACTGAGGTCCCATTGAGGCGTAGGTGTAATGACTGGTGTGAAATTCCTGATCAAGCCCTTCATAAATCTCACAGTAGTTGGATGTGTTAAGACAGAACATCGCTCTACCATAGGGAAGTGTACTTACAGCAAAATAAGGGCCAAACCAAGTTTTTAAGGAGAGGAGATAACCTAGGCTAACTGAAATACCTACAGCATCTAGCATATATTAGCAGTGATGTGCTCATGCCAAAAAGTGCCACCATTTAGCCAGGTAGCAGCCTCTAGTAGAATCCCTCCTACTTTCGTTAACAGGCGAGAAGCACGAACATTTTATTTCCAATGCCCACACAAGTACCAGACCGTGAGGTGGAGTGAGCCCAGGTTGAGGTACTTGATCTTCCCTCTGTGTTGAGTTAGAAGATCCTGAAATGGGTGATGATCCTGATAGGTGGATGTACAGATGTGCTTAGGAGTTCCGTGAACCAGAATAGTCTGGGCCAGTAGGGTGCTAGAATGATGATGGTGGCTCTGTTGCAATCGATCTTCCATAGAACTTAAGGTAGGGGGATGAGAAAAAAAGGCCTTTCTGGAGGCTCTCCAACAAAGGGAGCAGGAAAGCATTGCCCTAGCAATCACAACCTATAGCAATACGTGCAAAGCTATTTGTTTGTCTGGAATGCAAAGTGGTCCCATAGCGGAGTTCCCCACTGTGTGAATGTTGGTTAGAAATGTGTCATGGATCTCCCATTCATGGTCTACAGATAAACTTCTGCTCAACTTGTACAAGGGAGTTGTGGACAATGGTGAGGTATGTGGCCTGTATCACAACATGGTTTCTGTTATACCAGTTCCAAAGTTTGACTACTTTTAGGCAGAGGAGACAGGATCTCGTTCCTCCCTATTTGTTTATATACATCACCGTAGTGATATTGTCTGGCATTATTTATACATGGAGCCTTGCATGCAAGACAGATCATTTTCAATTCCAGCAAGTTTATATGCAGCTTGGCTTTTCATGGGTTCCAGGTAACCAGAGCAGTGTGGTACCACAAGTAAGTGCCCCACCTTGTAAGGGAGGTGTTTGCCAAGATGGTGTCTCTTGGTACGGGAGGGCTGAAAGGAGTCCCACCACGACTGTTTGGGTGAGACCACCTAGCAAGGGAGGTGAGAACTCTGGTGGGAACAGTCACAGTGGAATTGACACATTCCCTGTTTGGTTGGTAGGTGGAGTAGAGCCACACTTGGAGGCACCACAAGTGAAGTCTGGTGAACAGCATCACATAGGTGCATGAGGCCACGTGGCCTAATAGAAAGAGATGCTGGCACACTAGTTGACGGTTTGCAGGTGATGTGAGAGATCAAGTTGCACATCACCTAAAATCTGTGCAGCAAGAAAGGCTCTTGCAGAGACTTAGTCCAGCTGTGCTCCTACAAAAGTTATTGTCCTTGTGGCTGACAAAATGGACTTTTTGCGTTTATGCAAACACCTACAGTAGCAAGAAGGTGCCAAAGACTGCCTGTTGCTGATATGACTTCCTGGCAAGATCGGTTTAATGGGAGCCAGTCATCCAGATATGGAAATACCCTATAGCCCTGGTGTTGCATCTCAGCTGCTACTACTGTGAAAATGTTTGTGAATACCCTGGGTGCCATAACAAGTCCAAAGGGGAGGACATGAAACTCATAGTGCTCTTGGCCAACCATGAAGTGCACCAACTTCCTAGGAGATGAACGAATATCTACATGGAAATACACCAGAGAGAGTTAAGGGTCCCTGGATCTCCTCTAATGGGATCTGTTGATCGATAGTGACCCTTTATAACAGCTCTTGGTACTGACAATAGTCATCTGATAGAGAAGGCAATGAATTAGTAACAGCATTGTTTGAAGATTATGAGGAAGCCCCCATTGGAACCGGTTCCAGCTTTTCCTATTTGTACACTGACAGTTCCAGCTGACGACAAGGGAAGGAGTGGCAAGACTCCTAAGAAGAGTCCAGGAATCTATCAGAGGGGGCCCGATGGCCCCAATAAGGCTAGAAGGAGGGATTCATCAGTCACTGTATCCCCCAGGGAATTGGTACAAACAGTCCCTGTCTGTGGGGAGGGATCACATACAGAGAGCTGGTAAGCATACCCTCTTGATTATCTGCTGGGATGCCTGTGCCTCCAAGGACATACAAGTACAGCAGTCTCCTCTGATGGTTCTGTTGCCATGGTTGCTGAGGTACTCTTGCCCAATGGCTGGAAATGGAACTGCTCCTGAGACATCGGTAATTATTCCACCCCTGAAGAAAGGACATTCCTCAGGAGGCCAGGGCCAGAAAGGAGTGGAGAATGCAAGGAGGGGAGGAATATATATTTAGGTGTTACAAAAGTCTCCGTATGGCCCAGAGTCCAGGGAATTTCAGCAAAAACACCTGAAGGACCAGGCTCATTTGTCGCAGCTGAACAGTCTCTGGGTAAACGAGGTAGTACCGACAATGAACCTGGAATTGCACTTATTGATGGGGCTGGCAAATGTCCATCTTTCCACTTCCATACGCAGTCACTATCAGAATCATTCAACCCCTCTATTTATGTGTCTTGACTTCCAGTCTGGGGGTTTTCAGCAGAGCTGGTTCCATGGGTTCTGTACATGATCTCTGGGCGAGCTCGCGGAAAGGAGGGGGTAGGACATATGTTTCTTCTGGGCAGTCCTCTGCAGGGATCTGCCCTTACAGCCAAGAGTATCCCTTTCTCCCCTGTGGAGCCCTGTGGGAAGAGTCCTTGGGCTTTGCCATTAGAGGTTCCGCTCCAAGGCACGTGCTTGGAGGGGCACTGCTGGTTAGCAGAGGCTGATGTACGGGGTGGGGGAAGGGGGGCTGTCTCCAGGGCACAGGTCAGAGCAGGGCCTCAGCTTCCTCCATCAGGATTTTTTTTCCAATCAGAGCTCTTGGGCCTCTCGAGCTCTGGGTAGGAGGACTGGCAAATAACTGCACTTTGTGGAGATATGTGCCTCACCCGGACAGTAAAGACACCATTGATGCTCATCTCTGATGGAGAAGGAGCGAGGACAGGAGACACTTCTTAAACCCCAGGATTCTGTGCATAATCCCGGACCAGAGAGGATTTCCCTGATTTAGAGGGGAGTGCATGTACTGGGAGAGTAACTATTCTTTCTGTATTATATACACTAACTATAACTACCAAGCAAAGATTTAAAAACTATTTACAAATATTTTACTTTACAGGTTCTGCATGGAGCGAAGGAGGACACAATTCTGACTGAGGCTATGCAGTGGTAAGAAGGAAACAGAGAGGCATCGACCTGCACTGCCTCTTATACCCTTACTTAGGAGCACAAGGGAAGCTACTGCACACGTATATGTCAATGAACACTGCTTTGAATAATTTCTGGACTCGGATGCATGCATGCCCTCATGCAGTTTACACACAGAAGAACGGTCAGTGATAGAGAATACACCATGACCCTTCATAAATTGTTCCCACAGTTAATTACTCTCACGATTAAAAAATGTATGCCTTATTTCCAGCCTACATTTGTCCAGCTTCAACTTCTAGCCATTGGACTGAGTTATACCTTTCTCTGCTCGATTGAGGAGCCTACTATTATTTGTTCCCCATGTAGATACTTACAGACTGTGATCAAGTCACCCATAACTTTCTTTTTATTAAGTTACATAGATTGAGCTCTTTGAGACTATCACTATGAGGCACGTTTTCTAATCTTTAAGTCATTGTAGTGGCTCTTCTCTGAACACACTCAAATCTATCAACATCTTCTTGAACTGTGGACACCAGAACTAGAGATCGTATTCCAGCAGTGTCCACAAGTGCCAAATACAGAAGTAAAATAACCTTTCTATTCCTACTCAAGAATCACATTAGCTCTTTTGGACACAGCATCACACTGGGAGCTCATGTTCAGCTGATTATCCCCCATAAACCCTAAATCTTTTTCAGAGTCACTACTTACTAGAATAGAGTCTCCCATCCTGTAAGTATGGCCTATGTTTTTTGCTCCTACATGTATAAATTTACATTTAGCCATATGAAAGCACATATTGTTTGCTTCAGCCAAGTTTACCAATAGAGATAGATCACTTTGTATCAGTGGCCTGTCCTTTTCATTATTTACTACTTTCCCAATTTGTGTGTCATACACAAGCTTCATCAGTGATGAGCTTGTGTGTTCCTCTAAGTCACTGATAAAAAATGTTAAATAGCGTAGGGCCAAGAACCGATCCGTGCAGGACCCCAGTGGAACCATACCTGCTTGATGACTATTCTCTGCTTACAATTACATTTTGAGACCTATTAGTTAGCCAGTTTAATTCATTTAATGTGTACCATACTAATTTTATCTTTCTAATTTTTTTAAAAATCAAAATGCCCTACAAGTATCACTCAAAGCATAATGTGAAGACTATGGGATTGCACAGCTGCAAATTCCCAATGGCACCTTATTAGTAGTAGTTATAAAAACCCACACTGATATTTTGCAGAGATTAATTAGCAGGGATGGTTGTTGGAAACAATTTTTTTTTTCTTATCTGTAAACTGAGCACATTTAAAAGGCTGCAAATATGGAACTCCCGGATGAAGCCATTTTACAGTGTCATTTTTCAGAGTAGTATTCCATTAGTATTTTAAGTAAACATATACTTTGAAGTAAGTTGAACAGTGGGAGATGGAAAGGAACAAGGGCTCATTTTGATAAACAGATCTGAATCTAGCAATTTCTTCATTATTTAAGTATGATCAAAAACCTATCATGTGGTTTATATTGTACCTGCCAGAGAAGTTGACCAAAATCCTCTTCAAAATTAGAATGAGCCTTCTATGATATTTAGTTTAGGATCTCACTTAGAGAAAATATAAAATTACATCCAAATACGTAACTACTAATCCTCTTCACTTGTATGAACATGCCTTGTTCAAGTTATGGGGTAACTTCATCTTTAAATAAAGCTGGTTTTGACCTTAAAACCCAGTTTTTGAGTTTAACAATTCCTGTTTAAATCAGTATCAAATAATTGGAGTTAACAGGAAAAGGAAAATAGATATAACTCTTCAAAAAGTAATGTTCATTCATTATAATTCGGTAATATCAGTCACCAATACAAATATGTTCAGAATTGGTGGTTCAAGTCTAAAACTACAATGGTTTCACATTTACAACTGTATTAACAAAGTTAACTTAAATCTCCTGGAATCCTACCTTAAGATTGACCCCATTCTTTCATTGTAACCTAGTATAATATCATACACACAGGGGAGTTTATTTTTAAAATGAGACCTACAATTTAGTCCAATACATATACATATTCATTAAGTTTGATCAATCTAATCAAAGATGTCCTTGAAAGTATTCTCAAGGAAGAAATTAAATCAGCATAAACTAGCTATTATAAGATGCATAGCACAAAAAAGGATGTCTGTGTACTTTAAATTATTTCTTTTCATGCTATACAAAAATATGTTGTCTGCACACCTAAAAATAATCCCCAAATATATTATAGATAACAATTCACACAAAGATGGCGAAGAAAAATACTGCTAACATTTAATATGGCATGTATACAAAATGCATACCAAAACTAGTGGGGGAAACCTAAGTCTTAGCTGGAAGAATATTCTGCTAATATATTTGTTGAAGAAATATATTTTGATGTAACGTAAAAATACCTCCATCCTCAATGTGAATTAACACTCAGAAATGTAAAATTAACTTTCATTAGTAAAACAACAATTTAAGAGCAAAGGCCTGATTTTCACAAGTTTGAGCAAACACACCTCCAGTTGAAATCCATCAGGGTGGTGGAGGCATAATACGGCCTAAAATCAAGCCTATATAGCCTAATTTTCACAAGTGCTGAGCACTTCTAAATATAGGTCAGTAACAAATCAATGAAGTTAAAGATATACTGCTAAATTTTCTTGGCAGCAAAACAACCTGTCTTCTACCTATTGATCCACAATCACAGTATCTTGAGATAATATAAGAAAAAAATCAATGGGCGGGGC
This sequence comes from Lepidochelys olivacea, assembly GCF_965140295.1. NCBI lineage: Eukaryota > Metazoa > Chordata > Testudines > Cheloniidae > Lepidochelys > Lepidochelys olivacea. The sequence continues at coordinate 76,531,371 of NC_140416.1, forward strand.
ATGGGGGGGATTTAAATAAAGTCATTACTTTGCCCTTACATTTTAGTGCTAAATTCAACCACATTATAATTGAGGTTATTGAAAAAAGTGTGGGGGGGAAGCATTTTAATAACTATTATTTGTAGTACAGTAGCATCCACAGACCCCACTCAGGACTGGCGGTTCATGGTGTTGGACACTGTGCAAACAAACTGGAAGACAGTCCCTGCCCCAATGGGCTCACAATCTACACAGAGACAAGACGCAACAGGGTGTATAGAACATAGGAGCAGACATAGGTGGCAATCGTAGAAATAAAGTGTGCATATATTCATAAGCTAAGTATATTATTGGGTTAAATCGGGGTCATTGAGACATGCAAGCCTCTCCACCACTGCAGAATGGACGGAAAGTTGTTCAAGCTTAGCAGGCTGAAAGCCAAGAGCAAGATCTCCACAACATCTGTTGTGGAACTTCAGTATGCTGATAACAACACAATCTTTGCCCACTCTGAGAAAGATCTTCAAACTATCTTGAATGTGTTTGCCAATGCTTACACATGTCTTGGTCTCACTCTTAATATCAAGAAGACTAAAGTGCTTTATCAGCCCTCTCCAAATGAAGTATTACATGCCCCATCTATCAAAATCAATGGACTGGCACTGGAGAATGTCCTCTATTTTGGAAGTCATCTTTCATCCAAGGCAGATATTGATGCAGAAATTCAACATCGCCTGAGCTGTGCCAGTGTAGCTTTTTCTCATTTTCAGCTCAGGGTTGTTTATCAAGCCATTATTCTCCCAACACTATTGTATGGGTCTGAAATTGGACAACCTATAGACACCACTTGAAAGTCCTTGAGAGGCACCATCAATGCTGCCTTCGTAAGATTCTGAAAATCAAATGGGAAGACAGGTGCACCAATATTAGTGTCCTGGAAGAGGCAAAGACCATCAGTATAGAGGCAATGTTCATCCATCAGCAATTCCGCTGGACTGGTCACATTGTCCAGATGCCAGACCATCGCCTCCCAAAACAGGTCCTGTTCTCTCAGCTGAAAGAAGGGTACGTAACGTGGGCAGACAATGGAGGCGATATAAGGACTTACTGAAGGACAACCTAAAAAAAAAAGTGTAATATTGACACTGACACTTGAGAGACACTTGCCCAGGATCACTTAAAAAGGAGTGAAGTCCTACGTGATGGTCCCCTGCATTTTGAACTTGTTCACCAACAAGCTAAAGAGGACAAGAGGCGCAGAAGGAAGGAGAGACTGACCTCCAGTCATGGTCAACAGCTTACTGCTGAGCCTGAAAACATCTGCCCTCATTGCAATAGAACTTGTGGTTCAAAGATTGGCCTTATTAGCCACCTGAGGATTCATAACTCCCATGGAAGATGATCATACTTGGTAACGAGTGATCGCTCATCATCATATTACTGGGAGGCTTCAAAAGGCTTTTTGTTGTTTCTTTCTTTGTCTGTTGAGTTTTTAAGAAGATAAACAGACATGAAATATTAATGAAATGATAGGCTGCCCATCTTGCTATTATCACTAAGCACAGTAATGAAGGTACTTATGGGAGAAATGGACAAATAAGTGAGAGAGTTTGTCATGCTTGGCAGAAAAAAGGTCACAACATGGGAAAATAAAACACTAGATAAGCAGGTATGAGGTAAATTGCAAAGAATCTTAAAGGCAGAGCTGTCGCCAGCAGCAACGCAGAAGTAAGAATGGGAAGGTATGGTATTGCCACCCTTACTTCTGCACTGTTGCTGGCACGGGTGCTGCCTTCAGAGCAGAGCGCCTGACCAGCAGTAGCTGCTCTCCAGCCACCCAGCTCTGAGGGCAGCGCAGAAGTAAGGGTGGCAATACCACAACCCCTCTGCAACACCCTTTTGGGTCAGGATTCCCAATTTGAGAAACACCGATCTCCCCATTAAATCGGTATAGTATAGGGTAAAAGCACATAAAAGGCCAGATTTCACAGGTGGAGATCAGATTTTTGGGATGGGAGCAACAACTGCCTGCAGCAGTCGCCCTCCCAGGAGTATCAGCCAAAGCTCACTTTTGCAGCCTGTGATATTTGGTAAAAGATCTCCTCTAAATTTTCCAGCAGGATTATCAAGAACCAGATTATTTTTTGGTGCCTAGATATGAAGGAAGAAAACTACGAAATCAAAAAAAGTTATTTATAAGACTTTATTAGAATACACAATGTAAATGCTCTCTTTCAAGGTTCATTATAACCTTTAGGCAAAACGATAATGAAATTCAACACTGCAGGAAAAGTCTGAAAGGTGCTGGTGATCTTGGGATTTCTATATTCCAGTCTCGCCAGCGGAATTGGCAATTAACACTTTAGCAAGACTCTGTTCAATTCTTCAGGATTTCTACTTAAATGTATCTTGTGCTTTTCTTCCACTATGGAATTTCAGTTTATATCTTTGTTGCTCCATTTGAGCTTTTGCTCTTAGTTTTTTTTTTTTTTTTAAAGTTTCCCTTGATTGGAAACTAGTTGGGGGAGTAAATTGGAGGCCCTCACGTGGCCACCAGTTATGCTAAAAAGATTTCCTGTTTTCATTACCAAGAATAATGTAGATTTTCATGTTAACAGAGAAATTGTCATGCTTTTTCATACAAGAACTAATGTAGCAATACATTTTTGTGATGCTGGATTAGCCTCAAAATGGGTCTGCAAAGGATATTAATTCCTACATTCTGAGAAACCTTAGTTTGTTTGGTCAAAGCAAACAGGAAAATGGACTTTCAGAGAACTAGTTCAAATCTGATAAATTTATTAAAGCGAAAGGAGACCGTGCCTCATATCATTAACTCATCAGAAAAAAGCAGATACTTCAATTCTGAAATCTGCATAGCAGTGACATTAACTTTTTGGTTGGGGAACCAAGGGACTTGGGCTAATGGAGGAAAAGCAGGGTATAGTGATAGCCCTCTGATAGGTGACAATCTTAAGCCTGAAGCATATGAGCCATGGTGGAGAAAAATTTAACATCTGAAACTTTCATTTCTAGACCAAAATTACGCTTTAGTTGACCTTAAATATGCTGAAAGACTGGGCTACATTTGATGTTTCTAATGAAAGCTATGCGGTCCATGACAACACAAGAAGGGTTAAAGACCAGAACAAAGCCCCTTTGAATACAGGTTCCAGTACACTCAAAACACGTTCTCTCTTTTTATCCATTCTGTTTTCTGTCTGAGACGCCCTTTTAGGTATGCAGTCACGAGCTAAACAATCGATGTTGATTGCTGTGCTAAGAGATTGGTCTTGCCTAAGTGGACACATTTTACTATTCTTGTAATTAATGTTTGATCTTATGCACATGTAATATATAAAGTCAGCAAAAAAAATATTTTTGGTCAGACTTTGTATGCTTTATCAAAAGCAAGAGGAATTTTAAAATCCTTTGTTTGAAGGTAAATTAGGTGGAAAGGACATGCAAGTCTATGTTCATTTTTTATTTTATTCCTTCTAAATATTCTAAATATCTGTATCATTTAAGGATCTCTGGGGACTTATTCTCTATTATAGGATGTTCAAGAAAATAACTTTCACATCAGCGAGAAAGGAATATTTGTGTAAAAAACAACAAAAAGAAGTTATTGAAGAATGCACTATGGGAGGTTACGATCAGAGTTTGCCTTAGCAGTAGAGCACTAAAAGAGCCTGGCAGCATGACTAGCAAAGGCAAACTCAGGACAAGGTGCCTCTCCTATATTAGGACTTCATTCACTGAGAGAAGAAAGAGAATCACATCACTTGGAGTTTCTTCAACAAGCAGCTCCTCTCAGAAAAAAGTAGCAAAACTAATTTCCTTTATTCCCAGTAATTTGGTAATATAAGGAGTCTCTCGAGCAGAAAATATCGAGAAAAAAGTCAGGTCCTTCTTCTGAAATGTCATCTGGTTTGGAATGCCAGTAGTTAGGAAAATGAGAAATGATTTGTTACCTCAGAGGCCATAAGGAGAGAGTTTTTTGGGGGAAAAAAATCACTTCTCACAACAGTATGAAAACTCTCCATAACTTTGGTAAACACGAGTGTTTGAGCTAAAGCAGACTACCAGACCTTGAGCACAAGGTAATTAAGGGTGCTTTTTTAGTCATAGTTTACTCTGTTTCCCAAAGCCTTCTCTGTTAGAGGGCCTGGGTCAAACCCAGAGGACAGCCACATTTCTGACAAAAAAAGTTAGACGGAAGATTTCCTACCTTCTCCTGGGACTTCGGTGTGAGTGAAACAGGCTCATCAGAATTACTGGAAGTGGAAAGATCAGGTATACAGATGTTTCTGAGACTGTCTTGCTTGACAGTTCGGAATCCTGTAGGCAGGAGGTGCAAATAGAACTAGCAGCTGTGGATGGAAGTGACTCCTTGTAATATAAACATTTTACGTCTATCTTTCTAAATTTTTTTCTGATTAATCTAGTGAATCACTGTTCTTTTAAGTCATAAAAGAAAATGAATGAGTTTCTGAGATACTTTCTGTAAAGTGTCAGAGCAAGACTGGGAGTCTTGAGACAGCTTATGATAGCTCTAATACTGAGTACTAAAACATCTGTTCAGTTTGATTGGTGTTTTTGCATATTACTAACATACAGACAGTAAATGACATATGAGCTCTACGAATTCATCTACAAGAGTTCCAGAAATTGTTTTACTTAATTCTTTATGTTTTTATATATGTTTAAAGTTCATCTGTTCACAAAAGACAGATCCAGGTACAAAAAACACACACATAGTTTTATTCTTTTCATATGATATCAGTAAACAACTACAAAGACAATTTAGAACATATGTACAAAGGAACATAAGTGAAGCACAACAAACATTGCAGTATGAGAAAGGAAACAACCTTTGTAACATACAAAAAGACACTTACAGATTTTGGATAGGTCATTGTACAAGGTTTTAATTGTTAGCAAACAAAAGCACAAACATTCAAGATAAAATACATAACCCAAGAAATATAAGGCAGCCTACACCACTCAAGAGTAGTCACATTGAACATGACATAAGCATTAAAGATGCTAACACAAATCTTTATGGAACTTGTCCAGAAACCAGATATTATATTATAAAATGAGTCTTCCAAAGCTAGTATGCAATGTTGTTGTAGCTGTGTCGGTCCCAGGATATTAGAGAGAAAAGGTGGGTGAGGTAATATGTTTTATTGGACCAACTTCTGTTGATCAGAGAGACAAGCTTTCCAGCTTACACAGAGCTCTTCCCACAGCACGCCAACATTTTTATGGCTGACTTAGAACAACGCTTCCTCAGCTCTCGTCCCATAACGCCCCTACTCTACTTGCGCTACACTGATAACTTCATCATCTGGACCGATGGAAAATAAGCCATTGAGGAATTCCACCATGATTTCAACAATTTCCATCCCACCATCAACCTCAGCCTGGACCAGTTCACAAGAGAGATCCACTTCCTGGACACTACAGTGCTAATAAGCGATGGTCACATAAACACCACCCTATACCGGAAACCTACTGACCACTATGCTTACCTACATGTCTCCAGCTTTCATCCAAGCCACATCACACGATCCCTTGTCTACAGCCAAGCTCTAAGATACAACCACATTTGCTCCAATCCCTCAGACAGAGACAAACACCTACAGGATCTCTATCAAGCGTTCTTAAAACTACAATATCCACCTACTGAAGTGAAGAAACAGATTGACAGAGCCAGAAGAGTACCCAGAAGTCACCTACCATAGGACAGGCCCAACAAAGAAAATAACAGAACGCCACTAGCCATCACCTTCAGCCCTCAAACTAAAACAGTGCATCATCAAGGATCTACAACCTATCCTGAAGGATGATCCCTCACACTCTCAGATCTTGGGAGACAGGCCAGTCCTCGCTTACAGACAGCCCATCAACATGAAGCAAATGCTCACCAGCAACCACACACCACACAACAAACACACTAACCCAAGAACCTATCCTTGCAACAAATCCCGATGCCAACTCTTTTCACATATCTATTCAAGGGACATCATCATAGGACCTAATCACATCAGCCACACTATCAGAGACTCGTTCACCTGTACATCTACCAATGTGATATATGCCATCATGTGCCAGCAATGCCCCTCTGCCTTGTACATTGGCCAAACCGGACAGTCTCTACGCAAAAGAATAAATGGACACAAATCAGACATCAAGAATTATAATATTCAAAAACCAGTCGGAGAACACTTCAACCTCCCTGGATACTCAATTATAGACCTAAAAGTCACAATTCTTCAACAAAAAACCTTCAAAAACAGACTCCAACAAGAAACTGCAGAACTGGAATTAATTTGCAAACTGAACACCATTAAATTAGGCTTGAATAAAGACTAGGAGTGGATGAGTCACTACACAAACTAAAAACTATTTCCCCATGCAATTTTCCCCCTACTGTTACTTACACCGTCTGGTCAACTGTTTGAAATGGGCCATCCTGAGTATCACCACAATTTTTTCCCCCTGCTGATAATAGCCCACCTTAATTGATTAGTCTCATTAGAGTTGGTATGGCAACACCCATTTTTTCATGTTTTCTGTGTGTATATCTATCTATATATCTTCCTACTGTATTTTCCACTGCATGCATCCAATGTAGTGGGTTTTAGCTTATGCCCAAATAAGTTTGTTAGTCTCTAAGGTGCCACAAGTACTCCTTGTTCTTTATAACCAGAGTGCCACAGCTAAAGACAATGTAGAATAGAATGTTTAGCATAAGTAGTTTATTCATATTTCCGGGGCCATTCAAGGTGAGTGGCTTGTTAACACTCTTCTAGTCATATGGAGGGAGGGGAAAAGCAGAAAAATCAGGCGTTTTACCTGGAAATCATGCAAGAAATCCAAAACAATAAAAAAACTTGATGACAGCCATCCAACACAAAAACAAAAAGTCAAACCAACTACAATTATTCCACAATCCACAGATCACTACGTCCAGGATGAACCATGGTACCAGTAGCCTCCATATGTACAATACATGGCACCTTATCTGAACTCTCTGACTGAACTTCTGCCTCCCCGCAACCCCCACCCCAGCACCTGCTATCATACTAACATATGGAGAACTAGAAGAATTCTTCCGCTGACTTCACAACAATGACAAAGTTATCATCATAATTACCATGCCCCCACTGATAATCAGAAGAAAAAAGAACCATCCAACTGGACACAACAGAGTGGAGGAAACCATGCTCCTGAACAGCATATTGATTGCCTGAAATCCTTCATCATCATATCCATCATAATTTCTCCTGTGTCAACAGGACAACTATACTGCCCCTGAAATCTAATCACCAGATAATAATCAAACCAGCAGACACCATAATAGTCCTCAACTGTGATGACTGTGTTAACAAGGCCAACCAACAATTCTCTGACACCACCTACTATAAAGAACTCAAAGATGACCCCACATCACAATTTACCCAGGAATTTGGGGAAGCATTTGATAATATCTTTAAACAACTCCAAGAGAAACTCTACAAATTCATCTCCCATGAACGTTCTACATGCTTCCCAAGAATCACAAGCAAGGGAACCCTGGCAGACCCATCATATCTAGCCATGGCACTTTTACTGAAGGAATATTGGAACTCATAGAAACCATCTTCAAACAACTCACCACACAAAGGGCCAACTTCCTTCACAAAAAAACACAACATTAACAACCTCCCTCGCCACCATGGATGTCACCTCCCTATACACCTACATCCCTCAAGATGACAGCATTGCTGTCTGCTTCAAATATTTGCAAGACAATGGACAACCCTCAAATATCCACCCCAAAACACATCACCAAAGTCATCCATTCCATCCTTACCTATAACAATTTTACATTCAGCAATTAACACTTTGTCCAAACTGTGGGAACAGCCATGAGCACTAGGATGGCTCCGTAATATGCCAACCTCTTCATGGGCTACCTTGAAGAAGAATTTCTGGACCAAGTGTACCACAAAAACCGTGATATACCTGAGCTATGATATTTTCATCTTCTGGACAACTTAAAATTCCTTCATAGATTCCCACCACAACTTCAACAACTACCACTTATCCATTAAGCTCTCTCTGGAACACTCCCACACCAGCATCAACTTCCTGGACACCACAATCAGCTTCAACAATGTAATCCTACAGACAACTATACACAAGAAACCCACGGACACCACACCTAACACCAAGAAATCTGTTCTCTGCAGCCAGGCATTCATATACCAAAAAATTTGCTCTCAGGAGAAAGTCCAGGATATACACCTTAACACACTCAAAACCACCTTCACGAAAGACACTCCACAAGAGAAGCAGATCACATCTCAGAACAGGCCACCCAATATCCAAGAGAATCTACTTCATACAGACATAAAACCCCTTCTGATAGCACACCACTATTTGTCACCTACCACCCCATGCTGGAACCCATATGAGTACCATCAGACAACTACTTCCTATATTCAATGGGGACCCCATCCTGAAATAAATCTTTCTTTAATCCCCTCTTCTGGCCTTCGTACTCCTCCCCAACCTGCCCAAGCTCATCATCAGAAGCAAGCTCCCCACAGACTAGGGCAGACCAACTCAAAGAGGCACCAGATCCTACCAGAACAACAGATGCAAAACCTGCAGATATATTTCCATTGCTACAATGATCAACATCCCTACAACACACCTTTCAAGAGCCATGGGTCCTAAACATGCTTATCACAATATGCCCCACCAGCAATTATGTAGGTGAAACCAGACAATCACTTATCAACTCAAATCACTTTCAAATCAGGAAAATGATAAAAGGCAAAAATACCACATCACCTGTGAGCAAACACTTTTTACCAAGTGATCACTGTATCTGACCTATCAGTCCTCTTGCTTAAAGGAAAGCTGCACAACTCTTTCAAAAGACAAACCTGGGAACTTCAATTCATAACTCTGTTAGACACTACAAATCATGGACTGAATAGAGACATTGGATTTATGGCTTATTACAACCCCTACTCTCAGCTGCTTCCCTCCCCTCTTCCTTTCCTCTCTATGACTAAGGGATGTTAATGGACCACTTCACCTTGAATGGTCCCTTAAAATATATGTGTTAACTATTTATGCTAATCTGTTCCACCTTGCATTTAGCTGTAACACTCTGGGTACACGTGCACTGCATTGAAAAACTCAGTGGCTGGCCCGTGCCAGCTGACTCAGACTTCCAGGGCTCGGGCTGTGGGTACTGTTTCACTGCAGTGTGCGCTTTTGGGCTTGGACTGGAGCCCAAGCTCTAGGATCCTGCAAGGTGGGAGGGTCCCAGAGCTTGGGTACCAGCCAAGCCCAAAAGTCTACACTGCAGTGAAACAGCCTCACAGCCCAAGCCCCATGAGCCTGAGTCAGCTGGCATGGGCCAGCCGCAGGTACCTAGTTGCAATGTAGACATACCTGCTGATTAAGTTTCCCAGACCTGAAGAGCTCTGTGTAAGTTCAAAAGCTTTTTTTCTCTCACTAATAGAAGTTGGTCCAATAAAAGCATCACGTCACCCACCTTGTCTTCCAAAGCTTGGCATATGGAAGTGACTTCCTTCTATAGAAAGAGAATGAGGAGAAGAGGAAAACTTATATGATTAAATAGGTTTCAGGGAGAATTTACTGAATGTATTTTATTTTGCTTTTGACATGGTTGCTTCAATTACATCTTTGATGGCTGAACGTGGGGGAGGGCCAAATATTGTCTTTTGGTAATGTTACTTTTTGGCTCTGCTGTGTGTGGGCAACAATAGGAAACGACTGGAAAAAAAATCTCTTGGTAGAGTACACTGAGGACTCTACAGCAGAAACAAGTTCATCACTACAGAAAGTAGTGGTGCTAGTATATTTAGAGAGCAGGACAACACAACAAAACATTGTTAAAAAGTGGAAGCAGAGGAAAGACATCAAATCAAGAGTTTGAAAAGAGAATTGGCAGACCCAGGTGTGTAATTTGTTCTATTTTTTCCAATCTATATATACATTCAGTAAAAAGACAGACCTATTGTTAATAGACATATCAAATGGAGATTGGCAGTATGTACGCTGATATTGTTGAAGTCATAATGGGGATTAGTTACTTGTAATTTGAGTGCTGCACCAATGGTTTCCCATCCACATTAATCCCACTGAAAGTAGGATTGCTTTGCTGAAATGTAGTAAATAAGAGCATACAAACATCACTGCTGGTCAAGCAGCAGTAGCCGATGAGTACTCATTTGAGGAAATTTTTCAAAGAGTGTTTTTACTAAGTGCAAGATGAGTAGCTGTGCTTTAGATGCCTCATTTCAAGTACTGATTTTCTTCCTATGCTTGGTTTACATTCTAGGGGTGAATCTAGATAAAACTTGAAGTGTTTTCTAGAGTTTTCTGGATTGAGAGGGAGAAACAGAGATTTAATGGAACTTGCACTTCTAAACTATTTGGGTGCTTTTTAAAAAAAATCTCTCCCAACATCTCAACTGAACTTTTGAGAGCTGTAAGGTAAAAAGCATGTCAACCTTACATAAATAACAGAAACTTATACAGAACACTCAACAAAGCCTTCAACCAACTATCAGTGTGTTCTAAAAAATCAAACAAAATTCTATAAAAACAACTTGCAACCACTCTAGTCTCTTTCCTAAATGATCAAGCTAGCTTCAAAATATCGTAATTTTGGCTAATACAGCACAACTATAAACAGCCTGAAACACTGAACTGTACACTCTAACTTTATTGATGTTCATTTTAAAAGGCAGTTTTTACTGCATCACACTTAATGTATGTCTACATTGCACACTCCTTTCAGCCCATGTAAAGTACATACACCAAACACACTTAGCCCAGATACAAATAGAGTAGACAGTGAGGCACTGCTTACATGAGTAAAGACACTACTGAATTCTGTGGGTATGTACCCTATAGGGATCTCTATTTGCCCCAAGTAGTGCCCATTTTTAGCAGTGTAGTGTCCTGCTGCAGGGAATCCTAAAAGACTTCAGGAGCAGGGAGACAGCTGGGAAAGACTTTGGCAGCTCCCTGCTGCTGAAGCCTCTCTCTGCTGCAGGGAGCTCCCAAACCCTTTCCCTGCCACAATATTTTATCTTTGATACAACAAGTCACCTTTGTACCTGGTGCTTTACATCATTAAAAAACACTTAAAAAAAAACCTCTTCAAAATAAAAAAGCTTAATTACAGAAACCCTGCTCTCGGCTATAAAAAAAGGAGACATTCCTCACCCTGTTCAGTAACTGCTAATAAAGTTTGCAGATGATACAAAGCTGGGAGGTATTGCTAATTTAGAGAAGGACAGGGATACCCTACAGGAGGATCTGGATGACCTTGTAAACTGGAGTAATAGGAATAGGATGAAATTTAATAGTGAGAAGTGTAAGGTCATGCATTTAGGGATTAATAACAAGAATTTTAGTTATAAGCTAGGGACGCATCAACTAGAAGTAACGGAGGAGGAAAAGGACCTTGGAGTATTGGTTGATCATAGGATGACTATGAGCTGCCAATGTGATATGGCTGTGAAAAAAAGCTAATGTCGTCTTGGGATGCATCAGGAGAGGTATTTCCAGTAGGGATAAGGAGGTTTTAGTACCGTTATATAAGGCACTGGTGAGACCTCACCTGGAATACTGTGTGCAGTTCTGGTCTCCCATGTTTAAGAAGGATGAATTCAAACTGGAACAGGTACAGAGAAGGGCTACTAGGATGATCCGAGGAATGGAAAACTTGTCTTATGAAAGGAGACTCAGGGAGCTTGGCTTGTTTAGCCTAACTAAAAGAAGGTTGAGGGGAGATATGATTGCTCTCTATAAATATATCAGAGGGATAAATACCAGAGAGGGAGAGGAATTATTTAAACTCAGTACCAATGTGGACACAAGAACAAATGGATATAAAATGGCCACTAGGAAATTTAGATTAGAAATTAGACGAAGGTTTCTAACCATCAGAGGAGTGAAGTTTTGGAATAGCCTTCCGAGGGAAGTAGTGGGGGCAAAAGATCTATCTTGCTTTAAGATTAAACTCGATAAGTTTATGGAGGAGATGGTATGATGGGATAACATGGTTTTGGTAATTAAATATTCATGGTAAATAGGCCCAATGGCCTGTGATGGGTTTTTAGATGGGGTAAGATCCAAGTTACCCGGGAAAGAATTTTCTGTAGTATCTGGCTGATGAATCTTGCCCATATGCTCAGGGTTTAGCTGATCGCCATATTTGGGGTCGGGAAGGAATTTTCCTCCAGGGCAGATTGGAAGGCCCTGGAGGTTTTTCGCCTTCCTCTGTAGCATGGGTCACGGGTCACTTGCTGGAGGATTCTCTGCTCCTTGAGGTCTTCAAACTACAATTTGAGGACTTCAATAGCACAGATATAGGTGTGAGGTCTTTTTTAGGAGTGGTGGGTGAAATTCTGTGGCCTGCATTGTGCAGGAGGTCAGACTAGATGATCATAATGGTCCCTTCTGACCTAAATATCTATGAATCTATGAAACTGTAGTTTTGAGGCGTGTCTCCACACAGGAGCTCCACTTCGGGTGTGAATACATGTGTTTGTTCGAATATTTTCATTTTCAACATTTGTTCAAGCCCGCGCGTGCACGGCTGACAGCCTTGTGCCCTGCATCAAGACTGCATCATGCTGTGTGGGCAAATGGCCCTCAGCTCCTTCTCTCCCATAAAACTCCATAGCAGAGACCTCCAAAGCAAAGGGGAATAAGAAAGAGTAGTGGAGCACCCATAGAACACACATCTTGAAGATATACTGCACAGTGTGAGGGAAACTTTCTTCTTTGAGTAGTGTTCCTATGGGTGCTCCACTTCACTTTATGGGTGACTCCCAAGGAGTATCCTCATAAGGAAGGAGCTTTGGAATTGAGTCCAGCACAGAGGAAAGAACATTGCCAATTGCCTCCATCAGATCTAGAGGCATTGACTAAGGCATAGCGCCTGCAGAAGGTATGTTCCAAAGATCATGTAGCAGCTCTGCAGAGCTCAGATACTGGGATATTTTTAAGTAGAGCCATAGATAAAGATTGTGACCTCATTGACTGAGCAGACACACCAGCAGAGAGTGGAATGCTTGCAACTGTGTCACGAGCTAGAATACACCCTAAAATCCATTTTCATAGTCTTTGGGCAGAAACAGTAGAACCTTTAGATTTGTCCGCAAACAAAATGAATGGTCTAGGACAGGGGTCGGCAACCTATGACACGCGTGCCAAAGACGGCATGCTGCTGCCTGCAGAATCCCAGACACCAGCCCTGCTCAGCCCGCTGCCGAACCCAGGCTGGGACCCTGGCAGGCAGCAGCATGCTATTAAAAATCCTGCCCACCCTGACCCGCTCTTCTTCGCGCCCCCCCCGCCCCACGGCTGCTGCTGCTGCAGGGCAGGCATGCTCCCCCCTCCCTTGCCTCTTCCCCAGCATGCTGCGTTCCTGCCCCTCCTCCTCTCCCTCCCTGATGCCAATCAGCTGAAGGCCATTGCACAGGAGGAGGAGAAGCAGAGCCGCGGCACGCTCGCTACTCCAGGGAGGAGGAGGAGGAGGCGGAGACGGGGCCTTGGGGAATGGAGGAGGCGGCGGAGACGGGGCATATCCCCTCCAGCCCCCTGCCATGAGCCGCTATAGGCAGGGGGCTGGGAGTGCCCCCAGCCCTGACCCTACACCCCCCCTCTCCAGACACCCCATCCCCCTGCCCTGACCCCTGCACCCTCCTCACACACCTCCAGCCCTCTGCCCTGACCCCTGCGCCCCCCGCACAACCCCAGCCTCCTCCCCTGTACCCCCCATACCCCATGCCCTGACTCCGGCACCCCTCTCACATGCCCCCAGCCCCCTGCCCTGACTCCTGCACCCCCCACACATACCCAGCCCCCTCACACCCCATGCCCTGACTCTTGCACCCCCAACATTTGCACCCCCAAACTGAGCACCAAACGGGAGCTCCTGCACCCCCGCCACCCCCACCTGCAACCCCTCACACCAAATGGGAGCTGCCCAGGTAAGCACTCCACACTCAAATCCAAACCCTGAGCCCCCTCCCTCATTCTAGCTCCTGGCCAGACCATACACCCCAACCCCCAGCCTTCTCCTTCACCCCCAGCCCTGTGCTCAGTGCACTCCCACCCTCAGCTCAGCGCAGAGAGAGAGAGGAAGAGAATGGGCTAGAACCAGGGAGAAGGTAGGTACCCACTCTACGTGGGCAAGGCTGGGATCCCAGACCGGCAGCGGGCTGAGCGGGGCCGGCAGCTGGGACCCTGGCTGGCAGGAGCCGGCAGACTGAACCCGAGACCGGCAGCGGGCTGAGTGGCAGCGGGCTGAGCCGCTCAGCCCACTACCAGTCTGAGGTCCCGGCCGCCAGCCCCGCTCAGCCAGCTGCCAGTCTGGGGTTCTGGCTGCCAGCCCCTTCCCAGCCAGGGTCCTGGCCGCAGGCCCCACTCAGCCGGCTGCCGGCCTCGGTGAACAGAACCCCAGACTGGCAGCGGGCTGAGCAGGCCAGTGGCATAAGATCAGCGTTTTAATTTAATTTTAAATGAAGCTTCTTAAACATTTTGAAAACCTTGTTTACTTTACATACGACAATAGCTTAGCTATATAATATATAGACTTATAGAGAGAGACCTTCTAAAAAAACATTAAAATGTATTACTGGCATGCGAAACCTTAAATTAAAGTGAATACATGAAGACTCGGCACACCACTTCTGAAAGGCTGCCGACCCCTGGTGTAGAACTAAATCATTTCATAAATGTCCTATCTAGATAGAAGGTTAACACCCTCCTGATATCTAAAGCATGCAGAGGTTGGAAATATGTGGTTTAGGAAATAAAATGCTAGGCAAATGATTTGATTCAGATGAAACTCAGAAGACACTTTAGGATAAAATGTGGATTAGGGTCGTAAGGAAACTCTGTCCTGCCAAAATATAATGAAAGGAGAATCTGCCATTAAGGCCCCAATCTCTCTGACTCTGTGGGCTAATGTAATAGCCACTAAGAAGGTTGTTTTCATGGACTGATTCAGACAGGAGCAAGCAGCCATTAGTTCAAAAGGAGCTTTCATGAGACTTTTAAGAACCAAATTAAAGTTCCAAACTGGAGAGAGTTCTTTCACTGGTGGGAAAAGACCACCCAGACCTTTCATGAACCTTACAGTTGTAGAGTAAGCAAACAGAGAGAACCCCTCATTAGTGACATGAAAAGCTATTAATGCAGCCGAATGAATCTTGAGAGAGCTAAGTGATAGACCTGTTTCTTTAGTGGCAGCAGGTATTCCAGAACAAGTGGAAGCGAGACAGAATGGGAACAGCATTCTGGAGTTCATACCTGCAAGTAAACCTTCTGCGCATATTTCTGGTAGAATCTTACTATTTAATATCATCTGTTGTACCTATGTAGAACAGAGCCACTTTGACCCCATGAACCACTAAGGAACCACATCTGGAAGTGGAGAATGCTCAGACTGGGATGCAGCAGATGGCTGGGATCATGGGAGAGAAGTTATGGGGTGATTGGGAGATTTATCACTGGCCCCTAGGTGAAACAAGTAAGGAAACCGTGCCTGCCTTGACCACATTGGGGTGATTAGGATAACTCCGGTCTTGTCCTGTTTGATTTTGTTCACCATTTTGAGAATCAGAGCCATTGGAGGAAACACATAAAATAGCTTCTTTGTCTAAATGAGGAAGGCATCCCCCAACAAACTGTGACCTAGACCCCCACTTCCCTTTGAATAGAACAGATGGCATTTTTTGTTCCTTGGTATGGCAAAGAGGTCCACTTCTGGAAATTCCTAAGTCTCAAATAGGCGGACAAGAAATGGGGAATCCAACTCTCATTCATAATCTTGATAAAAACACCTCCTGAGAACATCCGCTGTGACGTTTTGCCTTGCTGGGAGATACATTGTTGAAATTCTTATGAGATGTTTTATGCACCAGTTCTATAACCTTATTCTTTTGGTACAGAGGGAACAGGATCTCACTCCACCCTGCCGATTGATATAGAACATGTAGGCCAAGTTGTCTGTAATAACTCGGATAGACCTTCGCATAAGCAGCGGAAGAAAACGAAGGCAGGCATTTCTTACTGCTCTGAGCTCCAACAAGTTGATCTGGAGGGTGATCTCTTGAGGTGACCATCTGTCCTGTACTGTTAAAGCATCAATGTGTGACCCCCATCTTAGTCAGTCAGTTGGAGGAAGGGGACTCCACCCACACATCATGA
Source organism: Lepidochelys olivacea (assembly GCF_965140295.1). Taxonomy (NCBI): domain Eukaryota; kingdom Metazoa; phylum Chordata; order Testudines; family Cheloniidae; genus Lepidochelys; species Lepidochelys olivacea. The sequence continues at coordinate 76,547,619 of NC_140416.1, forward strand.
TGGGCCTTCACCAATCTAGGGAATGTTTGACCTCTTGAGGAATTGACACTTGTTTGCTGGATGAATTGAGCTCAGCCACCCCTGGAAACAGTAACCCCTTGGTGTTTCTGTAGCTGGGGTTCGTCCAACAGTTTTTGCAGGTTCCAGCAGAGCCTTGTTGATAGGAAGTGTAACTCTGGCTAGTGATGCTGAGTGAAGAATATCTAACAGTTTGTATTGGGATTCGTTGACCTCCTCAAGAGGTATCTGTAAGGAGTCTGCCCCGCATTTAACGAGGTTTTGAAACTGCTGAAAATAACTGGTCATAGATGAAGGGTGAAGTATTATCACTTCATCTGGTGAAAGTGATGAGATGACAGTCCTAGGGGTAGCCTCTTTGTCCACCCTGGTCTCTTAGTTACCTTGGTTCTCTAACATTTCCTGCTGTTGCTGGTGAGGAGAAGCTTGAATCTCCTTATCATCCCAATGGGAGAGGGCTGGGGTCCTGGAACCCAAATATGGCGATTGAGGACCATAAGAGGGAGGGGGTGTTATCCAGGGTTGCTCCTACCAGGAATGAGGAGGCCCCCAGACATCTTCCTGGTCAATTTGAGAAGGGGGTATGTATATAGGTACATAGGAGAAACTGATGATACCAAAAGGAGGTCTCCATCATCATCCTCGTCTTCCTGTAACAGGAGAACTCCGGGGTGGGGGTGGTACCAGGGATATATAAGGATCCAGAGGTTCTTAGTGCCAAGAGAAGCTCAATACTTGGCAGCAATGGAAACTGTGGTTTAGCAGATAACGATAAGTCCTTTGGACACCTAAAGTCCTGCAGCGCCATGTGGAATTGTGACACTGATGAACCAGTTCATGCACAATGGTTGTTCGTGCACAATGGTACTGGTGGTTTTGAGCACTTCCCCGGCATATGTAGATGCAGACTTACATGGTACCAAAGAGCTCGATGAGGGTGCTGGGAGAGGGGTTAAATCCAGTGGTACCAATCTTCTGTATTTGCTTTGACCATCTCTGCTATACAGTATTGTACAGTAAGCCATATTTACCTACAGAGCTGCAGGATTTCCTGCCTTGCTGGTACAAGAGGAACGGTACCAAGCCTCGAGGCTGAAGTTTCTGAGGCTACTGACTTGGTCAGAGAGGTCTTTTCAAGGTGGGTACACATTAAGAGGGGAATTAGAACTCCTCCTGTTAGGAACTTTAGAGGTCTCTGAGGCACGTACAGAGGGTTTTCCTGATCTGGCTCCTGGGGCAAAGGGAGCACTTCATCATTAACAGTTGCAACTTATTTCCCAGTTCTTCCATGCCCTGGATTTGAGGGCCAAACAGAAGTTACACTTCTGTGGAACATGAGACTCTTCCAGGCACCGGACACAATGTTTAAATCCCAGAGAACCAGGCATGCCCCTCATAGGGGGTGACTTCCCCAGAGGAAATAAAACAATCCTTTTCAGTAGTCAGTAACTAATCGATGCTAACTGACAACTACCACTAACAAATTATCTAGGTAAACTAAGTAGAATGAACACGGCAAGCAGTCGAGGCATACACAATCAAGGCGTTCTAAGCTCCATCTCAGGCTGAGGCAGCTAAAAAGGAACTGAAGGCTGTTCGCCCACACAACCTGATATAGCCGCAGTGTGGAGCATGAGATTGCCAGCAGCGCATGCGTAGGCCAAATGCTAATGAAAGTGTCTAATCAAAGGCACATAAGGCGCATGTGACATTGAGCTCAATATGCTTTATGAAAATATGCTTATGAATGTGAATATGATGTAACTTGAATAATCTTTATGAAAAAGCTTTCTTGTAAGGTATCATTACAAAGCTTATAATCTACTGAGTGTGTTCACCGTATTTGTTTGCATGCATTATTTCTATGTATGGAGTTAGGAAAATAAGATATAAACTTGTATTATTGATATAAACATATTAAGTGGAAGCCATTAAGTGTGCTTCAGAATCAATGAACTGTAAATGGCTCTATTTACTTGAAAACTTTCCTGTGTATGTATGGGCTAGCCCAGGAAGAATGGAGGCTAAGGTCTCACAGGTCATGTGACCATGTCACTTGATACTGGAATCCATCTTAATCCTTGTATTTTTCTATTGATGAGGTGGGGGTGGGGACAAGCAGAGACAAAAGATTCCCGCCTTCTGCCAAAACTATAAAAGGGGGTGGAACATGACAAAAGGGGCTGCCAGTCGTGAGAAAACCTCTGCTTACCACCTGAGATATCTGCTGGAACTAACAAGGACTGTACCAGTGAAAAGGATTGGGCCCAGACTAGGAAGGAGTCTAGTCTGTGAGAGAAGCTTATTGGAACATCTCTGAGGTTGAGATATTACCTGTAATCAGTTTCTTAACGTATTAGGCTTAGACTGGAGTGTTTTTGCTTTATTTTGCTTGGTGACTTACTTGTTCTGTCTATTACTTGAAACCACTTAAATCCTATTTTGTATACTTAATAACATCACTTTTGGTTTTTTAATAAACCCAGAGTAAGTGATTAATACCTGGGGGAGCAAACAGCTGTGCATCTCTCTCTATCAGTGTTATAGAGGGCAGACAATTTATGAATTTTCCCTATATAAGCATTATACAAAGTAAAATGGATTTATTTGGGGTTCAGGCTCCCAGAAAGGCTGAACACTGGGCAAGTCCCTGTTAACTCAGAAGCCCTTGGGCTGAGTGAATCTCCGTTTCAGTGAACTACAGAGAGGGGTGGCCCAACCTCTGGGTCTGTGCTGGAGCTGACTGGAGTGCCTAACTCAGCAAGACAGGAGTGGAGGGGCACTGGCAGGAAGGTTTTTCTCAGTGGTATCCCAGCTCATCACGTGACAGTCTCGAGGGGAGTCTCTGTGACCAAACCCATCACAGTGCACACACACCTGAAGTGAGCATCAATAGGGACACTAGTTGAAGAAGAATGATGCATTAGGAAGGGCCAATCAAAGATTTGCTCAAAATATTGGACCTAAAGTTTGGACTCTGATGGTCCTCTCAAAGGAAACAGACTTGAAAGGCCTGGGTCTAATACGTAGAATGCCATGAATGTTTAAACCCAGGAAAAGATAGCAAGAGTAAATTAGATTAACAAAACTCCAATGGCTGTAAAAGACCACTACTTCCACTTGTAACTAGTTAGTAGACTGTACCCATTCTATCACAGTAATTTGTGACCTTCATCCATGCTTTACTATTGCAATTTACTATATCTGGGCATGAAGTCAAACAGCGAAAAAAATTCAACTGGTACAAAATGCAGCAGTTCATCTGCTTAGCAACATAGGTCACTGAATACATCATCCTGATGTTTCATTCTCTACACTGGCTCCACATCAAATACTGAGTTAAATTCAATGTCTCTTCCCTTATGGTTAAAGCTTTTTATAATATTTGCCTTAGTTATCGGAACAATCATGTCTCCCTGTGCAGTCATGACCTCCAGCAACAGCTATGTTCTGCCAGAATTATTAAACAAGGGTGGGGGGGCAATCAGTTTAGGAGACAAAATATCAACGGGAGCCAGAATCATACATTGGAACTCACTCCCACTAATCACTAAAATTTATGGCCTCAAGAGCTAAATACCAAACCCATTTGTTCATTTTAGCTTTTCCACAAGATACTCACACATTTATGGGGATAGAAGCAGGAAAAAGAGGGGGGACAATGCTACTTTCAAGCTGCTCCTGCAGGAGGAGAAGGTAGAGATCAAGGAAGAGCTTTGCTTCTATCTTTTTTTTCTTTTGGTTAAATGAAAGGCAATGAAGAGGGCCGTATAAGCAGACAGATCGATAGATGGGAAGCCTAGACACACAGAGAGAAAGGTGATCTCTCAGAACTTTGTCCCAGTCTATATAGAGCTTTAAAGAGCATAACCAACACTCTGAAATATGCTTAAAACTGAAAATGCAGCAGATGAAGAACACAAAGCTCTGGTGTTACATGCTTATAATGGCTTACCCCACTCAGCTGAGAACACTTTTTCACTACTAATTTCAGCTTCAATATGCCTTCAGGGTAGTCCAAGTGGAAGGCACTGCAGTAATTCCAGCTTTCATTTTACAGAGGATTGGTCACAACAGCAAGGTCCAAATCAGAGAGAAACAGTCACAGCCACTGGGTCAATTGTAAAAGAAAATGTGTCTCATAGCTATCGCCTGAGAATCCAGTAGCAGCAATGTGTGACTGTAAATAGTATGAGCAAAGGTTTGACAAACCCTTTCAAAAGGAAGACACTCTCAGAACTCTAACCTTTTATGCTCAGCCATACCTACCAGTATCACTGCCCAGTTATATGGGTTGGGTCTAAGAGTTCTCTCCCATCCATATTTGTAAGGCCCTGGGAAAATAGACACTGCAGTACTTGGGCTCCACAAAAAGGAGATGACTCCTACCAGTCATACAGTAAATTGAAGGCATAATGGACAGAACCCTAAGGAACACTTCATACAAGAACTATTAGATGCAGAGAAGGCACTCTATCATTTTTGCCCCTTTTGAAAAGAAATAATGAGCTAAGTGAACTGCCTTCTAAACACTCAGCTGTCAGTGCTCCACAATGCCCCACTTAGTCAGTGCAAGCACTCCTGGTGAGGACATGCTCCACCGGTAGGAGGGTACTGTGGACACCAACAGCCAACTGAATTACAGTGGTGGATGTAGGTTGCCCTAAATTAAATTGACCTAATTTTGTAGTATAGACAAGCCCCTAGTTTGTCCTGTACAGGATTGGCAGGTTTTGGGACACTGTGCAGGGGATACATATGCCATTCATTGAGGAGCCCAGGCCTCTTGTGGCTCTCTCCGTGGTAGGTCTTGGGGCCATTTTGAGATGGAAAGGGGAGGCACTGCATGGAGCCTTGAGTACTACATCCTCTCTGCCATAACCCATATCAGTTATTCCTTTAATTAGGCTGGAATGGCCTCCTGCAACAGCTCTGCTGTCACTTTGTGACCTTGGGCAGGGAGGTTTCTTCTCTTTCTTTCCCCGGTGGATTTCCACAGCAAGCAGCTGAGATTTTAGGACTGGATAGTAGAAACTGGATATGCTCCATATAAAATGAATATACTCTTAATATGGCCTGGAAGAGGTGTTTTATTTTTAAATCTTCAAGACTGGACTCCTCACTAGCAAAGCAGACAACTTTTTTTTTTCCCCCTGTTTTAAACACTCAGAGCTCCTGAAAGGATTTCTCCATTGAGAGTCTCACACTGTTAATAGCACGCTTCTTTACACTGTGGTGGAGCTCCAGTACATTTGCTCTATAAACAAACATATAGCATCTCCCAAGAAGATTAAAGGCATTAACCCAATTATGCTGTCAGGATCCTCATGCATGGAACACCCATCCTGAACTGATCTGGGGCCAGGTCTCAACTAGAAGGGCTTTACCAGTATGGGCATATCGGAATACTATCCTGGCAAAGCACTACTAGTGTAGATGCAGCTTTTGCCAGCACAGCTTATTCCAGTCCCCTCAAGTGAAACAAGCTATGCTGGCAAAAGCACAATCTTGCAGGTATAACTGTGTCTTCACTAACAACTTTTGTCAGTACAGCTATGTTTGACATAAATCACATCTCATCACATCCCCAACACAATATTTTGCTGGCATAGCTATTCTAGGTGAGACCTGACCTGATAGGACCTCTTCAAATCTCTCCAGAAGACTCCTGCCAAGACACCTATACAAAGTTCACTAATTGACACTGTCTAGACTGAAGGGTATTGTTGATATCCAAAGAAGTTTATATTTTTCATTGCATGTTTTATCACTCTCCACCTACTTTTGTAAGTTGCTTTTCTTTCTTAGAATGTGAAATCTTCAAGATAGGGAATTTTGTCCACATAGCCATGTGGAAGTGCATTGTACAAGGTGAGCACTACCACAATACTATTGTATATTGTTCTCATAGTCATTAGCTGTTATTAAGAAATAAAAATATATTTAAATATTACAAATCAAATAATTAGAATCAAAATTACATTTAAATAAAAATATACATTTATACTACATTTTCTTGCAAATACATTTCAAACATTATTTTTAGCTCAACAGATTATGCAATTTTATAAGAAAATACAGTCTGATATTTAAAAATTCTAACTTTTTTCCATTCATCTTATATGAAAATCATTTAACAAGATAGTAAACAGTATAAATAGACAAATAATTGGAGGAATAGTTAAGATCTCTTATGCATTCTAGAACTAGTGTTAAGGTATTTTTACATTTGATTTTAAGATTAGAAGGTGAGTAAGAGTGAATTATACTGTGACTGTCTTTAATTCTGCAAACTTTTTTTTAGCAAATTACACAAACTTTTTTCGACAAGTTCAGTAAAACAAATCACTAAAAATTCAATATGAAGTTTTCTGTTACAAGAGGAGACAGAAAACAAGTCCACTCAACATTATAAATGCAACACTAAATCCAATCTGCAGATTCGAGAAATTAAAAACAAATTAATATAATTTATCTACAAAAAATATTGTCTGCGTATAGGGGCATTTATTGAAAAAAAACAGAACACAAATTACAGAAACATGATGGAAAGCAATGTGGTATATTATCAACTGCAATTAACAATTAATTATTAAAAACAAACAAAGTTCTAAACAGAACATACTATCATTTAAAAAATTCAAAAGTGAACAAGGTAATATGCAATTTATACACTTTATCCTCTGCCAGTCAAACTGAAACGGCAGCAAGTACATAATTCTTCATCTCTCACCAATTTTCATTCATACTGGTTATGCTGAGACATATTCAAATTAATATAGGATCTGATGTTCCAGAATCAAATTTTCAAACCAAAAGCCCAGGTGCACAGGCCCCATATACCAAAGAAATGGTGTTTTTTTTAAATATTTAAAATATACAAAAAATAAGTCACAAAATATAACCAGTTGAATCCAAAATAACCCAAATCTGAATAATACTCACCTAAAAAAAAAAAGAATAAAATAAAATAAAATACAAAAAAAAATTATAAGCCCTCAAAAATCATCAACAAATTTCAGGAAAAGACAGCGGGTAAAATAGAGTGGTTGTGTGCTCTGAATGCTAAAAAATCTAGGCTCTGGAGGATCAGGATGGCAAAATAGTTCTAGAGTCCCTTGACCCAACATGGAAAATTCACTAAGACTCTTTTAAATGAGGGTCTTGGTAGCTTAAGCAACTCTCCTGATGTTAACTATGGTGATAACACCTAAAAAGAGAGACGGTCCGTCACACAGCCAAGTCCCAAGCTATTCAGGGACTTAAAGGTCAAAAACAAAAATACCTTTAAAACCACCCATAGAAACAAACAGGAAGTCAGTGCAGAGAGAGGACCAATGTAATAAGCTCTCTGCATGAAGTAATGCTTAATATTTTATGTTTTTGTGATTCTTGGCAGTTAAGTGTTTTCTTTAGAACAACAAATAATAATTAGATAATATTACAAAAGTATTAAATCTGAGATACGCTACCTTACGTATAAAAAAAATCAGGCCCTTTGAATTAACCTTCTACAGCATGCATACTAACTAGGGAAAATCCTGAATCCCGAAAAAAAAGTCTATTGCTCTGATCCCAGCTCCCTCTATTTAATCTCACAAGCAGGCCAAGCAAGCTCAAAAACAAAACAAAATCCAGTTATTTAATCTATCTGTTAAGTAACAAAAATGTTAATGAAAAAATATTCATCTTGTTTAACCATAACAAAGAATGAACAATATTTCATGGTAGCCCCTTCTCTCCATAGACTTCCATTGTACAAAGAAATCAGGGCTTTATTGATGTAGCAGATCATTCTCAACACAACAGACTAATATAATGCAAAAGCTGGCTACAGACAGCTCTGGCTTAAGAGTCTGATCCAACTTCTATTGAAGCCAAAGGAAAGATTCTCATTATTTCAGTAGGAATTGGATTGGGCCCTAAACGTATCTGTGCAATAAACAACTTAATACACAGGCTTATATTTAACAAGATGAAAATGTACTTCAGAAAAAAAGTGAGTAGAAATACAAACAAACAATCTTACATTACTATGTGAGAACTAAATCACAAAAAGCTTACATGTCAAGATATATTTTAAACGGCACTTATCTAAATAAGGCAAATTAACAGAAAATACACAAAGCACAAAAATAACCTCACTATATAGTCAATTTCAAGCCTTTAAATGTACAGAAAATACATTAATATATATATATATATACACCTGAGGAAATTAAAAGGGCACGATCTAGACGACTCAATAGGTCTTTTCCATATTTAATTCTGATGATCCCATGGTAATACTCAAATATTAAAGATATTAAACTGATGCAAACAATAGCAATTTAAAAACTATCAGTGTCAAGAAGCTCTATTCATTTTAATTCCTTTTTAACAGTGGCTTACAAGTTATTACAAATTACTCTCTGATCTTGGGATTTGTTGAATAGTTTTCATAAATGAACTACAAATAAATCAGTATTAAAAGGTAGGGTTGCCAGTTCTTTCATGGTCCCAGAAAACGTAGAGGAAGTTGGCAGGATCAGCTCAGCTCCATTGTGGTCCTGAAAAATATAAAATACCAGTGTCCACTGGATCATTGGGTCCTTGGCACTCTGGAACTATTTATGAAAAAGATTTTGGTGATGACTAAAATGGTGCTTTAACATGGAGTATAGGGTCTTGTCAGTAGCCATGATCTTTCCCTGTTGCCCCTTCTTTTAGGTTGCATGCCCTTCAGATACATGATTATTATAATAAGGTGTACTGGTGCTTTCCATAATCTTAAGTAGACAAGGTCCCTATCTTCAGGGAGTTATCGAAACAGAAAAATACCACTGAGGAAAAAGGAATGGGATACAACAAATAAAAACAAAAACAACTAAGCAGTGAAGACAAATGTCTTGTTTGTTCTACTTTTAATTGATTTTTAAATATCACTTGCACTCTCAATTTCACATCTGTACTACTGATACTTAATTGGAGGAAAAGGGAAAGTTTATCGGCCTCTTGAGCTACGCTTTCCTTAGTGCTCTTTTTTATTTTTGTTTAAACTCTCCCACTATTGCATAACGATTGGTGCAACTCCATCAGTGGTAGCAAGAGTGGAAGTTTAGTGCAAACAAGGCACTAGCATTTTTATTACTGTGTGGTCTAAACCAGGTCTAGAGAATATCGTAGTAAAAATACTGACTGCAGCTTGAGACTACAGCAATAAATAAACCTCTACACTAATACTCCTACCACTGCAATTACTGCTGAAGTGTCACCAGTGGCAGGCAACGGTGAGATATTTCCCCTAAGTTTAGAATAGACAAGGCCTTGTAAGAGTGGGCTTTAAAGAAATACCTGATGAAGGAAAGAATGGTGGCATGGTGGACATTATAGGAGGACAAGGAAGGCATAGTGAATTAAAAATATAGATTATATATAGAGAGATGCATTTAGCAGTACAAGCTATAATGCGGTCATCCCGAAGTGAATTTTCCAACCGATTCTATGTTTAATATATTTTTTCCAGGATGATACAATCATGTTGTTGGTGAGGATTTCTCTAAAGGAGCAGTCTCTGTACTACCTTAGCTTTTCTCCAGCCATGTTAGCATTCCAAAAAAGTTGTGGGATAAAATATAAATTATCACAAAAACATAATCAGTAATTCTAAAGAACAAATTCAGGTAAAATACCATGTTATTTTACACCTTTTCAGCTGCTGTCACCAATGCAACAAAACTGCTTGATAACACGTCTTCAGTACAGAGAAGCACATAGGCAAAAATATTTATTGAGAGGGACTGTTTCAAGAAACCTGGTATTTAATAGTAGTTTTCTAAGAAACAGTCCCCTCACCTTTTATTTAAAATCTGCAGTGTATGCAGTGGTGGTTAAGAAGAATTCATTCAAAGCACTGATTGTTCACAGCAAATATTTCATAAAATCAATATATTATGGAGCTTACATTAAGTCCTTCAGCAACTCTTGTTTACTGAAAATATGTCCAGAGCCCGACAGCTTTTTGTATTTCACCTTATTAACATTAGGATCACATAATTAAAGATGCAAAAGACCTCTTGGATCCATCCCCTTCCAGTAAGACAGAAGGTAGACTGCCAATACAATATGTATCAGATATTAATTTGATACCTTTGTACACGTGATCTTAGATAAAATACAAAAAAGACTTACTTCACTATATAATATAGTCTCAACTCAACAAAAAAACAAACCTCCCTCCCCACCCCCACCCCCGATCTTTGAAGAAGAAAAAAATTCTACACTAATTTTGTGCCTGTACCTCAACATCTCAGGCAAATATAATACTAAGCCAACTGAATATACAATAAATATAAATCAAATTTGCTGAAGCCAGATCCAAAGCTGTGATCTGGTCCTTGTGCAAGGACTGAAAAGCATCTGGATCTCCCTGTCTAAGGATTTCCCCAGTCCCCATCTGGAATAGCCAGCTCTGATGCAACTGTCCCCATCATGCAGCTCCTGGCATTGGGGACAGAGTGATGGTGTGGCTAGAACCCAGTGCATTTTGAAAAATCCCAGCTGACAGACAGGCCTTTGGGGGCCACCAGCAGCCTGTCTACGGTTATGCCCAGAGGCACTGGTGACTGCATTAATCCTGAACCTGGATGAGATTAATGGGTGTGAACAAACCCTTCAATTAACATAACTATAAGAATACATTAGCCACAGGCCTCCACCTAAAACAACAGGAGTATGTGTGACATTTCAGAACACAGAGAACCAGAAAGCTACATGGACAGCAAGTTGAAAGCACAAGGTATGCAATGTATGACTGTGGAAGAAGCTTGGGGACAGATTTTTAGGTTGGAGGTGCAGCTTTAAAAAAAAAAAAAAGAGTGGTTTTGCTGCTGTGAGCAAAAGAAGCTGTTTCCTGCTATTTGATTCCTTCTGCGTTCAGAGAAACAGGACTTTGTATGTTCTTCAGTATTTCTTTACAGTTTTATTTATTTACAATCACCCATGTTTTCTCCTAACTAGAGTTAAATGGGGTAACAATACTTTAGTGCAGCCATTATCTTGCTCTAATGTGAAGTGGGCCAGGGCTAGTTCAGAACAAACTTCACGTTCAGGGAACCACAATGATCTCTTTTGCAACTCCCACTTTCAGTAGTGCCCATCTTTGCCTGTCTTTGGAAAACAAACAAAAAACCCAGTAAAACGGACTACAAAATACTTTTTCTAATGACTGAAATAGTATTTCAAATCACCTTTTATCACATTTCAGACCAACTCAAACCACCATATTACTACTTTATTTACAAATATGACAAATACCTATACTTGTAGGCTCCATTTATTAAAAAATCCTTAATTTAAATGTAAAGTTTGATATCATGTTAATAGTTACAAATGTCAGAGCCAAAATACATCTATACTATCGCTCTTCCAAGATTCAAATATATATTTTTATTAAATTTCACTGCTGTATGGGAAATACAGCATCAATTCTGTCTCCTAAATACTTAGCTTATGTCATAAATATAAAGGGAAGGGTAAACCCCTTTGAAATCCCTCCTGGCCAGGGGAAAGCTCCTCTCACCTGTAAAGGGTTAAGAAGCTAAAGGTAACCTCGCTGGCACCTGACCAAAATGACCAATGAGGAGACAAGATACTTTCAAAAGCTGGGAGGAGGGAGAGAAACAAAGGGTTTGGGTGTCTGTCTGTAGTCGTCTTGGCCGGGGACAGAACAGGAATGGAGTCTTAGAACTTTTAGTAAGTAATCTAGCTAGGTATGTGTTAGATTATGATTTCTTTAAATGGCTGAGAAAAGAATTGTGCTGAATAGAATAACTATTTCTGTCTGTGTATCTTTTTTGTAACTTAAGGTTTTGCCTAGAGGGGTTCTCTATGTTTTGAATCTAATTACCCTGTAAGATATATACCATCCTGATTTTACAGGGGGGATTTCTTTATTTCTATTTACTTCTATTTTTTATTAAAAGTCTTCTTGTAAAACACTGAATGCTTTTTCATTGTTCTCAGATCCAAGGGTTTGGGTTTGTGGTCACCTATGCAAATTGGTGAGGCTTTTTATCCAACATTTCCCAGGAAAGGGGGGGTGCAAGTGTTGGGAGGATTGTTCATTGTTCTTAAGATCCAAGGGTCTGGGTCTGTAGTCACCTAGGCAAATTGGTGAGGCTTTGTACCAAACCTTGTCCAGGAAGTGGGGTGCAAGGTTTTGGGAAGTATTTTGGGGGGAAGGACGCGTCCAAACAGCTCTTCCCCAGTAACCAGTATTAGTTTGGTGGTGGTAGCGGCCATTCCAAGGATAACGGGGGTAATATTTGTTACCTTGGGGAAGTTTTGACCTAAGCTGGTAAAGATAAGCTTAGGAGGTTTTTCATGCAGGTCCCCACATCTGTACCCTAGAGTTCAGAGTGGGGGAGGAACCGTGACAGCTTACAATATTTTGCATACTTTGCTCTTCACAGTGTGCCCAGAGACATTTAGCTTGTAATGATAAAGATAAAATTTCTCAATATGGAAAATGAGTTCCAAAGCTTTCAATTTCTTTCTGCCCTGCAGTGTTTAGTAATTATCACAGGAATGCCAGCAGGTAGATAACAGAAATTATCAGACATATAGATGAACATAATTCGTTGAGGAAGAGTCAACATGGTTTTAGTAAAGGGAAATCATGCCTCACCAATCCAATAGAATTCTTTGAGGGGGTCAACAAGCATGTGGACCAAGGGGATCCAGTGGATATAGTGTACTTAGATTTTCAGAAAACCTTTGACAAGGTCCCTCACCAAAGGCTCTTACCCAAAGTAAGCTGCCACGGGATAAGAGGGAAGGTGCTCTCATGGACTGGTAACTGGTTAAAAGATAGGAAACAAAGGATAGGTATAAATGGTCAGTTTTCAGAACTGAGAGGAGTAAACAGTGGTGTCCCCCAGGGGTCTGTTCTGGAACCAGTCCTATTCAACATATTCATAAATGATCTGGAAAAACGGGTAAACAGTGAGGTGGCAAAATTTGCAGATGATACAAAATTGCCTGTGTCTTCACTATCTTTAGTAGACTGTGAAGAGTTACAAAAGGATCTCTCAAAACTGGGTGACTGGGCAACAAAATGGCAGATGAAATTTAATGTTGATAAATGCAAAGTAATGCACATTGGAAAGCAGAATCCCAACAATACATATAAAATGATGGGGTCTAAATTAGCTGTTACCACTCAAAATCTTGGAGTCATTGTGGATAGTTCTCTGAAAACATCCACTCAATGTGCAGCGGCAGTCAAAAAAGTGACCAGAATGCTGGGAATAACTTAGAAAGGGATAGATAATGTGACAGAAAATATCACGTTGCCCCTACATAAATCCAAGGTACGCCCACATCTTGAATACTGTGTGCAGATGTGGTTGCCCCATCTCGAAAAAGATATATTGGAACTGGAAAAAGTTCAGAAAAGGGCAACAAAAATGATTAGGGGTATGGAACGGCTTCCGTATGAGGAGAGATTAATAAGACTGGGACTTTTCAGCTTGGAAAAGAGACTGCTAAGGGGAGATATGATTGAGGTCTATAAAATCATGACTGGTGTAGAGAAAGTAGATAAGGAAGTGTTGTGTTATGAGAAGTAGTAAACAAGAACTAGGGATCACCAAATGAACTGGTGGTTTAAAAGAAATAAAAGGAAGTATTTCTTCACACAAGTGAAACTCCCTGCCAGAGGATGTTGTGAAGGCCAAGACCATAACAGGGTTCAAAAAAGAAGTAGATAAATTCATGGAGGATAGGTCCATCAATGGCTATTAGCCAGGATGGGCAGAAATAGTGTCCCTAGCTTCTGTTTGCCAGAAGCTGGGAATGAGCAACAGGGGATGAATCACTTGATTACCTGTTCTGTTCATTTCCTGTTCACTGGCCACTGTCGGAAGACAGGATACTGGGCTAGAGGGACCTTTGGTCTGACCCAGTAGGGCCATTCTTATGTTCTAACCTGAAACAGGGCAGGAAATTAAGGAATTTTCTTGAGCAGAGAAACCATATAATAGGCTCTGATGCAGCTCCAGTATTGGCAATAAAATCTCCATTGAGCCTGCCAAAAAGCCAGAGGTATTTCCTTGAAACAGCCTTTGACACAGCTGTAGATCTGCATCCTGTAATGACCAAGTACCTATCAGTAAAAGCAACCTTAATACTAGATATGGGAAAAAAAATTAGCAAAAACGTGTTGTAATCCTATCAGAGTCACTGGATCCTACATTTTACACAGAAAGTAAATTTTTACGCTAATGGAAACCACAGCTATTGTAGTTCATATTGAATAAGAACACAAGAATAGCCAGACTGGATCAGACCAATGGTCCATCTAGCTTAATATCCTGTTCCAGTGGAGGTCAAGATCCCTCATTTTCTCTAGTCATGCAGGTATTATGGTACGGTCTTTTTGGAGCAATAGGTGGTGATGGTGCATTTCCTAGTTTCTACTGTTAATATTCTGAAAATGTAGCCCTCAGATGTGAGGGAATGTTTAAAAAAAAGCAACACACACAAAGGTTAGGTTTTAACAAAATGCATGTTTTGTTAGTATCTTCTGTGGATTTTTATGTATGTGTGATTAGCATGTGTGGAAAGGCCAAGAAAATGTGTGTGTACTGACCAGCTTGTCGACATCCTCTTCAGCAAAGGATGGCAGCTGAATGTGTTCATTTTGCTGGTTGATTTATATTCTTTTAAAAATAGTAACCAATGGAAGCTGTCCTGGTGCTCCCAGTGATCAAGAAAACAGGTAGTAGAGAGGGGCTGGGGAGATTAAGTGCTCTGTTTTAGTCATGAGCTGATAGCAGACATCCACAAGGAGATGTCAGAGACAGAAAGCAAGAGAGAGAGACTGAGATTTTACCTTGGACAGGAGACAGGCCTGAAGTCTTAGAGAGATAGATCTAAGAGTTACCTGCATAGAAATGGCAGCTGAATTTGTGTTTGTGGATATGGTTACTCAGCGAAAGAGTACAAAGGCAGAAGAGAAGGTGACCAAGACAGACCCCTGTAGAACCCCCACAGAAAGCTGGAGTTGGCACGAGGAGAACCTTCTAAAGGGCACAATAAGGACCACAATCAGAAAAGTAGAGTATTATAACCCAATGTAATAAAAAATCCCATCAAAATTAAGCTAACATTTCTTGTTCTCACCTTCAAGGCCTTTACAACTGTTTCTCCCCTGCCGCCATTTCTTAGCCTGCTAAAAAACAATGCTCAATCAACCAACACTTCTCCAGTGGCCAACATCAATTTCTAAAAAATTTAAGAATGTTATATTATTCCTACCGCTTACATGTATTAGAGGTGGGTTTGATAGCACCACCTGTAGTTAAGGCCGTCCAACACTTCCCAATAGTAAGACCCAGTTTTCAGTTACTTATAACTTTGCCAAATTGTAATCATTATGGCCGACACTTTCCATGCCCCATGTCCACAACCTGAAACAACCTTAGTTCTAGACATTCTAAAATTCTGCGTACTCAGTTTTGCAATCTTAATATGGGTTGTTGTGAGGGGGAGGTTTGGGGGACAAGAGGATATAATGTGTGTATGTGCCACTTACGTGATACTCCTTTGATAAACCGTGAAAAATGGAATACATGTATTTTCTCCATGCCACAGACCACTTCACCTCCTATATCTTTAATAAGCAATCTCCCCTGGGTTTATTATAACATTTTAGGCCAATTTGTCTCGGTAGTCACAGATTTTTTTTTTAATTCAACCCCCCAGATCAATGTTTCCTCCTCCTTCCCACAAATGTGAAATTTACCCACCAAATTCACAATTCCACAAGAACCAGGATAGGCAATATTCAGTCCTAGACTATTAACTGCTGTTCTGGACATAAAACCTCAAAACTACTATGACCTTCAAATCTGTTATCTTGGCAACAACTTTACGTCTTTGGGAAAGAAGAGTCAACTTTTCAGTGTAATATAGGACTCACTTCTAGCTTTAGAGGAGCCCAAGATAATGGACTTTAAAATTATGACATTTTGAAGTACTGGAAAGCTATTTCAGATTATTTTTAGATTATTATTTTTAATAGCTCCTCCAAACATGGTAAGGTCAGTATCATTGTAACAAAGGCACTTGGATTTACAAAGGATTGATACCTAAAATAACATCGATAAAAAATTTGTAAAGCAACACTAGAATAATTTTTCAGTAAAACATAAGCTTTAAAAAGATGAATTGATAGTGTAATACAAGGGGCTTATTGACACTTATTTGGCATGACATGTATAAGCATATTTATGACTAATACAGCCATCCCAAAATCATGCTGATAAAACTTTTAATACCAAAGCATGCCATTCCATATTTTATATATACATACTTTTTAAAAAAAGTAAGAACAGAAATGGCTAAATAACTAGTCTAGGATTTCAGACTCCCTATGTAAAATATATTTTGATTGACCAACTTCAAAGAAATAAAACATTTTCTGTCCCCAAAAACAGGAGGAACTGTTTGGAAAAAAAAGCAAGTAAGCTCTAGTAAGTTCAAAACACACCAAATAAATTCTCCCCTTCACTAAAAATATATAATAAAATAAGGTAACTGGACTTTAAGCAGTGCTGACTTTTAGGAGAAGAGTACTCTATGCTGCTGGAGATTAATAATGAGTATACAACTGGACTGGATCATGTACCAGTTTTACTTATCTCCTCTGCTGTTACCTCTCCTTTTGCAGTACAGATAGTGGCAATACTTTTCAAATAATATGTCTGTATCAAGTTATGAACCCCATTTTGTACTGCAAACAGTGCCCAGCATCAGAAAAGTGTCTGATAGTTCTTCAGTGAAGTATCAGGGAGAACTATATGGAGCTATCAACTCTGAATGACTCTCAGTTGCTGAACCACCCCCAGGGAACAACAGTTCCTCTACAAAGGGACTTTCAGGTGGGGTATGTATGACTGAGGGAACGGGTTGGAGAGTCCCAGTGGAGTACATGGCAAAGGAACAGTCTCTACTTAAAACATATGCACTGCTGTGTGTAAGGATGCTGACCACTACCATAGGAAAGAAGGGCTTGCAGGAGAGAGAGAACAAGAGAGAGACTGTCCAGTCTGACAAACCCCAGACTCACAAGAAGGGCTAAGATCAGACAGGGGAATGTGCCCCTCAGGACTTGTGTTGTTTTTCAAAGATCTGTAACTCCAAGTGCTTTTAAGAGTAAAGTCACTGTTAAGAAATTCCTTTGCTAATTCTCCGTTTCTTGCTTTCTTGCAACACTGTCCCTAAACGGGCTGAACTAGAAATCCAGATAGATCACAACCTAGGTCAGAGGTGGGCAAACTACAGCCCGCAGGCCACATCCAGCCCGCGGGACCATCCTGCCCGGCCCCGGAGCTCCTGGGCCTGGAGACTAGCCTCCAGATCCTCTCTGGCTGTTCCCCCTGCCCCCGCAGCCTCAGCTCACTGCGCCGCCGGCGCAATGCTCTGGGCGGCGGAGCGGCGAGCTCCTGGGGCAGCGCAGCTGCAGAGCCTGGCCTGACCCAGTGCTCTGTGCTGCGTGGCAGCTACTCTTGCTGCAGCCATGCTGCCAGCCACCAGTACTCCAGGCAGCGCGGTAAGGGGGCAGGGAGCGGTGGGGGGGGTTGGATAGAGGGCAGGGGAGTTGGGGGGGAGGGGTCAGGGGCCGGGGGTGTGGATAGGGGTCGGGATGGTCAGAGGGCGGGGAACAGGAAGGTTGAATGGGAGCAGGGGTCCCGGGGGGGGCCTGGATGGGTCCATGGGGGGCAGTTAGGGGCGTGGTGTCTGGGGGTGGTCAGGGAGAAGGGGTGGGGCATTCAGGAAGGAGAGGTGGGGTTGGATGGGGCAGGGGGTCCGGGGGGACATCAGGCAAGAGGGGGGGTTGGAGGGGTAGGAGTCCGGGGGGGGGCGTAGGGGGGCGAGAAGTGTGGGGGGAGGGGCCATGCTTGGTTGTTTGGGGAGGCACAGCCTCCCCTAACTGGCCCTCCATACAATTTCAGAAACCTCAGGTCAAAAAGTTTGCCCGCCCCTGACCTAGATGGAACTCTGGGAGAGCATGTATAAGCAATAAGGGAGCTCAGGAGGTCTCACATTTCAGGAGGTTATGCTTAGCTGTCAGAGAAATTTAAAGGAGAGACAGGGAAATAACACTACAGTAAATTAAACAGCAAATTTTGTCCAGAAATTCTCACTTTCTGCAGGAGCTGCACTGCTCTGGTCTCCAGCACAAAGGCAGAAAACTGGGAGAAGATGCCAAAGAGACAAGTCATTTGGGTCATTTTGTGTCTCTGGTTGACAAAACTAAGAACACCATCACATCCTGCGAGCAAGAGTAGCTAGCCAGTACAGACTGCCAGAGATCTTACAGGAAAAATATTCCATTACCACCATAAATGCATATAGTACCATTTTAGGGTGACTCTTATATGTTTTATTATTATTCAGGATATCATAATGGATACCCATCATTGAGCCAAAAATCAAATTACTATACAACAGTAGCTCTCTTTTCCTTGTCTTAAATTGCAGGGCTATGAGAGAGAGCAGGCACCTAATACAGGAAGGGTGTCTCAGGATTTGAATCATAAAACCTAAAGAAGGATTTTAAGTCCACGGTACACATCCTTTCTGGACTAAAACTTTACTTGCAGAGTATCAGCCAAAGTTGGAAATTTACTTGATGACAAATTGTGAAAAGAAATGATTTTGGAATTTTGTCATTTTAAACAACAAATGCAATGGTTATAAAGATCAGGCTTATTACTATGCATTCTGTTTATAGATGCTTAGCACAGATAATTAATTTGTCTTTTTTTTTTAAATACACATTTTGGAAAAAAGCATCAAGATGCCATAATTGTAGAAATTTGTTTAATAATGAAAATTTGTTAGAATATTTTATTAACAAACAACAGATATCCATACGTGTCTAGGTGCCATAAACGCACAACTACAGTAGAATCTTGATTTTACAAACACCAATCTTATGGAAGACCAGTTATACAAACCATTTTCCTGATTGGGTGAGCGAAAGAGGGAGGCAGAAAAATTACCCAACGGAAGTGATGTTGATGAA
Source organism: Lepidochelys olivacea (assembly GCF_965140295.1). Taxonomy (NCBI): domain Eukaryota; kingdom Metazoa; phylum Chordata; order Testudines; family Cheloniidae; genus Lepidochelys; species Lepidochelys olivacea. The sequence goes on from NC_140416.1 coordinate 76,566,712, forward strand.
GAACAAGTTGACATCTCTTTAGATTCCAATGCCTTCAACTGGAAATTGTATGCAGTGGTTTGAAGGACAAAAAGAAAGTGATGCGCTGCACTACACTGCAATTTATACACTGCACCTATTGTTATTTTGAGATGGTTTAATTTTATGAACTCAGTTCCCAATTAGTTAATAAAACAACAGTTCTACTATATTACTGCAATGATGCCACAAACCCAAAAGTTTTCAAAACAGAACTCTGCCAGTTTGCTACCTACAAATCATCTCTTCTCCTCTCCTTCATTATTCTAGGAAGCATGTCCACAGTCCTCTAAGAAAACACCACCACTGAAATTTTGAACCTGTAAAACTAATATATTCTGCTAAGAGTTAAAGCCTAGCATACATGCCATGTACTCACAGTAAGAAATAAATCTAACTACAACTATCTAAACTTGCTTTCAACACCTGCAGGAGGCATTTCCAGTTGCTAGGATATTATGTGGCATATTAAGTTACATAAACATCCTCACAGAGCTAGTACTGAGAGTGTCATAACATTCAAGGATAGTAAAATTACTATCCAGAAAATAATGCTTTCAGTAGAGTTGGTGGGCTTTTGTTTGCTTTGTTAAATATTCACTTTTAAAATTCTTAAAGAGCTGAAGGACAGAACAAGACCAATCATGGACTTAAAAAAAATCCCTCCATAAATAACTCCATATTCAGCCATACCATAACATTTCCTCTTACTTCCTCATTGCAGGCAGACGTCCTTTCCTGCTGACAACAAACAGATCCCACTGAAATTGGAAGTTTCTCTCTTGTGGCATCTGTGAACATGTTGAATATCAATACAGATCTCTCCAAACTCACCTCATGCATTTCTATACTCACTTTAGATTTCATTACAGCACCCTTCGCTGTAGTACCTAGCTGCTGTACATATTTAAAACGTATTAAGAGTTCTCTCAAATATAAGACCTAAATCCTTTGTCCTTCCCTTCTTCATGGACTCCCCTTGGACGCAGAACACGCATCCGTGGATGCTGGATGTGAGTGGTATGTGGATAAAATCAGTCTCCTATTCCCTTCCTCCAATTCACCAAGGGATATGCACATGAGATGATTTAGGTAAATGAGGCACAACTTGCACAACATCCTTCCCCAGGTCCCATACTGCCACCACTGAGCCGTCCCACCCCACATCCCCTTGGCAAGTTCTTCTCCCTTGTGAAGGGACAGGAGAAAAGAGCAGGATCAGATACTCATACATTTCACCCTCAACCCACACACAGAGTTCCAATTCTCTGAATGGATGTGTTGAATGTGAAAAGTGTGTCCATGGGCAGTCTCTTGGGGCACCAGGAACTATACCACAGATAGGCATTACACGACACATTCCCTCAATAAAATGGAGTTGCTTCACACAAAAGGAAGTCCTAGAAACTTTGCAGTAAAACAAATCACCATTTGCAACTCTGTTTCAAGCCCTTTTCAGCAAGTGAGAGATAAGAATCTCTAAAACCCATACTAAATTGAAATTAACAACAGCTCTTTCAGAGGAAATCTACCACTCACCCTAATTCTTGCCATAAAGTGGCCAGTACTTAATAAACCAAAGCTCAATGCAGCCAACCTCTCCCTATATTACTTTGTATTCAATCTTCCAAACCACATATTCATGACCTACAGATTTGATTATTGTAATTATCTGTACATATTATATATATGAAACCACCCACCTTTAAAAAAAAACAAAGCTACAAGTTGACTCACAAGACAGCAGCCATCTGCTCAGTAACACAGGCTGCTGAGAACACATCACCTCATTGTTCCACTCTTAACTACTCCCAGATGGAACAAATGGGTCAAATACAAGGTTTCAATCCTCACCTTCAAAACCCTCCCTAAGACTGGACCCAGTTATCTCAGGGACACCCTTTTCCCGCATGACCATGATCTCCCATGACAGCTACTGTCAGTATCAAGTGATGAGAGAAATTTCTTGGTGACTGGCCTAATACAATACTATGCATTTGTGTTGTATAGTAAATCCTCGCTTAACGCTGTAGTTATGTTCCTGAAAAATGCTACTTTAAGCGAAACTATGTTAAGCAAATCCTATTTCCCCATAAGAATTAATGTAAATAGAGGGGGTTCAGTTCCAGGGAAATTTTTTTCATCAGACAAAAGACTATATAAATAAAATATATTGCCCCTTTAAGTACATTGACCCACTCTAAGTACACTGCCTTTTTAAGTAGATCAGCAAGTTGCTGCTGCAAGCAAGCTCCATCTGTCCTACACCCTACCGTATCCCCCCTTGCTCTGTGGAGATAGGATAAGGAGCGGGGGAGGGCAGGAGCAGGGGGACACCCTGACATTAGCACCCTTTCCCCCACTCCCCTCCACTGCACAGCAAGGAGGCGGCTCCCAGGAGCAGCTCCAAGGCAGAGGGCAGGAACAGCACAGGGCAGTGGAAGGAGGGACAGCTGAACTGCCCGGCAACTGATAGCCTACTGGACGGCTGCCACACAGGGAACTTAAGGGAGCTGATGGGGGGGGGGCCTGCCAGCTCCCATCAGCTAGCTGCAACCGTCTGCTCTTTCTGCAAGCAGTGGACACAGCAAGCGACTCTCAAACATTATAAGGGAGCATTGCGCAACTTTAAATGAACATGTTTTCTAATTGATCAGCAGCAACATAACGTAACAACATTAACCGGAATGACATTAAGTGAGGAGTTACGGTACATGATGAGGTCCTTAAAATAATGAAGATATTTCTCATGAAAATAATCTGGTGCAAATAATATGCAAAGCAACATTTTGCATATCTTCTAAATTACACTGAAATACAGAAGCAATCATTTACTCAGCCATAAAGAAAGGATTTGAAAAATATTCTACAGAAAAAAACCAAAACACAAAAACTTTATAGTCTATTCCTCTGCTAATGAGGCTTCAAAGGAGAAGGGCCTTGGTACTGAGACGCATGGCTAACCCCAAAATTTAGCAGATAGGACTTAAATGAATTAGATCAGTGGATATAGCAGAAACAAGCTCAAAATGACCCTAAAGTACGTTAGGGTTTCTCTATGCAACCCCAGCAGCATGGACTACATGGGACAAAAGACTCTTTTTCCCATAATGCACACTAATGCTGATTTTGGACACATCAAGCCCACTAATGCTGATTTTGGACACATCAAGCCATTAAAATAGTTTGCTTGGGGCTTATACAGAAAAATAATGGAATAAGGGTACTCTTGTGCACTCCTAAGAGTCAAAATTGATATGAACCTAAAGTACAAGAAATGAAAATTGCATTTCAGTAGGCTCATTACACCATTCTCTCCAACACATTGTCATTTCAGAAACTTTATGAAAATTACCAACATATGATTACTCTTCAGTTTTGTTAAGATCCAATAATGACAACTCTTCAACTGGTTGGAGAGAATCAGTAAGCTTGGGATACATTTATTACACAATCTCTTTTAAAGTTAAAAACAAATCAACATGGCCGCAGTCTTGATATTGACTCTACTCACGTTGACCCCTGTATCATTTGGCGCTGCACGGACACCTACTACTCCACAGTTTAAAAATATATAGGACAATATCCAGAGACAACAGAATTAAAATTTGAACGTCAATAGTAACATATAAATGTGAGGACAGAAAGCCAGCCAATGCCCAATTATATCAGCTGAGAATCTGGCTCTGTACCTTTATGTATTATTTCTGAATGTATATATTATAGGCAGAGGTGGTAGCTCTGCCTAGTATTAAGATTGCCCAAAATTTCTCATGAAAATACCCTGTTTGCTTATCTTTGCCAAACTAACTGTTTGGGTTAAAATTTTTCAGGTCAGGTCTGCTTCTGGCTGCATTTTATTTTAAATTCCACCAAAATGGTTCAGTCATTTCTGAATATGAGAGTAGAGAAAAACACACTGTTTTGTCCATGTTAAAAGAGTCAGGCAACTTTTTCTTTTAAAAGCTCTAAGCCCCCATTTTTTGGAAAAAGAACTTGAAATTTGGCAGGGGAAGGGAACGTAGTTATTGCTGCCTCCATGAAATTTGTCACCAAATTTTGGCAAATTATACGTCTTTGAAAAAAAACCCAGCTTACACATGCTCATTAGGGACTTTAGAGATATGGAGCTAAACTCCACAGTTTCCATCCATATTGGGCATGCCTCAGGCCAGGAATTTTCTTTGCAATTCCAGCTCAGGGCTACTCTGGGCCTCACCTGGTCTAACTAAAAGCAGTAAGGATCTCTCTTGGGCTCTCAATGCTTCCCGTATTGATGCCTAAGCAGTGTGGAGGAGGAAGCTGCATGATTGTAAAGCAGAAGGGACAAGGAAACTGGGACTGGTAAAAACAGGAGAGGAGTGTACTTGGGAACCAGTGAGAGGAAAAGAGACTGAGATCGGGTAAAGTCAAGGAGAAAACAGACTGGGAACCATGGAGGGAACGGGGGCAAAGAGAAAAATCTGAGGAGGAGCCAGGGTACAAGGGCAGAATTGGGACTGGCTGAGCAAGGAAGGCTAGGATTGGGATGAGATGCCTGAGAACTGGAAATTGGGATTGGCTAAGTGAGAAGAATGGACTGGGAAAAGGAGCAGGGGTGAGGAAGAGACAGGTTAGAGGGGACAGGGCAGAATGGGTTGAGCTTGCAGGGAACTGTCAGAAGCATCTGTGGTCACTAGACTGCACTTCCTCTGCAGAAGCCGGAATGGAACCCACAATTCCTGAGTTTCCATTCTTCTGCTTTCAGCAAGTATCTGTAAAACCCAGTGTGCTGTGTCTCAGCCCCCTGTAGTGCTGATCTACACAGAGGATAAATTATATTTGTCATAAATATAAAGGGAAGGGTAAACCCCTTTAAAATCCCTCCTGGCCAGAGGAAAAATCCTCTCACCTGTAAAGGGTTAAGAAGCTAAAGGTAACCTCGCTGGCACCTGACCAAAATGACCAATGAGGAGACAAGATACTTTCAAAAGCTGGGAGGAGGGAGAAAAACAAAGGGTCTGTGTCTGTCTGTATGATGCTTTTGCCGGGGACAGAACAGGAATGGAGTCTTAGAATTTAGTAAGTAATCTAGCTAGGTATGTGTTAGATTATGATTTCTTTAAATGGCTAAGAAAATAGCTGTGCTGAATAGAATGAATATTCCTGTCTGTGTGTCTTTTTTTGTAACTTAAGGTTTTGCCTAGAGGGATTCTCTATGTTTTGAATCTAATTACCCTGTAAGGTATTTACTATCCTGATTTTACAGAGATGATTCTTTTTTACTTCTGTTAAAAGTCTTGTAAGAGAACAATGAAAAAGTATTCAGTTTCAAGATCAAAGGGTTTGGGTCTGTGGTCACCTATGCAAATTGGTGAGGATTTTTACCAAACCTTCCCCAGGAAGTGGGGTGCAAGGGTTGGGAGGATTTTGAGGGGGAAAGACGTGTCCAAACTACGTTTCTTCAGGAACCCAGATAAAGTTTGGTGGTGGCAGTGGAAGTCCAAGGGTAAAATAGTTTGTACCTTGGGGAAGTTTTAACCTAAGCTGGTAAAAGTAAGTTTAGGAGATTTTCATGCAGGTCCTCACATCTGAACCCTAGAATTCAGAGTGGGGAAGGAACCTTGACAATATTACTATCAGTTACTTCGTTAGTTCAAGAGGCGGAGGTCTGCACAGTGGATCTAGAGCTTCCAAAACCTGCTGATAACCCATGGAACTGTCAATATATCACATCACATGATTGAATTATCAACTACTATGCCTCCCTAATTGGGCACCCAAGTTAGTGGATGCATTTCACGTTAATCTCTTCCTGCTGCAGTTCCCCAACTGTGAAGTAGGAATAAAAATACCCCCACATCTCACGGGGTGTTCTGAAAATAAAATTAATTAATATTTTTGAAAAACTCAGATACTATAATGAATAGCACCATAGAAAAGACCAGGAGAAAATTAATAATTTTTTGATAATTAGTCCTACTGAAAACAGTCACATGATCAAATAATTAAATATTATATCGTAATACATACACACAAGGGGGCTGAACTAAGGTTGCACAGGGTCTAAGTCTGGCTCTTTTAAAAAAGAAAAAAAACAAAAACAACTTTTGCATGCTCAACTTTGCAGCCTTAATAACATTCCTTAAAAGTATTTATGTGTAACACATACACACAATGGGATTCTGTGCATGGGCATTGTTCTACCCACAGCACATGTAAAAACACAAAATGAAATCAACTGACACTACTCAACAGTAAAAAAAAAAAAAAAAAACCACACACACCTGGTTCTTGGGAAGGGAAAATATATACCATCTAAAAGAAAATTATCAATCTCTACATACTTGTCTCCTCTAGCTATTTTCTTTTTTAGCAAGCCAAAAACTAACTTCAGATAACTTTCATATACTTTACCTCTCTTGTCGTGAAAGAGATGTCCCCCATTCCCCAACTTTTTATATATATCTAGATCACATTAAATATTTATTAGCAACAATCAACCTTACAATAAATTAAACATTCAGTTCCACCCAACGACAATGTATGAATCTTTGAGAGAAAAAAAAACTTTTGTAAGTGGAAACTGCATTGGGGTGATTAGTGATGTAGATACAGATATATATGGCAACTTAAAAGTACTGGATGGCAGGCAATTGAATGAGTGGATCAGACTATCTGTAAATTATACTGACTATAATCTGTGAACTAATGAAAAACCTAACCATATTTTCTTTTATATTGCTCCTTTGAACACTAATACTTGCACCTGTCCTTAAGGTATCTTGGAAACTGAGTTACGTTTATGGACATGTAGCCAATAACTAGCTTCACAAAATATTTGCCCGGTTATTTAGAAGCAGGAAAATGAGAGCCCTAAAAAGAGAATTTCAAACTTGCTGTAATGTGAGGGCTGATAATTGGATTTCAAACCATGTCTTAACATCCTGGATTACTTGTTTGTTTTTCTTGTCTGATACAAGAATTCTATTAAATCTATGACAGGTTTCAGAGTAACAGCCGTGTTAGTCTGTATTCGCAAAAAGAAAAGGAGTACTTGTGGCTTCGATTCGGATTCGATGAAGTGAGCTGTAGCTCACGAAAGCTCATGCTCAAATAAATTGGTTAGTCTCTAAGGTGCCACAAGTACTCCTTTTCTTTTTATTAAATCTATGTTTGTCATCAGATATCACAGTATAAATAATTACAAAAATAATGTGGAAACAATATATTTATAATATGAAAGCCACTACACCAAGGGAGGTGAGGATTCTCCAAATTTAAATGGCCATTGTCAAGTAGTTTCAACTCCAAATGTTAGGTCTTTAAAACAGTCTCTTACACGAAATATATATTTGAAATATGTTTTGCTTAAGATTTAAATGGTTTCCTTTCATGTGTTTTTACTACAGTATTTAGTTTTGGTAGTTAAAAGGTATTTCCATTTAAACAAGGGTTCTTAAATATACAAAACATTTGTTCCTCCGGCTTCATCCTGTAGGAAAAAGACAATGCTAAATTTAGATTATTCAATCATTTCTATGGTAACAGATGGATATGAAACACAGGATTATGACTTCACTACATGATTCTGCAGAAAGAAGTTGGGTGGTAGAGGGAGAAAGATCTTATTCAACCCCTAATATCTGCAATAGTAACATGGGAACACACAATTACTAGCAAAATACATTGGCTTTTTTGGATACATGCTCTCTTTTCTTTACACTGCAGCAAATTTGAAAATCCATCCTTAAGGTTCAGTTTTCTGTTATTAAATGTCCTATTATATCCATATGTTTGCTTTTAAAAATCAATCTCTATAGCTCTGAGCAATTAAAACTATAATGCTAGTCTTAATGTAGGTCTCATACAAATAAAGCTACACAAACACTAATCTATTATTCATGAATTAAAGAGGTTGAATATAAAGAACAAATATATAGGTAAGACTAGGATGGCATACTAACAGAAGATTCATCTATGTAAAAAAAAAGTAGGGCCTAAAGGACAGGATAATATTTTACATTCAGTAGAATAAAAAAAATGTAGAAACAGTCTGTGACAAGTAATGTAAAATAAATAAATCTTCCATATGATAAATTACATTGAAATAAATACAATGAACTGATGCTAAAAATACACTTCAACATCTATAAAACTGAGGACCAGAACAATCATCATTAAACTACCATAATGCACCATGTTTGTCATAGTTTTTCAAAGATTTGGTTTAATCTACAACAAGCAAAGGCAAAAAGGGAGAAAATAAAATTCAACTATTTAATGCAGGACCATGTATAATGTAAAAACATTAAATGAAATATTTTAAAAAACAACACTTTTTAAAGAGATGTTAACTACATACAACAAATTCCTGAAACACACAAGCTTGATACTGTAAGGGATTAGACCCTAGCATACTATTTATATTGTGTTTAAACTGGTTTCAGAGTAACAGCTGTGTTAGTCTGTATTTGCAAAAAGAAAAGGAGTACTAGTAGCACCTTAGAGACTAACCAATTTATTTGAGCATAAGCTTTGTAAGATCAATACCATTAACTGCCTTATAAATATGCAGCATTATTAAACTTAATATTGATTTAACAATTAAAGTATATTACATTAAATGGATCTATATTTAATACTTTGCAGCTAATTGTACAGAGATAAAGTACTAAAACAGCATGAATTTGCATATGACTCATGGGTCAATTTCAACAGTACATATTACCAAAATAGCATGTACTGTACATAAATGAAACAGGTACTGGATTGTAAAAGTATCTCTGTGTAAAGTGTTCAGATTCTGGACATGCTTTTTAAGTACCTATGTCTGAAAATGCAGCCCTTAAAAGGGACTTGCAGAATAATTAAAAATAGACTTTATGCTTCTTTAGAACATAAAAAGATGCTTTTTTTCTTTTTTTAACAGCTAATTAGCCTACACGCCTTACAAATACTCCCAACCCAACTGGGAGAAAAGCTCTCTTTAATAAAGATTCAACAAATCAAAGCTTTCGTTTAAGAGCTGAGAAAACTCCCAATTTTTTAGTCATTGATTAAGACCTCCAGCAGAACCAAGACACATCAGTGTAACCCAATGTCGTTTTTGTGCCAACCGGTAGAGGGCACAGGGTGCATAAGAATTACAGGGATCCCTTGCATCCGGGATTTACATACTACCTCACCAAAGAAAGTCATGTAAGGTCTCTGATGAAAGCCTGCATCTCGCTGGTCATCAATCATTGAGAGATATACACACAGAAAACATGTGAGGAGTGATGTGAGGGAGGGTTAGTGGAGGAAAAAAAAACCTTTTAGGCTGTCTTCACAAATCATAAAGAAGAAAAAAGGCCATGTCACTTTTTTCCTTTGCAGTCCACCTTCAAAGGGAATCCTCCTACCATAGAGGTGTCAGAGAGTCCATCTAAACATTTTTAAATGAATGACCAAGTGAAACAACAATTCAGTTAGTAAAATAATGGTTTGACAGAATGACTGCTTATTTTCCTGGCCATAAAACTGGGCTCATCCATCATGAACACTGTGATGTAATGTTGTACTAAAACAACAACATTTAGTTTAGCATCTATAGCGTCTACAATTTTATATGTTCTTAAAATGCCTTTTAAAGTCTTCTGAGACATCATTTGTCTTCATAAAGAGACCCTTAAGTACAATTAGTCAAAAATGGAATGCAATGACATTAATGTGAAACCATTACTTTTAACTCAGTCAATATTTGCTCAATCAGCTACACTTAAATTAATAACAAATGTCTGTAAAGTAATTTAAATACTCTTTCAAACAAGTGATTCACAGAGCAGGTTTCTGGTTAAATAATTTTCTTTGTAGTTACAAACATTGTGAATCTTCCTTTCACTGCATTAGCTTTTAGCGAGGAACTATGAACTTACAGTTGTTGATACCCATCCACAAAGATTCCCTTTTAGTAAATGAAGATGTGTCCTGTTTATCTACTCTCAATTTTGTTAACACTAAGAGTTATAGAACCTAAATATTTCTCCAATTCCTACTATATACCTGATGTGCTCATTTTTTATTATACTCAGAGCTTTTCAAAAATCTTTTACTGTCTCTTGAGGAACACAAGAGGGACCTTGATACTTTCATTCCTCTGGACAGATTTCAGAATTAAAATTAAAAACGTTAAAAAAAAAAATAAAGAGTGTGTGCTGGGTTCTGACATCTTGTAGCAGACTGGCCAGGAAAGACACTGAAAAGTCAAGCCATACATGACAAGGAAAGAGAAAAAAGAAGGAAAATAAATAATAAAAAAATGGCCCAAAATGAAGAAGTGACAAAAGTCTTGCGGATCCCACCTGTATATCAATTGTTTTCTTTGCCAGTACCTCAGAGGTGATGGACCCCTTTTAACATTTCCTTGTAAAGTAATGATAAACCAAGAGTAGCAATTCTCTCTTCTTCTCACTTATATAACAGTTGTATGTCCCATAGCTTGCATTTCATTTCTGTTCTACTATGTACCTTACACTGAAGCAGGAAATTATGTACTAACAAAATCACTTTCCTGAAATCTTAACCTTCATTTTGATTTTTAACATTCTGGAACTTTACCTTACATTACAATTACTGTTATTTTTCAGGATGTGCATGAGTCATTGTAATTCCAACAGTGAACACCATTAAACAAGATTAATCTTGTATTATAGCAGGTCAAAATTTAAAAATTCTAATAATCATATTTTAGAAATTAACTTGTTTTGAAAGGCATTTATATATGTATGCACATACATACAATCTGCAAAAATAAAACTACAACATTACAAACAATGAACAATTAAGGAATCTGGAACTAACAGCTTTGCATTTTTCATGTGTTTAAAAGGCAGGTATTTAATAAATGAACATATTCAGTTCAACTCAAAAACAGAACTTACAACCACAATTATTTACTGAAAACACAGTTAAAGCCACATATGAAGAGTAATTTCCCCTGGAAACTGTACATCATGGTTAGTGGTTCAGTGAAATTTTAAAAGAAAACCAAATACTTACACACAACTCAATATTCTTGTGATCTGAGGAAGCCACAACTACCACAATTCTTTCACATCTGTTATTAAAGATATTTCCTCTACTTACTGACTTTATGTCCTACAAACCAATCTGATTTATTTTGTCATATTGAGGCAAACATTTTCAGTATAAGAAAAAAATCTCTCACAGGAAGAAAAGAAAACAAAACAAATTAGTAAAACTGCTTTTAATGGAAAGAAATACACACATTTATTCTCACACAATTTCATCTATATAGGCAGAAATTACATTTTACATTTGTTACTTCACAAGCCACAAAGCTTGGAAGCAATAGTTATTTGAGCTCTAGTAAAATGTGAATGCTGGAATTTTACCTTATCTTGAATTCTGCTATCATTAGGATTTCTACAAATTATTTTTAAAATGTATGATATTACAGAAAGATATTTCTAAGAGATCTAGAGAGAAGGGGGAGAGAGGAACAAGTTGTGACTGGATCACTGCTGTTAGGTAAATGCCCAATTAGCATTCCACTTCCAGAAGTTTTTGGAATTGGGTGTGGTAGTTTTGGGGATGCTGAATAGGTTCCCTGCAGATGGACTCAGACTCCACAGAGAGCAAGTAGTCAGGACAGCTGTTATACAAAAAGGACATGTGACCTGCATGGGTTAGGAGAAGTTCAGGCCACAAGAGCAGAAAACAGGCTCTTTTCCCCAACTCCAAAGCATTTTTCAACAGGTTAGCAGTACTGTTAACTTTCCAACATAGTGAACCGCTGACAGCATTAATTATAGAAAGAGGAAATTGGGAGGGAAAACTAATTTCTTTAGTTTAATTGCATACCTTGAATGTTATTTGATTTTAGCCAAACCGGTTTACAAATTGTCTTTTCAGTACAGCTCACCAAGTCTTTTCTTATTGAAATATGACGACAGGATGAGTGTCATCTATATTTTGCTAGTCTCAGTTTTGTATTTTTCTTTTAAACAGGGTTTTTCATTTCTATACTTAATACAGCTTGGTTGGTTAATTAGTTAGCTGACTAGCTAATTGAGTAATTCCAGCAGTTCAGCAAAGATGGAGAAAAGGGCTGCCTGGGTTCCAGCTGGTGATTTCTGCAAGCAAGAGGACGGAGGATATTATTGCAGTGCTTTTGATTCAGCAGACTATATACAGTTGATGAACAAAGACTAACGGAGACTCAGGGGAATTCAATCTAAGCTTTAGGAACTCTGACTGCCTTTTCATGGTGTGTTTGTGGAGACTAACCTGTTTATCTTCAATTAAACAAAGGATACAAAATTAAATCTAATGTATGTGGATTATAAAGTAACCTTGTTATTTAGTAGAAATTAAGCATTTATTATTTTATCATTACAAATTTTCATAAAGTTGGTACTTAATTTTTAAGTTGATTCCAATTCTTCTTTTTGAACTTAACTGTGTGCAATCCTTGCTGCAAATCCTGAAATGGCTGAATTCCAACTCTCCACATTCTTTTCTACAGGAATTGTATTGAAGCACTAGAAGAGAGTGATGGTAAAGCAAACTCTTGCTTATCCAAAGGTTACAATTACATTACTGTAACTAAAGATAATATTGATGTTAACCTCATTATAAAAGTGCTTATTTATATTTTTAAAAGACCTGGGTTTAGTTGCTTATAAATTTGCCAAATAAACCGATCAAGCTGAAGTTCTCAGTATTGGAGCAGGTTTTTTTTTTTAAATTTCAACAAAAATGGCTCAGCCATTTCCAATGGCAAACAGTCTATTTTTCCCATGTTAAAACACTTATTACAATCTTTTCATTGAAAATCTTTAGACTCTCCATGCCTGATGTCACAGATGTACCTTTTGCTATTTCCATAAAAATACAGCAAAATTTGGCTAAATTATAAGCTGCTGGAAATTGCAGTTCACACATGTTCAACAGAGGCTGCAAGCAAAATTCTCTATAGAGTGAGTCTGCACTGAGCATGCTTCATCCCCACACAGCTCCTAAGTACCAACCACAATGAGCATACCCAATCCACAGAAATTGACTCAGCAAGCTTCAACCCAGAGCTACAGGGGTTGAGCATGCCTCTTCCTGTGATTACACCTCCTGGCAGCTACTGTGTGCCAGCCACCACAGCTGAGAGCAGGAACTCACTCTCTCCAGTGCTCTCAGTGGTACCATAGCTGGAGCCCAGACAGCATGGAGAAAATGGAATAGCAACCTAACTTGCTCAAATGCAGAGGGATGGTGGGAAAGAGTGCAGGCTGAGAGCACAAGAGCATGGAGGAGAAGGCAGACTGAAGGTGAGGAGAGAGGCAGGGGATGAGAAGAGGAGGAGACAAGTTGAAGGGGGACATGCTGCTAGGGGACAGGGGAAGAAGGAGTTGTAACCACTAAAGAATACTCTGCTCTAGAACCTGAAACTGAAACCAAGATTCTTAGTCCCAACATTCCTCTTCTGTCAGTAAATAGCTGTGAAACCCACTGGCAAAATGCTGATCCACACTCCACAGGGTTAATTTGTTTTTCTTGCGAAGTCAAGTGAATAAAATTTAGGAAATGCCAGAATCAAAGTTGTCTATGAAACCTCACAAAATTAAGCTATAACCTGAATGCCCACAGTGAACTCACACAAGAAGAGAGGCAATCTTAGAGGACCCAAAAATATTTAAGCCTTTTTGTTTAAAATTAAGACCATAAATTTTACTTGGAAACAAACCGAAAGATCACTAAAGATCATGGAGCACAGATATAATGTGCTTTTCAGCAAAAAAATATGCTTTGACAAGAGAGCAGCCACACTATCAACTGAAGTTTCCTAATGAGTTTATGGAGTAACCCCATGCAACAGCATGCTGCACTAACCCAATCCCCAGGTGACAAAGGCCGGGATTACAACAGCTGAAAGAAAAACATTTTCTAGGATGATGAAAAAAAAAGGTTAAGTTGAACATAAGGAAATTTTTTTCTTTAAAAATAATAGGAAATTAGATACATAAAACTGTATTAAAAGAATATTATAGTTGCAAAGGCAAGCACTCAAAATTTAGGAAATGACTAAATTAAATTGTCTATGCAACATTAATTCTTCTCATTTTCACATATGTATGATGAAACGCAGTATTCATTATTTTAATGTTATTTTTTTCCTACAGGTCTCCTGCCCCTTTCATTACACAGGATGGACAGTGCTCAGGGAATGAATCAAGGTTACACAGTGAATGAAACTGTTGTCTATACAGTATCAGCCTCATTTGCTGTGGAATTTGGAAAGGTTGTGCAGAGAATTCTGCTTACACAAAAGATCACTTTTTAAAAAATGTTAGCAAAGATACCTCTCCCCAAATGTCCATCACCTCAATACCTCTAAAATATTAATGCATTAAATATGAAACTTAAATAGGATTTGGACATAATACACCTCAACGCGGTCCTTGGGAGCCAAAAAATCTTACCACATTATAGGTGAAACCCCGTTGTATCGAACTTGCTTTGGCCTCGAGCATTTTCGTTATTAATAGTCACTTCCTGCCCCCTCAGAACCCTCGACCCATCCAAGTCCCCCCCCACTCCTTATCCCCTGACTACCCCCCTGCCCCTAACTACCCCTTCCAAGATCCCATCCCCATCTAAGCCCCCCTCTCCTCGTCCCCTGACTGCCCCCTCTAGAGACCCCCGCCATCCCTAATCTCCCCCAGGACCTCACCCCTTCACAACCCCCCTGCTCCCCATCCCCTGACTGCCCCGCCCCCAGAACCTCCAAACCATCCAACCCACCCTGCTCCCTGTCCCCTGACCACCCCCCCAAGACCCTCTGCCCCTTATCCAACCCCTCGGCCCCAGCCCGGCACCCTTAACACGCCACTCAGAGCAGCGTGTCAGAGCCAGAAACACTGCCGCACTGATCCGCCGGAGCGTGCAACCCCGCCCCTCAAAACGCTGCTTTACCGCATTATATCCAAATTCGTGTTATATCGGGTCGTGTTATATCGGGGTAGAGGTGTACCACCATTCAACAAATACCATTTCAAGTTAAGAATATATCATACATCTAAAAACAATAAAAAAAAATAAACAGATGTTTAGATAACTTATGCACACTGCTAAAAACTATTGAAAGAAACTGAAAGACCCACTATTCACGCTCACTCCTTATGCATGCACTGGTTTTACATAATACAACAACATAGTTTTTTTGTATATAAAGAACATTAAAGGTTATAAAGTCAAACAATCAAAAGTTAAGAAATGCAAGAATTAAGGCTCCTAGTGCAGCCTTCATTCGGCCCTCTTCCGCATATGCATTATGGTACAGCCTTTAATTTACATGAGCACATTGTTTTTTCCGCTGGACTGGCCTCATTCAGTGCATAGGATGGACCTGCTCTGGAAATGAATCAGGGTTATGGAGTGAACTGCTCCCATCCAGTCTTATTTTCCTTACTCCTCCACCCCAGCTCCTTATCGGAGTGTCTATGCCCAGCCAGTGCCAGTTCTCCCCCACACACCCTGGCTCATCAGATGTCTCCCCTCACCTTCCTTCCCCCACCACCCTGATTCCAGCCCCAATCTGCTTGCACACCCTCTCCCAATCTTCCCCCCACCCACTGGCTTCCAGATTCTTCTGGTTTCCCTCCCCAGCTCCCACTATCAGTCTCCTTGCCCAGCCAGTTCCAGTTTCCTTCACACCCACAAGCCTCTTCCCTTTCCTTGTCGCAGACTAGTTCCCCTTCCCCTCACAGGTTCAGCTTTATCCCCTCTGCATTTGAATCAGGCAGGCTCCTCCTTCACACTGCCTGGGCCCAGAAGAAGGGTCATCAAAAGCAGAAGAAAGTCTCCCTGGCTCTCACTTCCAGTGCCCAAACCCAGCAGAGCATAACAGCCCAAAGCTGCAATTGCAAGGAAAGCCCTGTTTAGCTCCAGATTGGAACATCCTCAATGGGAATGCAGTCTCCATAGAATTTGGCTTCTAAAATTGTATCTCTATTGAGCACATACAAACTACAATTTTTCAAAGGCTTATAGCTTGGCCAAATTGGGACAGATATTCAGGAATGGGAAAAGGCACATCTTTGAGATGAAGGCTGCCCCATGCTCAATTTCACATATGCTCCAAAAAACATGGAGGTCCTCAGAGGGTCTTTCAAAAAAAAACAAACCACCACACAAGGAGTCCCGTGGCATCTTAAAGACTAACAGATTTATTTGGGCATAAACTTTTGTGGATGCATGGAGTGAAAATTACAGATGCAGGGATTATTATAGTGACACATGGACTCCTCCTGACAGTGCAAATGACAGACTGGACTTCTACATAGAGTGCTTCCGCAGACATCCACAGACAAATTGTGAACGAACAGCACCACTTGCCCCATAACTTCAGCGTACAGAATGCAACATCATCCACAGTCTCTGAAACAACTCTGACATTATAATCAAAGGAGCTGACAAAGGTGCTGCAGTCATAATGAACAGGTCGGATTATGAACAGGAGGCTGCCAGGCAACTCTCCAACATCACAATGTACAAGCCACTATCCTCCAATCCCACTGAGGAGTACCAAAAGAAACTACACCATCTGCTCAAGAAACTCCTTGCTATAGCACAGGAACAAATCTACATGGACACACCGCCAGAGCTCTGACCAGGGGTATTCTATCTGATACCTAAGATCCATAAACCTGGACACCCTGGATGCCCCATCATCTCAGGCACTGGCACTCTTACAGCAGAATTATCTGGCTATTTGGACTCTCTCCTCAGACCCTACGTTACCAACACTCCTAGCTAGCTTCGAGACACCACAGTCTTCCTGAGGAAACTGCAATGCATTGGTGATCTTCCTGAAAACACCATCCTGGCCAAAATGGATGTAGACGCTCTTTACGCCAATATTCCACATGAGGATGGACTACAAGCTGTCAAGATCAGTATCCCTGATGGCTGAGCTTTGTGACTTTGTCCTCACCCACAACCATTTCAGATTTGGGGACAACTTACACCTTCAAGTCAGCAGCACTGCTATGGGTACCCGCATGGCCCCACAGTATGCCAACATTATTATGAGTGACTGAGAACACTTCCTCAGCTCTCGCCCCCTAGTGCCCCTCCTCTACTTGCGCTACATTGATGACACCTTCATCATATGGACCCATGGGAAAGAGGCCCGTCATAAATATAAAGGGAAGGGTAAACACCTTTAAAATCCCTCCTGGCCAGAGGAAAAATCCTCTCACCTGTAAAGGGTTAAGAAGCTAGGATAACCTCGCTGGCACCTGACCAAAAGGACCAATGAGGAGACTTTCAAAAGCGGGGGGGGACGGGGGACAAAGGCTCTCTCTGTCTGTGTGATGCATTTGCCGGGAACAGAACAGGAATGGAGTCTTAGAACTTAGTAAGTAATCTAGCTAGATACGCGTTAGATTCTGTTTTCTTTAAATGGCTGAGAAAATAAGCTGTGCTGAATGGAATGTATATTCCTGTTTGTGTGTCTTTTTGTTACTTAAGGTTTTGCCTAGAGGGATTCTCTATGTTTTGAATCTAACTACCCTGTAAAGTATTTACCATCCTGATTTTACTTTTTCTTCTATTAAAATCTTTTAAGAACCTGATTGCTTTTTCATTGTTCTTAAGATCCAAGGGTTTGGGTCTGTGTTCACCTATGCAAATTGGTGAGGATTTTTATCAAATCTTCCCCAGGAAAGAGGGTGTAGGGTTTGGGAGGATTTTGGGGGGAAAAGACGTTTCCAAGCGGGCTCTTTCCCGGTTATATATCTGTTAGACGTTTGGTGGTGGCAGCGATAAAGTACAAGGGTAAAAGGTAAAATAGTTTGTACCATGGGGAAGTTTTAACCTAAGCTGGTAAAAATAAGCGTAGGGGGTTTTCATGCAGGTCCCCACATCTGTACCCTAGAGTTCAGAGTGGGGAAGGAACCTTGATAAGGTCCTTGAAGAATTCCACCTTGATTTCAATAATTTCCACCCCAGCATCAACTTCAGCCTGGACCAGTCCACACAAGAGATCCACTTCCTTGACACTACAGTAGAAATAAGTGATGGTCACGAACACCACCCTATACCGGAAATCTACTGACTGCTATACTTACCTAAATGCCTCCAGCTTCCATCCAGGACACATCACACGGTACATTGTCTACAGCCAACCCCTAATATACAACCGGATCTGCTCCAATCCCTCAGACAGAGACAAACACCTACAAGATCTTTATCAAGCATTCTTAAAGCTACAATACCCACCTGGAGAAGTGAGGAAACAGAGTGAACAGAGCGAGACGGGTACCCAGAAGTCACCTACTACAGGACAGGCCCAACAAGGAAAACAGAACACCACTGGCCATCACATACAGCCCCCAGCTAAAACCTCTCCAGCACATCATCAATGATCTACAACCTATCCTGGAAAATGATTCCCCACTGTCAGAGGCCTTGGGAGGCAGCCAAACCTGAAGCCCCCAAACCTGAAGCAAATACTCCCCAGCAACTACACACCACAGAAACACTAATCCAGAAACCAAGCACTGTAACAAACCTTGTTGCCTACTCTGTCCCCACATCTACTCTAGCGACACCAGAGGACCCAACCACAACAGCCACACCATCAGGGACTCCTTCACCTGCACATCTACTAATGTGATATATGTCATGTGCCAGCAATGCTCCTCTGCCATGTACATTGGCCAAGCCAGACAGTTTCTATGTAAAAGAATAAATGGACACAAATTGGACATCAGCAATGGTAATATACAAAACCCAGTAGGCGAAAACTTCAATCTTTCTGGACATTCTATAACAGATTTGGAAGTCGCTATACTTAAACAAAAAAAAACTTCAGAAACAGACTTCAAAGAGAAACAGCAGAACTAAAATTCATTTGCAAATTTAACACCATTAATTTGGGCTTGAATAGGGATTGGGAGTGGCTGGCTCACTACAAAAGCAACTTTCCCTCTCCTGGAATTGACACCTCCTCCTCAATTATTGGAAGTGGACTACATCCACCCTGATTGAATTGGCCCTGTCAACACTGGTTCTCCTCTTGTGAGGTAACTCCCTTCTCTTCATGTGTCAGTATAATAATGCCTGCATCTGTAATTTTCACTCCATGCATCTGAAGTGGGTTTTTCTACACATGAAAGCTCATGCCCAAATAAATCTGTTAGTCTTTAAGGTGCCACGGGACTCCTTGTTGCTTTTGTGGATACCCCCTGATACTTAAATTCTGGCAACTGTTTTTTTTAAAAAAAACATGGCAAAACAACGTATTTCTGCCTAACCCTATACTTGAAATAGCTAGAGCATTTTGGCTAAAAATCTTCCAAAAGAAAAAAAAATTCAAGCTAACGCAGAAAATTAGCATGTAAAATCTCAGTCTAAACTCAGGCTGTCAAGCGATTAAAAAAATTAATCGCGATGAATCGCACTGTTAAACAATAGAATACCATTTAAATTTTTTTATTACAAATATTTGCACTGTAAAAACCAAAAAACACAGTATTTTAAATTCACCTAATACAAGTACTGTAGTGCAATCTCTTTATCATAGAAGTTGAACTTACAAATGTAGAATTATGTACAAAAAATAAAACAATGTAAAACTACAAGTCCACTCAGTCCTCCTTCTTGTTCAGCCAATAGTTCAGACTAACAAGTTTGCTTACATTTTGCAGGAGATAATGCTGCATGCTTCTTGTTCACAATGTCACCTGAAAGTGAGAACAGGTGTTCTCATGGCACTGTTGTAGCCGGCATCACAAGATATATACATGCCAGATGCACTAAAGATTCATATGTCCCTTCATGCTTTAACCACCATTCCAGAGGACATGTGTACACGCTGATGATGACTTCTGCTTGATAACTATCCAAAGTAGTGAGAACTGACGCATGTTCATTTTCATTATCTGAGTCAGATACCACCAGCAGAA
Source organism: Lepidochelys olivacea (assembly GCF_965140295.1). Taxonomy (NCBI): domain Eukaryota; kingdom Metazoa; phylum Chordata; order Testudines; family Cheloniidae; genus Lepidochelys; species Lepidochelys olivacea. Next base: position 76,586,676 of record NC_140416.1, read on the forward strand.
GGTTGATTTTCTTTTTTGGTGGTTCGGGTTCTATAGTTTCTGCATTGGAGTGTTGTTCTTTTAAGGTGTCTGAAAGCATGTTCCACACCTCGTACCTCTCAGATTTTGGAAGGGACTTCAAATTCTTAAACCTTGGGTCAAGTGCTGTAGCTATCTTTAGAAATCTCACATTGGTACCTTCTTTGTGTTTTGTCAAATCTGCAGCGAAAGCATTCTTAAAATGAACAACGTGCTGAGTCACCATCCGAGTCTACTATAACATGAAACATATGTAAGAATGCAGGTAAAATAGAGCTGGAGACATACAATTCTCCCCAAGGAGTTCAGTCACAAATTTAATTAACACATTATTTTTTAATGAGTGTCATCAGCATGGAAGCATGTCCTCTGGAATGGTGGCCAAAGCATGAAGGGGCATACAAATGTTTAGCATATCTGGCACGTAAATATCTTGCAATGCCAACTACAAAAGTCCCCTGTGAATGCCTGTTCTCAATGTCTGGTGACATTGTAAATAAGAAGTGGGCAGCATTATCTGCCGTAAATGTAAACAAACTTGTTTGTCTTCGCAACTGGCTGAACAAGAAGTAGGACTGAGTAGACTTGTAGGCTCTAAAGTTTTACACTGTTTTGTTTTTGAGTGCAGTTATGTAACAAAAAAAAAAAATCTACATTTGTAAATTGCACTTTCCCAATAAAGAAACTGCATTACAGAACTTATATGAGGTGTACTGAAAAATACTGTTTCTTTTATCATTTTACAGTGCAAATATTTGTAATAAAAAATAAATATAAATTGAGCAGTGTACACTTCGTATTCTGTGTTGTAACAAATCAATATATTTGAAAATGTAGAAAAACATCCAAAACATTTAACACATTTTAATTGGTATTCTGTTTAACAATGTGATTAAAACGGCTATTAATCACGATTTGTTTTATTAATCGCAATTAATTTTTTTGAGTTGTGATTTTTTCGCATGTGATTGTGTGATTAAATCAACAATCAACTGTGATTAAATCAACAATCCTAGTCTAAACAGTTGAAATTTTGCAAAGTTATATGACTGAAAACAGGATTTCATAATGGGGCATGTCAGGCAACCTTAATGAGAAATTACTCACCTTCTGCAGTGACTGGAGTTTTTGAGATGTGTACTCCTATGGGTACTCCATTTCAGATGCATATACCTCCCTGACCTTTGATTGGAGTGCATGTGTCCCGACACCTTTGATTGGAGAGTTTTGCCAGCAGTGTCATTTGGCCTGCACATCTTCATGCCCCATTCTGAGGGCATACACAGCTGCTCAGGCAAACCTCCTTCAGCTCCTTCTCTACCACAAAGTCCCAAAGAGGAAGTATAGGGGATGGAGGGCAGGTAGTGGAGTAATAATGGGGGGGGGCAGTGTCACATCTCACAGAATACCAGTTACTGCAAAAGGTGTGTAACCTCTCCTTCAAGTAGCATCCCTATGGGTGCTCCACTTCAGGTGACTCTCCATGAGGAGGAGGAAGCTTGGAACTTAAGATGTAATCAGGCATTTTGGGTTACAAAACACAAGCTGACATGTGCCCCAATAGCTGGAAGATAATTCCTTCTTGAGAGGTTTGAGTGTTGAGCTGAATCTTTGAGATAACGTGCTGTACAATGAGAAATCCGTTGGCAGGTAGGTGTAAACTGCCTGCCACCACATCCAGAGGAGCCACTATGAAATCTACCCAAGATACTGGTGCAAAAAAGGACTTCAAGATTTTGTTGGAGGCCGATACTGTAGAACAACAAGCTTGTCGTTTGTACTGCCAACCATACCTCTTGATAAGATCAGCCCCTAGAAAACAATCATTAAGGGGAACAGAAAACAATTATCCCTAAATGACAAAGAGAGGTGACTACAACTGCCAAGATCTTTGAAAATACCCTTGGGGCAGTGGAGAAGCCAAAAAGGATGATACTGTACAAGTACTGGACATGGTTAACTATGAAACAAAGAAATCACTTGTGAAAGGGATGAATCACAACAACATTAAAATAGGCATCTTGAAGGTCAAGAGATGCAAACCAACTACAGGAATCTAGGGAGGGAATTAGCTGCAAGGGTCACTGTGACCGGTTCCCCCCGGGGTACCACTGAGTCCTCTGACGCACCAGCCTGGGCTCCCTCTCACACTGTGCTGCTGTGACAAGCTGCAAAGCCCTCCAGCCTGCACTTTCACCAGCATTCACACGGGTAGGGATATACCCAGCTGCAGTTACACGCAGGCTCTCTAACCAACAGCTTCCCAGCCTAAGACCCCAGAGCGTACCATGGTGCCCTAGTCAAATCTGGCCAGTATATGGGTTTAATACCTGGTCCTAATGAGAACAATATACACTTGTGGTAACCAAGCAGAGATTTTCCCCAAGCACTCTAGTCAAATCTCACTGGTTTGGACTAAAACATAAAATAAGTTCATTAACTACAAAAGATAGATTTTAAGTGATAAGTGATAGTAAACAGATCAAACCAGATTACCTAGTAAATAAACACAAGCTAAGTCTGAGATACTAGAAAGATAGGATATAAACTAGCAAATTCACACCCTGACTGATGAGACAAGCAGACTGCAGAGTCTTATTGGACAAACTGCACTTGCTTTATAGCTTGGAATCTCCAGGTCATTCATACACAGGCTAGAAATTCCTTTGGGGGAAGTGCTGGACCCAGTCTACAGTTCAGTCTTTGTTCCTCAGATGCTTCCAGGTGTCTTGTGTGGGGAGTGAAGAACCACAGATGATGTCACTCCCTGCCTTATACAGCTTCTGCATATGGTGGGAACCCTTTGTTTCAAAGCTCAGTTCCCAGACCACTTTGTGAAAAAATACTGACATCCCAAGACAGAGTCCAGAATCATGTGGCCTGGTCACATGTCCTTGTAGAGTGACAGCAGTCATTACTTACAGGCTGCCTGAAGTGTTTTTAGGAAGGCTCACCAGGTGGGAGATAAGCTTCTCCTAAGGTCTATTGTTTTCCCTAATGGCTCATTGCCCTGAATAGGCCCTTCCCAACCAGCTTTCTAGACTGAAACCATCTCGTCTAGTGATAGTTACACAGCTGTAACTATATCTGAAGTACAGACAGTCAGTATTTATAACTTCAGATACAAAAATGATACATGCATACAAATAGGATAATCATATTCAGCAAATCATAACTTTTTCAATGACAGCCCACATGACTCATCTTCTACAAAATGAACAACGCATGGCACATGGATGAGCCAAACAGACATTGGTACCAAAAATACCTCATCAAAAGGGAGAGTGGCACATTTGCACCTAAAGTGAAGTACCCATAGGGACACTACTCAAAGAAGAAGTGGTGCTACCAGTCCCACCTATTTTAGCTCCCTGGTGTACCAAACACAATCAAGTTAGCCAGGCCAAGGTCCTGTTGTTTAACGTAGTTTTGCATCATTTCCTAACTAGCTATGCTTTAGGCATCAAAAATTGCTGACCAGCTTGTCACAGGTGACACGGTCATGTGATATCTAACCTAAAACACAGCAACTTCAGTACAGAACTATGATTTAGAACAAAAAACACACTATTGAAAACATTACTCTCACATGGCCTGCAAGTTTATGAGCTGAACTTTAAGAAGTGTGGAAAGAAAATGGCGAAGAGTGAGGCAGGGTGAATCATCAATTCCTGATGAAGAAGATATATTTTCTCTAGATTTTAACAAATTATTTACACTAGTCTTAATCGCTCTCTATAATATCCTACAAGATCAGGTTTGGACAAAGATTAAATGGACAGTAAAATAAATGCCAAAATCAAAGCAATCTGATTTATTTGGAAAGGAAATTGGAAGTTGGTTAGGAAGAACAAAATCTAAAAGCAGCTAATGTGACAAACAACAAGTTTAAATAGTAGCAAAACACAGTAATTTATATATAAACTTGCAAACAGGAAGTTGTAATTATATGAATTATTCTCATCTGAGATCATGCACATGGTAAAAAATGCACTTGCATCCCAAAGACTGTGTGCCTTGGAAGAAAAAAAAACAGATGCTGCAATATTAATTCCCAGAAATCGGAGATACATCCTGTAACGTAATAGTAAATAATGTACTGTGTCACTTTTAGGAACCAAAAGCAGCACATTATGACTAGATACAATTAAAATACTGAAATTCAAGACTTCCAGACACTGGACTCATGCACCAATACATACTATAGTTGCATAATACCGTTCATCTCAAATTATTTTAAAATATATATTTTATTTATCCAGGAGTCTAGACACACATTAACATATGTTAAAAAAATTAATGACCTGTACAAACCAGAACAAACCCAGAAGCTTTAGCCCTCCCCGAATCAGAAAACAAAGTCAAAAACAAACATTGCACAAAACAGCCCTCAGAGCCTCTTTACTCCTCTTCCACTTAAAAATCTTTAAAAAGTGAGCTTTGAAGCATGCCCTGAAAGTTAACAGATTTTGGCTATTCGGAACAAAGTCTTTCCACCAACCACAGAAAGGCATTTTCTTCTGGGATGGGACATAATTAACAATAAACATTGCATAACATCACCATACAACATTCTAAGTCCTGAAAAGAATAAAACCACATATAACTGAAATTTCAGGGAACACTTAATTACCCTAATTAGAATTTGACCAGGGCTCTGGAGCTGAATCTCTTATAAATGCAGTTTTTTATGCCAGTCAACATGTGAGATTACATACTATAAAATAATATGATTTTTGAGACTATTGGATTTTGGTTGTTTGTATTGTTAGCTTATGACTCCAATATGAAATCTATATATAATTTCTGTTTTACGTAGAAAGCATATTACATGCTTTCCCTGTCTAGTCCTACACCAGATCAAGCCTTATATGACAGTTTCAAACTGAGCCACGTCTTTCTTTTGACATCATCCCCTTCCAACAAAAGCAGAGTGCTAATGCTGGTTAATTTGTTTCAAAAAGACCAATTGTGCACATATGCAGGATTACTATTTCATGTAATCTCAGATACTATTTTTAGAATTATAAAACCATTTGATTTTAAAATATAGAAATATAATACTGTATGTTCTTTGTTACTATAGGTTTATATGCATAGGTTTAATTTTTCAATAATTTATACATTCTGAAGAGGGGCTTTTTTGAGGTCAGAGTTAACACATTTGTCTCTGTACAAGCACGGGGCCCACTTGTTTCATTGGTAAACCACTGGAGATTGATGGTATATCAACAAAACAGGTGTCCCCCTTTATATATGGTATAGAGATAATAGAGTCATAGAAATGTAGGGCTTGAAAGAATCTTGACAGATCTAGTCCAGTCCCCTGCATTGAGGCAGGGCAAAATATACCTAAACCACCCTCACAAGTGTGTGTCTACACTGTTCTTAAAACATCCAATGACAAGGATTCCATCCCTTAAAAGCCTATTCCAGTACTTAACTATCCTTTTAGAATTTTTTTTCTAATACTTAACCTAAATCTCGCTGCTGCAGATTAAGCCAGTCACTTCTTGTTTTACCTTCAGTGGACATAGGAGAACTGACCACCATCCTCTTTATAATAGTCCTTACCACTTCTGAAGGCTTATCAGGTCCACCCTTTGGTCTTGAGGTAAGAAGGCAAACATACCTAGTTTTTTTAACCTTTCCTCATCAGTCTGGTTTTCTAAATCTTTTTATCATTTTTTATTGCTTTTCTTTGGACTCTCCAATTTGTCCACATCATTCATAAAATGGGGCACTCGGAACCATGCACAGTACATCAGTTGACGCCTAACCGGTGCCAAGAAGAGAGGGACAATTACCTTATGTGTCTTACATATGACATTCCTATTAATACATCCCAGAATGATATCAGCTCTTTTTGCAACTGCATCACATAGTGAATATCAAATGAGTTAACAAAGACCCTCAAATCCTTTTTAGCGGTATTATCCCTTAGCCAGTTTTCCCCACTTTGTAGTTGTGCATTTGATTTTGCCTTCTTAAATGTATTACTTTGCACTTGTCTTTACTGAATTTCATCGGCACTTTGAATTCTAATCCTATCCTCAAGATCTTGCAACCCCTCAAGCTTGGTGTCATCCTCAAATTTTCTAAACATATTCCCCACTCCATTATCCAAGTCATTTATGAAAATATTGACTAGTACCAGACCCTGGCAGGATCTCACTAGATTTACCCTCACAGTTTGACAGCAAACACTAACTACTCTTAGGTTCACAACTGTTTGAGAGACCAATCTTGGAGTAATTTCATCCAGACTCCATTTCTCTAGTTTGTTAACAATGTCATGTGGAACTAAGTCAACAGCCTTACTAAAATCAAGATACATTACATCTGTAACTTCTATCCACTAGACCAATAGCCCTCACAAAGAAGGAAATTATGTTGGTTTGGCAGGAGTTGTTCTTGAAAAATGCATGTTGGCTATTACTTATGCTATTATCCTCTAGGTTCTTACACATTGATACCTGGAAAGATATTGGAACAATTTATTAGAAAAATCAAAGTTAGACCAATCACAAGCCTATCATTCCCCAGGGTCCTCTTTGTTCCCCTTTTTTAAAGCTAGGTTCTATGCTTGCCCTTCTCCAGTTCATTGGGACCTCACCTATCCATGAGTTCTCAAAGAAAATTGCTAATGATTCTGAGATTGCATCAGCTAGTTCCTAAATACCCTAAGATGAATTTCATCAGGCAGATGGCCTGCAAGAGAGGTGTACGGTGCACCCAGATCAGAGTGCCGTTGATAATGCTCTAGATCGGACATACTGCAACACAGAATTTTTGAAGTACTATTTTGAAGCATGGCAAAAATGTTGTAGTTTTGACACCAGAGAACTTTCTGTATCATCACACTACCCTTGAAGTTTCAAGCTGAAGTGTACTGAGTTTCAGCCAAACTTGTCCACTAAGGTACTGTGTATGGTAAGTAAGCTTTTACCTCCAACATGAAAATTATCCTCAGGCAACTAATAGCTGGTGGAATCTAATAAGCAAGTACTGGGTATTCTACTGTTGGAGAACATTAATGTCTCAGTGTCAAGCAAGCAGGTGTTATTTCCATAAAGACAGCAATTGTTCCACCACTGTTCAAGAAACCATTTCCTAATGCTGACAGTCTTGCGAGTTAAGAGTATTTCTGAACTTCCTTTTTTGGATAAGGTTATTGGCAAAACAAAAAGGAGGATTTGTGGCACCTTAGAGACGAACAAATTTATTTGAGCATAAGCTTTTGTGAGCTACAACTCACTTCATCAGATGCATTCAGTGGAAAGATTTATATACACAGAGAACACGAAACAAATGGGTGTGTTACCATACACACTGTGACGAGAGTGATCAGGTAAGGTGAGCTATTACCAGCAGGAGAGCGGGGGGAACCTTTTGTAGTGATAATCAAGCTGGGCCATTTCCAGCAGTTGACAAGAACCTCTGAAGAACGGTCGGGGGGTGGGTGGGGGGGAATAAACACGGGGAAAGAGTTTTACTTTGTGTAATGACCCATCCACTCCCAGTCTTTATTCAAGCCTAAGTTATTGTATCCAATTTGCAAATTAATTCCAATTCAGCAGTCCTCTCGTTGGAGTCTGTTTTTGAAGTTTTTTTGTTGAAGAATTGCCACTTTTAGGTCTGTAATCGAGTGACCAAAGAGACTGAAGTGTTCTCCGACTGGGTTTTGAATGTTATCATTCTTGACGTCTGATTTGTGTCCATTTATTCTTTTACATAGAGACTATCCAGTTTGGCCAATGTACATGGCAGAGGGGCATTGCTAGCACATGATGGCAATATATCACATTGGTAGATGTGCAGGTGAATGAGCCTCTGATAGTGTGACTGATGTGATTAGGCCCTATGATGGTGTCTCCTGAACAGATATGGACACAGCTGGCAACAGGCTTTGTTGCAAGGATAGGTTCCTGGGTTAGTGGTTCTGTTGTGTGGTTGCTGGTGAGTATTTGCTTCAGGTTGGGGAGCTGTCTGTAAGCAAGGACTGGCCTGACTCCCAAGATCTGTGAGAGTGAGGAATTGTCCTTCAGGATAGGTTGTAGATCCTTGATGATGTGTTGGAGAGGTTTTAGTTGGGGGCTGAAGGTGATGGCCAGTGGCGTTCTGTTATTTTCTTTGTTGGGCCTGTCCTATAATAGGCAACTTCTGGGTACTCTTCTAGCTCTGTCAATCTGTTTCTTCACGTCAGCAGGTGGGTATTGTAGTTGTAAGAATGCTGGATAGAGATCTTGTAGGTGTTTGTCTCTGTCTGAAGGGTTGGAGCAAATGCAGTTGTATCGTAGAGCGTGGCTGTAGACAATGGATCGTGTGGTGTGGTTTGGATGAAAGCTGGAGGCATGTAGGTAGGCATAGCGGTCAGTAGGTTTCCGGTATAGGGTGATGTTTATGTGACCATCGCTTATTAGCACTGTAGTGTCCAGGAAGTGGATCTCTTGTGTGGACTGGTCCAGGCTGAGGTTGATGGTGGGATGGAAATTGTTGAAATCATGGTGGAATTCCTCAAGGGCTTCTTTTCCATGGGTCCAGATGATGATGAAGTGATCATCAATGTAGCGCGAGTAGGGGCGTTAGGGGACGAGAGCTGAGGAAGCGTTGTTCTAAGTCAGCCATAAAAATGTTGGCATACTGTGGGGCCATGCGGGTACCCATGGCAAGTGCAGCTGATTTGAAGGTATACATTGTCCCCAAATGTAAAATAGTTGTGGGTAAGGACAAAGTCACAAAGTTCAGCCACCAGGTTTGCCGTGACATTATCGGGGATACTGTTCCTGACGGCTTGTAGTCCATCTTTGTGTGGAATGTTGGTGTAGAGGGCTTCTACGTCCATAGTGGCTAGGATGGTGTTTTCAGGAAGATCACCAATGGATTGTAGTTTCCTCAGGAAGTCAGTGGTGTCTTGAAGATAGCTGGGAGTGCTGGTAGCGTAGGGCCTGAGGAGGGCGTCTACATAGCCAGACAATCCTGCTGTCGGGTGCCAATGCCTGAGATGATGGGGCGTACAGGATTTCCAGGTTTACAGATCTTGGGAAGCAGACAGATTACCCCTGGTCGGGGTTCCAGGGGTGCGTCTGTGTGGATTTGATCTTGTGCTTTTTCAGGGAGTTTCTTGAGCAAATGATGTAGTTTCTTTTGGTAACCCTCAGTGGGATCAGAGGGTAATGGCTTGTAGAAAGTGGTGTTGGAGAGCTGCCGAGCAGCCTCTTGTTCATATTCCGACCTATTCATGATGACGACAGCACCTCCTTTGTCAGCCTTTTTGATTATGAAGTCAGAGCTGTTTCTGAGGCTGTGGATGGCATTGTATTCTGCACGGTTGAGGTTAGGCCCAACAAAGAAAATAACAGAACGCCGCTAGCAATCACCTTCAGCCTCCAACTAAAACCTCTCTCTGTGTACATAAATCTCTCCACTGTATTTTCCACTGAATGCATCTGATGAAGTGAGCTAGCACTCACGAAAGCTTATGCTCAAATAAATTTGTTCATCTCTAAGGTGCCACAAGTCCTCCTTCTCTTTTTGCGGATACAGACTAACATGGCTGCTACTCTGAAACCTGTTATTGACAAAGTTGAGCATGGTTTGCCTTTAAACCTTTCACTGTGCTATTAGGTAAGGGTATGAATCAGAAATGGTGTTTATATGTCCTTGGATTTAAATGTCTAATCACAACAAGAAAAAGGCAGGTTTCTATGCTCATTCTTTCAGCTCTTTCAATTATCTTCAGTGCCTTTCACTGAGATCCACACTAATTCTGAATGAGATAAAAATCAATTATTCGAATGTTTTCCCCCACTCTCCCATCAGATGTAGTGGCAGTGTACATCTGCTCACATGGGAGCTTCTGGATTCTATCACCCCTCATTTTGGCATATGAAACTCTACTACATAAGTTATAGATTTTCATCTGTGATGTCATCAGTATATCATTTCTCTTTGGTCACAACAAGATGATGTGATCTTCGATTCCCCAGTACCTGGTTTAGACCAAGGTTTGGATTTAAGCAACCTGAATAATAATCTAGGACAGACAAAGATGGTCATCATTTGCTGGAAAGCAAGGGAAAATACTTGAAAATGGTGGCAGAGGTGCTGTCTCTCACCCTTACTGAAAAAGTAATTCCCTCCTTTCTCAAATAAGTTCACTATCTGGGGCTCTTCGGGATCCTTGATTGCTCCTGGAGTCCCACAAGACATTGATAGAAAGAAGCATCCTTTCCATCTGCATTTGGCTAGCTGATTGTGACCATTTCCCTTCACTGTCATTCATACAGATAGAACAAGGAATAATGGTCCAAAGTTGCAGTGGGGGAGGTTTAGGTTGAATATTAGGAAAAACTTTTTCACTAGGAGGGTGGTGAAGCATTGGAATGCGTTACCTAGGGAGGTGCTGGAATCTCCTTCCTTAGAGGTTTTTAAGGTCAGGCTTGACAAAGCCCTGGCTGGGATGATTTAGTTGGGGATTGGTCCTGCTTTGAACTGGGGGTTGGACTAGGTCCCTTCCAACCCCGACATTCTATGATACCTTTATGGTCTACGGGCAAGACTATGTTAATGTAAGGCTACCCAGAAGACAACTCTGAATCTTCAGCTAGGGCTAAATACAGTTGATCAGTTGTTTATCAGTGTCAGCTGCAGGGAACACACAGCTAACTATTATTCTTAAAAAGCTGCAACAGCTTACAGTTTGTCTTTAGGTGCAATTCAAAGAGTTTAACTTTGATAACTTGGGCCCTAGCTACCGGAAACAGCACTTCACTCCCTAGACACACACCACAGAAACAAACAATTTTACTAATACTCATAAGATTCAAACATCTGGGGACTGAATGTAAGGCACTCTCTGTAAAGGGCCCTGCAGGTCATGGTATTTGGTTCATTTATTCACTCAATTTTTTTTTTTGGGGGGGGGGGGGGAGGGATGGAAGAGCTAATAGTAGAGAGGATGTTCAGCTTTTTTTCATTCAAGAAATTCATCTAAGTTTGATTTTGTTAAGGTGTTTATTGTTTTAATTTTTGCACAGGTGCTAATAGCTTGCTCAGTAGGTGTATTTGCAAGTAAAATATTAAAATCCTTGAATTTTTTTCGAGGTCTGTTTTCACAAAAAGTTAATATTTTCTGTACTCCACTGTGTTAGGGCCAAGAAACAGGAGTTTTGCACCATTCATTACTGAGAAGCCCAGCACAGAATCTCATCTAATATGGCAGTTACACACAGAAGGTGCAGAACATATTTTCAAAAGGACAGAATGAGAGCAAGAAAAAAAAAAAAGATGAAAGTAGGGAGGAAACTACTGCAAGACTCTCTATTTTTCCATTACATATTTTTTTTTCTGCTAACACTGTCGTAACACCATCTGTAAAATGTACATCTATTCTGAAGTATATCTTCCACCATTATTTAAAATGACCTCTGAATGTAGATTTTTAAGTTGGAACAGTCTCTTTCCACTTCAGTATTAATAGATGTTCAACTTTTCCTTTTTCTTTTAAGTTTGTTTTACAGTATGGTTTGACATGTTCATGTGTGTTGCATCTTTTTAGTTTCTCTCTTTCATTTACACACACACAGACACCAATCTAGCATTTTCATATCATCTTGCAAGAGCAGTTGGCCATGAGATTTTTTACAAATTTCGTATTATTTGAGAACATTCTTCTGCAGTGCTTTTACGTTTGCCTAGTGGTTCGACAGATTTCTGAGATGACAAAGCCACTACCAATATAAACATTCCCCTAAACACAGAAGAGCTTGTTTTTAAAGTATGATATATTTAAAATACCTAGGTTAACTTGTACTGAGTTATTCACACTTATATTAGTTACAAACTACATTTGAGCTTCCCTTGGAAATTTTCCACAGCTGTATTTTCATGTCCTACTTTTATGTCTTTTCAGACTGATTGCACTGGCCCTTAGGGAGTCTCTTTGTACATAGTGGACCAAATTCAACACCACTATATTGCTTCACCAACTTCAATATTGTTGTGGCTGCTTACCTCCAGGTTAATATAACCCATTAAAAGGGGTATCCATATAACAAGAACCTTATTAAGAGCTGGTGCTATTTTACTTATAAGAATTTAAACTACTTTGTTTTTAATAATTTATGTAATCTTGCTTTTCTACCAAACCTATGAGGAAATAAGAAAAAGCAAAATGTTAAATGTAGGTTGGAAACAAAAAGGACACAAATATAAATATTAATTCATTTAAGAAGCATGCATGGTGGTAGGTTGTTTTCTTTCAATTCAAGTTTGGCCTCGTTATGACACAACAACTGCATTAGTCTGATCTTGTTTGGTTCTTCTCCTAGCAATCAGTGCAGCAAAGTCAGGCATCAACGTTGATTTTTTTTTTTAAAAGTCTGTCAGGATCTTAATGTCATTGTCCATATTTTTTGTGGGGGAAGTACAGATTTACAGACTCTCTCTTCAAAGTTCCCAAAAGGCACTTTTGCAAGTTTTCTTCTCTTTTCCAACCACACTATAGTGTAGGATTCCTCTAAGCTCTATTTGTTATTGCTCCCGTTAACTGTGTATGCGAGCCCACTGGTGGACAGGGAGAACAGAGGGTCAAGCTGGGCCTCAGGGCTGTAAGTGCTGTGTCTCAGACTCAGCAGACACAGCAAGCAATACTTCTGCTTTCCTGTAGGTTAGCTGAGATTTGAACATGGATTAAAGCAGGCTATCTGCTTGAAGCATATGTGATGGTGGAATGCTTTTACCTCCATAATTGAGGGAATTTATCTACCTTTCATCCAGCGGTCTGCTTCTGGATTTGCATGTGATAGGGTTAAAATGTTTCCCCCCTCTCCTCCCAGCTCTATGAATCCAGACCTTTCCACTAACCTCCACACTATTGTAATTTCTAGGCTGAATTAAGACTGAGATGTACATGTGGCTAAAGCTGAAGGACACACAAAGCTATAGCGGACTGCATATTTGCTTGGTAGTGCTAACAATCAGGGAACATATCAAGCCTGTTATTCAACTATGCTAGATTATAAATAGTTTTAAGAAACAGCTATCAGACATCCTATTTCCCCAGTAGCTGCCACAATTGTAAGCTCGAAAACTTAAAGCTACTCATCCCTCAAATTTAATTATCTGTGGTCCAATAGCATGGCATCAATGGAGGGTCCTCCATTCTAGTGATTCCTTCTCCAAATGATCAGATAGAGAATGCATTTGGTGACCTATAGTGTATGCTGCAAGTCTCCTCTTCTCTCATGCTTTTACCTGAGGATAGCAAAGCTAGGTACATTTAATTTTAGGAACTATTTTTGAAATAATGTGCGTTTTATAATGTGTTTCGGCACCAGAGTTAAAATATTAAGTAAATCAAATAAACACAGAAAAGCAGGCTGTACAAGATAAGCAAGTAAGATCATCAACTGTTTAGGACCCCTAAAAATAGACTGAATAATGTAAGCAAGAACAATTTGAGCCATTTCTTTAAGTTTACCTGATTTTGTTAGTTTGAACTGGAATACTTTGTTGTCATTTTAATTATTTGTGTATTTTCAAATTTTATACTTGGATGGCATTCAAGAACGAGAAATATCCTACGCTTCATGTACAAAAACTGTTCAGATCTACTTTGTAAAGATGAGATGACTTTTATGAACCAGCTACTGTGGTTTGTTAACAAAACAATTAAGTTAAGAATAATGTTATATAAGTAAATAAGTGTAGTAATAGTCTCAGTAGTATTTGCAAATGCATTAGAAGAGTGGTTTTCAACCTTTTTTCATATGAAGGCACTTAGACATTTCAAATGGACGTACAGATCCCTTTTCAAGTCTTAGACATTGTCTGAGGACCACAGGCTGGAAATCAGTGCATTAGAACAAAGTCAGTGTGTGTAACAGCATCACTCAATACCAGAACAAATGTAAAAAGCAACACCTAAAACTAAGAACCCACTACTCTTAATAAGCACAATACAAATCAAGTGCTGCTTCTCAATAGAAAATAAGTTCTGAGTTCATGAAAGTAGTCTGCTGTTCACAATATCCAAATATTGTATATTTGTTTCATACCAATTTTGTCCTTAACCATTTGCAAATGCTGTTTTCCTGCATATATAGTGCAGAAGATGACAATATTGCTTCATTTAGTTTTGCACCAGCATCAGTGAAATCAGCGGTAACGTGCACATTTTTGGAATGTGCCAGTTAACTCCAGCTACAGAGTCCCCATAAAACATTTTTGGGAAGCCCTGCACAATAACAAAAAGGCCATTTAAAAACAACACCACTAAATTTGAACAATGTTAACATCCAGATCATTGTTTTAATCTATATGGGGCCTAAATTAAATGCATCGGTTTAAAACATTTTGATCCAAGACTAAAATGACTGCATCTTGCATAGTCTCTCCCTCTCATCCACTACTTTAAAATGAGAATACATTATCAAGGACAAATCTACAAAAAGGATTTCAAAAAGGTGTACCCTTTAAAACACTAACCATTCACCTAAAATAGATTTAAATCTAGTTTTAATAGGTGAAATAATTTAGAACCTGCTTTACCCAGTGTTCATTTCACACAACCTATATAGTATGTTTTCTCCAAATACTCAGTGAAGTTACAGGCCAATAGATTCCATGTTTTCTTCTGAATGTATGTTTTTTTAAAATGTAATTAACCTATGAATTTTGAAGCCACAGATCAGACAGTCTCCAACTTTCATTTTAAATAAGCCACAATAGTTATCTTCATAACTTTGAAACCAACAGTATTTAGCATTTATATACACAATTTGAGAACATAAATGGCTAACAAAAAAAACAATATAGTAAGTACATGCAAGCAAAATCTTATACTTAGGCCACAAGTTGCCACTATGTAAACCAGTTAAGATCCTTCTAAAGCATGGCACAAGTGGCTCTCTCTTTCATGCAAGAGGAGGCTGGAGGCAAATTGGTGCAATAGGGTTAATTCCAGGTCAGACCATCCTGGAGTGACCAAGAAACAAATGGGTGGATCAAAGCCAAGGTGAGTTTAAAAAAAAAAAAAAAGATATTGCTCTAAGGAGCATGTTTGGGAAAATGTTAGTGTTTAAGAAAAATTAGACACCTCTTTCAATTAAACATTTAAAGTCTGTTCTTGTATTCCCCCAACGCCTTTACAACCATTGTGTGCGGACGTGTGTATAGAGTTACAAAATTGAATTATGTTTGTTTTTCACAAATATTTTCTATTTTGAGTATAGTGGGAAGGTGATTTTAGTTAAGTTGGGAGTATGTCAGTCAAACTGAAGTCATCACTACAGTAATTACTTATCTTAATTGTTGAATAAATACTATAACAAATTACCATAAAGTGTAAAGAAAACATCTTTATGACATGCGCATGACAACTTCTTATTCCTTGTTATAAATGCTTTGTTGTTTTGAGGAAGATTTTCTTGTGATTCCCTTTTTGGATGACTCAATCTTCAAATCACAAACACTCACATCTCACATAAGATAAGGAAAACAACAAATTGATTTGTTTAATTTTAATTCTAAAAACAAAAAAAACCTGCTTTATACTTTTCAATGTAGTATCTAAAAAGACATTAGGTGTGAGCAAATACCATATTGAAAAACAAGGAAGTACAGCTACCTCTGAAATGGAACACAGACACCAGTAGATGCAATCACAAAAACACATCTTTTTATTAAAGGCTAATTAACTGGCCTGTGTGTGAGGGTCTTTATGAAATTTTAATTGCAGGCACCATAACTGCTTACTCTCTATTATTTTAGCCATGAAATACATTTCCATGGCTTCAAATTCAGTCAACTTTGTAGAAACTTCCCTTCTGCCAAAATAACTACAGTAGATTCTAGGGATAAGACTAATTTTTATATGACTACAAGATATAGGATTCTTATCTGATTTGAAAAGACACAAGAAGATGATTCTTTTAATCATTACTGGAGAAAGCTGGGCACAAAAATCATACCTAAAGCTACTTAAACGCTATAGAAGAGACATACAAAAAAAATGCTGAGTTTTGTGTGAAAAGTATGAAGGGTTCAAGTACAGTTTCAGACACAGGCTGTGTATAAAAAACTTGTAATACTGCACTTGTACAACTGGCTATAAGATTAAGATATTCCATCACATTTGTTTGTATATCAAGTTAAAACTGTGCCCTTTTGTAAGTGTTTAAAAACCAAAAGGAACCTGTCAGTTCAGTTATATGCTGTGCTGAAATGTAAAATCTCTAAGAGGGAGGAGGAGCTTCATTATGCTCCAAATTATAAAGAACAATCACAGAATCATAAAATATCAGGGTTCGAAGGGACCTCAGGAGATCATCTCGTCCTACCCCCTGCTCAAAGCAGGACCAATCCCCAATTTTTGCCCCAGATTCCTGAATGGCCCTCTCAAGGATTGAACTCACAACCCCGGGTTTAGCAGGCCAATGTTCAAACCACTGAGCTATTCCTTCCTCCAATATAAATACTCTTTCATTTATATAAAATTCTTGAACCAGAAGAATCTCTGCCTATAACAAGGCCAATGATATGAACCTAAAGTCTGCCCATCAGATCTCAACTTAACAAGGAAGTGAAGATAAACTTGATATATTGCCTCACTGTTTCTTTGTACTTCCCAGTCTGTATTCATCTGTTGGTCTCATGTCTCTTATTTCTATTGTCATCTCTTTGGGGCAGGGACCATCTTTTTGGTTCTGAGTTTGCACAGTGCCAAGTTCTTGGGGTCCTGGCACATGACTAGGGCTCCTACTCACTATGGTAATAAATAACAGACAAAAATCAGGGGATTTTTTGCACAAAACCAGAGAACTAGCTAATAATCTCACTTTGTATTGTGGCAAGAGAATCAATTACTTTGAAGTTTAAATACATCTATTTGTTGAAATGCACATATACACAAATATACTTATGCCTTGGGATAAGGTTTTATCTTACAACTTGTGAATATGATACCAAAGCAAAAAACAAAAAAAGCATTATGAACAGTCTAAGATACTTTCCTTACCCACTACAGCTTTTTCCAAATAATGCGCTAGCTAGTTTACATTTTATGAAATGTTAACACAAAAGATATATTTTGGAGAATGTTCCAAAAAAGCCCAGAACACAGCAAAACTCCAGATTGTGTGTACACCCTGACAAACAGTTACAAATTACACTTCTTAACCTGAAAACAATTGAGTTAATCTATCATTCAAATCCCCAAATATGAAGGGTTTACTTTACATTTAGAGAGACTATGTGGATTCTACACCTTGCTTAGCCCCATTTGTTGTTCAATTTGCTAAAATCTTGGACTATCACTTCTTTGCAATATGTGCTGAAGTATCTAGACTCTGCAGTCTCATGGTTTAAGATGAGATTGAAATCTTAAAGCTACTCCAATTTTGCTTACTGGAGAATTCTGATAAATCCAAGAAGAGTCATTTTTGTTCTCTGTCTCCATATGACTTTCTGTATTGCTGAGAACTACAACCAACACCACTGTCACCAAATTTAAGATTATAAACTAGTTCCTACCCTGATTTACTTATTTATATAGAAAATTATCAGAAAAAGTGTGTAAACTTTTGGATAACAAAGTTCAATGTTAACTAGTGATTTTGTTCTGACAGCTAAGATTGTACAGAAAGAAAATATCAGCCCAAAGTTTTCAGGTTTAGAAGACTACTATTTAGCACAGGACCTCAAAGACCCAAACGTGGCCCTGTGCATTCCCCTAATCCCTGGCCACTCTAATTTAGATCGGCTGATAACTGTCCGCCCCCCACGGCAAGGAGCCATTATGCCAGCCAGTGATCACTGGAGAGCTGCAACAATTCAATTACAAACCCTAGCCTAGGCACATCTTGACATAACCCACTGAGCACCTCCCAGGCCAAGGGATAGGAAGAAATGGCATATAGCATGCATCCACACTGGAATCCTCAGCTACAAACTTCAGGCAGATTTACACACCCCCTCTACCACCAAAGGACCAAGACCAAAAGACACAACATAGCAATGAACTGTAGGCGGGGGGGGGTGTAAATACAAAAAAACAATTACGAGGACAAAAAACAATAAAAAACTCAGGAAGATACAGACTGCAAGGTATCTAATACAATATTACACATCCTGTATCTTTTAAGATATACAATAAGAGCTTTGTTATTTGGCATGTTCGGGAAAATGAGGTGCCGGTCAGTAAAAAATTCCAGTTAACTAAGAGGGAGGGGGGTGGGGGCTCAGGGCTGGAGCAAGGAGAGGATGCCAGGCGCCGGATCCGCGTGGCACTCACCTCAGGCGGCTCCCCGCAAGTGGTGACATGTCCCTGCTGCTCCTAGGTGGAGGCGCAGCTAGGTGGCTCTGAGGAGCCAGTGCTCGGGGCCAGGGCAGTGCACAGTGCTGCCTAGCAGCACCTCCACCTAGGAGCAGCAGGGCTATGTTGCCACTTGTGGGGAGCCACCCAAGAGTACCGCCCAGATCTGTCATTCAGAACCCCAACCCCCTTCCCTTAGCCCCCTCCGCACCTAAACTCCAACGCAGAGCCAACACCCCACATCCCCTCCTGCACTCCAAATCCCTCATGGCCATTCCTCTGCCTAGGAGCAGCAGGGACATGTCGCCACTTCCAGGGAGCCATGTGGAGCCAGCCTGGCGGCCCCGCACCAAACAAACTATAAACCTTCAATGAAGGTTTCAATGAAGGTCAGAAATGCTGGTTTATAGAGATTTCCAGTTAGTAAAGTGCCAATAACACAGCTTCTACTGTGATACAGTAGATTTTTAGGGGGGAGTTGATAGCAACACCTATATTTAGATTATCTTACACTTCCCATTATAAAAGATTCTTGCAGCTTTTTTTTTTCCCTTCTGAGATTGTCTAACACATTGATACTCAGACTGAGGCTTGCGACCTGCAAGTGGCTCTTTAACATGTCTCCTGCGGCTCTTTACAGCACATTATATTAAAACACTGATTTAATTATTAAGCAATCTAAGTTATCAACTAATCAGGATGCTTTTACTATGTTATTAACCAATTGTAGCTGATAAAAATAATACTTGGTCAGTCATTTTGCTGAGAGAATTATAAACTAAGTTTTTCTTCTGTCATACTATTTAAATATGAATACATAGTATTTTAGTAAATTAAACAATTCATTCATGCTACTGTGGCTCTTTTGGGTAATGTTGATTGCTAATCTGGCTCCTGAACCACTGAGATCTAACACAGCAACTCTTTGCAGCAGGCCTTTGATAGTCTCCCATGAATTTCTGCTCAAGTTTGGCAGAATTATAAACTTAAAAACTGTCATTTCCATTTTCTTGCCTGTGTCTCTGGTAATGTGCCAACTGAACTCAAGCATTCTAAACAGTCCCCACTGCCACCAAAGCAGAAGCAACAGTACACATTGTAATGGGAACACCTGGCAGCTGCAGGCAGAGGGATGCAGGACAGCGCTAAACCAGGCCAGGCTCCTCCCACAACCAGCCCAGCACATGGCCCCAGCTTCAGATTCCCACACACTTGGGGCACCACATGAGGCAAGAACTCCCCCAGCTTCTGCAGACAAAAGGAGATATGATCTGGGTTCCCACTGAGCATCAATGGGCCATTTCCATTCCAGGATAACAGCCTACTTCTGCTGCCAGCTTGTACATATGCATATGATACATCTTTAATTTTATAACATACTATTATTTCTGTAAGACCTCTGCTCTGTTTAGTGCACATCTGGACACATAAGCAGGCATAATTAAAAAGACTGATACCTGTAAATGTGGACTGTTCAAATTTTCAAGTGACAGTCTTGGCAACTTAAATAACTCTCAATGTAGTTTTTTGTATGTGATAAATATATTTAGATTTACATTCAACAAAACATCAATGGAAGGTACTACTTACACACAAATGTTGTCAAACTGTGGTAAAACTTTTGCATGTTGTGGTTGATTTCTGACCTGTGGGTGTAGTATTAATATTCAGTTTTCCGATTAAAGTTCCCTGTCCAGTGCACAAGGCAAAAAAATTAGATGTTGAGAATGGAGAGGGGCGAAAGGGTAAAGTAGGGGGAAACAGCGGAACAGATAGTGCAAACCAAGCTAACAATCTACAGATTGCTGCAGAGCTGGAAGAGGAGGCATTTCTAGGGAAGTATAGGTATTTGGGAAGCATGAAAGAAAAGATAACAGCCACCTCATCTGAAACAGCAGAGGACATTTTGAGATGTTGGCAGTCACTGATCTGCAATGTGAAGGCAGATGCTCACATGGATGTTTAGATTCAGCTAACAATGCTCTCTTGGAGTCAAGCTTCTTTGTTTAATGGGGGCTGGCCTTGACTTATTTTGGACCTGTTGCATTTACCTTGGAGATAATGGTAGTCTCATCTGTTGTGTCCAGAAGAGAAATATCCACAAAAGGATTGTTTGACCTTATTCAAGGGTTTATAATCTCTTCTATAGTGCCTTGGAAGGTGTAGTGTTGTTTTTGGACTTCTCAAATTAATCAGTAACCTTATCCTGCTTTAACTCCAAATATCTTTCTGACCAAATGCTTGGAAGCAGCCAGATATTGCTTAGCTTTAATATCTACTTTCCATTAAAAGAAACCACATTGTAACTGCAGGAAATGGTATTATCTATCATTGATCTGGCAGAGAATCCTAGTGTTAATGAAATCTTGTGCTTGGATGCTCCTGAACCCAGAGACTTTTTATTCTTTTTGGAAAGCTATCCCTCAGTATACTTGTCCAGGCTGAAACAGCTCTGGCAAACAGAACTGACAAGACCAGTGGAGCTGCAGCTGCTGCTATGCAACTTCTATGTCACCTACTTATTTACACAGGCTTTGGGATGGAAAACCCTCCTCCAGAAAGAGAAGTGTTCCTTTCATGAACAATTTAATTGCATGCACCTTGGGAAGAACAGCAATGTCCACTTTACTCTGATGTATATCATAAAATGTGAACTTGTTCCTATATGTTCTGTTCTCTACATATTTTTACAACACTTAGCACAACGAGATCCCAATCCCAAATGGGGCTTTGTCTCACTTCTCCTTTGGTCTTCCTCATCCAGATTCTTTCAGGATGGCTCCTTAGAAGGATAGTTCAAGGAAATGGCAGTCCTCTGGACATGGCCTCCAAGTACTCTGTAAGGATGAGTTTCCTCTGAATTTCTTTCACTGGGTAACGTTCTTATGAGTTGACTCTCTTCTTAGGAAGTGGAAGCACCACCTCCCATACCTCTTGTGTTTGGATTTTTTTCTTCTTTTGGGAGGGGCAGAACTTACAACTCACTAGATCATTTGTACAGGAAGAGAAAGAGAAAGACATCTTTTGGACGTTTAACTGAAGTCTTTGTGGAATATCCCTGACCCTGGAAGTAGTACTAGAATAATTTGGGTGGGGGAATGTAAAGCAGAGTCCATTGGACACTGATTTGGGCTTTCCCGATTTGTATACAGGGGCCTTGTTCCCCTGTCCTGTATATACCTTTGTGAGATGGGATTTCTACCTGGGTACCCCTAGACTACACAGGTCAGGCCCAAAATTTTAAAATCATCTAATTATTTTTGAACATTTGGGGTTGGAATGTTTTGTTTAAAATGAAGCCTTCTATTGAGAAAAACAAACATCCTGAACACTTGGTTCATACAAGCATGGGGAAGGGTTCTTAACATTAAATATAACACACAAACTTTTTGAAGTTGCACATTCTTCAGCTATACAATTTAAAAATATGCAAAACTATTTACAAATTTGAAAGATAAGATGCTACTCAGAGCCTGTGTAATGTATTTCAGACCACAATTGCATTTTGAACTGCTGAAAGTAGGGGAGTTGCAAAGGAAAAGGGTCTGTCATCATTAACTGTAGGTGCACCAGAGGGAGTCGGTATAATAAAAGTATCAGCCTTCAACTGTAAAATTACTAATTCCAGTAATACAGTACATTAAACATGCCATTTGAGATCTATGCCAACTTAAACTACCACATATGGCATATCTCTCTCATTATCACAGTTTGTGTTTTCATATGCAGAGCTGTTCTAGTTTTTAAACAACATGTCAAAAAAAATCACCATTTTATCTGAAAACATGACAGGACTATGAAACAGATTTTAGGGAGAAAATGCCATCCTTCACAAAAGCTCTAGGTCAATGCTGCATTTTTAATGTGCAATAGAATAAGTCAGAGGTGCTAAGAAATAAGTTTAAATGTCAAAATAAATCTTAACCTTCTCATGTCTAGTTGTCTATCTTTTTTGGGGATGGGGGTAAGTGATGCTTTTGGCTTTTTAGTAGCAAAGACAGGATTCAAGCACAAAATGATTTTCAGTTCTAAGAACTCAAGTTTCTAAAAACAATTCTGTTTTTTTTAAATATTTCCAAACTACATTTCACTTTAAGGACTTTAATTCTTCCAGTTGAAACAATTTGTCATTTTAGCTGAAAAAGTTAGAGTCAAATAAGTCATTTCACAGTTTTACATTACTCTGTTTAAAAGAACATTATGTACTAGCACTTGTGCAGAAAAGTCAGACTTCACTCTTGTTCATTCCTCATGTGCAATTTGACCTGACTCCACACAATTGCTATTGCAGAATCATACATTCTAACTGCATTTCCATACAAATCATGCACTGAATATTTGATTTCAGATTCCCCAGCTGGTGCTCAGTGCCACATCAGCTGCTCAGTTTTTGGGGGTTTTTTTAAATGTTTCTTTGTGTAAGTAGCCAAAGAGTTCTGACTTAAGATTGAACACTAAATAGTTTTGGTCCCCTTTTCAATTTGTAAAGAGTGCTGTGTATTTTTACACAATATAATTTGTTTCCATCCACAACTTAAATTAACAGTGACATTTTAGTAATCATTTTTTAATAAAAGTCTTTACTAATTCTGCTGAACACATTTTTGTTCTTGTTAATGACTTCAGAATAAGGATTAGTATAACAAACTCAAGATTTAAATGATGAACTATATTTTCCATCCGGTCAACACGCCATGAAATTATGATCTGATTCAGTTCTCAAAGTTAGTGAGAATTTTACCATTAACCTCAATAGAAGCAGAACCAGACCCAGATAGTCAGGCATTCTAGAAGTATATCCAGTGGAGGTAGTAAAAATAAAAAAATTGAGTTTACTTAAATTAATTATCATAAATCGTTTTCAGATGAATATCAAGTCCTCGATTTTGCAAACAATGGACTTCAGTAGAACCACTCGCATGTTTAAAGTTAAGCACGTGTGTAAGTGTTTGCAGGAACAGGGACCAAAAAGGGCAAGTTTCTTTATGGAAGAAATTAAAAACAGAACAAAAACCCCAAACCTAGATTAAGG
This sequence comes from Lepidochelys olivacea, assembly GCF_965140295.1. Taxonomy (NCBI): domain Eukaryota; kingdom Metazoa; phylum Chordata; order Testudines; family Cheloniidae; genus Lepidochelys; species Lepidochelys olivacea. Next base: position 76,610,042 of record NC_140416.1, read on the forward strand.
GACACTCATCTTTGAAAAAAATTCAGATTTTTGCCTGAAATTGTTTAACCTAGCATTCAGTCACCCAATTATGATACCTGAAACTTAGCAACATAAAAACCTTTCAGTTTATAAATCTAACAGCATGTTGTATATGAACTGTTTCACTACTTTCCTGCATATTTAACCGATTTCTTCCTTGCTGAAAAATTCCATATAAACATCAGGGCTTTCTGTTTAATATTAAATTTTAAAAATTATTTTTTAAACCAGTTTATGGAAACAATTTCATTGAAGAAAGCTTTTGTGAAACAAGGTTTAGTGAAACAAGGTTTAATGAAACCTAAATTGACAATTTTGTTTTAAAAAATTATTACAAAATGACCACAAAGAATTGAAAATATGTAACAATATTTCAGAGGTATAAAGAAAGAAAAAGTAAATCTTTCACTCAGGCTTAGAAAACCACCCACATGAGTCAAACAGCCCTGATAAGGTTGGCAATGACTGAAACATGCTTGCAAAGTATTGGTTATATATGGTACATGCTAGTGATTTGTTCTGTTTCTAAACAGGAGAACTAATTTTTCCTCATTAATAAATTAAAACTTAATCTTTAGTTTAAAGAGACACTGTAATTTCACTTCAATAGCCCAAAAGACAAGATGCACACATTTAGCAGGTTTATGACAACGACCTACAGAAAGTTCCCCTATTCTCAGAAAATCTGTAGTTGTAATTGAATATATTGCTAAGTGTTAACTGATGCAGAGTTATATACAATATTTAGCGCTATTCTTGTACTCAATATTTATATGGAGAAAAAGGTATCCCTCTAATTAAATCTCATAGAGCTTTACAAGGTTGGACCTTGCAGGCAACTTCTATTAAAACTGTTCATGTCTGTAAAAAATACTCACCTCCTTTGGAGAAAGAAAATGAGGACAACACAATATCCAGAGCAAAATGATGCCACTTCCCTAACCATGAATATGAACATTTTTAAAAGAGAAGGTAGAAATCTATCCCCCCCGCAGCTCTCAATCCCCTAAGCCCTTCAATTTCCCTTTTCTGAGTCAAGTTCTGTAGAACTGCAAAAACCTGATACTGCTATTTAATTACTCCCTCATACAACTCTCCCCCAACTAAAAAAGAAAATCCAAAATAATCTAAAACACCAATGTGGTGATATTCAGACTGAACACCTATTCCCTCCATCTCAGCAGCACTTACCTGAAGCTAGTTCTTGGGTGCAAAAGCTGACGGGACCTTAGTATCAAGTGAGGAAGAGTCTTCACACATCTCACTAGGAGGCATGGGCAAATGGGAAAGAAACGTTCACTATCACATGCACGCACACATACACCTTGAAAGACATAAGAACTTTCATTCTTTTCAGCTGAAAACCATAGGAAGAGCTAGGAAGCTGCAAAGAACAGTATCCAGCACTTCTACTCTGTATGTCAGACTAGGAGTAAAGTGTTAGATCAAGTCTCTCCTAAAATAATCTGAAGCAGGCCTGATGAAATACCTGGCTTCGTCACGCACAGGCTTCAGAGCCCAAGCTCCAGTCCAAGACAACTTCAAAGCACTGTCTACTCAGCTGTTTTTAGAGCACAAGTGTGAGTCCTGCTTACTCAAGTCTGTTCATCTGGCCTGGGAGGCTCACTGCTATGAACTATGTAGACATATCCTAGTAGGTCATTCATTCCCAGAAGAATCAGCCACAGCAAAATCAGGAATTACTCCTCCCAACCCTGGAAGACCAAATTCTCTTCTCAACCGGAGCAGAGGAGGAAGGGACGTAATAATCCCCTTAGAATGCAGCATTTAGCATTCAGTCTGGTAAAAGAAAAAAAGGTGAAAACTCTTGTCCTCTAAAAAGATTATCACAATGGAACCTGCTTATAGCAGAGTGAAACTTCACATAAAATGAGTGAAGCAACATATAGACAGGCTTCTCAACCCAATAAAATCAAGTAAAGCAAAACAACTAAGGACTCAGTTTTAGTTTGTCTGGCTTTTTGGATGGGGGAGGGCAGGGAGAAGATCTACAAAGGGCCTCAACCTTCTCCATTTTTGCAGACTGAACTCTGTGCCCACAAATAACTGCAGGATGAGGTGATACCATTATATGTTCATCTCATCTGTTAGGCCTCCAAATCAGAAATCCTACCACTGGAACCCAAAGTTAACTGTAGGAACAAAACTGAAAGCTGCTGTCTAACATCACAAACTAAATGTGTTTTTCAATAGTAAAAGACGTCCATCTATTGATTTTGACATTTGAAAAAACACTACAGAAACAAAAAAATGACACCAGTCACCAACATGCATAGTCAAGTGTTATTTTAAGACCTTAGCCAAAATGAAGCTAATTAGATAAGAGTACATCTTACTACTGTTACCTATTAGATTATAATGCACACTACCTATGGATAGATTTTGAGAAAGCTGATAACTAAAGCTAGAGCAGAACATGTCTTCCTGATTAAAGAGAGAGTCTCATTGAGAGCACATAAGATCAGTGCTGTGTAGCTGAAATTACTGTGCATGGGTTATTGAATGAAGGTCACTGTGTTGATTTTAACCTATAACGCCCCACATGTTTTAAGATCTGGTTATGTGAGAGACTGCCTATTTCTTTATGAAGGAGAGAGTGTTGTTTATCCATGAATCCTCCAGCAAGGCCCTTAAACTCTGAAACACACTTTCCCACTTGGTATACCAAATTCCAGATCTGTTAGTCTACTGAACACACTAACAAGTTCCACGTCTTTTCCCTGAATATTTGGGGATGAAGATATTTGGGGATAAACTGGAGGGAGGAAAGAACTTTTATCCATTATTTTAATTATCTAGGCGTGTATAGTAGAACTGGAAGATGGTCTATTGTATTGCATATTGTGTAATTAACATAAAAGCAACGCAAATACTAGACAGATACTTGCAATGTTACAAATCTAGGGAAAATCTGGCATGCTTGCAGAAATAGAAGTCTGGTGTTTCTTAACTTTTGACTCCTTGACTCTGCAATCTATATATTTCAAGTACACCACTTTTTCTTTAGCAGTATAAGTACCCAAGTACTCATCTAATGCTTGTACTGCTTTAACAATAATACACAGGCTTCTATATTTAGGTTATTATAAAAGATTCTTGCATCTGTTTTTGGAAACTCCAATACCTGTATTTGTAGCAGGTCATGGAAATTCAGCAAAGAGAAAGCTGAAAAGGCTTTTTTTTTTTGGTCTTATGAAATTCCATTCAGATTCAACTGTTATACACTTAAAAATTGCCATTTCCTTCTCTTGTGTTCCGCAGGAAAAATGTTGGCAGCATGCCAGAATAACTGAACATGAACATGCTGCCACCAAAGAAACTACTACAACCACACATTGTGCTGGGAAGGCATGGGACCTCCAAGAGCACCTGTAGGTGAAGGCTGGAGAAGGAAGTTTAGCTGGGCTGGATCTGGCACATGGTCCCAGCATCCCATCCATCTCCTTCCTAAGGCATCACATAGGGCAGATACTCCCCTCAAACTCCTCCCAACCACCCAGCAAATGATGGCAGCAAGCTATCCCACCTCTGGAATAATAGCCTTCTGCTGCAAACCAGCATTGCAGTCCTGTAGTTCAAGTGGTAGAGGTCTGTGCTTTAGTACTGAAGGTTCAGAGTTCAAACTCTAACGATGCCTGCTACAAAACTTAACTTTTTTCCTATTTAAAAAAAAAAAGTAGGACTGTCAATTAATCACAGTTAACTCACGTGATTAACTCAAAAATTAATTACAAATTAACTCAAAAATTAATCACAATTAATTGCTGTTTTAACAACACTGTTAAATAACAGAATACTAATAGAAAAGTATTTTTGGATGTTTTTCTACACTTTTAAATATATTCATTTCAATTACAACACAGAATACAAAGTGCACAGTGCTTACTTCATATTTTTTATTACAAATATTTGCACTGTAAAAAAACAATCATTTTTCAATTCACCTCATACAAGTACTGTAGTGCAATCTCTTTATCGTAAAAGTACAACTTACGAATGTAGATTGTTTTTTATTACATAACTGTATTCAAAAAGAAAACAATGTAAAACTTTGGAGCCTACAAGTCCACTCAGTCCTACTTCTTGTTCAACCAATCTCTCAGACAAACAAGTTTGTTTACATTTACAGGAGATACTGCTGCCTGCTTCTTATTTACAATGTCACCTGAAAGCGACAACACGCATTCGCTTGGGACTTTTGTAGTCGGTACTGCAAGGTATTTATGTGCCAGATATGCAAAACATTTGTATGCCTCTTCATGCTTCGGCCACCATTCCAGAGGACATGCTTCCATGCTAATGATGCTCGTTAAAAAAAATGTGTTAATAAGTGACTAAAACTCGGGGTAGAATTGTACGTCTCCTAGTCTGTTTTACCTACATTCTGCAATATATTTCAGTTATAGCAATATATTTTATGTTATAGCAGCATATGTTTGGTTTCAGAACACTTTCACACCAGATTTGACAAAACACAAAGACGGTACCAATGTGAGATTTCTAAAGCACTCAACCCAAGGCTTAAGAATCTGAAGTGCCTTCCAAAATCTGAGAGGGACGAGGTGTGGAGCATACTTTCAGAAGTCTGAAAAGAGCAACACTCCGATGCAGAAACTACAGAATCCACACCACCAATCTTCTGCTGGTGGCATCTGACTAAGATGATGAAAATAAACATGCGTTGGTCCACATTGCTTTGGATAGTTATCGAGAAGAACCCATCAGCATGGGTGCATGTCCTCTGGAATGGTGATTAAAACATGAAGGGATATATGAATTTTTAGCACATCTGATATGTATATATCTTGCAAAGCTGGCAACAACAGTGCCACGTGAATGCCTGTTCTCACTTTCAGGTGACAGATCAGAATTCAGCCAATCACTCCAACAAAAAGAAGTAGAACTGAGTGGACTTGTAGGCTCTAAAGTTTTACATTGTTTTCTTTTTGAATACAGTTATGTAACAAAAAAATCTACATTTGTAAATTGCACTTTCACGATAAAGAGATTGCACTACAGTACTTGTATGAGGTGAACTGAAAAATACGATTTTTTTTTACAGTGCAAATATTTGTAATAAAAAATAGAAAATATGAAGTAAGCACTGTATACTTTGTATTCTGTGTTGTAACTAAAATCAGTTTGAAAATGTAGAAAACCTCCAAAAATATTTCAATAAATGGTATTCTATTACAGTTCAATCACACAATTATTTTTAATCGCTTGACAGCCCAAAAACAAAAAAAAACCCACAAACTAAGAAATTATGTAAAAATATTGGAAGAAAAATGTTTAAAATCATGCACTCAAAAGATAGAACATACTAGATTTATGATTGCCTGCATAACCTTCCCCCCCCATGTGTATTCATGTGACAGAGGTTCTCAAATTGGAGGGCACACAATGTATTCTGGGGGGTAGGAAGACCTCAGTATGAGAAGCTTGAGGAGGGGAAAAAAACCCAAAAACTTACTGTGCACATTCAGAGCTGGGTGGCCAGAGAGCAGTGGCTGCTGGCCAGGCATCCAACTCTGTAGGCAGTGCCGCTTCCAGCAGCAGCAGCAAAGTAGTAAGGGTGGTATGGTATTGCCACCCTTATTTCTGTGCTGCTGCTGGTGGCAGTACTGCTTTTAGAGCTGGGTGCCCAGCCAGCAGCTGCTGCTGCTTTCCACTTTGCCTTCAGAGCTGGGCAGCCAGAGAGTGCAGAGGTGCCCGGGGGAGGGGGGGTGTCAAACTACTACAGACACAAAGAAGGGGGGGGGGGGACACAACCAAAAGTTTGAGAACCACTGCATGACACTGTCTAATTATATGTTCACTTCCTGTCCCTCCCCTCACCCTCCCAGAGGGGACTGATTCATTCAAGTCACACATTGGACACACAAAGGGAGCAGAATTAAGGTTGAATGAACCACCATAAGACTGGCACTTTCTAACTTTCTAGTGATTCAGTTCACAACCTATGTAATTATATATACACAGATCAATACATTCAATTAAGTACTAGTAACTCTGATCTGCAGATATTTGGTAAAAAGGTAAGTCACATTGGTGAGGTGATAGGAAGGAAACTTTGTCTGCTGGCTAGGCTTTACCTAGTTCTATAAGCAGAAAACTCCACGTTCCTACACTGTCAATACAGCATATTTCAAAAGAACTGGAGTCACTAGTGTGCAATTTTTGTTAACAAGTATTTTTCAAGAACTCTGGGGGTGCATAATATACTTCTTGATCCAAGCTGAATAGGTGCCACTCTAAAGGAAGGGAGGGAGACTGTCCTGAATTTCAGAAGCTATTTATGAGGGAAATCACAGGTGCACTAAATGTCACTGAACTAAGCACAAAAGGAGTGTTTTTAAATGGGAACAAAGACACACACAGAGGGTCTTTGTGTACTAATTTAATTAATGACTGACAATACAAGGACTCCAACTGGTGAAATATCAATGGCCATAAATATAATTTTAGTTCTGCATAACAAATGATCTTACCTGAGCGATTCTCAAAAAATGTCAAAACATTGATTGTGTTTTTCATCTGATCCTGTCAATGCTGAGATGACAGGCCCTGCAGGATGCAGTAACAGATCAATGATAGAAAACAGATGTTTAGTCTTTCCACAATGAAAATCTATAAGACCAAACAAATATAAATTTTTGTCTGAATATCAGGCTTCCTTTCACCAAAAGTTACTTCTAAATACGACAGTGAACATTCACACATGTAGACCATTTCTCTTCCTCACTTGGAACAATCTGAACAACCCCCTCCAGATCCTCATATCTGAGGACTCAGGGTTTGTATTTTTACAGAGTGCCAACACATGACAATTAACCTGGTCCTTGACTCACATAAGAGGTACCTGCAAGGGCTATATTGGGCACACAACCTCAAAAATTTTACCTGACCCAAGATTCTTTACAGATGAAATACAGCATTTAATTGATAAAAAAAGTAAATATAACTGGAAAATAAATATTGAAAAGAAAAAGGGTATGTCATCAGTAATCTTCCAACCGGAAACAGAGACTTTGATACCAGTCCCAAAACATTGCCCTTCAATGATCACTGACATGGGCCCATGTAATTTCAAAAGGAATTTAGTTCTTACAAATTTTCCTTAGCAAGAATACTCAGTATCAAATAATTCTCACTATAAAAAAATGTAGCCACATTTTAATTATGGAAGTTGATAGGAGAATAGCAAGTTAATTCAATAACAAGTATTGAATTTAGATGGTTGATAAGGTATGTTTTCTGTTTACTATTAGAAACTGGTAATACCAAAATCAAACATTTAAAATACAAGGTACTCTGACAAAATGTTTTTCTTCAAATGAAAAAACACAAGAGCAACCTAACCAGTCTTTATAAACCTCTGAATAATAACAATTTGAAATTAGGATGCATCAGGTTTGCAAAATTAGTATTAACTGTGTATACAGAAAAACAAAACAAAAATAATGGAAAGGAGTAGAGCCTTATTAACCAGTGATCTGACATTTAAAAGGTCTCTCAGTTTGACACTATTTAGATATTTCTGTGTTGGAGTAACAGAAAGCATACTTAAGGAACTTGATATAATTTCCCCACGGCTGTGCCACAGAGGCAATGAGGAAGGGCTGCTAGTCTTATTTTCCATTGAGGCTAATACTAAAAAAACTGAAATCACAAATGGAAGTTTATTCAGACAACAAATTACCAAATTTCAGTTTAATATGATATATATAAATCAGAATGAAACAACTCAAAGCATACATTTAACATACTCCACTGCATAAATATTTTACAGTAAACCAGGAAGGAATTTTAAGTACCCAAATAAATAGATCATTCAAAGTACAGTAGAAATGTGAAGTTAATTTTCCATTAAATATTTAACAATGTTTATTTTTAATTCTCATATATCCCTGTCTCCCACCCAAACTTGTCTGAACAATATAGATATTTTGTTTATATACAACCATACTTCTGTTTTTATTCTGGCAACAAGAATGTTTTTGTTAAGTCCACTATATTAGTAATCTATTCAAAAATCATAGTTATCAACTTTATTAATTCATAGATAAAGGTTTTCCTCTTTACCAAACCTATTCATTACAGCTTTAAACAAAAGTATGTCAAAATTTTACACTAGTATCTAACAAATCCAATGCTGAAACCAAAAAGGCCCACCTACAAACATAATCATCATCAAGAAGGGCTTAAAAAGCAGTCTTTCCATTTCTGGTATGTATTGCGTTTTACACCATGACACTGCAGCCTCAGAGGGTCAGATTAATTAAGATCAACAGCAGCTGCAGTGCAACGTGAGAAGCACGCTACCACAGTTCCCACCAGTCCAGCCCAATTACCTGCAGCATTCCAGCACTGGACAACTGACAACCCCCACGCTCTTTACTAAGTCATTCACTCCCACTGGTCTACTGATAAATGTTAAAAACAAGCTAACCTCTTTTTGAGAAGGGCTACAAAGTGGAGTGCACCTGCTGCAAGCTGCAATGATGAGTCCCAGAGAGATGTTTGTCAGTCAGATCTCTACAGATGTTGTTTAACTTCATACTAGAGCTGTATCCAAAGATGGAAATGAGAAAGCAATCAGGCACAAACCCTCCTCCCAATCCCCCCCACAAGTTCTATTTCTAAAAGCTGTAATCTGACAAATGTATAGTAAAGTTTGTTTGCGAACCACTGAAAATAGGTGAGATTAAATTTTGTGGTTAACTACAGCTGAGAATACTGACATCCACAATATTAATTAGCGAAGAATCAAGATCACTAAGGTCCTGTTACAATTCCTTTTTCATTAATGTATGAAGGATTTACCTCCATTTAAAAAAAACTGCATGTTTCTCATATTACAGAAGTTGAGGGGAGTAGATTCTTTTAAGAAAACTGAATTGCTGTTTGGAGAGTGATTTTATATATTTGTCTCCAAGCCTTCATAATGTAGACCACAGATTAGCACATTGATCCTGCCTCCACAACCAACCACTGAAATGCTACATGGCAGTTTTGTATTGTGTGCAAGGAGGAAGAGTGGGGGAAAATGGTTTAAAGTGTCATTTTTATACAAAATTATGTTGTTTCTCTTAAATGATTTTTCCCCAGAATTCTGCAGTGCCCCAAAATGAGGGTGCAAAACACAAGTTTCTGCTGCATCCATTCAATTTACACATAACTTGACTATATGAAAAAACAAGTGCAGTATATCGTCATTAGAAACCCTTTAATTTACTTCTAAAATATAAAACATTCTCTGATAGAGAAGTTCTGTCACATAATAAACAACAAGAATAAAGTTCTGGTGGTTTTCATTTCCATGTGATGATCTTAGAGTTTTGTTCATTATTCTGCTATCTTTATTTCGCGTAACAGGTTTGTATGAGTATTATTGTTGAGAGTTAGCTAGCCATTTCAATGCAGCACACAAAAAAGTCTACATAATTGTTACTTGTTTTCAATTTTCCTTTTTACTATTTTTGAAATTGCAAAGTCACTCAATAATTCAACAAAAAGTTCACCACCAAAGACCTATTCAGCTAACACAGAAAACCCTTTTCTTAGAAAAAATTACATGCATAACACCTTTAGAACATGAAATCATTAAAACTACTATAATCCTCTTCCAAATGAAGGGAAATTAGTAAATAGATGCACAAGGGAGCTAAATGTACAACCATCTCTAGATCACAGTGAGTGAATACATTCATTTGCAGTTTCCTTTTGAATGTAAAATATTGAGGACCTTTCAGTTAAGAAGCTAACTTTTTTTTTTTAATTCTGTCCCAGTAACCAGGCAACTGACAGCTGTCCTATTGAGAATTCTCCCTCTGAACAGCTGGCAATCAACCCTTGGCTTTTTACTTGTAGAAAACTAAGAAACTAGAACAAGTCTGCAAATCTACGCAGCTGTAAGAGCTCAATCCTAGAAACCCTTACTTACATGAGTAGTCCTTACTCATACAGTTCTACTGTTGTAAACAGGATTACTCACATGAGTAAGAGTCTGCAATATAGCTTGTCAAGCTTTAGAATTTATTTTTTACGAAGTCCTTACTTTCTCATTGACAACATTTCAGAAATCTGTGATAAAATTCTCAAATATCAGGGAATAAAAACCAAGATACATCAATATTCCAAAATGCTACAAGCTGAACTATTTTTCTTATCCCATAATTCTCTTCTCTAGGTCTTAAGAAATAACATTTTCTCTTCATTTAGAATGTTAACACTAATATAACCAAGTAAACAAAAAAAAAAAACCCTGCAAATAGTTTAAGGAGTTACATGTATTTTTCCAGTGAGAACCTACTCGTTTCTAAGCTAACAATTAAAAAATGTTACACGTCCTTTATTACAAAAAGAGAAAAAAACAGTGGGGAAACAAGCTTGATCTATCATGCATTTATCCTGCCTAACACAGTATAATATGAGTAATGAAGCTAGATGTATTCTATTCAACTGTTCAGTAAAGTTGTGTATTTCACACTCAATTCACTTTCAAGGTTTTAATAGTCAACACACAAACTTTTCAGAGGACAGTCACACCAAAGATACCTGTGAAATCATGTAAATAATGCATTAATTAAAAAAAAAAAAACCACAACACCTCATTTTCACATGCAAGATGAATGCTTAAGACAATCCAGTTAGTAAATACATAACAGCATTATAACACAAAATATGTTTTGTATACTTTGTCTTTTTGTTAAGTGTACATTTTAGTTGTACGGAAAAAAGTTCTTCCACATTAAATGTCCCATACCAAGTTTGAGGACTACCCAACTAGAATTTCATAAAATAAAAAGCAGCTAACCTATTAATTAAGAATAATAAAATATCTTATCTCCATTTTATCTTCATATCATTTTATCTATATTCTAATATATTTCAGTTAGCATATTACAACATAGTTGAAAAACCATCAACTTCACTCAAATTCACCCAAGCACTAAGTTAGGAAAGATCCTGTTGCAAGATAAACAACGTGATTATATAATTTCACATAAGAAAGAGTAAAGACATTCACTTGCAACGGTTTAGGAAAACAAGGAAGAATATACCTAGAGTGGTTTTCAGGCCAGCGTTCCTTATATTTCTGAAAAATGGAGCACTGGATAAAATAGTGAGTGCAAACATAAGAAAGTATCACCTTTTTACACTATGCAAAATTTAAGTACACACAAAACTCCAACTTTTCATGGCAACACCTTCAAAAGGTTTTACTTCATTAATAATTAGTATCATGACAATATCAGTATTTCAGATTTTGGATTAGAAACCGCTTGCCAAATATATAATTGGAACCTTGTAACAGAAAATGTTACTCCCACATTTTTAAAACATACAGTTAGACAATTTCACTTCAGATTTATTAGTCTAGGTAGACAATATGAATACAAAAGATTCATACATGAAATATACTCTAAACAAGATGACCAGAAGGTAAAATTTTATGGGTCAATACAATTTTTAAAAAGTTACTTGATAATTTAGAGGGACAGTGTCTTGCAACAGCAATAGAAATAGGATTTACTTTAAAAAAAACCCACTGCTGATATCATAAAACAGAATACACACAACTGTTAATAAAGCCCATGAACTGTCTTTTCCTTTGTTGAACTAAAACCTTTAACAAATAGAAATACTTTAGAAATGCATGCTTCCTTTCAACTTCTTATAATTAGATCTCTCTCTTCTTAATTCTAAAGCTACCGTAAATAGTTTTCTGAAGCACAAACAAAAAAATTATTCTGACAGACTTACTCTGTATATTGAATACCTGTACCATAAGATCACACAGTGAAATATACCAATCCTTCTCCCTTCCAAATCACCCACTCTTAAAAACCGCGCTGAACTTTCCCTTTCAGTTACTCCTCTCCTTCCCACTAAAATTTAAGCTTAACAGCAACCTCACAAATACAGTGTTTGCAAAATAGATATTTAATGTAACTATAGGTATAAATTAGTCAACATATTAATGAACATATATACACCCAAATAGGTTTTCAGATAACTGCATACTTCTACCAAAAAAAAAAAAAAAAATCCTCAACAGTATGAATCACAGTATAAGACTAGTATAAGATTAGCAGGGTTTTTATCCCTCATGTAAGAGGGGCTGGAAGAAACCCAAAAAAGTCATCAGCTTGGAGAATGCCAGGACCTCAGAAAATTCCACAGGCTCGTGGACAAATGCACACAGAAAGACTAACAAGATCCAGCTACAAGAGAATCCATTTTTCTCATCTGTCCATTCTGTAGCAAATAACAGTCCTTCTTAAATTATGTCTAAATCATTAATCTGCCAAATGACCTACAGTGTGGCTACATATATAAAACAGACTGTGTAATATCTAACTGGACATTGATCTATACTTGGAAAAATTAAAACTGTACCAAGACTTCTCTTGTCCTGGTATTTCCTTCAGAGAGAATCTGTTTACGTCACAGAAACATTAGACATTTTTTTATTCATCTCATTCTGGCTTGCCTAATTTTTAATTTTCAAAGGACACTCCTGCTGATACCGCTGTAGCTGCATAATTTACAGAACAAAAAAGAATGTAATTCTGATTTAATCAGAAAAGAACAAAATAACTATGTTAGAGTACTGAACAAAAGATATAATCTTTGGTGCATCCTTTCCAACTCACTGTAAATAAACTATAGTCAAATGAAAAGGCATATAATTTAGTATTTGGAATATCCTTCATAAACACCAATTTTCTGCAACATCCTTGCACATCTGATACCACCTCATGTATAATGCAAATAATCTATTTCATTTTCATCTATTGACAGTGAATTTAATTTACCATTGCAGCTCTTTTCCCAGATTACGTTATTAATTCCGCAATCAGGCTCTTTTGAACGCTTTTATTTCTCCATAGAGTTTTCACAATTCTGCACTGATTTTTTCACCCTAATACACCTTTCAGAATATAAGAATTGTGTTACCAAAACTTTCTTAAGGCAAAAAAGTAAAGGCAAAACAAAAGTTTCTGAACAACAATGCATAGCAATTACAGAACTATTTCATTTCATAGAAAATCTAAACTTATTTTAACTGTGTTAGTACATTAGAACGCTATAAATTGCATCTATAAGAAAAAACAACAGGTGCATTTTCCATTTCCATATCAAAATGACCATTTCAAAATAATTACAACCTTTCCATAGAGAATAAATGATCCACTTCTGCTTGACAGTGAAACAGAGTGGACAGGAAACTGAAATACTCCAAATGCTCATGCTCTGCTTACACTCATGCCAGCTGTCTTTGCTGTTTCAGCAAGATGACTGAATTTTCTAAATTAGCTCACCAAATGCAAAACGGCTTTATCTTCCCCACAAAAAAGAAATATTAACAATATCTAGGCACCTCGACTCTGAATTACTAGCCAGAGTTCAAAGTTGCAAAACCAGAACACTGGCGAAATGATAGCTATGTAGTAAATTATTCACAGTCAATAAAAAATTAGATAGATTTCAATTCAGACTAGAAGTCCAATTAGTAGATACTAATTTGTTAATCTTCAGAAAGAAAGTCAAACTTAAGATGGAGCGACAGAAATATTTTGCAGAAGTTCAAAATGATGCAGATCATTATGCATGACCTGCTATTTATAACATTTTGATCAAAAAATGAGAAAAAGCTGTAATAAAAACAGGCACTCTGTGCATATAAATATTGAATGCTTTGTTGTTTGCATAAATACAGTATGCACAAAACACACCTATTTTCTTATTCATCTGAAGTATTATATTTCCTTTCATATCATAGATTTTCCTTTCGTACTCATATTAAACACAATCTAAAGAAAACACCTGAAGAGCAGTAGCACTTGTCCTCTTTACTTCACTCCAGGGCCAGTGAACAAACCAATGATGCAGAAAGAAGATACGTAATGGATTTAAAGTAAATGGCCCATTCTTTAAGAAGCAGCCTCTCATTTTTATTCATTCTAGCTTAATTGCCTTACAATGATGTCTGAAAACTTCAGAAGCATACCCATTTTTAATGCCAGCTGTCAAGGTTGGTTCTTTAAAAGTAGGGGTTTTTTTGTAATAAAAAAGTGCTCAGAAAATATATTCACAAAAATGTTTTCCTGCAGTAATATTCTAAATAACTTTAGCCATATTTTATGGCCACTAAATTATTAGATAGTACCCAGTCAATTCCATAAACAAATTAAGATAAGACTGTTCATATGCTCACTGTAACATGTTGTAGTGTACTTCTCTGCTCAATAATGCTTCCGACTGCACTGAGAAGCTTACTCTTCAATGCATAAACCACATACATCACGTATATATTTCCCTTGGGATTTAAAAGTAAACTGCTAATATTTGCACCTACCTGGGTAAAAATCTTTGGATTTAGACAGCTTGATGGTCGCCCCAGTCTCTTTCTGCAACTGAACAATTGTCTGTCCTCCCTTCCCAATTATAGATCCAGCAGCATAACTAGGTATGAGGACCTTTAGAAAATACTGGCCATCCTCTGAAAAATTGAGATATGCAAGGTTAATTTGGTTTACAAAACTTTTGTTCTCCCACATGCCCACAAAAAAAAAATCAGTAAATATGTGAACATACCTATTAATACATGCACAACTATACATCTAACCAGTTGCATCATTCTATAAGAAATGCATGGAATATGCATTTGCCATTTTAAATGATTTACATATTCACTCACTGGAAATTAAAGAATCTATCCATTTTCCTTAATTTTCTGAAAGCATGAAAACAAATGACAAAAATTGAGTTGTATTTCTGAAGACGGAACTGTTCCAGTTCTAGCTGTTACCATGGTACAATTAAACAAATTGACCCCTTCCAAAAAAAAAAAAAAGTGCACAAAACATGCATGACGACAAATCACAACCCTCACTAAAAATACTGCTACAGAAATGCCAAAACTTTTTTAAAAAGAAAAGAATGATAAAGTGATGGGCTCTTTGTTTGACATTAGCAAATGCATGAGAACAGCAATTACCTATTGCCTGCTTTCTTCTTAAGTGGGCAAAACAACTAGTTTCCTACCAAAAACCCACCCCAAATGTGGAGTTTTATTTTCCAAGCATTTCAGCCACTGCCAAGAAAACAACCCAACATGGTGTGGATGGAATCACTTGCCTAAGTAATCCTGATGTATTTCTTTAGCACTTCTTAGGCGACAGTGATCTCTTTTAAGCTCATTAATTAAAAGACATTAAGAAGAATTTTTCCCAATTGATCAAAAGCTTAAATCACTTATTTTAAATACATGTAAAAGTGATAATGCCAATCCTCCCCCCACCGTTGGATAACAAAACCCAGAATCAGAACTGGAAAATATATACAATGAATGAAACGAATGTTTCCCAGCCTCATCTTGCAACTGTGCTCCTTTCCTTTACTGATCCAGCAGCAATGAGTCTAAGGACCTTTAGAACACTGGCTCTGAAAAAGGTGAAAACTATACAAGGGTATATGACTAGAAGTCCTGAAAACCAATCTCAAAATTTTATCATAAAATAGAGTTCTCTATAAAGTTTGTTTAAAAAATAAATAGGAGCAGATTCAGGTCCATCTCACTGTCCCTATGAAAGGGTATAAGCATCCCAAATAGTGCAGATGGAATACCACAGTCCCTATTTATATTAAATATAGGTACAATACATTATCATACAGAATGCTTTTCTTAATATTGGATGAATAAATTCACCTCTGCCTCGGTGCATTGTTATGATGACTCCAGTGCAAATGAAAAGAGGAGATGCTAGTCCCGTTATAACTCATCTCATCCAGGAAGAGCAGGATGTTAACTAACAAGTCACCGCACCAGAGACAACTCCCCCCACTCCAACACCCCCCAACCCCAACAAGCCAAATCAATGCAACAGTGTCACACTGACAGATGAAGTGAGGCCAAGGAAATGGGAAACACCGGTCAAGATTTAAATCCAGCTTGTGAGCCAGCAGCTGGAAAAGGGGGAGAGCGCCTTCGCCATCCCCCTGCCACCCAGCTGCCATTTATTTATTTATCTTCGCTAACGTATCGGTCGGGTGCTGGGGCAGCAGGAGCCCCCTGTGCCCACTCCAGCCCCTATAGGGTCACGGCTGCACACCCACCCCGATGGATATTAAACCCAAAAGACTGCTAGAGTCTGAAAACCGACGCCATTTTGATGAATGATAAGTTATAAGGCTGCTGCACCCCGGGAGTAGTGCCACCCCCCCCCCACGCCGGACGGAGCCCCCTCCGCAGCCTGCAGCGCGGCCCCGGGCCACAGAGCCGCTTCCCCGGCCGGTCCGAGACGCGCTGCGGGGTCAGGTGCTGGCCGTGCCCAGCAGGGGGGTGAGTCCTCCCGGGGGGCAGCCTTCCGCTCCCCTCCAGACCCCGGCCCTGTGGCGCGGCCCCGTCCGCGGGAGGTCAGGGAGCCGGGTCCCGGCAGCAGCAGGCGGCGTAAGACTGGTTCAACCGCCCCCATGAGTCCCGGGCGCTTCCCCTCCCCGCCCCCCCCCGTTCGGTTTTTACCCTTTTTGAACAATTGTGCCGGAGCCCCGGTGAATTCTGCGGGGCACTTCAGCCCCCGCGGCCGCCGGGAAGGGCCTCCCGCCGGGGCACGGTGCGGGGAGGCAGGTAGGAGGGAAGGTGGGCGGGCGGAAGGAGGGTGCTGCGGGGGGGGGGATACCCACCGCCCGTGTTGGTCCTCTTGGTGCTGCCGGCTTCGGGGGGCGCTTCGAGCGGTCTTTTGCGGGAGTCCGGCGGGTCCAAGTCTATAGGAACCCCGGTGTGGGTCCCGTTCTGCTGGATGGGAGCTGCCGCCATCATGTTCGCCGCGGCCAGGAGCAGAATGGTCTCTTCCTTGGGGAGGCGGGGGGCAGGGCGGGGACGGGGCTCGTCCCGTTCTCTGTCCCCCCTCGGGACGGCGGAGCTCCGCGCGGGGTGCCGAGGATGCTCCGGGGCTGGCCCGGGGTGGAAGGGAAGAGAAGCGGCGGGACTGGCCGGAGGAGCAGCTGCAGTGCAGTGCCAGGAGGAGAAGGGAGACGGGGGGGATCGGAGGGGGGAGAGGGGAAGCGAAAGAGTAAGACAGAGGAGGGAGAGTGTGAGTGGGAGAAGAGGGGAGGGGAGAGAATGAGTGAGACAGGAGGGAGGGAGCGATGGGGATGGCAGGTGAGCCAGCGAGTGGGAGTCTGCCAGAGGATTCACGCTGCCTCCGTGCCCCCTTCAGTCTCTCCCTGCTCTAGTCCTGCGCCGGGGGCTGGTGCGGGGCGGCTGCTGGTGGCTGCTCTCGGGCTCTCATTCTCGCTCGCACTTACGGGGCTGTGCGTACCGGGGTGGAGGCTGCGCCGCGCGCGCACGCAGAGCTTGCCGGTTCCTCCGTGCAGCGGGGCCAGCCAGCCAGCCTCAGCGGAGCTACACACAAGGAGGGAGAGAGACGGGGGAGGGGGCCGAGATTTGGGGGTGGGAGGAGAATAAAAAGAAAGGCGGGGCTTCTTGGGAAGATAGGCGGGAGGCTGAGCCAATCGGAGGTGAGGAATGTGAGGTTCGGATTGAAGCGCTTAGCCAATCAGAAAGGGTGGGCGGAAGACAAAGCGGGGGGGCTGAGGAAGCTAAACCGCATGCTGGGGGGGGGGGGGGGCATGCGGCCAGTGTGCCCACCACCCCGGGGCGGGTGGGCATGTGGAGAGTGCGCCTGCGGAATTAGAGCTAACCTAATAACACCTACCCTACCAAGTACCTGGGTTGGGGAGTGAAGACTGAAATAGCCGGGAAACGTCCTAGTTAAGGTTCCCCTCTGTTCGTCCGCACTATTTCTAGGTTAATGTCTTTCCATACAGGAGCATAACGATTCCTCCCACAGTGCAATTGGATGGTACACAGGTTTTTTTTCCACAGCCTTAGAGAGCCGTGTGTAGTCCACATCTTTGGGTATACCAGAAAATAAAACACTGAAAGTCATTAATATTACACATCATGCTCCATGCCTTGGGTCTGACCAAATTCAGGCTCCATTTAGGTCAATTTCACAGTCACAGGATTTTAAAAATCATAAATGTCACGATTTCAGCAACTTAAATCTGAAATTTCACAGTGTTGTAATTGTAAGGGTCCTGAACCCAAAAGGAGTTGGGGTGCGGGGTGCGGTACTGCTACTGTTACTTCTGCACTGCTGCTGCTGCCTTCAGAGCTGAGCAGCGGCTTCTGGCTGGGAACCCACCTCTAAAGGCAGAGCCGCCATCCACAGCAGCACGGAAGGAAGGATGGGATGGGATGGTATTGGCACCCTTACTTCTGCACTGTTGCCTGCAGAGCTGGGGCCTCAGTCAGCAACTGCCACTCTCTGGCCACTCAGCTTTGAAGACAGCAGCACAAAGTAAGGGCAGCATGGTATGGTATTGCCACCCATACTTCTGCGCTCCTGCGGGCAGGGCACTGCCTCCAGATCTGGGTGCCTGGCCAACAGCCGCTGCTCTCCGGCCGACCAACTCTGAAGGCAGCACAGAAGTAAGGGTGGCAATACTGTGACTACCCCTCCCCCCCAAAAAAAAACGTTCTGACCCTCCCCCCTGCAACTGCCTTTTTGGCCAGGACTCCCAATTTGAGTAATGCTGGTCTCCCCCATGAAATCTGTATAGTATAGGGTAAAAGCAAACAAAAGACCAGATTTCACGCGGTGAGACCATTTTTCAAGGTCCGTGATGCTTTTTTCGTGGCTGTGAATTTGATAGGGCCCTATCCATGCACCTCGGATGACGCACCTAGGAAGACGGTCAAAAATTATGTAATAGTAACATTCAAAGACATAAAGGACCACAGTTGTAACTGTCTCTTTCAAATTTACTTTGGCATTAACTTGCCTGACTTTGAGTGCTTAACTTCATCCCTAACATCACGAATGCAGTTTTTTGATTAAAGTTCCTAGGTTATTTGAAAGAAAACTTTTGTAAAATAAAAAAAAATTGCACAGTCTGAAAGCATTAAGCTAGACACCACAGGGACATCTAGTACAGTGCAAAGAAATTCCATGGAAGGATCCTCCTGCAAAGAACAAGTGGCTGAGTTCCAGTCTAAATTAGGTAAGTGGTCAAGAGAACTACGGCTTCAATCAAAGCAAATCTCAGATTATCACATTTATGGAGGCAGAGCAATTTACTATGTGCCATACAATAAATATATAATACAAACCTTTGGTAAATTTTTGAACACACAACTAAGTTAACCAGTACAAATGCACAGTACCCTGACAGAACATCACATGATTGACTTTTTAAATACCACTATCATAAGGGCTTGCAAGGAAGAGCCAGCATAGAAACAGCACTGCCTTCACCAATGGAATTCTCCTTCAGTTCCTTGCTGTGCTGTTTATTGCCCTATATGCTGCCAGAATAGCATATTGGGGCCAGAACCCCTTCTTGTGAATAACACTTTCTCTTCAGAAACATACAGACTAATTAAAGTTCAAGAATGTACCGAAACATCACTTTGGAGGAGAGCGCAACACCAGATAACTTCTTAAAGTCCACTTTTCTATGAAGTTACAGATTTAGTCTGCAATCCTGCAAAGACTTATCTTTAACTTCCTGAGTACAGCCACTGCATTCAGCTCTGCACACCCTTGAAGACAAAACTCTTAGAATTTAGTGATGCCAGGTTCTGGCCAAGAGTTGACACTTTGTTTTGTTGACAAATCACACTGCAGAATGTCATTGTGAGTGTTGTACACCAATCCCACTAAATATCTAGTAGTTTGCCCTGCGTACTACAAGGTAGGAACACTAGTCTTTACAGGCTCTATGAGAGTTTATGGGGACTCACCATGCTCTACAGCAATGGTTCTCAATCAGGAGTCTGGGGCAAGCAGGTTTCAGGGGGTCCATCAAGCAGGGCGAGCATCAGAGTCACTGAGGCCCAAGGCAGAAAGCCGAAGCCCCACTGCATGGGGCTGAAGCCCAAGGCCCTGAGCCCCACCACTTGGGGCTGAAGCCGAAGCCTGAGCAGCTTAGCTTCATAGGGCACCCTGTGGTATGAGGCCCCCAAGCAATTGCCCTGTTTGCTATCCCAGCTTTTATATGTAGAAAATCAGTTGTGACACAGGAGGTCCATGGAGGTTTTATAGCATGCTGGGGGGGCTCAGAAAGAAAAAGGTTGAGAACCCCTGCTCTCAACCCATGGGCTGCTTGTAGCCCAATCAGCATACAGCTGCGACCCATGTAACATCCTCGGGGCCACACAGGTAGTATATATATTGTGTGGATGCGGCCCACATAACACATAGAGAGCTGCATATGCAGCCCACAATGGTAAATAGTTTGAGAACCACCACTCTAGAGAGAATTACTTTACTAAGCCTGCCAGAAACCAGGCTTATAGGGAAATACCCTAAGCACAATTACTTTAACAGTTCCAATAAAGATCATTGCAGTTCAGTCCAGTACAGGGTATAAAGGACTATATACTCCATGGTAATACAAATAATAAAATAATAAGTCTCCTCCAACCTATTGTCAGGGATATTCCCTCTAATCCCGCCTCATTCCCATAACCACTGAAGCAAGAGCCCAACTCTTCTGTCTGTGTCCTGTTGGGGCCATGAGCGCTGTCATCCTGTTGTCACACATGCAGTTATCTCACATCTACTGCTTGCAGGCCACTGCCCTGTATCTTCGGATTGCAGCTACCCCATCCCTCTGCTCGGTTCTCACTTTTCCAGTCCCCTACTTCTCCCCACTACCTACTTCCAGCCTTCCCTCCACATCCAGTTCTGAGGCTGATGCAGCCAACCTTCTTGCGCGCAGCCATCAGCTTTCCCCACCACATCAGGATGTTACTTCCTTTTTTCTGTTCCCCTAGCATTATGGAGTAGAGCCTTGAAACCCAGCTTGAGCCTGGTAGGATCTGACTAAAAGTGTTGGATCTGAATCAAGTCCGAAAACAACCAGGTCGGATCAGATTCTTCCTGCTTGTAGGGTCAGTGCCTTAGCAGCAGCTTGGCCCACTCCTGCTGGCCATTGCCACCTTGCTGTTCTGTGCATGCTGCATAGTGAGAATGCCAAGGAGTCACAGTACCTCTCACTCCACAGTATACCCTGCGCAGCAGCAGGGGCAGCACATGGCAGGAGCAGGGCCGATAGGCATTGGGGCGGGGTTGGGTCATAAAATGATTCAACCCTCTCAGGGTCAGGGTGGGTGTGCTTGGGTCCAGGTTGAGCATAAAAAGTTAGCCCAAGCAGATCTCTTTTATGGAGTCCTCTCCTGGCTAGATGCTTAACAGAGCAACAGAGCAGTCTCTACTAGATAGATCCTTTTGTCCAGCTCAGTCAAGGTTGGGGGAACATATCCAGTACAAATGCAAGTTGTCACATCTTGAAAGCTTTGCTTACTATTGTAAAACATCCTTAGTTGGCAAAGGTGTGGGATAGTGGCGTTCGTGTAAACTAATTACGCAGCAACAGGGCCTCAGGAATCTGATAATGTTCACTACATTTCAAGACCAAGAGAATTCAAACTGCAACTGTCTGAGACCCAATTCTGTTTCCAGTTAATGAGACACTACACTGAGAGCAGGAGTGGGCCCTGCATTTCCTGCAGTGGTGCTGGACATTTCTCTTCCTGCTAATAAACAGGATAAAATAAACATTTTTTTCTCCCTCATGCAGAACATGACAGCTGCCAATAATCCATAGATAAAAGCCAACCACTTAAACAAAACCCCGGCCAGTAAAAGAAAACAGGTTTGATACTTATCCAAGTGTTGAGGATGTCATTGGCAGTTGTTTGTTGTCCATAGGTAGCTGGGATTCCAGGAAAAGTTTTGTCCTGCTAAAATGAAAGCTGTGAACCCTACAAACTATTTCCTCTTTAAAATCTCCTTTATTTTTACTCTCATTTCTTACTATTGTAACTTCTTTACCCAATAATCTAATTACTAAACTATTAGTATCCTTGCATTAACTGACATGGAAACTCTTCAAAAAATCTTTAACCTAAATTTTGAAGAAGTTACTCAGTTACTCTTTAGCCTAAATCTTGCTTCCTCTCCTTCTCCAGGTATGCTTTGCTAAAACTATAGCAGTACCATCATGTGTCCACTATTCATTATAGACAACTCCCAAACCATTACATGTCACATATCATTGCTGATAATGAAGTAGGTAAGAGCTTGAGTAGTGGCAAGTCAAAGGAATGTAGATGTGGCCATATTCATTTGGATCCTCTCAACAATACTCTCTGCATAAAGGGGAATGAAAGAGAAGCAGTCATTCCTGTACCTGCGAGATAGAATCCTGTTCTCCCACACAGTCTACACTGATATTCCATTTGAAAAGCTTATTAATTTGGGCTTTGTTCAAAGAATCAGATTTGGCCCTCAGTCCTTTTTCCAGTCAGAAGTCCCTGCCCACTGCAGGGTAAGCGATCTCAGCACTTCTTGTACTCTCAGGTTAACTGGCGTCCTACCTGGACTTCACTGTAAGTTAGGGCAGCCTCAGGTCTTGATCATGCCCTATCGCTCCCTGACACATGCCTTGGGGGCCAGAAGAGATGCTTGTATGGAGCCATTCTGGTAGCTCTGCAGTGGTCAGAGGACTGCCTAAAATAGGGGGCATCACTCAGCAGCCATTCCTACCAAGTAATGTAAGGCCCTTTATATTAATGGAGTGACAGGAATAGATAATCAGGTCCCCTTTATCTTCAGTTAACGTACCTATTTATCTACTGCTCCCCAAAGACTGATTTGGATCCTCCTATGACTAAACTAGTGTAAATCAAAAGCAATTCTACTGTAATCAATGGACTTGCACTGATGTAAAAATTGTGAGAGAGAAGAAACAGGCTCATTTTGTTTACTTTGTCAGTTTTCAGCAGTCGCTGATTCTATGGATAGGTCTACACTTGGAACTTGAGCTGTCATTCCCAGCTCAAGGAGACATACTCACACTAGCTTTTATGGAGCTTGTGTACTAAAAATAGAGTGTGTAGTCATGGCAGTGCAAACAGTGGAATAGGTTAGCCACTCCACGTATGTGCCTAGGGTCTCGGACGGATACAAGCTTG
The DNA here is from genome assembly GCF_965140295.1 of Lepidochelys olivacea. NCBI lineage: Eukaryota > Metazoa > Chordata > Testudines > Cheloniidae > Lepidochelys > Lepidochelys olivacea. The sequence continues at coordinate 76,633,143 of NC_140416.1, forward strand.
GGATGGCTAGCCCCCACTCCCCCAAACACACACGCAGCTCACACTGCTGCAGCTACTTTCTATTTTACATCCTACAGCTCCTAATTACATCCCCAGCTCCAAGTACAGGCATACCCTGTGTGTTCACCAAAAGGGCTTTTTGTGGAGTTTCAACCAGGATATAAAGCTGTCTACACTACAGCAGAAACTCAGCTCAGCCAACTGCCACCTGCCATTCCAAACTGCCACAGACTCTTCTGATTCTAACATTGTGGTGTAGTCAACAGAGCCCTAGGCTGAGAATCTGGTTCTAGTTCCAGCATTGCACTGACCTGCTGCATGACTGTGCCTCTGTTTCCCCTCCACCATTCATCTCATCTTATTTATTTAGATTTTAAGCTATTTCGAACAGGGACTGTCTTTACTGTGTTTGTGCAGTGCCTAGCACCATGGTCCTCCAATCTGGGTTGGGGACTCTAGGAACCACTGTAATAATATAATAATAATTTTATGACAGGTGTGCACTACACTCAGGCCACTCCCTGCTAGTATTCTGTTTATATGGTGATGAACAGTTCTTAACCCTAGTGTATACTAGGTATTTTAACTGAAATCTTTTGCCCGTCAAATGTTATTATCATTCAGCTGCATCCTTAAGGCCCTGATCCTAATCCCATTGAAATCAATGGAAAGTTGGATCAGGATCAAAATGCATCATTTACATCTTTTTGGGGTAGGCACAGCTTGGACCAGGGCCCCAGGAAGAGCTCCAAGGTGGTATTCTGCCTCAGAGACACACCTCTGTGGCACAATTCATCACTTGCTTCCTTCTTGCTTTGGGGGTAGGGAGGGTTTGGGAATGATACAAGCGGCAGGTTATTGCAGCTCTTCAAAGAGTGCATCTTACTTCCCCTCTTCTGCCTGGCCACCTACTCTGGCCAGTAAATGAAAAGGGGTTATAGTGGGATACCAACACCCCATGCTTCATCTCTCCTTTTTTGCAGCAGTGAGTATACATAATGAAGGGACTGCTCTTCATTCTAGACCTGGACACAAGATCTGGGTAGTTCTTATCACAGAGTCCATAAAAAATGTAATCTGATGCTCTAACTAAAGGCTAAGTTTAATTTCCTTGATATTTTCTGTATTTCTTTCCCCTAAAACATTGTTCTACAACTGGCAGCCCACAGTCCAGATGTAGCCCACAGATGCACAACCCTTTGGCTTGCTGGCATCAGCTGTTCCTTTCTGTTCCATGCTGGGGGCTCTGCTGTACCCAGCTCCAGCTCCAGTCCCTGGGCTCCCCTGCCAGGCGACCCTGGCTCCAAGCCAGCATGTGCCAGGCCCAGGATACTCTCAGATGAACCAACCAGTTTTCAACAACTGTTATCCTTTGAACTTGGACACGGGGTGATCAAAGATAGACTCCATGATTATATTTTCCAGTTATGGGGAAATTTTCTCACAAGTTCTGCATCACGAAAGAAGATGACTAAGGAAGCTTCTCTATGAGTGGCCTGGACTCTGGATGAAAGAAAAAGCCCTGCATTGATTCTGTAACTGTCAAAGAGCATACATTGTCTATTCTCCATTAGGTGGTAGCTGATGAGAAGACAAAGGAGGCCATTGTGAATGCTGCCAAGCAAGTTCCCCTGTCAGATGCAACAACAGTGCATCCTGTCTAGGCCTTGGATGCTGAAGTGCTTTATTTTTTGTTGAAAGGACTGAAAGGTGCTGAGTTTGTGTTGTTGGCCATTGATGACCAGACAATAAGAATATAGCACAGCTATGTTTTTATGACATACTTTAATGGCCACGTCCTCTGAAAGGAACTCTTGAATTTGATACCTCTGGAAATGTATGTCACAGGCGACATCATATTTGAGAAAATCAGTGCAGTGTTTGAGCAACAAGGACTCTTACTAAGCAAGATCTGTCTTCTGGTAACTGATGGAGCACCTTCAATGCTGGGCATGTCTCAGAGGGGTCTTGAGACATGACTGGCAGAAGTGGCACTACAAATGAAAGCACTGCACTATATCATACATCAAAGTGTGCTGTGTGCCAAGCTGAGTGAGGAACTGAAAGATGTCATGGAGGCTGTGATTAAAATAATCAGTTTCAGCAGAGCCTCCTCAAGTCTGCAGCACAGACTATTTTGTGAGTTGGTCATTGAGTCCTCTGCAAACCATGAAGATCTTCTCTATAATGACATTTGCTGACTTAGTAAGGGTACATTGCTGGCATACTTCTGCAAACTCAAGGCTCACATTGTTGATTACCGTCAGTAGAGCACCCACAAGAAGGCAGCTGAATATCTGGTCCTTCTAGAAGATACTGAATTCTTAGTCAAAGTAGCAATTCTATGCAACATATATGACCACCTGAGTATCCTGAATGTACAGCTGCAAGGCCAAGATAAGAAAATAGAAGCTTTTCAGAAGAAGCTGGACATATTTCTCTTAGATTTGAGCTCTGGGAATCTTTGCACTTCATTCAACTCTGCAACACCCTGATCAGCAATGGAAGCAGATAATGTGATCAGTCGCCTCGTGACAAGTTTCCTTCAAAAGCTAAGGAACAACTTCAGTGTTCAATATGGAGATTTTTGCATGCCAAAGGATGTAATTGGCTTTGTACATGACCTTTTCTCCATGACACCTGAGGGTGACTTCCCATCTCATCCCCATAAGGTCCTCCCTGTAAAGGTGAGAATATGCTGCAGCTGGAACTAGTCAACCTGCGGACCTCAGATGTGCTGAAAAATGAATTCAAGAACACTGAAATCATTATTATCTGGACACAAAAGTATACAAACCTCAAGACATTTTCCCTCCCGGTGCTCAGTGTTTGAATCCATGTATATGTGTGAATCCAGCTTTGCAGTCATGAATGTCATCAAGAACAATGCTTGAAACAGGCTGACAAATGAGTCTCTGGAGAGCTGCCTTCATATAGCAGTCACTTCACTGAAGCCAGATTTTAACAAGCTAGTATAGAGCAAGAAGTGCCACTTTGCTCACTAGTAACAAGAGGTAAATATTGCAGACAACAACCTTCTGTCTATTAGCTGCCACTATTCTAATAAGTTCTGTAGAGGAGTGAAGCTTGTGTTTTATACATTAAATGCCAGAGAACTTTTTTGTATTCAAACAAAAAATTCAGTAAAACAAAAAAGCTAAAAAAATGCAAACAAAAACGATGTGGTGATGAGGTTTTAAGTGTCAGAGAAATTGGAAACAATGATGGAGGACTAAGGGAGAGCTCTGAGAAAGCATCGAACATTTCCACTTCAACTCCTAATGCAGTCTGTCACCATAGACAGTAGCTGAAAGAAATTTCACTATGAAACTGCAGCTAAAAATATCACTTTCCTTTATCCAAATGCCCCATTATTTGAAGGTGTCAGATGTCCTCCAGCAATTGAGATAAACGGACTTCACCTGTATTTAATTTAGAATCTTTTAATTTACATTTAAAAACACACTGAAGCTATACTGTGATACATTTCGACTTACAGTGATAGATTTTTAATCAGGCACTTAAGCAGTTGCTTATGCAACATCAAGCAATTAGTAATTGACATGCTTTCATTAGGAGCAAACACCTGAAGAGCCCATTCGCCCTGGAGAGCACCTTTAGCCCACCAGGATTTGGAGGTTGCCTTTTCTGACCCGTCAGAAAATGTAATTGAATACCACTGTTTTAAAACATGTAACTGTCGTATTTCAAAATATATAGAAAAAGAACAAATGCTAACAATACAGTCATTTTATAGCATGCTTTCTTCACTTTAAAAATTATAGCCTGGTCCTCTGTTCTCCCAAGTGCTTCCTGTGTACTGCTAGGTGTCCTGGAAGTCAAAGGATTCTGAGACCACTCTCCACCTCCCCAGAGGTGTGAAATACCTCTGTTTTAGGGCTTGGTCTTGCTCTCATTGAACACTCATTTTATGGTGAATCTTGTGGTATTTGGAGTTTATTAAAGACCTAACTGCAGGACTCATAACATTGTGTTAGAATCTTAGCTTAGATTTAAAAAAAATACTCCCACCAAAGTCAAAAGAATTACCATCAAGCTCACGCATAAGTTTTGCAGGATCTGGGCCTTAAAGGCTAAAAAACGGCAAAAACAAAATTCTATGAATCACAGAATCATAGAATATCAGGGTTGGAAGAGACCTCAGAAGGTCATCTAGTCCAACCCTCTGCTCAAAGCAGGACCACCCTCAACTAAAGCATCCCAGCCAGGGCTTTGTCAAGCCAGGCCTTAAAAACCCCTAAGGATGGAAATTCCACCACCTCCCTAGGTAACCCATTCCAGTGCTTCACCACCCTCCTAGTGAAACAGGTTTTCCTAATATCCAACCTAGACCTCCCACCCTACTACATGAGACCATTGCTCCTAGTTCTTTCATCTGCCACCACTGAGAACAACCTAGCTCGATCCTCTATGGAACCCCCCTTCAGGTAGTTGAAGGCTGCTATCAAATCCCCCCTCATCCTTGTCTTCTGCAGACTAAATAAGCCCAGTTCCCTCAGCCTCTCCTCATAAGTCATATGCCCCAGCCCCCAATCATTTTTGTTGCCCTCCGCTGGACTCTCTCTAATTTGTCCATATCCTTTCTGTAGTGGGGGGCCCAAAACTGGATGCAATACTCCAGATATGACCTTTCCAGTGCTGAATAGAAGGGAATAATCACTTCCCTCAATCTGCTGGTAATGCTTCTACTAACGCAGCCCAATCTATGCCGACATCTGGAATTAACATTCAGATACACCTGCAATAAAATTGAATTTACTTAGACTAGCGTTCTGCAGATTCTGAACATTTTCACTTCACAGAATGCTGTATAATCAACTTCTCCTGCCTTACAGGGAATCCACATTAAAAAAAGAAAAAAGTGTGAGTGAGTAACTTAAAATCAAAGAACTCTCAGGATTGGATCTGGAGCTATACTATACATATAATTTGAATACTGCGGTATTCACATTATACATAGGTAATTAGTGAGTCATTGGCAGTTTTGGATGTCCAAAGACTGCAGGGTTGAGGTTTTATGGTGAAATCCTGGACCCACTGAAGTCAATGGGAATTATGCCATTGAATTCAGTGAGGCCAGAATTTCACTACAGTGTAAATAGCAAATTCTTCTCAATTCAATTAATAGCCTAGAGCAGGGCTTTCCAAACTTGGTTCATGATTTGTTCAGGCCGCAAGATGCTTTGTTTACCTGAGTGTCTGCAGGTACGGCCACTCGCAGCTCCCAGTGGCAACGGTTCTCCATTCCCAGCTGCTTCACGCAGCTCCCACTGGCCTGGAACAGCAAACCATGGTCACTGGGAGCTGCGACCGGCCGTACCTGTGGATGCTCAGGTAAAAAAGCGTCTCGTGGCCCTCCAGGGGCTTGCCCTGAACAAGCCGTGAACCAAGTTTGGGAACCTCTACTCTAGAGTATGCAGCCTTGATTCAATAAAGTATTTAAGTATATGCATAATTTGAAATCCAACTAGAGTCAATGGAACTGCTCACATGCTTAGTCATATGGTTAAATATATTGCTGAACTGGAGCTTGTTCCTGCACCCATTAAAAATAATGGCAAAGCACCTGTTGATTCAGTTGTGTAGGATTAGCCCATAAGAGCACACTGAAGTCAAAGGAAGTCTTTCCATTGACTTAACTGGGCTTTGAATTAGGTCCTGAGAGGAAAACATTTTAGGGGAAGGGGAATGGAAGAAAGAAAGGATGTGTAAAAAGCCTAGTAAAATGTGCTACTTCTAGCAATTTATTAGGATATATTATAAAATAAAATATTCACATTTTAAGACTTTTTTCATGTCAATATATAAAAATAAATGGACACTTTGATTAGATTCTGGGTAGGAATACTTACTAACAGTTTGTTATTTCTAATAAGTTGTATGTTAACACAAGAAAAAGTAACACTGTATAACATAAATAAAATCCATGTCCAGTAGATAGGAAAGTGGAAAAATAAAAGAAATATGAATGTTTTCCAAGCATTAAAAACAGTCACAAAGTAGACTGGATATTGAATTAAAGTGAAGTATGAAATCTCACACAGCTATACAAATTGAATTTATACTATGACAATAACCAGACATAAACATATTACTGTAAGCTGTAAAAGAAAAGCCTGGTTATTTTTCCTGGAGATCTTCTATGGGATACTTTGTCTCTAAAGATTTAGACAAGCAAGAAGACTTAGTGAAATACTCTCATTCAAAAATTATTAAATATTTGTGTTTTTAAATTCACAGATGTGATCTGGCTGGTCTTGAGTGGAAGAGCTGATATTCTGAAATAGCAAAATAAATTGCTGCACTGGTTCTCCTAGGAAAAAAGTAACTGAAGTGAATCTTTTAAAAAATATATAAATCATGAAAGAGAGAGAGAGAGAGAACCATTGTATATATTAGCAACACTGCTTATAGATTCATAATGGCTCACAACAAAGATATTATAAGTGGACCTCCTACCTCTGTGTCATGCTGTCACTGCTGTGGATTGACTGCTGTTAGATTCCTGTAATCCTGAGCCCTGGGATCTTGTCCAACATGTTTGCCCCACTTGGTAGGCCTGTTTGTAAGTATTTAAAATGGAAATGAACTCTAATCTGTCTATGTGTTTATAACAAAAGGTTTTAATCCCGTAACACCCATATTTAACATAATTTGTTTTTTGTAAAGTTTATAAAAAGCTGTAGTCAGTCTGACAATTCAGAATCCTAAAGTATATCTTAGCCATTTAACAATTTAGCCAATTAAGTTTGGTTTACTGTCTGACACTCTTTAATTTGGCAGTGCGTCATGGCAAGGGTATTAAGGCACCCATTCATGAATGAGAAATTACATAGAACAACATCAATAACCAGGCTAAATTTGTACATTTATAATACATTTGAATCAGTAGCTTTCAGATCTGTAAAGCATTCACTAATACATAAAATGTGCACAAATATATATTTTAGTAGAATAATATGCTAAGGATATTACAAGGACACGTGAGTGTGAATCCCTTCAGAGATTATTTTGAACAGCTCAAAGAATTCATGGAAACTATAGTATTCCATCTTAAAGATTATTGCTATCAATAGACCATAAATGATATTGCAAAATTAAACATCAGGGGCCCAATTCTTCCATCTTTACTCACATTGAGTAGCATCTTCAATTGATAAGTAGTCCCATTGACCCAAACAGGGCTACTAATCAAGTAAGTTTCTACTAAGTATGAGTAAGGGTAGCAACCCACATCAGAAAAATGGAAATACAAATAAAAACCTAAGAAATTCCACAACATTTTTTTCTTGCAGCTGCACTGAGCTATTTGAGACAATACCCCTCTCTGTGTCTTGTCCTACTCCAGGCCCCTCAACTGCTACTGATAGCAATACCTCCACCACTCACCACACTGCAGCAGAAGTCTGGGCCAATGTAGCTTCATAGACCATTCCAAGAGGAAGCATTTCCATGATGAACTGATGGTTGAAGTTCTGGACAGGACCAACAAACAGGTTCAGACAGTAACGAAGACAGAGGGACTTTTGGCCACAGGAAAGACATGGTGAGAGGTAAGGTGCTGGATGGGCAGCTTCAGGACAGGATTTCAGCGCTGGAGGAGGCACTTGATTCACTGTAACAGGAACAGCAGCTAAGGGAGGAGGTCAGAGCTCAGCAGAAAGAACTGTTTGAGCGGCTGCTATCACTAATAGGTGCAAGAATAGTGGCTCTTGCTGCATCACCCACACCATGTCCTGGGTTTGCCCTGTGAAACAGTCCAGAAGCAGCTTGTAAAACTGCTGGTGGCCCATGGAGTTGGGCCCTACGAGCAGCTGGGCCGGGCAACTTTGCCCCATACAGACACCCTCACTCCTAGATGCCTCTACTCCCTTCCCCTGGTGCCAGGAGATTGGCGGAATGGGCCAGGGGATATGCAACAGTAGGGGAGTTCTGTCTTATACATGGTTTCACTGTTTTCACTTGTTCATGCACTTAGGGTTGTTTTTTGTTGTTGTTTTTTTAAGGTTTTGTTGTTACTGGTGTTTTGGTATGGTAATGGCGTGCCTGGCAATGGGTTAATGTTTGGCTCACAGCTCCAGCTGTGGTACGTACAATTTCTGGCCGAGTGTACGGGTTCAGCAGCCCCTTGCTGTCAGAGGTCCATTCGGAGGAAATGGCTCACCCCTGACTTTACAAAGATTGTGAAGAGCACAGGAAGCCACAGTAATGCAGACAGCACTGATGACACTGGCATCTAAACAGGTCTGTAAACTTCTCCAATGGGATTTCAATCTGCCAAAAGCACATACATTAACCATTCTATACCTGCTAAGAGTATGATTAAATCTCCTTTTGTCAGGGGCTCTGAAATCAAGGTACGGTTACATAAATCAAGGGAAAAGGCGGTATGAGGGATCCTCCAGAAAAACAGTTGGGACAGTAACTCCATTTATGTTTTGTTCAATATCTTCATTAATGATCTGGAAGGTGACGTGGATTGCACCCTCAGCAAGTTTGCAGATGATACTAAACTGGGAGGAGTGGTAGATACGCTGGAGGGTAGGGATAGGATACAGAGGGACCTAGACAAATTGGAGGATTGGCCCAAAAGTAATCTGATGAGGTTCAACAAGGACAAGTGCAGAGTCCTGCACTTAGGACATAAGAATCCCATGCACCATTACAGACTAGGGACTGAATGGCTAGGCAGCAGTTCTGCAGAAAAGGACCTGGGGTTACAGTGGATGAGAAGCTGGATATAAGTCAACAGTATGCCCTTGTTGCCAAGAAGGCTAACAGCATTTTGGGCTGTATAAGTAGGGGCATTGCCAGCAGATCGAGGGACGTGATCGTTCCCCTCTATTTGACATTGGTGAGGCCTCATCTGGAGTACTGTGTCCAGTTTTGTTATCCACACTTCAAGAAGGATGTGGAAAAAATGGAAAGTGTCCAGTAGAAGGCAACAAAAATGATTAGGGGACTGGAACACATGACTTATGGGGAGAGGCTGAGGGAACTGGGATTGTTTAATCTGCAGAAGAGAAGAATGAGGGGGGATTTGATAGCTGCTTTCAACTACCTGAAAGGGGGTTCCAAAGAGGATGGGTCTATGCTGTTCTCAGTGGTAGCAGATGACAGAACAAGGAGTAATGGTCTCAAGTTGCAGTGTGGATAGGTTGCATATTAGGTAAAACTTTTTCACTAGGAGGATGGTGAAGCACTGGAATGTATTACCTAGGAAAGTGGTGGAATCTCCTTCCTTTGAGGTTTTTAAGGTCAGGCTTGACAAAGCCCTGGCTGGGATGATTTATTTAGGGATTGGTCCTGCTTTGAGCAGGGGTTTGGACTAGATGACCTCCTGAGGTCCCTTCCAACCCTGATAGTCTATAATTCTATGATTCTATGATTTGGTGAGAATAGTGTCTCCTACAGTCCATGACTGTAGTCTCCCAATCGGGTAAAAACCCTGGCATCTCAAACTTTTCCATAGCAACCCATGTTGACATTCATAAATCACCGTCTGTGGTCCATAAGGGCTTGTACAGAAATGGAATAGTACCCTTTGTGGTTTATGTACTCATGTGCTTCTTGAGGAGGGCAAACTATGGGCATATGGGTTGCATCAATGGCCCTGACATAGTTCGGAAATCCCATTTTCTCAAAGATAGAAATTACTTCAGGAATATCTTTTATGCCTGCCACCTTGGGATAAACCACATACCGGATTGCCTCAGAAATCTCTGCCACCTCTTCACCCACAGTTGACTTTCCAGCACCAAACTGGTTGGCAATGGACTTGTAGCAGTCTGGGGTAGCCAGGTTCCAGAAAATTATAGCAACCAGCTTCTGGACTAGCATGGCCACCCTCATGCATGTGTCTTTATGCTGAAGGGTCAGGGCAAGCTGCTCAAAGCTCCAGAAATGTAGCTTTCTTTTTGCAAAAGTTCTGGACCCACTGCTGAACATGCCAGGTCTGCATGACAACGTGATCCCACCAGTCTGTGCTTGTTCCTCTGTTCCAGAAGCACCAATCTATATAAGTGATATCTGTGGTGATACTGATTGTTATGAACAGCATCAGCTAGTCTGAGTCTTCCATGGCTGTGTCCTTCACCTACATCTCCTCCTCCTCCTGCTCCATCATAAACTCTGTCAGATGCCTTTGGTGGATCAGCAAATGCCAGTGAAATGGCGTCTCACAGAAGCTCTTCCCATTTTCTGACACAGGAACAAAAGTGCAAGCAAGAGAAGTTCTTCAAAAGGTGCCTCTTCCATGCTGATGGCTCCGGTAGCTGGGGGCACACAGACTAAAATGACTGCTTGGCAAGATTTGTTGATGGGCTGTTCAAACTTCCTGTAATATACAGGATAGACAGTCAAGTTTTCCCACACTGTACCACAGTGATATAGCTAGAGTGGGCACATTTAGGAGGATGATGGGGAACCTGGGATGTGATTGGTTTGACTCAGATCTGCGTGCTGACATGTAGACACCAGTGCCCCGGGTACAAGGCCAGGTTAAAAAATTCTTAACCTAGGGTTGATAATGACTCTAGCCACTCAATCCCTGGGTTTTCTAACCAAGGGTCAGCTGGGTCAAGTCCATCTAACCATGGGCTTACATTGCAGCACATACCTAAGTGTATATCTAAACTGCAATAAAACACCCATGGCTGGGCCATGTCAACTGACTCATGGGGTCCCAGACCCTTGGCTCCAGCCTAGGTATCTACATTTCAGTTTTATAGCCCCATGATCCCAAATCTGCTGACATGGGCCAGCTGGAGGTGTTTTACTGCAGTGCAGATGTACCTTAAGAGGTCTGATCCTATTGTTCTTAGCCAGACAAAATTTCCATTGGTCAAATCAATGGACCAGATTCCTACCTAGTGCAAATCATTGGTTGTAGAAAAAATAATCATAAATTGAATAATGCAGACATATGAATGCAGTACAATATGATATACTTTTACTGATATATATGATTACTAAGTATAAAAGGTAACATATATCTTATACCTGACAGAACACTAAGTAGCCATACCAACCTTCAAAACTGACATCAAACCAACATAACAATACTTCATCTTTTCCATAATATATGTACACAGATCTCTATAGACACATATACATACTGTGAAGAGGTTGACTCACCACTGCTGCCCCCTTGTGTCCGGGCACAGAGTAGCAGCTCTGTCCCCCCCTGTGTCTCTTTCCAATGGCTGCTCCATCCCTGCAGTGGTCTGCCTCACCCTGTGACTTGGCCCTTCAGCCAGGCCACTTTAAAGTCTCTTTCTTTCTGTGGTTGTTCATGAACAAAAAGCAAGCATCTTAGACAGAGATATAGAATCATACACACATTTGTATATCTAGATATAACCTATCTTTCTCTCATTCTTGTAGCTGACAAATTACAACATAGAATTAAATTTGAAATACACTCAACTGTAATTTGTATGAGACAGGAGAGAACTGTAGTGGTCTAAGAGTGCTTTTTAGTTAATTTTAAAATAATAAACAAAAGAAAATGCAACCTATTTAATTAATAGATTTAGGCCTTGTCATAAAAATAAAGGGAAGGGTAACCACCTGTCTGTATACAGTACTATAAAATCCCCTTGGCCAGAAGCACAAAAACCTCTTACTTGTAATGGGTTAAGAAGCTCAAGTAACCTGGCTGGCACCTGACCAAAAGGACCAATAACGAGGGTATAAGGCTTGGCGGGATATTTTGGGGGACTCCAAGTGGTCCTTTCCCTGATTCTTTGTTAAGTCACTTGGTGGTGGCAGCATTTACTTAATCCAAGGTACAAGGGAGAATTTGTGCCTTGGGGAAGTTTTAACCTAAACTGGTAGAAATAAGTTTAGGGGGTCTTTCATGTGGGTCCCCACATCTGTACCCTAAAGTTCAGAGTGGGGAGGGAACCCTGACAGGCCTCAATCTTGCAAAGAGAGCCACATGTGTAGTCCAGTGCCCCACAACAATTTTTTTGTAGGATGAGGGGTTTGTGTGAACATTAGTGATCCACTTTATTTATTAATTTATTGTTAATACTAAACATTTATATTGTAATAGCATAAAGGAGTCAACTTTAATATATTTTTCCTGAAAAAGAAATAGAGTAGGTTGACACATGTTTAATAATCAATCAGCAAAATTCTAGGTATAAGTTACATATTCATTTTATTGTAAACACTTACTCCACTTATATCCCTGTTCAATGACAAATTATTCTGAGAAGGCTGTAACAATATTTTAAGTGTAAGAAAATTACTAGAACTGATGTTTGGCCATTTTTGTGCTAGTATTTAAATTTTCCCGATCTTTCAATTGACTCCATGTGGGTGGATCTCTGTATCTGTGCCAAGTTTTGCTGACTTCAGTAGGCTCTATTTAGGTGCGCAAGTCCTCCTCCAGTTGCAGAATTGGAGCCTAAATTTGTAAAAGTACCATTTTTAGTCTAATATTGCCAGAATGATCTGAAATACATGTCAGCGTAGTCCTGGTCTACACTGCGGGGGGGGGGGGTCGATCAAAGTTACGCAACTTCAGCTATGTGAATAACGTAGCTGAAGTCGACGTACTTAGATGGACTTACCGTGATGTCTTCACCATGGTGAGTCGACTGCTGCCACTTCCCCATTGACTCCGCCTGCGCCTCTCTCGGCAGTGGAATACAGGACTCGATGGAACAGCGCTCTATGGTCGATTTATCGCATCTAGACTAGATGTGATAAATCGACCCCCCGCTGGATCGATCGCTGCCCACTGATCCAGCGGGTAGTGTAGACATACTCTTAGTCTATAAATTCCAGGGTGATTTGCTCCAAGCTACTAATGGTGCAGCAATACAAAATGCCAGCCAGTCCAGTCTATTAGTAACAAGATACAGTAATTTGAAATAGCTTCCAGCCAACGCTGTGTGCGTCAGTAGGTTTCCAATTCCAGTCCAGATAATAGATTTAGAATTAAGACTCTATAAAAAGCAAAACAGAAATAACAATTGTTATAATTATTTATTGAAATGGTAAGGTTCCACCATTGCACACAACCAATTAATTAATTACAATTAAATTTAAAACACAGGAAATGCAAGAGTTAAGGTTCCTACAGCCAAGCTAATTTGGCTATATATATATATATATTGTGACAGGGTCGGGCCAGATGGCTATAGGAGAGTAATAGAAGGCAGATATATTAGCTCCAGGCTAAGTAGGTCCCTTTTCCCTGGTTAAGGTAACAGGGAAGGTTCCAGAACAATCAGAAACCTTCTAGAGACAATTAAGACAGGCTGATTAGAACACATGCAGCCAATCAAGAAGCTGCTAGAATCAATTAAGGCAGGCTAATCAGGGCACCTGGGTTTTAAAAAGGAGCTCACTTCAGTTTGTGCTGTGTGTGTGAGGAGCTGGGAGCAAGAGGCACTAGGAGCTGAGAGTGAGAACGCGGACTGTTGGAGGACTGAGGAGTACAAGCATTATCAGACACCAGGAGGAAGGTCCTATGGTGAGGATAAAGAAGATGTTGGGAGGAGGCCATGGGGAAGTAGCCCAGGGAGTTGTAGCTGTCGCACAGCTGTTCCAGGAGGCACTCTAGACAGCTGCATTCCACAGGGCCCTGGGCTGGAACCTGGAGTAGAGGCGGGCCCGGGTTCCTCCCAAATCTTCCCAACTCCTGGTCAGACACAGGAGGAGTCGACCTGGACTGTGAATTCAGAAAAACGGCCAAGCTGAGGGCTGCCGTGAAGCTCCAAGGCAAGCAAATCCGCCAATAAGTGCAAGACCCGCCAAGGTAGAGCAGGAACTTTGTCACAACTGGTGTCGGAAGTGGGATCTGGTGTCCACAGTGCAGCGGAAGAAGGAGGGTGTTTGGAAGGAAGAGAAAAAAAAAAAAGGGAAGAGGGTCTATTTTTATTTTTTTTTTCACCACAATGGAGGAGGTAGTGCGGGCACTGATACAAGCCAAGGCTGCCCAGCAGGAGGCTACCCTTGTCCAGGCAGCCACCCAACAGGAGGCAGTGTGCCTGCAGCAAGAGACTAATCACCTGCTGATGGACCAGGCTGCTCAAGACCGGGCTATGTTGCGGGAACTGGTAAACCAGGTAAAGGCCCTTACAGAGCTGAACCGCAGCTATGTTGGGATGCAGATCATGTGGGCCAGCAATTGGCTGCAGAAAATGACGCGGAAGGATGATGTAGAGGCACACCTCCTGGCCTTTGAGAGGACAGCCCTGCGGGAGGCTTGGCCCCGAGAACAGTGGTCTGGCATGCTCGCTCCATTCCTGTGTGGGGAGGCCCAGAAGGCCTACTATGATTTGCCTGAAGAGGCTGCGGCAGACTACCCCGAGCTGAAAGCAGAGATCCTGGCCAGATCTGGGGTAACGACCGCAGTGCGGGCCCAGCGATATCATGAGTGGAGGTACCAGGAAAACAAAACCCCGTGCTCCCATTTATATGACTTCATCCATCTCGCACGAACTGAGTCCCGGGGTCCAGAGGAGATACTAGAGGTGCTGGTCATTGACCGGTACATGAGAGGACTCCCGCCAGACCTTCGCACCTGGGTAAGCCAGAACGAACGCTCCACCTATGACGAGGTTGTCGCACTGGTAGAAAGGTGAAGGATGGCGAGGGAGCTGACCTGACCAGTTAAAGAAGAAGCACCCCGGGTTAAACTAGCAGCACCAAGCCCTGGAACTCAGGTGACTGGGCCACCAGGAGAACCCAGGTGGAAAAAGAGAGGGGCTGAAGGTCCACCAGAAGCCACGAAGAGTCGAAGCACTGAGGGGGAAGAGGATTGTGATGTTAGACTCCCCAAACCAAGAGACCGGGGAATGCCTAGGGCTCCATACAGATGTTACGCCTGCAGGGAGTGGGGACACATAGCTGCACAGTGTCCCAATGCTGAGAAGCCTATACAGTGTAACCTGGGGAACTGGGCAGACCCATGCTCCCTAATCCACCTTGTGGGGGCCTCACTAAACCCACATATGTACACTAGTGAAGCTAAATGGGGTAGAGACCACAGCACTGGTTGATTCAGGGAGTTCTATCACACTTGTCTTGGGGAAGCTCGTGAAGCGTCGTCAGCTGCTGTGGGCTAAGCATATGGGGATAACATGCGTCCATGGGACAGTTGGCTATTACCCCACCATCCCAGTAAAAATCGAGATTATGGGGAACACTACTGAGGTAGCAGCAGGTGTAGTCCCTAAACTCCCATACCCAGTGCTCATAGGGAGGGACTTCCCAGGGTTTGGAGACTTACTCCCGGTAGGGGAATTGGAGAAAGGGGGAAGCCCTGAAAGTAATGAGGCATCCACAGTAGACTGTCAACCCCCAACCTTCTCTGAAATATCCCCAGATTTGTTCTCCACTCCCAGACAGCGTAGAAAGACGAAAAGGGAAAGAAGAGCAGCTAAGGCCTTGGGAACCCAAATACTGGCCCAAAGCCAGAGGGTCGCTCTTGTAGGTAGGCGGACCCGAGCAGCTGAAAAGGAGGCCCCCCAGGATGGGGAAGCACCCGAGTCTGATCCACACCCTAGCGCCTCTGAATCAGTAGAAGCAACAGAGAATGGCCCCCTAGATCTTGGGCAGATTAGCCCCGGGAGAGGAAATTTTGGACAGGACCAAGCTGAAGACCCAAGGTACAACAACATTAGGAAGGAAGTGACCGAAATAGATGGGGTCCCCATGGAAGGGAAAACCCAGGGACCAGGACCCTACTTCATAATGAAGAAGAATCTCTTATACTGGGTTGCACCAGACAGAGGCAGAAGGTACAGCAGATCCTAGTACCTCAAAAACACCAGAATGCTGTATTAAGTCTGGCCCATAGTCATCTTTTTGGGGGGCATTTGAGGGTAAAGAAGACCCTGGAATGGGTCCTGCGACGATTCTGGCCCGGAGTATATGAAGAAGTGCGGAGGCACTGTGCATCCTGCCCGGAGTGTCAGCTGCACAGTCCCCATCCCCACCTGAGGGCAACTTTAATACCCCTTCCCATCATAGAGGTCCCCTTCGAGCAAATAGCCATGGATCTAGTGGGACCCCTGGAGAAGACTGCCCGGGGCCACCAATGTGTACTTGTCGTTCTGGATTATGCTACTCGCTACCCAGAAGCCTTCCCCCTGCGGAACACAGCCTCTAAAATGATAGCTAAAGAGTTGGTGGGGCTACCAAAGGAGATATTAACAGACCAAGGTACCCCATTTATGTCAAAGCTAATGAAGGCCCTCTGTACGCTGCTCCATAGACATACCCTGAGAACTTCAGTCTATCATCCACAGACCGATGGGCTGGTAGAAAGGTTTAACCAAACTCTCAAGGCAATGATAAGGAAAGTGGTAAGTTGAGACGGGAAGGATTGGGACACCCTACTACCCTACCTTATGATTGCAATCCGGGAGGTACCTCAGGCCTCAACTGGGTTTTCCCCCTTTGAATTATTATATGGACGCCACCCCCGTGGCATACTAGATATTGCAAAAGAAATCTGGAAAGGGGAACCCAAGAGGGGAGAAATATAACTGACCATGTGTTGCAGATGCAAGAGCGGATAGCCCGGGTCACCGCTATTGTACGGGAACATTTGGAAAAGGCACAGGAGGCCCAGCGAACCCATTACAATCACCAGGCAAATGTCCGACAGTTCCACCAAGGGGATCGGGTGATGGTGTTGGTACCCACAGCAGAAAGCAAGCTTTTGGCCCAATGGCAGGGGCCCTATGAGGTGGTTGAACCCGTGGGGAAAGTAACTTACAAGGTGCGGCAGCCAGGACGCTGGAAACAAGAACAAATTTATCACATTAACTTTTTAAAGCCTTGGCACCAACAAGAGGTGTGTGTAGTGGCCCAAGAGACCCCGATCCAGGGAAATAATATGCAGGAGCAGATCAGGATATCCACTGATCTGACACCAAACCAGAAGAAGGAGGTAACTGAGATGATCAACCGATACCAGGACATGTTTTCAACCAAACCAGGTCGGACCACTGAAGCATATCACCACATTATCACAGACCCTGGGGCAAAGGTAACTTTAAGGCCCTATCGGGTCCCAGCAGCAAAAAGGGAGGAGATCAAGGCAGAGGTAAAAAGGATGTTGGAGCTGGGAGTCATCGAAGAGTCCCACAGTCAGTGGTCAACCCCGATTGTGTTGGTGCCCAAACCCGATGGCACCACTAGGTTTTGAAATGACTTTCGCCGGCTGAATGAGATATCCAAATTCAATGCATACCCCATATCGATGAGCAATGCCTGGGCAATGCCCGATTTTTGACCACCCTTGATTTAAGAAAGGGATACTGGCAGATTTCCCTTGCCAAAGATGCAAAAGAAAAGACAGCATTCTCTACACCAGAGGGTCTGTTTCAATATACTGTTCTTCCTTTTGGACTGCATGGGGCACCTGCCACCTTCCAGCGTCTTATGGACAAGCTCCTATGGCCCCATATCAGTTATGCAGCGGTATACCTGGATGATGTGATTATTCACACCCCCGACTGGGAAACCCACTTAGGAGAGGTGGAAGCGGTTCTGAACATGCTAAGACAGGCTGGCTTCACAGCCAACCCAGCCAGGTGTGCTATAGGGCTAGCTGAGGCTAAATACCTTGGCTACATTGTAGGAAGGGGCATAGTAAGCTCCAACTAAACAAACTAGAGGCTATCCAAAATTGGCCCCAGCCGAATTGGAAAAAGCAAGTCCGGGCATTCCTGGGTGTGGTGGGGTACTACCGACGATTTATTCCCCATTTTGCTACCAGAGCGAGTCCCCTGACAGACCTGATAAAAGCCCGGGGTCCAAACATGGTGAAGTGGACAGATGCCGCAGAGAAAGCATTCATGGATCTACTGACAGCCCTCTGCAGTAACCCCGTGCTTAATAGCCCCAGACTTCAACAAAGAATTCATTTTACAAACAGATGCATCTGAAGGAGAATTGGGAGCTGTCCTATCGCAGATGGTTGGAGATGAAGAACACCCAATCCTCTACCTCAGCAGGAAACTCCTCCCAAGAGAGCAGAAGTATACCATGGTTGAAAGAGAGTGCCTAGCTGTGAAATGGGCCATGGAAACACTATGTTATTACCTTCTGAGATGACGGTTTACCCTTGTGACAGACCATGCACCCCTCCAGAGGATGCAGCGAAATAAAGAGAAGAATGCAAGGGTGACCAGATGGTTCCTGTCCCTTCAACCTTTCCAATTCACCATACAACACCAGGCTGGAAGCCACCATGGCAATGCAGATGGCTTGTCACGAGTACACCGCCTGACGTCCCAAGTTGCCCAACCCCGTAGTTTTGAGCGTCAGGGTGGAGGGGGGGATATTTGACAGGGTCAGGCCAGATGGCTATAGGAGAGTAATTTTTTTTTAATTAAAAGATGTGGGGGTTTTTTTGTATAACACACTTACAAAGTAAAAACAGCAGCATATGCAATGTGTAATACAGCAACCAATCACAATTGTTTTCTCATTAGCTTCAGGGGAGGGAAGTGTTCAAGCTTGCTGGGCCCAGAGCAGGGGGCTTCATCGACTCTCGTGAAATTTGCCAATAAGCGCAAGACCCACCAAGGTAGAGCAGGAACTTTGTCACTATATATATATATATATATATATATATAGCATTTTATGGTACATCTAGTAAGAAACATAAGAATACAATATACTATATTTTTTCAGTTTGATCAAGTTTACATGAGAGTAGAAAACTTAACTTTTATATTTCGTAGCTATTTAACTGTGAAACCTTAATATTAAATTAGTTATGGTTCATGCATTTGTTTCTTGCATTTTTAGTATATATTGTAGAGTCCAACCATGTTAACAGTCAGACAAACAGTCCTCAGATGTGAAACTCAACTGAATTCAGATGAGACTATTTTATGAATAAGGGTTTGAAAGACTGAGTACAAAAGGAGTAGTACAATCCTTCAAATTCTCACTCAAGTAGAATTTGTTCATGTCTACAGTCAGATTGGAGTAGGTTTTTGTTTTTGTTTTGTTTTTTGTAAACCAGCAGAACTTTGCTGGAGACTGAAGCATCTTTGTTTTAGTTTTTTTTCCTTTTTCCACATTTTTTTCTATTAAAAAACACAACAAAACTCCCAAACCTAGGAAATTCTATACAAAAACATGGTATTATATAAAACAGTGGTTCTCAAACTTTTGTACTGGTGACCCCTTTCACATAGCAAGCTTTTGAGTGTGACCTCTCCTATAAATTAAAAACAGTTTTAAATATATTTAACACCATTATAAATGCCAGAGGCAAAGCGGGGTTTGAGGTGGAGGCTGACAGCTCGCAACCCCCCATGTAATAACCTCATGACCCCCTGAAGGGTCCTGACCCCCAGTTTGAGAACCCCTTGAAAACAATTAGATAATGTTTGTAAAGAATGTTGATATGTCTTAAAGTGTCTATAACAGTCTAAATTACTATTACTGAGAATTATAATCTGAAACTTCACAGATCCCAGAACATTAGCTTCTTGAGAGCCACCATGTAGTAAAAACAATATACATTTGCTGATATTTAAAAAATAATTGAGAACTCAATCTTCAGTATACACAAAATGATGCTTACATTTTTATTTTAATCGTTCTGGGCTAACAAGCAATTGGTTAAGGGATGTAAGTAGGGGATATACAGTATTTCTGCCTCTTAATAAGAGGAGAGGTACCCATCAAGGAAGTGTAAGTGGGGGGCCACACCATAGGAAAAATTTATGCATTACTTTAAATGAGTTCAAAAACCCCTTTCTCAAACACAATTCTCACATCAGTAAAAGATACCAGCTTTCCAGAAACACTTTATGTATTTAGAGCCTGTAAGATTTCCCAGGAGAGTGTGTCACATCTGCAAACAAAGATTCTCAGCATGATAGATTCTGTGACATTGCATTACTGCACATTCTGAGCAAAGCTGTCTATGAAAAATGAACTATGCCCATAATGAACTATGCCCATGTTATTCAATGTCCCCAAGATAACTTAATAAAACATATGATCACAGCAGGCATGGGTCAGGAGAGTCAGCATCATGTTTTATCATGACTGTTTTCAGTACTTGACTTGGATTTAGCTGGAAGGTGATATTTGACAAGAGTGGAAATATCATGAATCCCAGCATCAAGCCTCTTATCTCTGAGAGCAATGTTAAAAGTTATAATTATGTTAAGGAAAACATAGATTCTTTTCAAGTGAGCTGTAGCTCACGAAAGCTTATGCTCAAATAAATTTGTTAGTCTCTAAGGTGCCACAAGTACTCCTTTTCTTTTTATCGATTCTTTGTAAGTTAAAGTTCATGATGATTAATAAAAAAAAACCCTCTTCAAATAATTGAATCAGTCACGCGAAATCATACAACAATCCAAAAATATCTTTAAATTAAACTTTTTAAAATAAAACAGAATATTTCAAACTACCTTTTCAATGTATCAAATTTTACAAAATATACATGATACACAGACACACATTAAAGGGCAATTTTGAGCCCTCTAGTGGTAAAAAACGTTTGAGATAGGATAGAAGGAGGCAGGTCAACCCGTCTAAGCCTACACATGTCTATATCCTGCAAACCTGTAGCATTTTCATGTATTTGCCTGTGAGTGTTCAGCAGGGATTAATCTTTGTATGTGTTTGTACAGTTCCTTGACTCTGATTAGGGTATATGGATATTCCTGCAATCTAAGTGTTAATAATATTAACAGAGACCTGAGAATGAATATATTCCCTTTTCCATCTTGTAAGTTGTCTTTTCTACTTTATCTACAAAAAAATTACCCTTTTCATAAAAAAGCTCTCCTACATTCCTTTAATGCCCACATGATCATCTGATCTTAGTGACAACATTACTGAAAAAACTAAACAAACCACTACAGCCTGGAGAGTTATTTAAACAAGAAGCATTCTCAAACACGGTATTGTTACTCTCAGCCACACATTCAGTGGTGCCACAAGTTAGTACTCTTGCAAGGAGAGGAATAGAATGACGCCACTCCATTTTATTGTGGAAAAGGGATATTTATAAAATTACTCTTGTGACGGGGCAAGGCCAGATGGCTATAGAAAAGTAGTGGGAGATAGATATATTAGCTCCAGGCTAAACAAATCCCTGGTACCAGGATAATCCAGGATAAATGGCAGCTGCTCCAAGTCAATTAAGACACCTGGGGCCAATTAAGAACTTTCCAGAAGGCAGGGAGAAGGCTAGGTTGATTGGGACACCTGAAGCCAATTAGGGGCTAGCTGAAACTAGTTAAAAGCCTCCCAGTTAGTCAGGTGGGGATGCATGTCAGGAGCTGTGGGAGGAAGTTGCGCTGTTGGAGAGGCTGAGTAGTACACACCATATCAGGCACAAGGAAGGAGGCCCTGAGGTAAAGGTGAAGTGGAGCTTGAGGAAGTAAGGGCTGCTGTGGGGGAAGTAGCCCAGGGAATTTGTACATGTTATGTTTCTAAAAGGTTAGCTACCATAGCTGATATTATTAGGGTCCCTGGGCTGGAGTCCCGAGTAGAGGGTGGGCCCGGGCTCCCCCACACAACCTTTGCCCCCTGATTAATCACTGAGACTGGGAGACAACAGAGACTGTGCAAGGAAGGATAACTTCTCCGCACCTCCCTCGCTGGCTTATGATGAAAATGGCTCAGTAGACTGTGACCCTTGTCTCTAGAGAGAGAAGGGTTACGTGCAGGGTCACAGTGAGCCTCTGAGGCTAGCGAAATCCGCCAGGAAATGTGGGACCCACGGAGTCAAGGACAGAGCTTTGTCACACTCGCTACACAAGAATCTGTGAAGTTTTCCTCAATGATCCAGTAAATTACTTTGATCCATTTATTTTAATTCAATGCTTTTTGCATACAATACTAGTTATTTATTAATTCTTTAACATTTTTCTAACATACTTAGGGTTAGATTGTACGTAATATTTTCAAAAGCACTTAAAGTAATTTAGGATCCTAACTCCCATTGACATTCAATGAGACTTAGGCTCCTGAGTCACTCAGGCACATCTGAAAATTTTACCATGTGGCTTTTACACTACCATCCGGCATAACGGACAGGGTGAAGCCTTATGGCTATAGATTATGATTTTTTTCTCTGTCTTTTAAGTACTTATTTGTCTCCACTTACCACATCATGATCACAATCTCAACATATTTACCCTCACAATAATCCTGTAAGGTAGAGAAGTGCTATTATCCCATTTTATAAATGGAAAACTGAGGTACTGAGAAACTAAGGCCAGATTCTTAAAAGTCCACCATTTTACCCTCTTCTGGCATTTTCAAAGCTGCTGTGCAGCTTCTGCCTAACCCCTTTTGCAAAGCCACCTAAGCACTGACTCCATAGCTAATGTGCTGATGAGCAGCTCACAGCCCTAGCTCAGGCTGAAGTCCTAGAGACCCCAAAGCAGGATTCTCAAACTAGGGGAGGCAATGTCTATCTCATCAGTGGGATCCAGTGCTACAGTCATGCTCTGAGCACACCTAAGACCTGGTACCTGTCAGACCCCATAGCAGTAGGGCCATATGTAGGCCACCAATAGGCAACCCAGCACCCATAAAAAAGACAGCTCGCGGCATGGGGAAATGTAGGGCTTAGCTGAGAGAGCTACCCATTATGAGCAGGAGACCAAGAAAAAAACTTTTGGCTGCTAAGACATGGGCTACCTAGGCAGCTGACCTGACTTAGGTACCTAAGTCCAGGAGATGTTTGCAGCTGAGCAGAGAGAGGCACCTATTTCTGGCCCATCAGCCAGGTGCACCAGGTCAGCTGTTTAGGCACCTAGGCCCCTCTCCTCTCATGCCGTTCTTTTTGACATTTCACTCCAGGCTAGCTTAGTTGGTCCCCACTTAGCTGGATTGCTTCTGAAAATCTCTTCTTTATGCTCCAAATTCTCCTCACACTTTGTCTGGAGAGCCTGGGCACCCAGCTTGAGACCTCCACAGGGCTTCAGGCCACTTACAGATAAGATGTTGCAATGCTGAGTGAACCAAAGCTTAAATATCTTTAAGAATCTTGGCCTAAGTGGTGATGTAATAATTGGGCCTACAAAATTACCCTAAATTAGGAATTCAACTGTAAAAAGTAGATATAAGTTTATAAAGTGTCACAATAACCTATACCAATAAACATTGATGGGAGAAGGTACAAAAGGGAGACAGAAATACTGAATTAGTTTAAATAAAAAGGCTTACTGATATAATTCAAGGATTGTGTTAAGATTGTGCTTGGAAGAAGAGAAGTGTGGGACTGGAATTCCATTAACTAAATAAAGTTGGCAAATAAGGAATTTAGGCTTATTGGTGGACAAAACAATGAGAGGACTATTCCACCCAACACTCCCTTTTTGGGTCTTAAAAATAAAACAGTTTTGGAGAAAAGTTAGCAGAGGAAGCAGCCATCTGCCAACAACCACTGAAGTGAGTTATCCCATCATGACTGCCACCCCTACTGTGTCCTTGGACCCTGGGCTCCACCATGACATCATTGTGCCTTCATTGTCCAGCTCCTGAGTGATATTCTGACCAGACTGGGCCAAGGTAGGAAGCCTAGATGACATTGCGACCTCCATTGGCTCCAGCAAAATCCCAAACACCCCTTCTGGTGTGCATTGTCTTGTCTTCTAGGAAATGGGTTTGGACTTTAACAATAACAGCAACAACAGCAGCTCCAGCCAGTTTCAACTAACTTTATCTCTTTTTCCCAAAAAGGATAGTTATTACCATCTTTGATACCATCTAATGGACTGTCAGAAAAGAGGTTTTCTTTCTAAGAACTCTTTACAACTAATTTTGTTAAAATGAAAGTCTTATTTAAAACTTTACATTTCAAATGTTAACTGTTCTTCTAATTTCTTTTCTGTATCTTCTATAAAAGGTTAAAAGGATGTTTAATTACATGCTTGCCATGGTATCAAGCAGGCTGAGGTCTCTGTATACCAAACCTTGATCCTTGTTTAAAACTGGCAGCGTCAGGGTCATATTAACACCTTTGACTCTTGGGTCCCATATATTCCATCTAAATTACTACAACAGTGACTTACCCAAAATCATATAGATTCAATTCCCTACTCTGCTACAGATTTTCTAAGTCTCCTTTGTGGAGTTACAAGCTAGTGCCTTAACCACCGGACTATTCTTTCTCATTCTATCTGATCTTAAGGTTTAGGTTCTTCGCTTGCTGAAAAACCTGATTTTTAGGACAATCACTCTTCCTTTTGCCACGTCCTGGAACCATCATTGATGCAATTCTCTAAGGGATCCAGCATGTGTTTTATAGCTACAATGTTCTAGAATTGTGCCTGTGTGCTTCTCTAACATTCTGTTAGTTAACCATGGTGACTTGTAGGTGCAGGATGGGGAGGCTGTGTTTTGACACCAAAGCATCTATGGTTGCTTATGACAATCATCTTGGTGTCTGTGTCTGGATCCAATGCAACCAGCTTTCCCAATGTATGGCTAAGATTGGTGTTTGGAGGAAAGCTAGCTGGCTGAAATACAATCCAGATAAGCCACAGGTGACATTGGCAGGCTGGGGAAAATAACCAGAGGAAAAGGTGAGATTTTCTCCTACAATTGAGGATTTTCATTACTCAAATTTGCTGGGGGTGGGGCAGTGTTATTGAAACCTTGGGTGCATTCTGATATTCAGATCATAGCAGTGGCCAAAAGAGCTTTTTCCACCTATCCTTGGAAAGATTGATATATCCTTTTATTTCATATGTATACCTCACCACAGTTATCACTGCCTTAGTTATGCCTCCAGACTGAATTACTGTAATGTGCTTTACTTGAGGACACTCCTGAACACCGTTCACAGACTTCAGCTGGTGCAAGATGTAGTACTTACTGCAGAGGACAATTTATCTGGTCTCCAGAGACATCACTGGCTTCCTTTTTACTTCAGGCCACAATGTAAGGTGTTGGTTTTGATCTATAAAGCCCTACATGGTTTGGAAACTGTGTATCGTAGAGGCTACAACTCTCTTCAAATATTAATATCTCAATTAGTTCTCTGGTCTGTGTTTTACAGGAGGTCAGATTAGATGAGCAAAATGATTGCTTCTGGCCTTTGTATTAATAAATCTAGATCTTCAGGGATGGTGGAGTTTAACTGTCTCTGGATTTGTTTTTCTGGGCTCCAGTTACAGGGCATTCTCAGTAGAGGATCTTGAGCTCTGGCATTCTGCTCACCTCAGTCCAATAGAGGTGGAATTTGCTGGACTTTCGGAAATGGTGCATATCTTAGTTGTCCAGGACTTTTTCTGAGGGGATATGTTGAATGGGGAGGCTATCAGTGTTTTCTGTAGTGATCTAGAATGGACATTGTCATATTCTGAATTATTATTCTAATATATGTTTTTAAAGTTGTAATTGTCAAGAGTTTAGGATAGGCACATTGTGTAAATGAAATGTAATTAATTCTTATTCTTAACTGTACAGTAACAAACATTTTTTTGCTTGGAGGATATTAGAACTGTTTAATATTTGTTATTACTAAATTAACTTTGTTTATTTTAATCCCTATCACAACGCCTCACATGCTACAAAAATTACCTTCTCAAAATGAATAATTTCTATTAAAAATGTTCACTATCTTCTTGGCTAGGAAGAATTTTTGAGAATATTATTCAGATTAAGACATACATGATGAAACATGAGGTTTCTGTGAGATAACTGCACACTTCAGGTATGTAATGAAACACCAGGTAGAAGCCTAGACCAAATGCCTCCAGCATGCAAGGAGTATGGTTATCACATGCCTGGGAGTTTGTTATGTCTTTCAGAAAAGAGTACAGTAGATTTGCCCACGCCAAATTGATTCCTGACTGGCCGGTAGCTGTCTGGCGTTGCAAGCTTCCACAGGGCTATCACCACTCTCTTGTGAACTGTGAGGGCTGCTCTCATCTTATTATTCTGGTGCTTCAGAGCAGGGGAAAGCAAGTCACAGAGTTCCATGGAAGTGCCCTGATGCATGCAAAAGTTTCACAGCCATTGGGAATTGTCCCAGACCTGCAACACTTTGTGGTCCCACCAGTCTGTGCTTGTTTCCTGGGCCCAGAATCGGCATTCCACTGCATGAACATGCCCCATTATCACCATGATGTCCACATTGCCTGTGCCCGTACTTTGAGAGAAGTCTGTGTCCATGTCCTCATCACTCTCCTCACCGCGCTGCTGTCGCCTCCTCACCTGCTTTTGCAGGTTCTGGTTCTGCAAAACCTGCTGGATAATGCACGTGGTGTTTAGAACGGTCATAACTGCTGTGGTGATCCGAGCGGGCTCCATGCTTGCCATGGTATGGCGTCTGCAGGAGAGCAGAGTGACAGCGGAAGCGGCGGGTGGATGACGATGCTGACCGCAATATGGCACCCGCATGGAAAAAGGCATGGAACGATTATCAGCCATTGCTTTCACGAAGGGAGGAGCAAGGGGTAGGCTGAGAGCAGACTGTGCAGTACAACTGCTAGTTGTCATCGTCTCCTGGGTGGTCGCGGTGCTGCTGGCTGGGAGAGCAGCCTGAGGCAGAATGGCCCCCTCAAGGATTGAACTTATTGAACTCACAACCCTGGGTTTAGCAGGCCAATGCTCAAACCACTGAGCTATCCCTTTGCCAATATTCCAGGCAGGACTGAATCTCCATTTTACCGAGGTCTTCCAGGAGCACCCATGTCTGCCCAGGCGCCCCTGGCAGACGTCACCGAGATCTGCCAGGAGCACCCATGTCTGCCCAAGCATCCTTGACGTCACCGAGGCCGGCCAAGAGCACCCAGGAGATGATGAGGATGGCTGCCAGTTGTAATGCACCATCTGCTGCCACAAGGCAATGAGCTGCTGCTGTGTAGCAATGCAATCCCGCATCTGCCAGCACTCAGGAGACGTACGTACGATGACGGTGAGCTGAGCAGGCTCCATGCTTGCTATGGTATGGCATCTGCACGAGTAACCCAGGAAAAAAGGCGCAAAACAATTGTCTGCTGTTGCTTTCATGGAGGGGGGGGGGCTGATGACATGTACCCAGAACCACCCGTGACAATGTTTTTTGCCCCATCAGATCTCAACCCAGAATTCCAATGGGCGGCGGAGACTGCAGGAACTGTAGGATAGCTACCCACAGTGCAACGCTCTGGAAGTCGACGCTAGCCTCGGAACTCTGGACGCACTCCACCAACTTAATGGTCTTAAGTGGAGACACACACAATTTTCTAAAAAATCGACTTCTATAAATTCGACCTAATTTCGTAGTGTAGACATAGCCTAAATCAATCAAAATTCCAGATTATACTGACACTAGATTGTATGTTGTGGCTTGGAATCTTAAAACCCAAAAGAATTTTTTTCCATTCAAGTGCTGTGCTTTTGTTTTTAAAAAAGCCATATTATACTAAAAATAAATATTTCATGATGCTAGTACTGTCTAGCAGCACCACATTTAGGATTATATAATCACTTAATCTTAAATTCATGCCTCACAAAGTCAGATGTTATTGTTTAGCTGTGAAGTGTTGGGAATAGAAGAGGAATACAAGACGTATGGATGAAAGTGTCTCTTCAGACAAGATCAGTTCAGTTTTCTCTAACTTAAAAGTATTGTACAGTGGCTGCTTGCAGTGATGGTTTAAGGGCTGGTCCTGTGGCCCTTACCCCACACCATTTCCACAGAAATGAAAGGTGTTCTGTATGAAGTAGGATTTCAGTAACAAATGTTTATATATATATATATTTTAAATGTTTCAGAGTAAAACTAACCACTGATTGTTAAAGTGTAGGCCAAAAATACTAATAGAGGAATAGTGAAAACTACTAATTATATAATTAGTATATTATAATTCCTTTCTGTACTTTGATGGTGCATTTTTACTTCAATAATGTGTTCAGTTCTGGTCACCTCCTCACTAAAAAGATATAGAAAATGGGGGCCTTAGAAAGTTAAAGAAATATAGAAAATTGAAATAGACCACAAAACATAGAATCATAGAATCATAGAATATCAGGGTTGGAAGGGACCCCTGAAGGTCATCTAGTCCAACCCCCTGCTCGAAGCAGGACCAATTCCCAGTTAAATCATCCCAGCCAGGGCTTTGTCAAGCCTGACCTTAAAAACCTCTAAGGAAGGAGATTCTACCACCTCCCTAGGTAACGCATTCCAGTGTTTCACCATAGAAATAAACATAGAAATAAATACAAAATAGAGAGAGATATAGTACATGAATAGGGGCACGGAAAGATTTTCATATTAGAAGAGGTGAAAACATTTCAGGACTACATATTTCAGAGAGAAGATATAAGAGTCACATGAACATATGTAATATAATAAATTAGGTCATTTGGGATCCTAAAATCCTGAGTCATAAGACCACAACAACAATGGGACACCCAATTAAATTAGAAGGCAATTCTTTTAAAAGATAAAAAGAAATACTTGTTATACAACACATACTTAACCAGTGGAACTCACTGCCCACAAGGAATTATGAGGCCAAGACCTTAGCAGAAAAAAATAAAAACAGACATTTATATAAATAAGAAAATCTCGTTATAGAAGATCAAATAGAAAAACATATAGAAGGTTATAAGTCCTCATGCTTCAGGGCATGAAGCAGCCACTAACTGTCTGAGGTTAGGAAATAACTTCCCCTATGGACCATTTCTTTTCTAATATAACTTCCTCTGAAGCCTCTAGTTCTGACAACTGTCAGAGACAGGATACTTGTTTAGATGGATCATTGGTCAAATCTGGTATTGTAATTCCGGTGTACTGTGGAAAGAATAAGTAGAGACCAGGCAGTCACAAAGGAAGCTGCTGCCTCTACATTGTAAATATCACCAGAATGTCACATATACAAACTTCTCTCTTGGCTATTTGAGCCACTGAGTTGCTAGGCAGATTTAAAAAAACAGAAAGCCCTTTTTTTCAAGTTTAGTTCTAGAGGTGCACAAATAATCCTCCTGTCACAACACAGAGGAAGAGCTTATAAAGTTACTTAAAACCTTATCACCAAGAAACAGTGCAGAATATTTTGTATAATATAATGCCTTAGCAATACTTCTGCTTACTTCCTCATTGAAACTGCTACATATTTACATATCACTGCCAAGTAATTCCTCATTATATAGGTTAGTTATCCTTTTGCTTAAGTACATATTCCCCTTTTATACCGCTCAACATATTTAATACTAATGACATCAAATATTTTTTGTTTTGTTTCTAGTTCTTACTTAGTTACTATATAACTGTCTACAGGTCTTTGGACAGATTGACTTAGATATTATTAATGTTTATTGCTGAATGAACGTATAGAAAGCTGGAAGTTTCTTGTAAGCTATAACTCGGCTAGTCAAAAAGAAGAGTTTGTTTATATGTTCAAGATTTGCTACTTCAGAACAATGAACAAAAGAAAAAGCAAAGAAGCTGCTTTGTTCTTAGGAAGTGTTGTCCAGGGACTACACATTGGAAGTAAAATCTAATAATTGAGAACAGTACTTTGGCAGGAAGACATTTTTAGCATGTGATATTTCATAGTATGGAAAACATTTCCTTGAGATACTAAATATTTTAGAGACTCCCTGTGTTGGAGGCTTTTGATAGTTTTTTTTCATTCAAGACTGGATGTTTTTGCTGTCATTTGAAATTCCAAACATTTTCCTGTTGTACACAGCAGGATCAAGATACCAGTATTTTGAAGCTGCTCTATCTACATATAGATGTAGGTGCAGTCGAGCATTTTCAGACCATTAGGCCTGGACTTTCCCCAAGTATGCTCAATTTCATCCACTATTTACCTGTTTGACCTGCAATCTCCATGAATTTATGGGCTATCATTTCATAAAAATGCTGCAGATTGGGATACACATTAGTTTCCTGTACAACTGTGAATGCTGTTCTAAGGATTAGCCAGGCAGACAAGAACTTACCAACTTTGTGCACTCTCCCTATTCTTTCTTACTTTGTGTTTGTACAGCACCCAGAACGATGGCTACCACTAATTATAACGAAGGTTAGTAGCACCATCCATTGTTAAAGTTGCCCAACACATCCCATAATAACCCCATTTTCAGTTACTTATACATTTTCCAAACTTTTTGGGTGTGAAATTTTACATGCTGGTTTTCCGCCTCAGGCTTAATGTTTTTAGAAAATGTCAGCCAAAATGTTTCAGCCTTAGAGAACAAGGCTAGCAAAAATACACAGTTTTGACCATGTGTGATAGGGTATTCTCCCTACAGGAACCCAGAAAGGGCTCAGAAGGGGCTAAGTAACATGATAGGCCACACCTGAGGGAGACTTAGGGTGCTCTGCTCAGGGTTTTATGTTTATGAATCCTGCTGCGGGCATTTCCCCAAATTAATGCAGAGTGACTTCCCTCCTTACTTAACTGAGAGGCTTTGTCAAAATTCACAGATTAATTTCCTGAAAAAGCAAGGGAAGATGTCAATGCTTTTTTTTTTTTTTTGGTGGAAGGCCATGTTGTCGCAAAAATGTCTCTTTATAGACTCAGATTCCAAGGCCAGGCTAGGCTGATCCGCTGTGGAATACAAGCAATAGAACCTCCCCAAAATAATTTCCAGAGAATATCTTTTAATTATATCCAATTGTGATTTAAAAATTGTCAGTGTTGGAGAATGCACCACGACTCTTAGTAAATTGTTCCAATAATTAATTACTCTCGCTGTTAAAAATTTGCACCTTATTTCCCGTCTGAAATTGTCTAGTTTCATTGGATCACATTATACTTCATTCTGGCCATTGGATCACAATATACTTTTCTCTGATAGATCGAAGAGCCCACTGTTAAATATTTTTCCCCATATAGGCACTTACTGAATGAAATCACCCCTTAACCTTCTCTTTGTTAAGATAAATATATTGAGCTCCTTGAGTCTATTACTATAATGCATGTTTTCTAACCCCTTAATCATTCTTATTGCTCTTCTCTGAGCCCTCTCCAATTTATCAACGTCCTTCTTGAATTGTCAGCACCAGACACAGTATTCCAGCAGCAGTCACACCAGTGCCAAATAAAGCGGTAAAATAACCGAGATAATCAGCTCCTACTCGAGATTCCCCTGTTTATGCATCCCAGGATTGCATTAACTCTTTTGGCCACAGCATTACATTGGGAGCTCATGATCAGCTAATATCCACCACAACACCCACATTTTTTTCAGAGTCACTCAGTCTTAGGATAGAGTTCCACATCCTGTAAGCTACATTTTTTATTTCTAAATGTATACATTTATATTTAGCCATATTAAAATGCATATTGTTTGTTTGTGTTAGCCATAGATTTCTCCTTGTGGCCCTTCACTTTCCTTATAGATTTTCTACAATTCCCTAAATCTGATATTTATTCATTAATATTAATTTCCTCTTTCTTTCATTTGTTACATATTATTTTTGTAGTTTTTTACAGCTGCCTTCAATTCCTCCCTAAACCAAGTTGCTTTTTAACCAGTATGGCCTTCTTTCTCAATTGTGGGATTGAACCTTTTTGGTCATCCAATAAGGTGCTCTGAAATTATTTCCAATTATCATTCACATTTTTCTGATTAAATTCTTCCTCCCAGGTGATTTGGCTCAAAATGGTTTTCAGCTTTGTGAAAAAGTGCAAGTATATATATTTTTTGGTGTGGTCTCTATTCTGCTTCACATTGTAGCTTGCCTTCCTCCCTCAGCTCCTATCGCGCACGCCTATCTGGTTGGAGGGCAGGCTTTTAACCGGTTCTGGCAGGCGCCATATGTCCCAATTAGCCTAGAGTAACCCCTGTTCAGCTACCAAGGGGAAAAGAACCTGCTTATCCTGGGGCCAATATATCTGCCTTCCAGCACTCTCCTGTAGTCAATTGGCCTGGTATTTAAGGAAGTAGTCATCCTATAGCAGACACCAAATAATACCCCATCTTGTGCTTTATCTGTTAGGCTAGTGGCCCATAAGCATTCAACTACCTGAAAGGGGGTTCCGAAGAGGATGGATCTAGACTGTTCTCAGTGGTAGCAGATGACAGAACACGGAGTAATTGTCTCAAGTTGCAGTGGGGGAGATTTAGGCTGGATATTAGGAAAAACTTTTTCACTAGGAGGGTGGTGAAGCATTGGAATGCGTTACCTAGGGAGGTGGTGGAGTCTTCTTCCTTTGAGGTTTTTTAGGTCAGGCTTGACAAAGCCCTGGCTGGGATGATTTAGTTGGGGATTGGTCCTGCTTTGAGCAGGGTGTTGGACTAGATGACCTCCTGAGGTCCCTTCCAACCCTGATATTCTGTGATTCTAAGATCATTTTCTGCTGGGTTATCATTGACTTGGAAACAGGCAATGCCCTTTTTCATCTAGAGTAGGAGTGGTCAACCAGTGGCTCCGGAGCCACATGCGGCTCTTCATAAGTTAATATGCAGCTTCTTGTATAGGCATCAACTCTGGGGCTGGAGCTACAGGCACCAACTTTCCAATGTGCTGGGGCGGGACGCTCACTGCTCAACCACTGGCTCTGCCACAGGCCCTGCCCCCACTCCACTCCACTCTTTCCCACCCCTTCCCCTGAGCCTGACATGCCCTTGCTCCCCTCCTCCCCGAGCCTCCTGCATGCCACAAAACAGCTGATCAGGAGGTGGAGGGAGCAGCTCATCAGCAGGGCTGCCAGTGGGTTGGAGGCGCTGGGAGCAGAGGGGAGCTGATGAGGGGCTGCTGACGTATTACAGTGGCTCTTTGGCAATGTACATTGGTAAATTCTGGCTCCTTTTCCAGCTCAGGTTGGCCACCCCTGATCTGGAGTGCCACTCTCCCTAAATGCTTCCTAAATAGGTTATAACCATTGGTTTTAACAATCCAATTGTATGAATCATCCCTCCAGGTTTCAATAATATGAAATAGATCAAATTTATGCTCATAAATGAGCAATTCCACTTCCTGTTACCCAGCCTCCTAGCACTGGTCAGTAGGCAATTCAGTAATTTCTTCTCTTCATATCCTATGGTTCCTTGATTAATTTTGTTCTCAACATCTCCATTTTGTGATGACTGCTCATATCTTCCATTTTTTTACCATCCTCTTTTGCTGTTAGTTTAACCTTCCTTCCTCCACCACCTGCTTCAATCTGCCTTGGATGTTGTGGATGGTTTCTCTAGAATTATGGCCTCTGCAATAATAATGAGAAGAGTCTAATGGCTATATAATACTGGTGTTGCGCCTGCTATACAACAGACTATAGAGGACCTCCCCTTTTATGGTCATTTTCTATTCTAAGACAACTCCTATGAGACATTACATTCATTCAAAGACTCCTGGGCAACTCTCCATTCTTTAGGATTCTATACCCTTGCATCCAAAAGAAGACAGCATAGACCTCCACACACCCAACACTCCCAACAATACTATAAGCAGTCATTCTACCTATCCAGACAATTTTGATTTTCCAAAAAGGAAGTATAGACCTCAGAGAAGGAGGTCCTCTAGTTCTGGCTTCAATCAGTAGGCACGTATGCAGCCATCTATGGGGGAAACCTCCCTTTTGTCTTTCCCACGAGCACAGCACCTCCGTTATTTGCAATCCACCTGCTATCTTCTCCTAATTTTGGAACAGACAGTCCCACTTTTTTGATGCTTGGGAGTCCCTAACAACAGACATGTTTGCCATAAGTATCAAGAGACTGGGATATTTAGTCCGATTCTTCTTCATTCCCTCCTTCCCATTCTATTCCCCTGTCCTTTTCAATGGACCCATCTCACGAGTCACTGCTTAATCAAAAGTTTTGAACTCTGCTATCCTTAGAGGGCATAGAAGTACCCCTGCAGTTTCAAGGAGGAGGTTTTTACTCAAGGTATTTTCTAAACCCCAAGTCCATTTTGGACCTTCAGGCTCAATGAGATAATCAACTATGTGAGATTCTGCCTGTAAATTCCTCCCTCTCACCCCAAAATGATGTCTATTTGACTCAGGGAAAATGAAAGTGATTTCTACTAGAATTTTTCAAATCACTTATTTCCATGAGAATATTGTACATTGCCAGTTCAGTTATTGTACATAAGCACATTTTAAATCAGTTTAAGAGGTAAAGCATGATTTAAAGCTCTTTATACCATATCATACTGATTTACTGTGCTTGCGCCTGAAGTATTAAAGAGATTTAATTAACTTACTTACAGTAAAGCGCTTTTGTCCAACCAACACTAGTTCAAGAAACCTTAACATGATAAAAAGGATTTTAAACTAGTTTAATGAATTACCTCACCAGTCAACTGTGTAATA
This sequence comes from Lepidochelys olivacea, assembly GCF_965140295.1. Taxonomy (NCBI): domain Eukaryota; kingdom Metazoa; phylum Chordata; order Testudines; family Cheloniidae; genus Lepidochelys; species Lepidochelys olivacea. The sequence continues at coordinate 76,667,396 of NC_140416.1, forward strand.
AAACAGAGCATTACTATTCCATATATAGTATTTAAACACCCAAATAGAGCACATATATGTGCTGCCCTAACAGTAATATTAAATAATATTCACTTTTATGACTCATTTAACTCTAGAGTCCACAAATAGAGCAGGGTCTAATTTTAAAGTTATTCACACTTTTGATACTGGAAGTTTAATACTGGAGAGAAAAAAAGAATGAATGCGACACTTTTTAAAAATTAATGATGTGCTAAGGGCTTAGGTGGCGTAGTGGTTTAATTCACCAGTTGCTCACGTCTGGAGACTTGATTTAGAATATGATTTAGGTGATATGTAAAATGAATTTCACAGTCTCATTCTAAGTCACAGTGAAGATTTGTCCACATCACAAAACTAGCAATGAATTTAGTATGAAAGACCCTGTACTAAAGAAGGGCCAAGTAGCAAGGAAGAAATAATGCGATAAATTGGAATGAGAGACACTCTCAGAGCTAGAAGGGGAAGTTTGGTGAAGGCATTAGCATCTCTAAAATTCACAGGGGAAAAAAATTTGTATGGGTTTGGATGGCTCAGGGAATTGATAGTGGGATATAGTGTCTTTCATCTCTAGGTCACCAATTTGACTTGCACCCTAATCAGAGTGACTGAAAATAGTTACTATCTGACATTTGTTTGGTAACTCAAGTAAAATGATTTAGTAGTCTCTTCTGATTTCCTAGTGGACAGATAAGCAAAACGATTGGCAGGTTAGCTGGCAGTTTCAGCAGAGAGGGCAGTGATTAAGCAGGCCGTGCAAGTCTTATAAGTTTTCCTAGGAAGTGCAAGAATCACCTGTGTGAGATGCCATTTAGTCCCTTTCCCACTAGCAAGATTATCTCCCTTTTCTCTCCATGGGACTCATTCCTTTCTTGATCAGAGTTCTGCTGCTGACTCCTTTTCACCATGAAAACTACTTTATTATCATTGCTGATACTAATGTTTTGGATGCTGGCACTCACGGCTGCCTGTCTGCTTAGAAAGGAAAAGTGTGAGGTTTGTGCGCTTCCTCTTTGTCAATTTTGCTACTTCTTTTACTTCACATCTTCTCATTGGGTGGAATAACAGGTAATATAGTGCCTGCTTATGCCTATGCACTAAGACCTAAAGTCCAGGGCGGCCACATTGGTCACAGAGGTGTTCTTATTTCCTTTTACATCCCTGCATGGTCATACAGCTGGTCCAAGATCTTGTCCTCAATGGGGCTTCTTAACTCAATTATCCTTAAACAGAGAGAGGTGGTCTTAACTAAAACCTTAACAAAGCAAGCTTAAAAAGTGCCATCCTAGAAAATTCAGATGTGGTTTGTTTTCTAGATCTCATTGAGACTTAAAAATTGCCTCTAGTATGAAATAAATAAGGCTTGAGAGATTGCCCTAACTAGATTAGAAAAGTGATAACTTTTGGTATGTACCCTGACTGTGAAATGCAGGTGGAGAAGGGATAAAGATGAGGAAAAAATCATTCCCTTCATAGTTCCTTGAGCAGGGATATAGCATAGTTCCTTGAGCCTTCTACAAATTACTAAAGCAAAAAGACAGTTACTGAACATTGGTGAAAACTCAGTCACTCCCACCCACAATTTTTGTTTCCTATAGTAGAATTTAAAGTACTTCAGCCAACTACCTGGAGTGTGGGATTAGAATAGGAAAGTGAGGTTAGAACGCTTTTTGCTCATTTTCTGTTGATCCAGGGAATAAGGCCTGTGCCTCTTCTACTGAGTGTACATAATTTGTTCCCTCCCCAGTAAAAGCAGCTGAATCTTGCAAGCAGAGAATTTGTAAAACACAAAAAAGAAACAAAAGTTAAGAAATAAAGTAAAAAGCTTGAAGGTAACGAAAAATTGACAGTAAGTGTCAGAGGGTAAAACAGTGTCAGCTTGCCAGTCAGTTGGGAGAGTTAATTCAACTTTAGATAAGTAATTTTAAAGTCAAACTTTAGAAAAAAGAATAGAGGAGCAAAAGATAAATTCTCAGAGTTGTGTTAAAGGACAAACATCAGTGGTGTTTTGTTGTTTTAATTGGAGAAATGCAAAGGAAGCTTTTCATTCAGTTTTTGAAGAGCACTGAATATACAACCATCAAGATAGGAAGAAGCGCAAGTGCTAGAGGTTTACATGAGCTAGCAGCCTGTAGGCCTGTCAATAATAGTCAACTGGGAATTTGGCAATTGTTTCACCTTATTTTATAATCAGACTGCGCTTCCAAATCATAAAGGCCATTGTGTGCCATCAGTCTATATATGGAAGTCTTACACTTCTCTGGGAGTATTATTGGGAACTCTGCCTACAAATCAGTGGCAGAAAGTGGCTTTGATACTGTTAATTGTGGACACATCTTACAAAGAAAATGAAATAATCGTAGACCTCAACTGAAAACTGCTCATCCTGGAAAAGCATATTGTACCTACTCAATGTGAGCTTCAAGATTAAAATCATTTTGCTTTGGAACATATTCATATGTTCTTGTTTAAGGTTCAAACTGAGAGGTCCTTGTGTGAGCACACATAGAGAGAGTGATGAGCAAGCTGATGAAAAAATGGTGGGAAGGAGGCTGGGCCATGGACCTGTCCTTCCCCTCCCCAGCATACCCCCCAACAATAAAGAGCCTCTGTAGGAGATTGCAAACTCTGTGTGTGTGCAAAGCACTTTGGGTAATTATGCGGAGACCTTCAGAGTCTTTATAAGTGCCTCTGAAATGAAGGCATTCTGCATTTGTTCTCCCCTTGTCCATAAATACCCAGCTGATAAAATACCAGCAGTTCTCAGAAGTCAAGAATACTCAAAAGAGAACAGTGGCACCTTCAGACTTCAAGCAAGTCACTCCATTAACAAAACACAAGGGCCTGCAGTGATAAAATAATTCTTTTTGTTAAACATATGTAAAGTTTGAAAATGGAGAAAAACATCCAAAACATGTATAATTATTTCAATTGGTATTCTATTATTGTTTAACAGTGTGATTAAAACTGCAATTAATCTCAATTAATTTTTAATTGAGTTAATTTGTTTTGAGTTACTTGCTTGAGTTAACTGTGATTAATTGACAGCCCTAGTTTTTATATTTGATTTTTGTTACATTTTCTAAAAGTACAATAGAGCTAATGAAAGCAAAAGTTTTCCAATATCTCTAGAGATCAAGTTACATTTGATTGGGCTAAAGACGGTTTTTATTATTCCTTTCTCCCCACTTTGGTACCCAGCTCCCTCTCCTCTTCTGTGATGCAAGTAGTGGAGAAAACTCAAGCAAGAACAAAGTAGGGAAGGATCCAGAGAGGATAAGGCTGTGGGGAGTAGAGGTGGAGAAGGAACAGACTCAGGACTCCTGAGTTCCAGGAGCATAAGTGAAGAAAGCTCTATGGGAGGAGGAAAGAAGGATTCAGGGAATACAGAAAGAGGAAAAGATTAAAGGAGCAGGAAGAGCAGGCGAGAAGGGAGGGGAGGAATGCGGGGCAGGGGGAGGAAAGGTGCTATAAGAGAGCAGAATGAACCAAAGAAACCACAGGGCAAGACAGAATTGGTACTGCTAGTTTCTCTCATAGAATCATAGAATCATAGAATATCAGGGTTGGAAGGGACCCCAGAAGGTCATCTAGTCCAACCCCCGGCTCGAAGCAGGACCAATTCCCAGTTAAATCATCCCAGCCAGGGCTTTGTCAAGCCTGACCTTAAAAATCTCTAAGGAAGGAGATTCTACCACCTCCCTAGGTAACGCATTCCAGTGTTTCACCACCCTCTTAGTGAAAAAGTTTTTCCTAATATCCAATCTAAACCTCCCCCACTGCAACTTGAGACCATTACTCCTCATTCTGTCATCTGCTACCATTGAGAACAGTCTAGAGCCATCCTCTTTGGAACCCCCTTTCAGGTAGTTGAAAGCAGCTATCAAATCCCCCCTCATTCTTCTCTTCTGCAGGCTAAACAATCCCAGCTCCCTCAGCCTCTCCTCATAAGTCATGTGTTCCAGACCCCTAATCGTTTTTGTTGCCCTTCGCTGGACTCTCTCCAATTTATCCACATCCTTCTTGTAGTGTGGGGCCCAAAACTGGACACAGTACTCCAGATGAGGCCTCACCAATGTCGAATAGAGGGGAACGATCACGTCCCTCGATCTGCTCGCTATGCCCCTACTTATACATCCCAAAATTCCATTGGCCTTCTTGGCAACAAGGGCACACTGCTGACTCATATCCAGCTTTTCGTCCACTGTCACCCCTAGGTCCTTTTCCGCAGAACTGCTGCCTAGCCATTCGGTCCCTAGTCTGTAGCTGTGCATTGGGTTCTTCCGTCCTAAGTGTAGGACCCTGCACTTATCCTTATTGAACCTCATCAGATTTCTTTTGGCCCAATCCTCCAATTTGTCTAGGTCCTTCTGTATCCTATCCCTCCCCTCCAGCGTATCTACCACTCCTCCCAGTTTAGTATCATCCGCAAATTTGCTGAGAGTGCAATCCACACCATCCTCCAGATCATTTATGAAGATATTGAACAAAACCGGCCCCAGGACTGACGCTTGGGGCACTCCACTTGATACCGGCTGCCAACTAGACATGGAGCCATTGATCACTACCCGTTGAGCCCGACAATCTAGCCAGCTTTCTACCCACCTTATAGTGCATTCATCCACTGCTTTCCCTTCATCCACATAACCAGTAATCTCATCATAAAAGGCAATTAGATTAGTCAGGCATGACCTTCCCTTGGTGAATCCATGCTGGCTGTTCCTGATCACTTTCCTCTCATGCAAGTGCTTCAGGATTGATTCTTTGAGGACCTGCTCCATGATTTTTCCAGGGACTGAGGTGAGGCTGACTGGCCTGTAGTTCCCAGGATCCTCCTTCTTCCCTTTTTTAAAGATTGGCACTACATTAGCCTTTTTCCAGTCATCCGGGACTTCCCCGGTTCGCCACGAGTTTTCAAAGATAATGGCCAATGGCTCTGCCATCACAGCCGCCAATTCCTTCAGCACTCTCGGATGCAACTCGTCCGGCCCCATGGACTTGTGCACGTCCAGCTTTTCTAAATAGTCCCTAACCACCTCTATCTCCACAGAGGGCTGGCCATCTCTTCTCCATTTTGTGATGCCCAGCGCAGCAGTCTGGGAGCTGACCTTGTTAGTGAAAACAGAGGCAAAAAAAGCATTGAGTACATTAGCTTTTTCCACATCCTCTGTCACTAGGTTGCCTCCCTCATTCAGTAAGGGGCCCACACTTTCCTTGGCTTTCTTCTTGTTGCCAACATACCTGAAGAAACCCTTCTTGTTACTCTTAACATCTCTGGCTAGCTGCAGCTCCAGGTGCGATTTGGCCCTCCTGATGTCATTCCTACATGCCCGAGCAATATTTTTATACTCTTCCCTGGTCATATGTCCAACCTTCCACTTCTTGTAAGCTTCTTTTTTATGTTTAAGATCCGCTAGGATTTCACCATTAAGCCAAGCTGGTCGCCTGCCATATTTACTATTCTTTCGACTCATTGGGATGGTTTGTTCCTGTAACCTCAACAGGGATTCCTTGAAATACAGCCAGCTCTCCTGGACTCCTTTCCCCTTCAAGTTAGTCCCCCAGGGGATCCTGGCCATCCATTCCCTGAGGGAGTCGAAGTCTGCTTTTCTGAAGTCCAGGGTCCGTATCCTGCTGCTTACCTTTCTTCCCTGCGTCAGGATCCTGAACTCAACCAACTCATGGTCACTGCCTCCCAGATTCCCATCCACTTTTGCTTCCCCCACTAATTCTACCCGGTTTGTGAGCAGCAGGTCAAGAAAAGCGCCCCCCCTAGTTGGCTCCTCTAGCACTTGCGCCAGGAAATTGTCCCCTACGCTTTCCAAAAACTTCCTGGATTGTCTATGCACCGCTGTATTGCTCTCCCAGCAGATATCAGGAAAATTAAAGTCACCCATGAGAATCAGGGCATGCGATCTAGTAGCTTCCGTGAGCTGCCGGAAGAAAGCCTCATCTACCTCATCCCCCTGGTCCGGTGGTCTATAGCAGACTCCCACCACTACATCACTCTTGTTGCACACACTTCTAAACTTAATCCAGAGACACTCAGGTTTTTCTGCAGTTTCGTACCGGAGCTCTGAGCAGTCATACTGCTCCCTTACATACAGTGCTACTCCCCCACCTTTTCTGCCCTGCCTGTCCTTCCTGAACAGTTTATAACCATCTCCAAACCATCTCTTTGGATGCTCTAAATCACCTTCATTTTCCTTCTGAAAAGTTGTCAGATTGTATGAACAAATTAGCTTTCTTTTTTTAGATTGCACTTATGTTTGTCTTAATCCATCAAAAATGTTAAAGAAACTGTGGAGAAACATCTGTCATAAGCACCTTCAAAAGTATGATTCGTCCAGATTCCTCAGTCATGCAGAAGGGAGTTTCCTGGCTGGACTGTGTGCTTTGGGAGCAACAAGGAGATGATGAGGTTCACAACTGTTGGGCATAGTAGTGAAAAAGCTCCTGAATGATTTCAGTAGTGCTTGATATACTCTGAGATCTCAGCAAACCTGAATGGCACAAAAAGAAAATAGAACTTGTGGGTCCTAATGGAGGACATGATATTTGCAGTTAGGCTATCCAAATCAATAATCTTGGGACTGAGAGGAACAGAAAACTCAGGATGCTGCAGATCACCATTCCAGCCACAGTGCTTTACAGTCTTGTCACAGGGAATGACTCAGCTCAGAATAATGGCCTCCTGCATTAGTGTTTTGTGTATTTGTTGACACTGTTGCCAAGGAGTAGGAGAATCATCTGAAATATGGTCCCAAAAATATACTGTATATAAGCAAAACTGTTCAGAATTTGCTAATTGAGTGTAAAGCTTGAGAAATAACAGACACTTATGAAATGCATCCATAATTCATAAATTGTGACCATGACTGCATATGAAACTTCAGACAGAGTTGAAACATTTGACAGCTGGGTGTGGCACCGGACTGTAGAAAGAGCAAGTTGCTGGGGTTTGGCACCAGGTGGGGGTAAAATATAGGTAATATAACAGTGACTCTAACAAGAATTGATATTTATTAATTGGCAATCAATATGGCACTAATACCTCAAGGTTGTTTTACAAATCATGAGACAAAGAGAGCGCATGCGTGCAAACGTAAAGCAATGCTCAGTCTTGAGCAGTGGGAGATGCATACTTACAAACTCTAGAAGTGGAGAAGCTTCAAAAAACTGGCTCTTGCAATGAATTCTGCACATGAATCTCTGCATGTGGCGGCATTGTTCAAGGACTGTTCCCCTAATTTTGTTCAAGCATTTCAAAAATATCATTTTTGAGCTGAGAGCATGCACTGGAATTTTAAGCCCCAAAGAATATTTCGGTATGTGAAAGTTGTGAGGGGAAGAAAAACAGGAAAGACTGTTACAGTCTTTACTTGGAAGTTACTACTGTGACCATGTAATTAATGGATCAGTAACAGAATAAAAGCCTCATTGCAAATACATTGTGTTTCCATCTTGAGCTGTATGATTCTTATTGGCACAGATTTGTAAACTGTGAAATAAAGAACGAAGATGGGGGTCCTGGCAGACGTGGTTGCAAGCAAACTACAGAATGTGGCATCATTGCTTGGTATATCAGTTGTGAAAGCTTCTCATTTCCTGTGTGCTTAGGCAAATGAGGGATTTGAGCTATATTTTATATTTTACAGTTATACTTTCCGGCAGTCAGCTGTTTTTAGACTGACAATAAAATTTCTAATTGTTGTTTGTGTTTCAGGAAGTTTCAACTGCAATTTTTATCAACTCACTAACTGTACTTCTGCTACTCAACAATGTCAGGCCTTAAAGAAAGTGAGGGATGGTAAAGTAGCAGAATGTCCTTTTAGGGGGCAGGAAGAGGGAGTATGAATCAGACAGTATGAATCTATGAATCAGACAGTAGAGAGTTGGCCTAAGAGCAGGTCATCTATAACTGTAACTCCCAGTACTCTCCTCAACCTCTTGGACAACAAACTTTCTCTTTCTTTGCTGAATTTTGTCTACACTATGAATTTAGGTTGATTTTATAGAAGTCGATTTTAGAAACCAATTTTATGCAGTCGATTGCATATGTCCACACTAAGTGCATTAAGTTGGCGGAGTGCAACCTCACTCCCATGGCTAGCATCGACTTACAGAGCAGTGCACTGTGGGTAGCTATCCCACAGTTCCCGCAGTCTCTGCTGCCCATTGGAATTCTGGGTTAAGCTCCCAATGCCTGATGGAGCAAAAACATTGTCACAGGTGGTTTTGGGTACATGAAGTCAGGCCCTGCTCCCTCCCTCCATAAAAGCAACGGCAGACAATGGTTTTGCGCCTTTTTTCCTGGGTTACCCATGCAGACGCCATACCACGGCAAGCATGGAGCCCGCTCAGCTCACCGTCACCATACATCTCCTGGGTGCTGCTGGCAGACACAGTACTGCATTGCTACACAGCAGCAGCTCCTTGCCTTCACGGCAGATGGTGCAATAGGACTAATAGCTGTCGTACGTCTCCTAGGTGCTCCTGGCAGACCTCGGTGAGGTCGATCAGGGGAGTCTGGACAGACATGGCTGTTCTCCTCTTAGAGCACTGATAGGGAGCCAGAGACTCCAGGTCATGCTCTTCTTTAAGCTTCATCTCATGGAGATTCAGTCCTGCCTGGAATATCATGCGAGCTGGGGGCTTCTGCCTCAGGCTGCTCTCCCAGCTGGCAGCACTGCGCTGTCACACCTACCCCAGCCTACCCCTTGCTCCCATGGCTCATGAAGCCTGGACAGTAGTCAGGAGCAGTTCAACTATAGGCTGAGCAAGTGCAGAATGGTGGTAGAATGTGCCTTTGGATGTTTAAAAGCTCGCTGGCACTGTTTGCTGACTAGGTCAGACCTCAGCGCAACCAAGATTCCCATTGTTATTGCTGCTTGCTGTGTGCTCCATAATATCTGTGAGAGAGAGGGGGAGACATTTATGGTGGGGTGAGAGGTTGAAGCAAATCGCCTGGCGTCCGATTTTAAGCGGCCAGACACCAGGGCAATTAGAAGAGCACAGCAAGGTGTACTACGCATCGGAGAGGCTTTGAAAACCAGTTTTATGTCTAGCCAGGCTTTGGTGTGACAGCTGTGTGTGTTTCTCCTTGATGCAAACCCGCCCCCTTTGTTGATTTTAATTCCCTGTAAGCCACCCTCCCCCCTTCAAAATAAAGTAACTATTGTTTTGAAACCATGCATTGTTTCTTTATTAATTTTTTTAAAATGAGATAACGGACAAGGTAGCCCGGGTGGGGTGGGAGAGGAGGGAAGGACAAGGCCACATTGCTTATTGTAGCCACACTAAAAATCAAACTGTTTGAATGACAGCCTTCTGTTGCTTGGGCCATCTGCTGGAGTGACTGGCTGGGTGCCCAGAGCCTCGCTCCCGCGTGCTTGGGCATCTGGGTGAGGAGGCTATGGAACATGGGGAGGAGGGCAGGCGGTTATACAGTGGATGCAGTGGTGTCTGTGCTCTTGTTGGCTTTCCTGCAGCTCCAACAGATGCTTCATCATGTCCGTTTGCTCCCCCATTAGCCTCAGCATCGCGTCCTGCCTCCACTCTTCTCGCTCACTTAATTCTTTCCTGGCCTCTGCCACTGAATGCCTCCATGCATTAGGCTGTGCCCTATCAGTGTGGGAGGACTGCATGAGCTCGGAAAACATGTCATCGCGAGTGCGTTTTTTTCGCCTTCTAATCTGCAATAACCTCAGGGACGGAGATGATGAGGGAGCGTAGAAACATTCTACGCTCTACGATTCTGGGGGGACTGCATGGTCACCTGTGCTGCTGAGTTAGCCACACTGACCGAACAGGAAATGAAATTCAAAAGTTCCCAGCGCTTTTCCTGTGTACCTGGCTAGTGCATCGGAGTTCAAAGTGCTGTCCAGAACGGTCACAATGGAGCACTCTGGGTAGCTCCTGTAGGCCAATACCGTCGATTTGCGTTCACACTATCACAAATTTGACCCAGCAAGGTCGATTTTAGTGCTACTCCCCTCATCAGGGAGGAGTACAGAAGTCGATTTTAAGAGCCCTTTAGGTCGACGGAACGGGGTTGGTTGTGTGGACGCAGTCATTTTAAATCGACCTAACGTGGCTAAATTCGACCTAACCCCATAGTGTAGACCAGGCCAGTGTCATTGTCTTCCCCCATTCTTTATTTTCCTCCATAGACACATTTACCTGATTATTTCTTATGCAGCCATTTTCACATGGCTGTCCTGAATTTAGGATGTTTTTATTCATTTTCTGCCTTTAAAGAAATAATTGCTCCCATTTAGTGCATCCCAGACATTAAATTACATGAGGGCACCACATCCAATGCTTTTTCCCCATCTGTGTTACACAAACACAAGTTAGAACAGAGAAGAAGTTATTCACAAAGAGGGGCATCCCTTTGTGTGTCAAACAGCAACACTTTTTTCATTCTCTCCTTGCAACACACACTTTTTTATGGAAAGTGTTTCACTGCTAATTCATCAGAGAAAGGAGTGTGCCACCTTCTTGAGACTAGAACATCTGGATTGAAAGCCTGGCCCCACTGGAGTTTTACCATTGACTTCAATGAGGCCAGGATTTTTCTCCTGCTGCATTACGTGTTTCAGCGGTATTGTTTATCTCATGTAATGTGGAATGCAACTCCCTGGGGCAGGGACAAATCTGTGTAGAGTACTGAACACACTGATGGCACTCATAACAAACAATATTTTTATGATAACTTCCTCCAGTTTTCAACTGCTGTTTCTTAATTGATATTTGTATGGTAGAGATGTTGCTAGTGGCTAAGTAGGATTGTGTGTGTCATGAAAAAAAGTAACTGACAGGCCCCTGCAATGGATTGTATGGACATGGATAATAATTGCCTAAGATCACTGTTAAAGATTCTACATGTTGAAGATTCTTAATGTGTGTTTAATGATCATGCAAACAGTCTCACTGATTTCAGTGGGATTACTGATGTGGACAAGGAATTGCAGGATCAAGACCTAAATTTGGCAGTTCCTGCTTTATTGCAATGCAGACTGGTGGCAAATTATTCTTCTTTCAGGGGGCAGGAAGAGGGAATAACTGATGAAGCTGTTATATATTTCTATGAATCAGACAGTAGAGAGCTGGCCTAAGAGCAGGTCATCTTGCATTCATCCCAGGATACCAACCATTTCATCTCCGAGATGTAGCTGACCTCTCTTGTCTCATGGAGCAGGAGTTCCTAGGTCCCTTGCAAACCAGGATCTTGATATGCCAGCATGATTCACAGCTGCAATGCTGCTGGACTACCCACTTAAAAAAAATAAAATAAACGGAGCCATACAATATGCATTCTGGTTGCTGGTAAAAATTGAGCAATGCTTGTATAAGTACTTTTTTTAATTTGCTAGACCATAAAAATAAAATGTTAATTTCAGCTTTAACAATATGTAATTAGTAACAGTTCCTTTACAAATTTTCCCTGTTTTTATTGGCTTGGGTTGCATGGCATTGTATACAAAATGTCCTACGAAGTGTTTCCTTTTTGTAATTTCTTTTCAACTTCATTATCTTTTTGATGATGCAGTAATTTTCCTTTCCATCTTTGATCTCCTTTTAGCTGACTTCTTCACTTTGTCTTTTCTCTACAGCAATACACGCTCTTACCCTTTTATTTTGGTAACTTTAACTGGAAAATTTATTTTTGAGAAGTATATGAAGGTATTTTTAGGCATGCTATATTAACACCTTTAAAGGCTAGTAGCCCAGTCCATCTCCCATTGAAATTAATGGAAATGTCCCCACTTGGGAAATGGATAAGACTGTAGCTGGACAGATTATCAAAAGGATATGAAAATGGCAAGACTGGTTCAAGGCAATCTGTCAGAAACAGCTAGCCAGAATAACTAGTGATCTATTACAGAGGGGTGCCCCTTCTACCAATTGAGGAAAGGCTGTAAACATTTTAAAACTAAACCAGTCTTTAAGATTTTGAAGTATTTTGTAGAATATTTTTGCTCATAGATAAAAAGTACAGACAGCTACTGAAGTATTTTGTAAGAGAAACAGTCTGAGACTGTCTCCTCCTTATGAAACATTTTGCTAAATATAATCCATGACCTATTGTTCATTTCTGCTGAAGGACAAGTAGGAGTCATAACTGTGTCCTTTTTAGGATCCACAAAGCCTGCATAAATGCATTACAAATGTTGACATGGTGAAATAATTGAATTTGAGTGTACTGCTTACCCTAAAAAGAGAGCAATGTAGTGATGTTGGAGGTCTTCAGGCGATAGAGACTTGAACTGCAAATCTGAAATCTTGGGGAAAACTTCATCCCTTGAATGCAAGTCTGAGTTATTCAGGTTCCCCAGAATGGAGCTCTCTTCAGTCTGTCTCTCTTCACAATGTGTATCCCACTCTTGAGGGCTGATCAGAAAATTTAAATTTAAAAATACCATCTTGACTTACTCCCAGTACAGTAATATTGCATTTGATGGCTTTTCTTGAGCTCAAAGCCGTAAAACAACACAACGGTCGTACAATATGAGAACAAAAGTCTTTTTAGATAAACAACATACTTTTTTTTTTCATTTTTATGTGACAAGTTTTCAACTCATGGAAACACTGATTTCCTTTCAGTTATTTTAAATGGCCAAATCCAATAAAATTATTCCTCACATTTAAGTCTTGATTTGCGTAAACAATTTAAAGCTCAGTGCAGCAATTAATTTTTTTTCCAGTCTGGATCAATATTTGCACATCAGTTAGTGATGGGAGTTGAAGACAAAACAGCTGCAAGAACAAAGAATTTATTTTTGATGGCAGTCATGAACAGATGTTTTTTGTAGAATGGTATACCTGCATCAGAGTTTTTCAGCTATGAAGTGTTCATTTTCTTTTTCTCCCCACCTTTCTTGCTGGGCCTTTTTCTTTCATGCTTTACAGGTGGTAGGGCTCTGCCAGTGTTCACCATTACTATGAGCCAGCAATGGGTGGAAATACATAATAGAAACACAGCTTGTCCAAGGAAAGATAATTTATTTGTTTCTTTTGGACAGTTAGTACAGTTAATACCTATGGCCTCATGAGATTTCTCTTTACTACCTAAGCAGTTAGACATGAACTAGCCTCTTCATGATTTTAAAATGCTATAGCTGTTGATAGGCTACGCTGTTGATTTTGTTAAACAATCTACATTTCACAAGCGCAAGGTCAGTTTTCATCTCTTTGGTCTCCTTGGTAAAACACTTCCAATAAAGGAAATTTGTCATGGGATTATAATGGTCCTGTAACCATGTTCTTGTCCCAGGGGTTACCTCTATGAATCAATTTTCTGTCTCAAGCAAGAAAACCTTTTAATCTGGGTGTGTTAAGAATAAGGTCTGTGCAGCCAGCCAGTTTTAGGTCACACACTTTTGATTTCATTCACAACAGTAGGGTCAGTTTCCTCATGTTTGTTATCTTTCGGGCTATGTACACACTAGGAGTTAGGGGGTGTGATTCCTGGCTCGTATACACACATTTGCCCTCGCTCTCATCAAGCTAATGCAAATATAAATAGTAGCAGCAGTAACACAGGTATGGTTTAGCTGGACTGGGCACATACCAGCCTGAAACTGTGCCTGTGCTACCACAGCTACACCGTTTACATTCATGCTGAACACATTCCCGCATGATGAGAGCTAGCTGGGAATCAGACCCCCCGTAGGCCGTCGTGTAGATGTAGCTTAGTTTTGCTTGTAACCAGAAAACTACAAGCAAACCCTATAAGCAGATGTAGGGCTAATTACAAGCTTCACAGTGAAACTGGTATGTTTCACTTCTCTCTTCTCACTCACAGATAGACCAGATCAGAAAACAGAATTTCCATTTTGTGGGAAATGCCAATATTTCAAAATTTGTTTTCATTCCAAATCGGAAGGAAAAGCCAAAATTTTAGAACTTCCCACACAACAAAAATTCCCCCAAATTTTGATTTGGAACCATTGAATCATTTTGTCTTGATAATATCAAAACATTGTAATAAAATAAACGACAGTAGAACCTCAAAGATACAAACACCAGAGTTACAGACTGATTGGTCAACTGGACACCATGTGAAACCGGAAGTAATCAGGCAGCAACAGAGAGAGAGACACACACACAGAAAGCAAATACCTGTGCCCGTATTGCATCCTAAACGTAGGTACATCTGGGCTACCTGTCCACACCCCACCTCCACCCATGGGGAAAGCCATTTACAGCTACAGTAAGAGGTGAAGACACTGGGGCTACCAGCCCAAGGCAGCTGGAGACAACACAGCAGGAACAGCGCTGGGGTCTACACTGCTTTCACCCCTCCTGCCCTGCCACTGTTTTCACACCCCCTCCCCAGAGGAGGTGAAGGACGCGCTGTTTACACTGACACCCACCCCCAGCCTGGAGGGGGACAAGCTTGAAGGAAACTGCCAGCAGGAGCAGAGGAGGGAGCTCAGCTGCTGAAACCTGGCCTGGATTGTCAGCTGCTGGATCTGGAGCCTGAACTGTGTTTTGTTCAAAGTTACGAACATTTCAGAGTTAAGGACAACCTCCATTCCCGAGGTGTCCGTAACTCTGAGGTTCTACTGTACTCTAAATAAAATGAATAGAAAATTATAAAATCCAAATGAAACATTTATACTTATCAAAATGTAATGCTGACCCAGACAGGAACATTGGCAACAGGGATCAAACCGGGCTTAATGCAAAAGCTTCTACTGCATGAGCTAGAAGAGACCTCTCTCTAAGCCAAGGCTGTAGCTGGTTTATCAAGCTCTAGCTGGCCCAGCCACCACTAGAGGGGAACAGAGTGGCGCCCCGAGCAAGCACAGGGTTACAAAAACAAAATGTTTTTCAAATGAAATGAGAAAACTCAAAACAATTTATTTAATTTTTTCTCATCTCAAAGTTTTTGTTGAAATCAACACATTCCTGTGAAACACTTCAATTTTGATGGAACTGCATTGTCCAACAGAAAACTGTTCTGATACAAATGTTTTGTCCATCTGTACTCAGATTATTTTGGATCTGTTCACTTCCCTGGGCCCTCTTCCCCTCTCAATTATCTGGTGCCATTTTCTAGTGAAAGCCCAATAGCTTCTGAGCCCCTCCCTCTTAGCCTTTTTGGGAGTAGAGGGATGGCTAGCTAGTCCCTCTATCTAGAGCCTTCCTGTGGAAGGATACAAATCAAATAGGCATGCTACATATAATCCCTTATACATAGGAATATGGGAGGCAATGGGGGGGGGGGCGCAAACAATCTACCTGCCTCTCCTTCATTCAGCCAAAAGCAAGGAAAATGTAGGCTAGAGTTAACGTGGCATATGCATGGCACATTCTGACTTTTGAGTATTACAATGTACAACTTTAATGTGTTCTTTTTGTATGGAATGTGTATAGTTAGCAAGATAGAGAAAACAGGGATTAAAGTCAGTTGGTAAAAATATTAGATGTAATTATGTTTTCCATTTTCTTCACAGCAAAAGAACCAACATATGAAGGGAGGAATAAAGGACTGTGGGGAAAGAATCTTTTTTTTTTACTTTATAGTACCAAAGAAATCTCAAAAAGTTGCACCTGGTTTAGGCAACAGAAAAAGGAGCACAACAGAGTCTGAAGCAAAATAAAACTATTGAAGTAGAGAACAAGTGAAGAGTCCATCAGGAAGCCAAGTTTCTAAACAATTTTATGAACGGCTAATCACAATAGTACCAAGCCTTGCTAAGCATTAATGAGTCCTTAGGGGGTATGTTAATTGCCTATTTCAGCCCAATAATGGAAACATATTTGGGTTTAGCCAAATCTTTGCTGAATTTGATATACGATGCAAGAATACCTATACAGAATGATGAAAAAGAAAACAAA
This sequence comes from Lepidochelys olivacea, assembly GCF_965140295.1. Classification (NCBI taxonomy): domain Eukaryota; kingdom Metazoa; phylum Chordata; order Testudines; family Cheloniidae; genus Lepidochelys; species Lepidochelys olivacea. Next base: position 76,683,266 of record NC_140416.1, read on the forward strand.
GACCATTATATTCAAATTTAGCCCAGCAGCTTAATGGTTGCAAAGGTAAAGGAAAATATTTTCAGGAGTGCTTGTGCACTCTGCTGTAATTAGGGACAAAACACCAGAGTTCAGCTAGGTAGACCACTTTTATCACTCGTCTTATGTTTTATTCATAAAGCAATGAGTCTTTCTTTCTTTTTTCTTTTTTTGGCCAGTAGATTATATAACTCAATATAGGACTGTGGTATCAAAAATATTAATAACCCAGGAAACCCACTGCAAATGGACCTTTACCATCAGTGGTATTTACTGAAATATTTGATTGTTAAATAGATATTTTCTCCTTTACTCTGCCCCTTATGACCAATTCATTCTTTGATTCCACAATCCCGTGTTTGTCATCTTACAGTTACTTCTAAAGTATTAAACTTTGCTGGCACTTATGGAATGAGCATGAAAGAGATTGATTATAAAAGAAGAAATTTTCTATTTTCTATATTTTCTGGGCACAAATATTTTGACAATTTGCGATGATGGGAAGGGAAATACAAACACATCACAGGTAAATGCACATTTTCAAAAATATATTTTTCTTACTTACAAATCTCCTCTCCAGCACAACTGCATGCAAATATGTAAACACTGGGTCCTGCCACCACTTTCCTTTTAATATGTAATATGGATCCCTAAGTGAATTAGAACAGTAGGCAGAGGCAGAGTTCCCATGGTGCAGATCAAAGAGAAGAATTTTACCCTTAATGTTCATACAATGTTATACCTTCTCTGAATGGATGTAGATTGGTACGTTGGCAGCCGAACGGTAATATCAAATTAAGAATCTCACAAATTCCTAATATACAATTATTGTCCTATCAAAACTTCATGGCCTTTACAGGAACTAAAACTACAATTTAACGTCTCATATTAATTAATTTCCTTTTTAAAATATATCTTTAAAACACTAGTAAAAAGCTACTGGAAAGTAAATAACCCCAAAGAGAGTACTGTGAAGTTGGTCATAGGAGTGCCTCTCTTTTTTGCCTCTCAAGAAGATGGAACATAAAGTAAGTACTTCAGCATTTCTAGTCAGAAATCTAATCTAAACCTGCCCACAATGTGTCTAATGAATGATTGAATTTGTATACAGTGCATGGATTAATTTGCATGTTCACTGCTGGTGCTGTTTTTGGCTCACCTTTATAAATGAGATATTAATGTTTTTAGAAAACTTTTATGAAGAATTTAAAATAAATGATACCCACTGTATGTATTTTCATTTACTTCATAATAATCTTGGATTAATGAGTTCAAAATCTCATCCAGGTATGTTACAGCTGACAAGGCAGAATACCATTCCATTTGTTGAGGCTGTAAATGCACCATAAATCCTGTAAGTCCCTTACATTTAGGTTCTGGGTATGATGGATTTCTTCACCTGTTCCCCCCTCCCCACCAAGTGATTTATCAGTCAAGAACAAATTTGTTCAGCAGATGTTGGGACTATTCCTTAATTATTTACCAAAGGGATCTTCTGCAGCAAATGATGTTCAGGCTGGATCTATAAGGGACTATAAAAACAACCAACTCACATTCCAGGAACCAGACATGGAAAGAAGAAGTTTCAGTGATACCTCGGTACTTGTTTGTGCAATGTAAGCAAATTGGTGTGGTGTTTTTGTAATTGCTGTTTGTTTGTTTAATAGGATATGCCATGATTAAAATTGAAAACTGCTCCCATCCATGGATATTAGTAAGTTACTTGAGCCTTGCATCTCACTGAACCCTAACAAATCAATCACAGAAAAGCCGATAAAGTGATCCTACCCACTTAAAGTGACTAACACAAGGACTTGCAATTCCCTGATCGTGCACTATAGTTCAAAATTGTTTGGTGCTAACCTATCACCTCAAGTAGGTTAATAACATGGTGAAGAGTATGCATCGATACTGAGAAAACAAATGAAAGAAATAGAATCCCTTTCCCGATTCTCCACTGAAATCATACAAGTGATACCAGCAGAGAATTTGGCCCAGAATATCATGATTCATTTGCTTGCAATTCTTTTAACTTAAAACATATTTTTAGCAATCTTTTTTGATACTGAAGAAGCTGAGCCAAATAATTTATCATGCTTACCACATTATGGTCCTGATCCTTCAAACATTTGCTCATTTATTTTATGCACACGAGTTGTGCTATTACATTCACGTTAGTATGAGTCTCCTTAAAACTTTATAATTTTTTGCTTGAAATACGCATGTATTTTCATGTGTCTTCGTAAGCCTTGTATAAATTCAATTTCTCAGTAGGTTATTTTAAAAATAACTTATCCTAAGGTGGTTTGAGTATACCTTCACGTATTCGTTTTCTATACTTTCTTCATCAAAGCAGCTATGATTATATCACTTGTGAACACATTCTTTAATACTGTCAACTAGCTCAGTTTTATGTTCAGTTGATGCTCACAATAGTATGTTAGTAGAATACTGTTCCATAGTGCTGACATTAATTTTAGCTTTCGAGAGAAATATGGTGCAATGAAATGTCTTCTCTTATTTTTTGATGGTAGAACTCTTCTTTACAAGATGCTATCCATGTAGTTACATTGTTTATATTAAAGATGGACCATGCTACAAAATTTTGAGCTGGATCCAAATTTGAAACGTCATCTGTTCAGATCAAAGATTTGGAATCAGTTCATTATCATTATCATCATCAGTTCATCAGTTCAAGAGATCGCCTAACCATGACATTTAGAGCTGAATTTGGATTTCAAATTCTCTCAAAATATGGGAATGTTCAGATCCAGCAGTTTAATGTAGGCTTAAACTCTAATAGATATGTAAAACAATTACATATGACAGAATTAGATTTTGAGTGTATCTATGTTTTAACCCATAGAGATAGATCTTTGGTTGGAGAAATTCAGGATAGCTCAGTTAAAGTCAATGGAGCTACACTTATTTACATCAGCTGACAATCTGGCCCAGTGTGTACAAGAGCATTTGATAAAGGATTAATTTAATAATATAAGAGAGGCATAAATATAGGTTGCATAACATTGTTATAAATTGCCTTTATAAGCAGGGACTTTTAGACAATTATTTTTTAGTAATGTAGCTATGGACAATGTTCAATAGGTTTTTGTCTTTTCTCCTAGTGTGAAAAATGGTAGCCAAAGATCTGTGGGAAATGGGAGCCTAATGGCCATTTGATTTTGCTGTTTGTTATTCAGAGGTGTGGATATATTATCCACAATACAGTATTTCGCAGGTACAATGGGCCAGATTCTTGGCCTAGCTATGGCTGCTTTATGTCACCGAGATGAGTAATGCATCTGTAAAGCCAATTGAATCAGCTGGTGAAGGATTCCTTTACGGTGGCAGAATTTCCAGAACAGTGGGCCCAGGCTGCTTGAATGACCCTGGGGGATGGTGGAAGTGGTGCATGAGTTAGAGCACTCCTGAAGATATTGTGCTTATGCCAGAGACCGGCCAAGTCCCAAGATTGTGGGAGAATAGAAATGGTGTAAAGTGTTCCTTTCCTTCTTCCATTTTCTGACTTGTGCCAAGTGCCTAGGATCGGAATATGTACATTAACATCTAATTTCTGTTATAGTACAGCATGGATTCTTCTGTTTCCTAGTTGTATCTTTCTACCTTGGCATTTATGTGAAAACTGGTGGTGTCTGTGTTTCTCAGGCTATTAACTATACAGTACAGACCCATTTATGCGCGGATATCGGGAGTCAAGCCATCACGACCCCGTGTTAACGGACCGCGGGTTAAGAGGGCCATGCTGAAAAAAGTGTCTATGATTCACTTAGAAAAAAAAGTGGTTATTTTCTCCTCTTTCTGGCTTGCATTTTTTTTCTTTCTTATGAAGTCTGTCATTCGCCACAGATGAATGATTTCAATATTTTCCGCATTTTGCTCCTCCATAAATCTTACAACAGTTTCTACAGTATTAAGGGCTTCCGTGGGCACAATTTTGACCTTTTCAATGACATCCTCACCGTTACTTTCGCGCTCCAATGTAGCCTCGCAGCCCATTAATGTTTCTTCCTTGGACAGAAATTCTGAAGTCGGGCAATCTTCATCCATCTCCAGCCAATCAGTAATGATTTCCGGCGACGTATCCAAACTAAAATCTTTTATCATTTGAAAGAGAAGTTTACCTTTATCCTCTTTTGTCTGCGTGCATGTTTGTAGGATGTCTTCTTCCGAAAATCCTTCAAAGTCTGGCTCTGAATCAGTGCTACTGCTGGAGTTTTCCGAGTCTGAGCCGTCTTTGAAAAAAAAGCATCACCAAGAGCCTTCATCCAGCAGTTTTCAATGGACTTTTGTTTTACTCCGTCCCAAGCTTTTTTAACTAAATAAATAATTTCCTTCATGTTTAACTGTTTCAGGAATTTGGAAATGCCTGAAGCTGTGCATGACACGATCGCCAAAATCAGCTCCAGTCGATAATTGTTTTTAAAATTGTGAATAATGCCCTGGTCTAAAGGTTGAATTTTTGATCTTGTGTTGAATGGTAGGTATAGCACTCAAATTTTTCCATCGCTCGATACCAGTGATTCGGCTGGAGGATGGGCTGGACAATTGTCTAGTAGCAAAAGTGCTTTGGCTTCAAGTTTCTTCAACTGCAGATGCTTATGAACAGCTGGAACAAAGCTGTTGTGGAACCAGTCATCGAAAATGTGTCTCGTCATCCAAGCATTTTTGCTGTTAGCTTATATTACTGGCAGTTTGGCTCTATTGAGGTGATTAAAGCAGCAAGGGTTATGAAAGCGGCCAACGAGAAGAGGGACAAGCTTATGGCTGCCCGTCTTATTACTACAAAAAAGAAGAGTCACACAATCTTTTATCTTTTTAAATCCAGCTGTTTTCTGTGTCTTGTAATTAAAGGCTAAAGTCTTATCAGGTAGCAGTTTTGCAAATAAAGCTGTTTCATCACAATTATAACGTTGTTCTTCGTGGTAGTCTTCATTTTGTAAAATAGATTTTAACTCGGCAGGAAATGCGTTCATGGCTGGTTCATCGGCTGATCGGCTTTCTCCAGAAATCGATACCTGTCCTATGCCATGACGCTTTTTAAAATGACTTATAAACCCCTTGCTGGCTTGCAATGATTCATCCCCTGTTAAATTTCCAAATTTTGTTGCTTGGGCTTGAAGAATTGGCCCACTTAGCGGCATTCCTTTCAGCCTTTCCTGAGCAAACCACGTGTGCATGGCTTTGTCTATTGTGGGAATTTGCTGAATGGCACACACGTTTTCGCTTAAGCCCCGCGGCAGAATCGATATTTTGTACAAAGCCATTCAGTTTAGATTCATTTTTTTGCCATCCTCAGAGAGTAGATTCGGCAATCCCAATATCTTTTGAAACTTTGTCCTGGGTTTCTCCACTATTTACTCGATCTATTGCAGCTAGCTTTTCTTCTACAGTGTAGGAACGCGGACGCTTGCCCTCTGCCATTATATGAGGCCTATGGTTAAAATTTTCTAATGTAGTATATATATTACTATATAACTACTATATATTATACATCTCTCTAGTGTGACAATGACTAAGCGTGCATGATACTTCTTTACCAATATCGGTAAAGACGTACAACACATTTCTGCTCTGCACTTCCTGTCGATTTCTATGTCAGTGAGTTAGTGAGCAAATGTGTAGTGCTACATAGCAATTTCCTGTACTGCATATTAACGAGTCTCACATGTTAAATAGGTAGCACTGGGAGGCATAGCGCTACTGCTCATTAAGCGGATTCGCATGTAAATGGGTCGCGCGTAAATGGGTCTGTACTGTTGAATGTAATGTTTCACTGGTGTGCTTATATTCTACATTTCAGGTCAACTCCTAGTTTGTGGGAAATGTACCATTTTAGATCTATCTAAAAATCTAAACTGTTTCAACATCATCTCTGTTAAAGGGATTCCAGTTATTAAAACTTATTTCAAACTTAAATTTGGCAGGCAATATACAACGTTTAGTAAAATGGCTTTTTTTATTTTATTTGAATCAGTAGCTCATTTTTAGTTTCAGTGCAGTGATTTGAGCACATTTATTATTAAGTAGAAAATAATTTTTTTAAACAAACAAGTGTCTCACCTTGAAGACTTTTTTTTTTTTGCCATTGATGTCAGATGGGTTGGATTGAGAATCTATATGCTTTATTTTGAACTATCATAATTTGAAATGTTATAATTTAAATATTGAATCATTCAGTAATGGTAAGTCAGTTTCTGTGCATAGACCGAGATGTTTGATTTTTTTATCCTTTAACAACTAGCCTGTCACCCTGTGTTTTATAATAACATGCCCTCAGTTTCACATAACTGGAGCTACGATGAATGAATTGTGTCCAAGGTCTGTAGTAGTGGCTGCATAGTCCTTGTGCAGAACTACAGCACATGATGACAACTCTGAATGACTGGTTACGAAATACCGCATCAATATTTAGGATTCGCAGTAGAAGCCTTGACACAATATAGTCTAAAACCCTTGAAGTGCTGCTATTGCTTTGCAGTCCTATGACTTTCTGGTGCTTCTGCTTACATCTCTGAGGTATTGCTCTGAAGATGTAGAAGGCTCTACAGAGATGCTAGAAAGTTTTGGAAAGCAGAAAGTACTTCTGATAAATACAAAGAGTAAGTTTAAAATAATTGTCAATAAAAAGAAAGGAAATTCATACTTAAGAGACTAGATGTTGCTTTTATAAAGGGCAACGTCAACAAAACTGGATCCATTAAATCCATTATGCCTTTGCCTTATGCCTCAACTACTGGAGTACTTAGGAATACTTGGGAAAGTAACACAATTTTTTTTTAGTCTAAACTATTAATTTATTGCTTTATGTACATCACAATTGTATTATTAAATGCAAAAAAGTGTTAATGGCTGAATAGTTAAAATCACACAGAAATGAAGAAATGTCAAGTTTAAGATTAACACTATTAATTTACAAAAAGAAAAGGAGTACTTGTTCACCTTAGAGACAAACCAATTTATTTGAGCATAAGCTTTCATGAGCTACAGCTCACTTCATCATCCAATGAAGCGAGCTGTAGCTCACGAAAGCTTATGCTCAAATAAATTGGTTCATCTCTAAGGTGCCACACGTACTCCTTTTCTTTTTGCGAATACAGACTAACACGGCTGCTACTCTGAAAACTATTAATTTAGCTACACTGTACATTCCGCATTTTGTTATGGCATCCCTTTTACTATACAGACAGCCATATTTATGAAGTTACACATTTCATAAGGCAATAATGAATGGAAAATAGTGTGTGTATATGCCAAATGTTGCTGTTGGAACCTTCACTTTTGTATTTCCTATCTCTGATTTAAATTGCAACTCCATCATTACATTCATGCAGTTTTTTGCATTTTATTTCCTAGGAGTGTATTAAGGTGTTTTTGTTGTTGTTATTGTTTTAAAGGAAAATAAAAAACTTGAGCTATTGACCTTGCAGAACTGTTTGGCTTTGTTCAGAGTGTCTTAGAACTGTATACACACTTTCCACCAGTATTTAAGTGCTCTATCAAATTTAAGAGAACAGATTTTTTTTTCCTATGGAAGGTATCTCAGACATTTAACAAATCCTTTCCTTATTGGTGCATGGGTCTGGCTAGCAAGGTGCTAATACAGTTTACCTTGTCTGTGTAGACAGGAAGAAGCCATACCAGAACCCATTTGACAAAGTCAAGTTACAAACTAGGACCCTGAGTTTGCTTCCATCAAAGTCAATTGCAAACAGCTATTGACTTCAGTGGTGCAGGATGGAGCTGTTAGCTCTTGGATTAAACATAGTTCTGGTTAAAATGGTTTGAATTCCACTGCAGACAGGCCCTTTTACTCAAATGTCCCAGATACTTCTTTTTCCTTGCTCAGGCGGAAAAAGTTTGCCAGCATCTATTATTTTAAATTTGAATTCACTTGAGTGAGGGAGATTTTGGTTTCTACCACCAATTTAATTATTCTACGTTTATTTCCAGTTTATTTATTCTACTTGATCTTATATTACTCTTTTGGACTGTTGGCTGTAAATTATAAATGTCTGCAATGGGGTATGCTTAAGAGAAAAGGAGGTTTTAAGACTAACAATTTCCCTCTTATGCTTGCTAAGCTCCTTAAATAAATCCTCCTTTCTCTTATAATTTGCCTTATCTGTTCTTTGAATTTTTCCAAACTAACTTCTGTTGTGGGGCTTATGAAACTCATTGTGAATCCTACAAATTGTACTATGTTAAATTAATGTTTCCTTTGAATTTATTGTATATGGTCACTACTGAATCATAGCAGGTATAGGACTGGCCAGTTTTGTCAGATTAAATCATCCCTGCATCCATTAACAATCAGGATGATTCCTCTCTGTCTCTCCACCCACCTGATAGGCCAAGGAAAGTTTTCTTTACCCTCATAAATGAGAAATGGAACCATGAAAGTTCACAAAGAACCAGACGACCAAATCCATAGTTGTTTTCTCTTCCTTTACTCAGGTAAATTTATATTTAAGTCAATTATCTCTCCTTCCTTTCTAGTACTATTACTCTTCTATTATGTGCTTCAGTAGGTAGTTTCTCTTTTGTTCTTAATTGAGGAATTGAGTGCTAGTTTAGGAATCATTTTAAGAATAGTCTTGAGCCCAGTCACATCTTTAACAAGTTATTTGTCTGGGTGTTTTGGTTTTTTGTCTTTTCACATTTGGAAACTGCAGTTTGGCAGTCCCGTGTGTGTGTGTGATATATAAATATCCTGGATTCCTAATGTAATGGATAATAATATTATTCAATCAGATTACCTTAAGGCCTGATCCTTCGCTGGTCGCACACCCAAAATTCCCACTGAACCCAATGGAAATTTTTGAGCTATGAAGACTGCAGGACCCAGCCTGATATGTGCACATAACTCACAAGGTGTTTGAGTCTTGAAAAAGAAGAGCCGAAACACAATTTCAACCGTAATAATATGTTGCATTAGCAGGGGTGAGATGCAGGATTTTTGAAAAAGGGCTTTTGTGAAAACTCCCGTATTTTTATTTTGAATAACCATTGGTTTACTTTACAATTAGCAGGAGTACCAGAATGCATTTCTGGCTCCCAAAGAAAGTGCAGGAACAGCATTCTGGAACATTCTGGCATGAGTCAAGTGCTGAAGGAGACTGACAGACAAAACTGATTGGCAGAGATTAGGCATATAAATGTTGCAGGTATTGAGTGTGGGGAGCATAATGGCAAACAGTGACTATGTTAGCTAGAAATCAAGCCACTGAATCAATTGATAAGTGTCCCAGACATAGGCAGCAATAACTATGTATCTAAAGAGGGGAAGACAGGAATGAGAGAGCCAACTGGACCAACCAATTTGAGCTGGTCTCTGAAGTTTGACCCCAATCCTACACTCCTTACTTAAATAAAAGTGTCTGGGAGCTTTCCTACAGGCATGCAGGATTAGTTCTTCTACCCCAGTCTTTTAGCCAGATCATGACTGCACTGCACATTTTCACTCAGTTTCAGTTTCTCTCCTAGTTCCCTCACTGCTCCAGGGATGGAGTAAACTGCACTATGGCTATACTTGGCACAGCAGAGGCTCCCTGGGGTAATGGAAAAGCTAGGCTGGCTGACACATTTGGAGGGTGAAGGGGGAGCCAAGGCTCTGATCACTCCCAGCCAAATACTACCACCTTCATGGTGGAGGGGACATAGCAGCTCTACAGAATCTAGTTCACCTCCCAGACTACTACCTGTTTGGTTAGCCATCACAAGAGAATCGGATATGGCCTTAGTTAGTAAAATACTCACTTGACAATGTTAGCCGTAATCTCATTAGAAGAGTAATGCTTTTAAGTTATAACGCTTTATTTTCTTTAGAATTTTGCCAGTATTACTGTTGGCATATTAAATAACTTCTTCTCTATTTGAATGTTCTTTGCTTTTAGAATCTGATTAAAAATAAAAGGAAAGAATGAACACCCTCTTACATTGCTAGCATTTAGGTTATTCAGTCTTCTACATATCTATTGAGCTAGACTAAGTTATAATGCAGCTTTACTCATGTTGCAAAGTGCAAGTACATACAGATTCTTAATCTGATGAATAGCTCAACAGTCAGTCTTATAAAATATTCCTAAACGATAAACTTAGTTTAAAAAGGATTCAGGTTGAATGTGAACTTAAGTAAAGTCCAGTTAACATCCTAAAACAATATGACATTTTCTTTGCAAAGATTCTGCAACTTAAAAAACAAAAGAACAAATGTTATCTTACTGTTCATTCCCAGATATTCTATCTAGCCAGTTCTCCACTGCCAAATAATTCCTCACCACTCTGCACCATCCACTTAGCCATAATGTTGGACCCCTAAAATCTCCAGGAATATATATTATGGCACGGTCAGGATAACACTTTATTAGGAACTTTATAGGACATGGATTCCTTGGACAAGAAATGAGATTTTACAACTTCCTAATAATTTGTACAGTTTGAATGATGTCAAAGACTCCACTTTATGGACTGAAATATTGGCCCATGATCCCACTTTTTCACTTATATTTTATATCAGAGCTCCAATGGAACAATGTAATTAAGGAGCCTATGGCCTCCCACATGTCCACCCTTGGTCCTCCACCTTCATTCCTCTCTACACCGTTATACACAGAAATAGCTTGGATAGCCTCTCTACTGGCTAAAGTGGTGGTAGAGTCCCCCTTGCAGGTCCACTTCACCAGCAGCTCCCACTGTGAAGATTTCTCACAATCCTTCATTTAAAGAGAGAGAGTAAAAAAGACACCTTTGCATGTAGTCAGTCAGAATTATCCTTCTTCTCCTCTAACTATGTAAGCTTCTTGTTGTTTGACAAACTTTCAAGTGTCAATTAATCAAAATAAAAGAGAAAGATTTAAGTTAAATTCAGCATAACAAATTATATTAGAATTATGATAAAACCATTTTCTTCTGTTTCAGATATATTTCCCAGTGGATTTACTCTATTTTGTGAACCTTATCACTGTTATTTCCTTCAGATTATGAAAGAAAAATATCGTATTGCTATTTAAATCCTTTAGGGATGAAAATGAAAGTTCAGATAAACACATTTTGCTATGGTATCTTCTATCAAGTTCATCCATATAGGGCTTTGTAAGTAACACACACTCGTCTGTAGAGTTTCCACACACTTTGAGAATCTTGACTAGTCAAAATTAAAATATTTATATCTTCTAACAAAGACATATGTGTGCACTGTATTTATTATAAACATGCAAAGAAAGAAAGCCGACAGAGTCAAACAAGGCTAATTTATTTGGATTACCAATCACATTTTTAGGTATTTGTGTAATGTATATTTTTGCATATTAACTATAAATTAAATAACTGCAAGTGTCATATTTTTGTTATTCTTTTAATTCCAGTCAGTCAATGTCAAAAAAGCCTCAGAGTACTTACATAAGGAAGTATATGAACTGAAAATGTGCAAGTTCTTCATACATGACGCATAAACTAACTTGATAAAGGTCACACCTTTTTGCTTATTTTTCAAGTCTGGAATCCCAGATCTGTATTTTCTCTTTACTTGTAATATACTGATGCCCTTTGACTGTAGTAGCTAAGTGAACTGGTCATTCTTTCCGACCACTCGTATTTAAACTTGCTACATGGAAAATGAATTTTTATATATATGATTTATAAAAATATAAATTACCTGAAAAAAACACTAGTGAAATGTTGTAATTTGTTTTTAACCTATGTCACCTAAGGCAAGAGAATATTACATGAGAAAAGAGAACCTGGAAAATTTGGCTGAGTTTGTAAATGGAAAATCATGATTACTGAGTAACAGTACAGCATAATAATATTTTGCAGTAAAATTTGTCCTTTTAGGTCAACATTACATTTGACATGTAAAACTATACCTAAAACAAATAAAGGGGTTGCATTTACTGTATTTCCATACTAGCTGATTCCATTCACTAGTGTTTAGTATGTTCATTTTCACCCTTCAAAGAAAATAATAATGCTTACAGAAACATAAAATTAACTTGTAGCATCTCCATTGACAAAAAAATGTGATTTCATTTTTTAAATTTTGGCTATGGAGCTTTTCAGAGCGCTCCCAGAAAGAGTTAATCTTATTCATGGATTTCAGAATTTTCCTCTGCTGAGCAAAATGTAGAGAAGCAACAAGACTAACAAACTGGGAGCAGGTTTCAGAGTAGCAGCCGCGTTAGTCTGTATTCACAAAAAGAAAATTTATTTGTGCATCCGATGAAGTGAGCTGTAGCTCACAAAAGCTTATGCTCAAATAAATTTGTTAGTCTCTAAGGTGCCACAAGTACTCCTTTTCTTTTTACGAATACAGACTAACACAGCTGCTACTCTGAAACCTGAACCTTTTATGTGGACCAGTGCTAGGGGAGGACAGAGACTCATGTTTTCCCAATGTGGGTTACACAGGCCTGTTAAACAAGTCTAACTTGCAATTTGACCTGATCACATTCATTCCCTTGTTGTCTTTTCCACAAACATCTGGAGACATGGATAACATTTCTTGGGGTGGGCCAAGCGGGAGAGATAGACACTTGGGGACAAGTACTTCACCCCAGTAACACATATAGTCAGAGGCAAGACAGGTCTCCAACAATGCTGTTTGTGACTGGCAGTGTTTGTGATATATGGTGTCAGAGAATGAGAGACTAGTAAATTTGATAAATGCAGTTGGCAGATATGTTCAATATTATTGTATGGATCATTTAATACAGCAGTTCCCTAACTACCCCCAGCTGTCTGTCCTGAGCCCTGGCATTAACACAATCAAGTGGGTGGACAAGGAGAGGTGATTGCATTCTTCACAAATAGCACTGAGCTAGTAAATTAATCACTGTGGTACGTGATTTATACATGATTGCTGATATAAAATACAGAGTAGTTTCAATCAGCGCACTTAGCAGTTTTTAAATAATATATATCATCATCATTATTATTATATAGTACATAGGAGAAAAATACTGCAGTTCCCTGACCTCTTTGGCTAGGCCCTGACATGCAGGCAGTTAAACGACCTAGAGAAGAATCTGGTTGGAACTTTTGAAACTAAGTCTACACGCTTACATGCATGTACAATTAATTATTTTTGTAAACATTCTGAGAGAGAAAGTTAAATGTTAATTCTTCTTAGAGGGCCAAAAGTTTCTGGCTTATTCCTTTCTTTTTTCCTCAGTCAGGCTCTGATTCAGCTACATATAATACCATTCATTGAGCAAGAGTGGACAACAAATGATTGTAAGTGTCCTAGAAGTTCCTAGACCTGTTTATCTCCTGTGCACCTCTTCCCTGAGGCACACAATGGTCCAATGATTTCTTCAGGAACACCTCCTATTTATAAAGTTAAGTCATTGACTCAGGGAACAAAAGCCACACCAAGTGACATGGGCTGAATACCAAATTCTGAATACTGAACACTTGAAGGAATACAGACTAGGAACTAGAGTAACAGCAGTGTTAGTCTGTATTCGCAAAAAGAAAAGGAGTACTTGTGGCACCTTAGAGACTAACCAATTTATTTGAGCATAAGCTTTCGTGAGCTACAGCTCACTTCATCGGATGCATACTGTGGAAAGTTTAGAAGATCTTATATACACACAAAGCATGAAAAAATACCTCCTCCCACCCCACTCGCCTGCTGGTAATAGCTTATCTAAAGTGATCACTCTCCTTACAATGTGTATGATAATCAAGGTGGGCCATTTCCAGCACAAATCCAGGGTTTAACAGGAACGTCTGGGGGGGGGTATGAAAAAACAAGGGGAAATAGGCTACCTTGCATAATGACTAAGCCACTCCCAGTCTCTATTCAAGCCTAAATTAATTGTATCCAATTTGCAAATGAATTCCAATTCAGCAGTTTCTCGCTGGAGTCTGGATTTGAAGATTTTTTGTTGTAAAATAGCGACTTTCATGTCTGTAATCATGTGACCAGAGAGATTGAAGTGTTCTCCGACCGGTTTATGAATTTTATAATTCTTGACATCTGATTTGTGTCCATTTACTCTTTTACGTAGAGACTGTCCAGTTTGACCAATGTACATGGCAGAGGGGCATTGCTGGCACATGATAGCATATATCACATTGGTGGATGTGCAGGTGAACGAGCCTCTGATAGTGTGGCTGATGTTATTAGGCCCTGTGATGGTGTCCCCTGAATAGATATGTGGGCACAGTTGGCAACGGGCTTTGTTGCAAGGATAGGTTCCTGGGTTAGTGGTTCTGTTGTGTGGTATGTGGTTGCTGGTGAGTATATGCTTCAGGTTGGAGGGCTGTCTGTAGGCAAGGACCGGCCTGTCTCCCAAGATTTGTGAGAGTGTTGGGTCATCCTTCAGGATAGGTTGTAGATCCTTAATAATGCATTGGAGGGGTTTTAGTTGGGGGCTGAAGGTGACGGCTAGTGGCGTTCTGTTATTTTCTTTGTTAGGCCTGTCCTGTAGTAGGTGACTTCTGGGAACTCTTCTGGCTCTATCAATCTGTTTCTTCACTTCTGCAGGTGGGTATTGTAGTTGTAAGAATGCTTGATAGAGATCTTGTAGGTGTCTGTCTCTGTCTGAGGGGTTGGAGCAAATGCGGTTGTATCGCAGAGCTTGGCTGTAGACGATGGATCGTGTGGTGTGGGCACGGTGAAAGCTGGAGGCATGTAGGTAGGAATAGCGGTCAGTAGGTTTCCGGTATAGGGTGGTGTTTATGTGACCATCGTTTATTAGCACTGTAGTGTCCAGGAAGTGGATCTCTTGTGTGGACTGGACCAGGTTGAGGTTGATGGTGGGATGGAAATTGTTGAAATCATGGTGGAATTCCTCAAGGGTTTCTTTTCCATGGGTCCAGATGATGAAGATGTCATCAATATAGCGCAAGTAGAGTAGGGGCGTTAGGGCATGAGACCTGAGGAAGCGTTGCTCTAAATCAGCCATAAAAATGTTGGCATACTGTGGGGCCATGCGGGTACCCATAGCAGTGCCGCTGATCTGAAGGTATACATTGTCCCCAAATGTAAAATAGTTATGGGTAAGGACAAAGTCACAAAGTTCAGCCACCAGGTTAGCTGTGACATTATCGGGGATAGTGTTCTTGACGGCTTGTAGTCCATCTTTGTGTGGAATGTTGGTGTAGAGGGCTTCTACATCCATAGTGGCCAGGATGGTGTTATCCCACCATCAACCTCAGCCTGGTCCAGTCCACACAAGAGATCCACTTCCTGGACACTACAGTGCTAATAAACGATGGTCACATAAACACCACCCTATATCGGAAACCTACTGACCGCTATTCCTACCTACATGCCTCCAGCTTTCACCGTGCCCACACCACACGATCCATCGTCTACAGCCAAGCTCTGCGATACAACTGCATTTGCTCCAACCCCTCAGACAGAGACAGACACCTACAAGATCTCTATCAAGCATTCTTACAACTACAATACCCACCTGCAGAAGTGAAGAAACAGATTGATAGAGCCAGAAGAGTTCCCAGAAGTCACCTACTACAGGACAGGCCTAACAAAGAAAATAACAGAACGCCACTAGCCGTCACCTTCAGCCCCCAACTAAAACCTATCCAACGCATTATTAAGGATCTACAACCTATCCTGAAGGATGACCCAACACTCTCACAAATCTTGGGAGACAGGCCGGTCCTTGCCTACAGACAGCCCCCCATCCTGAAGCAAATACTCACCAGCAACCACATACCACACAACAGAACCACTAACCCAGGAACTTATCCTTGCAACAAAGCCCGTTGCCAACTGTGCCCACATATCTATTCAGGGGACACCATCACAGGGCCTAATAACATCAGCCACACTATCAGAGGCTCGTTCACCTGCACATCCACCAATGTGATATATGCTATCATGTGCCAGCAATGCCCCTCTGCCATGTACATTGGTCAAACTGGACAGTCTCTACGTAAAAGAGTAAATGGACACAAATCAGATGTCAAGAATTATAACATTCATAAACCAGTCGGAGAACACTTCAATCTCTCTGGTCACATGATTACTGACATGAAAGTCGCTATTTTACAACAAAAAAACTTCAAATCCAGACTCCAGCGAGAAACTGCTGAATTGGAATTCATTTGCAAATTGGATACAATTAACTTAGGCTTGAATAGAGACTGGGAGTGGCTTAGTCATTATGCAAGGTAGCCTATTTCCCCTTGTTTTTTCATACCCCCCCCCCCGACGTTCTTGTTAAACCCTGGATTTGTGCTGGAAATGGCCCACCTTGATTATCATACACAATGTAAGGAGAGTGGTCACTTTGGATAAGCTATTACCAGGAGGAGAGTGAGTTTGTGTGTGTGGGCGGGGGGTGAGAAAACCTGGATTTGTGCTGGAAATGGCCCACCTTGATTATCATACACATTGTAAGGAGAGTGATCACTTTAGATAAGCTATTACCAGGAGGCGAGTGGGGTGGGAGGAGGTATTTTTTCATGCTTTGTGTGTATATAAGATCTTCTAAACTATCCACAGTATGCATCCGATGAAGTGAGCTGTAGCTCACGAAAGCTTATGCTCAAATAAATTGGTTAGTCTCTAAGGTGCCACAAGTACTCCTTTTCTTTTTGAGACTAGGAACCGTCTGCAACATAGGCCAAATATGATTATTCAAACTATTTGTCAAACTGTGAATTAGGAACAAATGTGATAATATCATGATTGGGTTTTGGACAACCTGCTAATAAAAAAAAGATCAAAATTGACAATTTATTCAAGTTGAATAGTTTCATTTACTTTATTCATTGAAATGATTACAAATTATGCTGTTTGCCTATTAGACTTCTGTTGGCATATGGAGACAAAATTATAGGAGTCTGAAAAAGTGTTATTGAGGTTATGAATCCCTGTGATGTACTCAACTTTCCAAGCAAACGAAGTACCCAGACACACAGCCCATCACTGGAGATCTTCAAGTAATGTTTCACTGGACAAAAGTGGAGAGATCTATCAATGCAGTTTGCAAAACCAATGGTAAACAGAGAGCAAAGAGTGCTGGTGAATAGTAAAATAGTTTGCGATCCCTCGGAGTTTGAGAATAATTGTTGTATTCCAAGAAATGATGGCTGGTTATTGCTGGTGGATGCGCAGGTGGCTAATGAGACAATCCGGGATCCACAGAACTTTTCACAGTTGCGATAGATGTTTCCCAATGGAAGGGGTGAATCTGGATTGTTGCACGTTTACCTCCTTTTCTATTTCTTTGTTTCCTGTTGTCTTCTCTGGGTCTCAAAATGCTAGGATCCTTGCCACAAGGGTCCTCCATTTTAATAGTTGAGGACTTGAGTTTCCCATAAGTTTATGTCAATGTTGCATTTCTTCATGTTGGCTTTGAGGATGTCTCTGAAGTACTTTGTTTGCCCTCCCCTGGTCTTGGTTCAATTGTGAGAACATGACCTGCTTTGGGAATCAATTGTCTGGCATTCAAAAAAACGTAACCAGCCCAGCGGAGTTGGTGGAGGATGATCATACTTCAATGCTGGAAGTTTTGGCTTGGTACAGAATGCTACTGTTGGTGTATCAGTCATTCCACTTCCTTTGGAAGATCTTGTGGAGGCACCATTGATGGTATCATTCAAGAGCCTTGAGATGTGTAATGTACATGACCCAGGTTTCAGCACCATACAGGAGAGAAGGAATAATGATGGCCTGGTACAGAAGAAGCTTGGTTTGGTTCTTGGTGTCATAATCTTCAAAGAGATGTTTTTCAAATATCCAAGAGCTGCACTGGCCCACTGGAGGTGGTGTTGAATCTCCTTGTCATTGTTGACTTTCTGGGACAGATAGCTGCCACGGTAGGGGAAGTGCTCAACATTCTCCAGGGTCTCTTTGTTGATCTTGATTGCAGGAGCCCGATCCTGGTAATTTGGAGCCTGTTGGTGGAGCACTTTAGTTTTCTTGATGCTGAGTGTGAGGCCTAGTTGGTTGTACGCCTCAGAGAAGAGGTCGACTGTTTTTTGAAGTTCTTCTTCCAAGTGGCCACACAGAGCACAATCATCCATATATTGGAGTTCAATGGTTGATCTAGTAATAGTCTTTGTCTCGGATCAGAGGCAATTGAGGTTGAAGAGCTGGCTGTTAATTCTATATGGGATGTCAAGTCCAGAGGGGAGATTGTCAGTGATGAAAAGGATGATGACAGCAAGGAAGATGGAGAAGAGGGGTGGAGCAATGACAAAGCCTTGCTTGACTTCTGTCTTTTGTCAGCAATGGATCCAAAATGGACAACCGTCACAGACATGTTGTTGTGGAAGAGTTGGAGGATGGTAACAAATTTCAGCATACATCCAAATTTGAGGAGAATTCTCCACAGAGTTTCACAGTTGATTAAATCAGATGCTTTTGTGAGATCGATGAAGGCCATGTACAAAGGTTGATTCTGTTCATAGCATTTTTCCTGAAGTTGGAGAGCAACGCTGGTGGTACCTTGAGGTGGTCTAAATCCACATTATAATTCTGGACAGATTTCCTTGGCGAGGGAGGGGCATCCAGTTGAGGAGAATTCTGGCACGGATCTTTCTGGAAGAGGACAATAGGGCGAATCCTTGATAGTTTCTACAATCCGATTTGTCTCCTTTCTTGAAGATAGTCTATAAAAGTTACCTGGCTGATACCGAACATTTTCATTAGACTATTCTTGGCACGGAGAGCCACTTTGATAAAGAAAACCACGCATGAAAAAGGAAAACTCTTCTTCCAGCGCCTCTGTAGTTAAGAAAGAAAAGTGTTACCAACAGAAGAAAGTATATGCGTTAGAAAATTCCTTTAGTCTTCCTAAGTCTCCATAAGTACAAGAAAACCTTCCAAAGAAATCACCCAACAATATAAATATATCACATGTCTGCTAACATGTCTTCCCTCCACAAAGAACAGCCAGTAGACATACTTTATTAAGGTACAAGGATATCTTCAGTAGTGGACTCTGAAATCGTATGCACCTAGGTTAGTACAATAGATACAAAATAAGGAAAATGAGTAATTTTTTTCTGTTTAGATACATGTTACAGCACTTAAGGACTATTTCCCCACAAGACCGCCTCATTTAAAAATAAATTAACTAAAACAAAGCTCAGTGCACAAGGTTCTTTAAAGAATAGATGTCAACTCTTGGCCAGGAAACAGTCTCAGGGTGTGATCCCACTTCCACTGAAGTGCAGTGGAATTGGACCCTCAGTGACCCCAGTTTTTTTTTCTAGGTATTCTTAATGAGTAAACCACATCAGCCAATAAGAACATTTTCATAATCACCATCCAAGAACAGAATTATGCAGTCCAGGAATACAAAACATGAGACTCCCCTGTGGCACCAGACCCACCGCCCTGGCTCCATGCTGTGGCCAAACTCTTTACTTGGAGTGGTTGTGGCAAATGGGTTCCTTCCACTCCAAGAGAGCCTAGAATGCTGATGCTTTTATCTAGCCCCTCACCATTATTTGTACTTAAATGATAGAAAAGTATGATGGGATCCAATAGTTGAAATGGAGCATGCATACTATAGTATTTATGTGAAACTGTTAATTTCATTATACAGAGATTGAAAGTTTTGAGCTGCTGAAAATAACCCTTCATTATAATCTTTAATTCTAAGATTCTTGGCAAACCCTTGAAAAAAAGAAATCCACTGCACTGCCAGAGAGTTCATAATTTATGAGAGCAGTTTCTGCTCTGAATTTCTTAACTTGCTTGTTGACTTTGGCATCTAACATTTTGTTTTCAGCCATCTTACTGCTATACATGCTTGTAATGCAAGCTGCCTTTCATTTTCATCTTCCCTAGCATAGCTAGTGCTTACAATGTACCTTGTGGATTCACAGAATCATTTCCTGCTGATATATAACTCTATATGTAGTTGTGATTATCACCTATGTACCCAAGTAATACAAACCTGTTCTTTTTTTTAATGCAATAGCATTTGCACCAGTCTCTAATCTTATGTACCACTTTCTCCACTTTTAGAACCAAGCTGGCAATTCTCATCTTAAATAGCTTTCGAATTGCTCATAGCAATCAATGACAATTGAGGCATCACTAAAGAATTTCTTTTATCTCCAAGCTCCAATTTAGATCAGTCATTAAGCTTGAGTAAGCTTGAGCTGTCAGAACATTTTCCCTCATCACATGCTCTGAGCACAAAAAGTCAACTTCAAAATCAAATTTGTTCTTTTACTACACTTTGTCATGGTTTAGTATGAACAATAAACTTAACTGAAATAGTACTGTCAATCTTTAGTAACTCAGATAACTGTATGGGCTTCTTTATCTAAGGAAGGCTGCCATACCTCAAATATGATGCACAGTAAACCATTCACTCGTGTTACTTTTTTTTCTTTTATGCTGTTCAATCTTGTTAGCAATGTTTACTGTGAAATTTCAGTGCAGTGACATTAGCCTTTTGAAATAAATGTTTAAGAAAGTGAAATGTAAGACTATAACTGGAAAATATCTAATAATAAATCATATAACAAAAACCCCACTGATTGTCTTCAGAAATACTTCCTAATAGTCCTTGTTCAAATTAGGTTTCAGCCTTAGAAAAGAAGTTGCCAGTCTAAAATCTTAGGTTTGTGTTATGTATTACTGCATTTCCCCCAGCAACTCTCTCCACCTATCTTATTTTCCATATATTTCATAGAATATCAGGGTTGGAAGGGACCTCAGGAGGTCATCTAGTCCAACCCTCTGCTCAAAGCAGGACCAATCCCCAATTTTTGCCCCAGATCCCTACAGGGCACCCTCAAGGATTGACCTCAAAACTGAATTGCGTATATCCACTTGAAATCTCCCTTTATGAGCAAACTGAGGTTAAACACAAAAATCTGGGCCACACAAATTATTTAGTAGACTTTGTGATATTGCTATGGTTTCTTTGTTAAGGCCTCAGTCCAGCAAAATACTTAAGAATGTGTGTAACTTTAAGCACTTGAGTACTGCTGTTGACTTCAGTGGGATCACTCACATGCTTGAACTTGTGTAAGTGTTTTGCTGGAGTAGGAGTGGAGTAGAGAAGACAGTCTTTGGTGATTTCTTCACAACCTTCCATCAGAACTGAGTGCCCTATTTGTGAATATGGGGATGTAATCAGTTGCATGCATAGATATGAGCCCACAAGTTGTCTGAGGAGTCTCCATCAAGAAGTTATATTTTGTAAGATTATGATGATGGAAAGAATTTTTGGGATGTCTCATTTTCTGACATAATTCCTTGTCATCAGATATATGCAACATCAAGATCCTCTTGTGGAGGAGACAATTACAAGGACTGACATGATTTTACCCTTGAAAAAGTTGTCTGATTTTAGCTATGTTTTTCTTTCTCTGATTAATGCTTCCAAACTTAGAATAGTTTGCATAATAACTTAAGTTTCCCAGAAGATATGAAACAATCTGGGCCAGATTTTGCAACCCTTGCTATACAGAGTTCTACCTTACTACACATTCAGACCTATTGATTGCAATGGGATTTATGGAGTAAGATATTACTCAATGTAAGTAAGGGTGGCAGAGCCTGACCCTTAGAAAGAAATTGCTGACAGTACCATGCTCATTGGAGAGAGAAAAACAAACGATAGGGAATTGACCAAAAAAGTCTCCTGTACCACTTTAGTCTCATTCTTACCAAAGCACTTTTTTACAAAAAATGCTTCAAATTCACAGTTCAGCTCAAAATATTACATGCCACGTTGGGGTGGGGGTGGGGGGGGGGGCAAGAGAGGAGTGTGTGTATATGGATGGCATAGCTTCTAGTTGCCATGTTTGCACATATAAAACTTTAATCCATTTCTTTAGGTACAGGTTGAACTTTTCATTTCTAGTCTGCAATTTTTTTTATGTAGCTATTGAATGCAACAAGTCTCAACCATTCCTAATAACCAGTGAAACAGAACATGGCATTCGCATAAAGCATAAACAATCATAGACATTCTTGATCAGGCACAATTCATCTGTGCTTATATAAGTAGGTGCATAAATAAAATGGAGGGAACTGAAGAGCCCTGAGTTGAATGCATCTCATTATATAAGCATGTGGAATGCAAAGCTGGGAAAGAAGAAATTGATTCTTAACCATGACTTCCATAGAAAGTAACCTAGTCTTTGTGACTGGAGTGTTTTTAAACTCTGAGATGTCCACTTAGCAATCATAAGAACACATCTACTTTGAAGTTGTATTAGAATAAAGCTTAACTAAGCTGCAGTGGGAAGAATATGCTCTGTGCTGAAGAATAAAACATGGACCAATAAATAGCCTGTTCAACATGATTTGTAAATCACTAATCACACTTACTTCATGATGACTCTTTTTAAATGATAAAATGTTTTGAAATTAGATTTCATACTTAAAAGGCTGTTAAATGCTAAATTATAAACACAGACATATATATCATCATCGTTACAAATCCCAAAGGGATGTGGCTTCATTGCTGATCAAGTGCCACGTAGATCAATCTGCATCCATCACTGGCAATTGTATTGCACTCCCAGAACTTTTGGTGCCCTTGTGCTTGCTGGCTGTGTAGTGACATGCCTTGGTAAACACACTTTGGAATTCATTCATCTTCCATTCTAACATGTCAATATAAAGAAAGCTACCAAAGCCAAACCAGTGCTGGTGGATAATATATGATAGTTCTTCATATATTAAAATCTATATCTACCTATCAAGGTCTATATCTATACATACATATACACAACCACCCCAAACAGATATGTGTAGGTCACCATTTTCAAATGCAAGTGCCTCGTGTTTGACACTTACAGAGAGGTTACTCACCTTGTATAGTAACTGGAAGTATTTGAGATGTGTGTCCTTGTGGAAGCACATGTGCCCCCACACCTTTGATCAGAGATTTTTGATAGCAATGTGCATTTTGCCCACATATGTGTCCTACACATTCTCATGCCCTGTATTGAGGCCCATGCAGTCCTGTATATCAACAGCCCTCAGCCTCTTCCCTACAGTGAAACCGACAGAGGCAGCTCCAAAGCAGAAGAGAGGAGGGCAAGCAGTGGAGTACCCAGAGGACATTCACAACAGCATTTGCTCTGACCCTTCAGATAGAGACAAACACCTATAAGATCTCTAGCAAGCGTTCTTACAACTACAATACCCACCTGCTGAAGTGAAGAAACAGATTGACAGAGCCAGAAGAGTACCCAGAAGTTACCTACTACAGGACAGGTCCAACAAAGAAAATAACAGAATGCCACTAGCCATCATCTTCAGCCCCCAACTAAAACCTATCCAACGCATCATCAACCTAACCTAACCTGGAGGACGACACATCACTCTCACAGATCTTGGAAGACAGGCCAGTCCTTGCTTACAGACCCCCCCCCCAACCTGAAGCAAATGCTCACCAGCAACCACACACAACACAACAAAAACACTAACGCGGGAACCTATCCTTGCAACAAAGCCCGTTGCCAACTGTGTCCACATATCTATTCAGGGGACATCATCATAGGGCCTAATCACATCAGCCACACTATCAGAGGCTCGTTCACCTGCACATCTACCAATGCGATATATGCCATCATGTGCCAGCAATGCCCCTCTGCCATGTATATTGGCCAAACTGGACAGGCTCTACATAAAAGAATAAATGGACACATATCAGACGTCAATAATTATAACATTCAAAAACCAGCCGGAGAACACTTCAATCTCTCTGGTCACTCGATTACAGACCTAAAAGTGGCAATTCTTCAACAAAAAAACTTCAAAAACAGACTCCAACGAGAGACTGCTGAATTGGAATTAATTTGCAAACTGGACACCATTAACTTAGGCTTGAATAAAGACTGGAAGTGGATGTGTCATTACAGAAAATAAAACTATTCCCCATGTTTATTCCCCCCCTCCCCCCGCACTGTTCCTCAAATGTTTTTGTCAACTGCTGGAAATGGCCCACCTTGATTATCACTACAAAAGGCTTTTTTCCTCTCCTGCTGGTAATAGCTCACCTTACCTGATCACTCTTGTTACAGTGTGTATGGTAACACCCATTTTTTCATGTTCTCTGTGTATATAGAATCTCCCTACTGTATTTTCCACTGCATGCATCCGATGAAGTGAGCTGTAGCTCACGAAAGCTTATGCTCAAATAAATTGGTTAGTTTCTAAGGTGCCACAAGTACTCCTTTTCTTTTTGCGGATATGGACTAACACTGCTGCTACTCTGAAACCGGCTCAAGGTGAGTAATCTCTCCTTTTTTTCAAGTAGCATGCCTGTGGGTGCTCCACCTTAGATGACTCCCTCATAGTAACCCTTAAAAAGGTGGGTGTTTCAGAGCAGAGTCCATCACTGAAGAAATAACTGTGTTCCTTCTGCTGCATTTGATCTTGCAGAGTGAATTAGGGTATAGTGGTTAGAAAACATGTACATCGAGGGGCATGTTGCAGCCCTGCAGATTTCAGCAATAGGAATGTCTTTGAGTAAAGCTGCTGACAGACTGATCTAGTAGAGTGTGCAGTCACTCTTAGGTGAAGTGTAATCTCAGTGAAACCACAGTGGGCAATAATACATCCAGAGATCCTTTTAGAAAGTCTCTTGAGTGGAGATAGGTGTTCTCTTAGAACAATGTGCAATAGAAATAAAGAGTCTAGGGGTTTTCCTGAATAGCCCATGTCAAGGTTCCTCCCCCACTCTGAACTCTAGGGTACAGATGTGGGGACCTGCATGAAAAACCTCCTAAGCTTATCTTTACCAGCTTAGGTCAAAACTTCCCCAAGGTACAAAATATTCCACCCTTTGTCCTTGCCGCTACCACCACCAAACTAATACTGGTTACTGGGGAAGAGCGGTTTGGACGCGTCTTTCCCCCCAAAATACTTCCCAAAACCTTGCACCCCACTTCCTGGACAAGGTTTGGTAAAAAGCCTCACCAATTTGCCTAGGTGACTACAGACCCAGACCCTTGGATCTTAAGAACAATGAACAATCCTCCCAACGCTTGCACCCCCCCACCTTTCCTGGGAAATGTTGGATAAAAAGCCTCACCAATTTGCATAGGTGACCACAGACCCAAACCCTTGGATCTGAGAACAATGAAAAAGCATTCAGTTTTCTTACAAGAAGACTTTTAATAAAAATAGAAGTAAATAGAAATAAAGAAATCCCCCCTGTAAAATCAGGATGGTAGATATCTTACAGGGTAATTAGATTCAAAAACATAGAGAACCCCTCTAGGCAAAACCTTAAGTTACAAAAAAGATACACAGACAGAAATAGTTATTCTATTCAGCACAATTCTTTTCTCAGCCATTTAAAGAAATCATAATCTAACACATACCTAGCTAGATTACTTACTAAAAGTTCTAAGACTCCATTCCTGGTCTATCCCCAGCAGAAACCAGTATAAGACAGACACACAGACTCTTTGTTTCTCTCCCTCCTCCCAACTTTTGAAAGTATCTTGTCTCCTCATTGGTCATTTTGGTCAGGTGCCAGCGAGGTTACCTTTAGCTTCTTAACCCTTTACAGGTGAGAGGAGCTTTCCCCTGGCCAGGAGGGATTTCAAAGGGGTTTACCCTTCCCTTTATATTTATGACAGGTCTCAAGTTGCAGTGGGGGAGGTTTAGGTTGGATAATAGGAAAAACTTTTTCACTAGGAGGGTGGTGAAGCACTGGAATGCGTTACCTAGGGAGGTGGTGGAATCTCCTTCCTTTGAGGTTTTTAAGATCAAACTTGACGAAGCCCTGGCTGGGATGATTTAGTTGGGGATTGGTCCTGCTTTGAGCAGGGGGTTGGACTAGATGACCTCCTGAGGTCCCTTCCAACCCTGATATTCTATGATTCTATGATTCACGCTCTTGCCTTGGTTCAGGCCTTTAATAGGAGCCATCCTAAGAAATCTGAATCAATGCCACACAGAGACCACTGGGGGGGAGGTGATGTCATGACATATGGGCCTTGAACCTGGGTCCAGAGGAGCAGCCACACTTCAACCCTCCACTTGTTGGCCTGCTGATAACTCCGGACTCAGGACCCATGAAGCCCAGCTCCAGTTTGATACTCTGCCCCTGATGTCCCATTGATAAAGACCCAAAGCAGCTGATTGGGCCGCTGGCCCAACATAGCCAGAAACAGGCTCAGGAAGCTGTCTGAACAACTGTGATACACCCTGCTCTGTACTGTGTACCTTGTGACTCCTGCTTCTCTGGCTTGACTTCCTGGCATCCTTACCTGGTTTGGCTCCTGATGTCTGACTTCTGGTTCTAATTTCTGGTTTTTCTCCTGCCTCTGACCCCCTGGTATCCTGTCCCAGCCTGACTCTGGTTACCAACTTGTTCTGATCTCTGGTTTGTCTCCTGCTTCTGATCTCCTCGTATCCTGACCCAGCTGATTTTTGATTCATGACTGGCCTCCAGCTCTGACAATTAAGTCTGGCTGCCTACAACCTGGCCCTGACAGATACTGACCGTGTTGTGGACTGTTACTGCCATTGCCTTCGTCCTGTCATAGTCAATTGGGGATATGAACAGCTATCCAGCACACCTTCTAGTGCTACTAACCCTAAAGCCAAGGAAGGGTACCATGCATAGAGGTCAACCAAACCAACAATGTAACTATTGCACATTCCTTTGTGTTGATGAACTAGAGGGCACAATATGGGATGGAATGACTGGCAAGACGATTGCCACATATAATCTACCATCCCATGCTGTCTCACAGGAGTGCTCTCCTTTGCCTCAGTGGCTGTGTGAATGATTGAGATGGTGCATTTCCTTTTGTCAGAACATAACAGTCTTGTTCTGTCTTGCTGGGGAAAGAGCATGTGGTGATGCAGGGTGCCGATTGACAGTGCATACTAACAAACAGACCAGGGGCCGCTTGACCTATTTGCATTGAATGACACACACAATCACTATAAAAGGTAACACCGAACCAGACACCTTCCAGAATTGTGTTCTCCTGTGCAGCCCTATATAGCCTTGCTACAGGGCACAAGGACATGTACAACGCACGTGTGGGCAGAACAGGCTCTGCTACCAAAAATCTCTGACCAAAGGTGCAGGGGCGTATGGAGCACCCACAGGGACACTACTCAACCAAGCAGCCAAGATTTTCAAAAGTGTCTAGTGATTTGTGTGCCTCAATTCAGGGTGTTCAACTTGAGAGATCTTAAAAGAGACTGGCTACTCTGAACTTTCTGAAAACCAGGCCCTTTTTAAGGTGTCTCAAGTTGGTCATCCTGAGCTGAGGCGTGCAAATTCACTAGTCTTTTTTCAAGCACTGGAATGGTTCAGCTGCTGCCAAGTGACTGGGAGGAGGGAAGGGACATGTATCCTAGCACTAAATAATTTATTGGGGATGAGAAGATAGGAGAGATTTTTTGCTAGTGATCTGGAGGATTGAGGTTGGTATATAATCTGATGTGAAAAAGACTGTTAAAGATTGAATGGGGAGGAGGAAAGAGTGGCATCTGTAACCTGACACTGTACATGTTACTCCTGTTGAGGAATGAGTGGGAAGACGATGGGGCTGCATATGATTGTGGGGAATACGGGAAGGTTTTTTTAAGAAGTAAGTAGTTGCTTACTATTTGATTAAATAATTCATTGAATTTTAAATAGATAATTTCGGGCTGGTTGGCACTTAAGTAGTTCAATGAAGATTAAACTCTGATGAAAAGTTTCATGCAGCTTTACTAATTACTCATAAGTATGATAAACTTCAAATCATTCTCAATACAAAATGGCTTGCGTTGATAAGTGGCAGAAATAACTGTAAGGCACTTTTTCAACAAGAGAAATGAGTTGGATCTGATTCTCCTCTCATTTACACTTCTATAAGGCCACAATTAAGCAAAAAGTATTTAAGCATGAGCTTTACTCCTTTGAAATCAGTGTGAATTTAGTGGAGTTACATCAGTATAAAAGTCGTGTACAAGAGAGGAGAATCAGGCCCATGGTTAGACTGTGCCTAAAAGATGATTTTGCTGATTTATTTCAAACGCTCAGAAGA
This sequence comes from Lepidochelys olivacea, assembly GCF_965140295.1. Lineage (NCBI taxonomy): Eukaryota > Metazoa > Chordata > Testudines > Cheloniidae > Lepidochelys > Lepidochelys olivacea. Next base: position 76,711,271 of record NC_140416.1, read on the forward strand.
AATTACCCTGTGACTGAAATAAAGCATAGAAAAATTAAGGAGATTAATTTTTGGTTGAATGGGGACCAAAATAAGGCTTATATTGAAACACTTGAACTTCGGTTAAAACCTTAACTAACCACGATTTGTGATCTTTGGATGATACTACATAATCTGTTATTAGTGATGATGGTGGATACTATTCACTGTTTCCTGGGACTTTCACCCAGGGATCTTCCAAGTGTGTTTCAAATATTAATTAAGACTCACAGTACCGTTGTAGGGAAGATAGGTATTATTATATCTATTGTCGGGGTGGTCAGATCTGGAGATCGACTGTTTGGCTACTAGCACAGCTCAGGAGTTGGAGGGCCAAAATATTGGCTTATAAGTGTTGCATTCAGGGTCCAGACATCCCAGCGGGAGAATGGAAGGTTTAAATCCCCAAAATAGCAGTTGGATCAACTGATTGCATTCAATGTTATTGTATATTGAGTAAGGTCTTTTATGGAAGCTTATAATACTCTGACCATGACAGTCATTATGAGATATACACACAGACTGATGATGAGTTTATGCATTTATAGATAGGACAGAGGACTGCTCATAATCTGTGTTGCAACTTCAACACCACTTCATAGCATGGTAGTGAGCAGTGAGGCAGGAAGGGGCAACTTTCGAACTAGTTGTTTGCACAAAAGTTGGCTTCACGTAACTATCCATTGTCCAGTTCAGGAAAGGAGTTAATGGAAAGACATTGGGAACTCAAAATTGAAAAGAACATCCTGGCTCCAGAACATTAAATCAAGAGGGAATTCCCCCACCCAGATTAATTACGAGTCACGATAGACTGAAAGAAAAAAAAAGAAGAGAAAAGGAAAGGAAAAAGCCCTTTAAAAGCAGGCTTGGAAATGAGAATTTTATCCAGAACTTGGGGGACAGTCTTGAGAAGGGAGGCTGTCTGTGAATACTGGATCCCCCCTATAGCTGGGAAACTGTTCTAAGGCAAAAGGTAACTTAATAGAAAAGGGATTTTATCTAATATGATAGTGCGAAGCCTGAGTTTACACCTTTATATTTGTTTTTGTGTAACTTGTATAAGTTTGATTTCCCTTCTTAGTTCATTGTTGATTCTGTGATTTTTCTATTAAATAAACTTCTTGTTTATTTTTACCCCAAGCAGGTCTCTGGTGTGCAAACTGTATGGAGTGTGTGCGCCAAAGTGACCTGATATCTAGAGTGCTGGTTTCACACCTTCAGGGCTGAGTATCTGGCAGTTAAGATCTTGTGGAGGACGTATTTGGGGAGACTTGGAACTGGAAGGGCTGTAGCCTTGCAAAGAGTGATTGCGCTGGTGAGACCTTATGCTTGTGGGCTGGCTTCTTGTGTTAGCACAAAGGCCCCCAAGGTTCCAGGGCAGGCGGTGATAGAACTCATTACTACTATGAGTGGTCCCCAAAACATCACAGTCACCACCTTTGCATCTCCCTAATCCTCATGCAACAGTGCACTGGTTCACTGCTGAGAAATAAGTTAAAGCAGCCTCTAAGCTCTAAGTGTAACCAGTTGCAATAGGCCTCAAGGAAACCATAGAAGGGCACTTTAGCTATGCCTCTCAATGGGGGCTGGAAGGAGTTGGTGTAGACCCAGTGACATCATCCAGGAATCCCCCATGTAGCCTGTTAAGCTGGCTTTAAGGTTTTATTGTATTTCAGCCCATGAAACAGTGATTCAAAAACAGATTAAACATGCCCAAATTCACCCAGAAATTTAGTGACAGAACCCAGGAGTAATGATTCCAAATCTCCTCCATTAACTGCAAAACAATATTCACTCCAATGAAATCAGCATTTTCTGCAAATTAAGGGTGTAATCCTGCTTAATATAACTTGCCTACTGACCAATGGTCTGATTTAGTGGTACATGGTTGAAGGATCAGGCCTGAACTCAAGAATGAAAATGTTCTACTCCCCTCAAAGCTATTTGAAGATCTTCAGCTAATCTGCTTGTCCTACACTTAAAACATATTTTTGTTTTCTCCACCAACACTTTGAAACCAGCAAGTACTGAAATCTGTAATTGGACGAAGACTATAGCAGAATACCATTCCCTACATATGAATCAGCAATAGAAAAAAAATTAGGGTATAGGAAGTTTTGGTTCTTGTATAACATATACTATTAGTAATTTAAATTCTCATTTCTGAAGGATAATGGAAGAGTCCAAGAGCAGTACGTGAGCACACTGATCTTATACAGAAAGCTGAATTGTAATGTGAGTCTGATTTTCAGGAGTATGTCTTCATATGTTTAATTATTTTCATTTCAGTTTTTGTATTTTTGCTTTTAAAATTAACAATTTTTTCCTATAATTTTAACTTGGAACGTGTCAGCTATGTTGAATCTAAGCATATGCATTGATAATAAACATCCACCTAGTGGATAAAAGTAAAATTGATTTCCATCAGTGACAGAACTGCAAAGATAGAATATCTCACAGTATAGTTCAGGCTGATTTTTATATTAAAATGTATTCAGAATTTTTTTCCAGAAGATAATTTTTAATACTTGTGAGTGTCTATATTGGGGATGGGTAAACATTTTGGCCCAAGGGCCACATCTGGGTATGGAAATTGTATGGCAGGCCATGAATGCTCACAAAATTGGGGGTTGGGGTACAGGAGGGGGAGAGGGCTTCAGCTGGGGATGCAGGCTCTGGGGTGCAGGAGGGTGGGGTCAAGGGGTTTGGAGGAGGGAGGGGGATCAAGGCTGGGGCAGGGTGTTAGGGTGCTGGAGGGGGTCAGGGTTCAGGCTTCGGGTGGCGCTTACCTCAAGCAGCTACCGGAAGCAGCAGCATGTCCCCCCTCTGACTCCTACATGGAGGTGCGGCCAGGCAGCTCTGCACACTGCCCCGTCCACAGGCGCCATCCCTGCAGCTGTGGGGAGGGCACTTGGGGTGGGTCAGTGTGTGGAGCCCCCTGGCTGCCCCTATACATAGAAACCGGAGGTGGGACATGCCGCTGCTTCTGGGAGCTGCTTGAGGTAAGCGCCGCCAAAAGTCTGAACCCCTGACCCCCTCCAGGAGAGACATGCTGCTGCTTCCGGGAGACGCATGGAGCCATGGCACACATGGAGCAGAGCAAGTCCTGGATCCCACTCCCCTGGCAGGAACTTGAGGGCCGGATTAAAACATCTGGAGGGCCAGATGCGGCCCCCAGGCTGTAGTTTGCCCACCCCTGGTCTATATAGATTATGATTTCCATCTGATTTAATTTCTTGATCTGGATTTTCCATTAGAACTTTGAAAATGGTTTCATAAACTGAGCTGCTATAAAATGTGATGTAAAGCTACTGATTTGTTCCACTATTATCGTGAACAATAACTGGGAAGCAGATAATTTGTTACTTTTTCCTGCACAGCTGTTTATGTGATTATTCATATTAATAAAAGAACTGGTCAACATCTATCAAGCAATGCTGACTCATCTTTGCAGTTCATACATGTATAAAATGGCATAATAATGAGTGTTCCAGAGGATCCCATAGGTTTGATTTCCAGAGCATTGGACTGATTTATTTTAGAGTATGGTATTGAGAGTTCCCCTCCATCTTTATTTTTTGCCTAAAAGCTTACAACTCCATAGCAACCAGGGGAAAAAACAGAGGTAACTATAATATACTTAATTAACTCTCTAAACTTAGCTAACGCCAAATACCAGATGAACTGTAGATATAGAAACTATATTTAGAATTAAAGATAATTTGGGTTTGCTTAATCTATATTTGCAGAGTTCAAGTTCTTGTCCTGAAGGTATTATTTCTTCGTATTATTTAAAATTATCGCACATGTAAAGAGTAAGAACCTGCAAGCGATCCCATTTTAAACACTTCTTTTCAGTCAATTCCTGTACAAGTTTCTTCTAAGGGCCCAATCTTGTAGAATCCTTGTAGCTGTGAGGTAGGAGCTGAGTTTTGCAGATGCTGTGTGTGATGTTGCACTCCATATGTTTATGGAAATATGCTTATGAGTGTGAATATAATGTAACTAGAATATGCTTTATGCAAAAGGTCTCTTGTGAGGTTTACAAAGCTGATAAGTGTGTTCATCCTATTTGTATGTATGTGTCATTCTTGTATCTGAAACTAGAAATATGAAATATTGCTCTGAGGTCCTATTGTAATTATGCAAAGTGTGGGCCATTAATAATGGCTTGGAATCTTGATGGCTCCCATTAACCAGGACAATTGGTTGTAAATGGCTCTGTTTACTCGCAAACCTTCCTGGGTATGTGCAGGCCAACCCTGAAAGAATGGAGAATGAGGTCTTACATTGACATGTGATCATGTCACCTGGTACTGGAATCCATCTTAACCCTGGTACTGTTCCATTTAGAAGGAAGGGTGGGAACCCAGAGAGAGACAAAGGATTCCCGCTTTGTGCCAAAGCTATAAAAGGGGGTGGAACAGAACAAAGGGGACTGAAGTCATGAGAAATCCCCTAGTTGCCACCTGAGCTGGAACTAACAAGAACTGTACCGGGGAAAGGATTGGGCCCAGACTAAGAAGGAGTCTAGTCTGTGAAAGAAGCTTCTTGGAATATCTCTGAGAGTGAGATTTATTGTATTCAGTTTCTTAATATATTAGGTTTAGACTTGCGTGTTTTTGCTTTATTTTACTTGGTGACTTATTTTGTTCTGTCTGTTATTACTTGAAACCACTTAAATCCTACTTTTTATACTTAATAAAATCACTTTTGTTTATTAATTAACCCAGAGTAAGTGATTAATACCTGGGGGAGCAAACAGCTGTGCATTTCTCTCTATTAGTGTTATAGAGGGTGAACAATTTATGAGTCCAAGACCATAACAGCATTCAAAAAAGAACTAGATAAATTCATGGAGGACAGGTCCACCACGGCTATTAGCCAGGATGGGCAGGAATGGTGTCCCTAGTCTCTGTTTGCCAGAAGCTGGGAATGAGCGACAGGGGATAGATCACTGGATGATTACCTGTTCTGTTCATTCTCTCTGAGGCACCTGGCACTGGCCACTGTCAGAAGACAGGACACTGGGCTAGATGGACCTTTGGTCTGACCCATTAAGGCCATTCTTATGCTCTTATGTTATGCTCTTATGAGTTTACCCTGTATAAGCTTTATGCAGTGTAAAATGGATTTTTTTGGGGTTTGGATCCCATTGGGAGCTGGAGGGGGTGTCTGGGCACTGAAGATTAGGTGATTTGCTGAGCAGTTTTTGGTTAAAGTCTGCAGCTTTGGAGGCGTGGACCAGACCTGAGTCTATGTTGCAGCAGACTAGCATGTCTGGCTCAACAAGGCAGGGTTCTGGAGTCCAAAGCTGGCAGTGGAAAACTGGCTCAGAAGTAATTCCAGCACATCAGGTGACAGTCCCAAGGGGATCTCTGTGACCGAAACCATCACACTGTGCGTCTGACCGATCATCTATTTTGGGGGTCAGGAATGAATTTTTTTCTTCCCACTGGGGCCAAATGGCAGAGGCATGGTGACTTTTTTCCACCTTTCTCACAGCATCTTGGAGGCATAGTCAGTTTAAATAGCAGTAGGGCTTAGTAATTAGTGGTTGTACATGGTAGGGAGATTAGTTCACCACCATTTGTAGCCATTTGTCAATGTGGTTAAAGAAGTGAGAGACCTGGGATTTTGTGGATGGGCCTTGTGGCTATGGGGTAGAGGGAACCCTTGTGGCCCTCCTGGGCTGAGGTTCCCCCCTCCCTCCTAGTTAGTATCTTTGATCCCTCCTTGTGGCATAGGAAAGGGCAGCAAAAGGATTCAGAGGAGTTAGATCATGCGTGGGGCAGGCTGAGGTGAGTCTACTCTGAATTACAGGTTATATCAGGGGTGGGCAAACTGGGGCCGAGGGCTGCATCTGACCCTTCAGATGTTTTACTATAGCCCTTGAGCTCCTGCTGGGGAGCGGGGTCTGAAGCTTGCCCCACTCTGGCGCTCCAGCTGGGGAGTGGGGTTGGGGGCTTGCCCCGCTCCATGCATACTGTGGCTCTGTATGGCTCCCAGAAACAGCCACATGTCCCCCCTCCAGCTCCTGTGCATAGGGGAAGCCAGGGGATTCCGCACGCTGCCCCTGCCCCAAACGCCACTCCCGCAGTTCTCAGTGGACAGGAGCAGTGGCCAATGGGAGCTGCAGGGGAGATGCCTGTGGACTGGACAGCACATAGAGATGCCTGGGTGTGCCTCTGCACAGGAGTTGGATGGGGGACATTATTACTGCTTCCAGGAGCTGCTTGAGGTAAGTGCCACCCAGAGTCTGCACCCCTGACCCCCTCCTCCCTCCGAACCACTCTGTCCCATCCTGGAGCACTATCCTGCACCCTGAACTCCCCATTTCTGGACCAACCCCAGAGCCCGCCCCCCCCAGCCGGAGCCCTCACCCCCTCCCACACCCAAACCCCAGTTTCATGAGCATTCATGGGCCGCCATAAAATTTCCATACCCAGATGTTACTGTTGGGCCAAAAAGTTTTCCCACCCCTGGGTTATATGGTAGTCAGTGCTTAATTTGCGCCAAGACTTGCCAGGGCTGAGACCCAGCACCTCTGAGCTTGGCAGTTCATAGTCCCAGCACCTCTGGGCTTGCCAAATCAGACAGAAAAATAAAAGAATTGCTTGAGCTTCAGCACCTCTTTCATTACACATTAAGCACAGTTGGTAGGAGGTCTGTAACCCCACCACATTGTAACCACTTAACATGCCTGGTATGTGAATGTCTGAGTGATAGGGCAGGGCAAGTTTCATGAAGTTGTGGCCTGCCACTTAAAATATATCCTTGTATCTCTCCTCAGGTATAAGTGAGTGGGGAATTTGGATTTGGTGGCTTTATACACCGACTTTGCCAATTTGTAATGATTAGGTGAGCTGTAAGGCAGTGAAGAATCAAGTCCCAACTGTCGAGACATTTCACCATTTCAGGTTCACATAAATTTATTACGAGTCTTTCAGTTAACAAAAAGTGCTTAACAGACAATACCAGAAAGTTAAATCTTCTACCCACAGACCACTTCATTACAGAGTCTTTACGTTACAGATGGATCAGAGGATGGTATTCTGATCTTGTTTAAGTCTAGCTTAGTTTTGAGACCAAATTGGGGTGATGTCTTGTGTTTGATGGCTCTAGAGTAATGTAATCTGCTCATGCAAGATTTAGGCCCAACATTGTGGAAATCTCACAAAGTCATCTCTTTTCGTAACACTTCTGGTCTTAGGCCATTTACAGAGGTAATTCTTTTACCTTTTCTTTAATTAAAATTCTTCTTTTAAGAACCTGATTGATTTTTCATTGTTCTTAAGATCCAAGGGTTTGGGTCTGTGTTCACCTGTACAAATTGGTGAGGATTTTTATCAAGCCTTCTCCAGGAAAGGGGGTGTAGGGCTTGGGGGGATATTTTGGGGTAAGACATCTCCAAGGGGGCTCTTTCTCTGTTCTTTGTTTAACACGCTGGTGGTGGCAGCATACGGTTCAAGGATAAGGCAAAGTTTGTACCTTGGGGAGGTTTTTAACCTAAGTTGGTAAGAATAAGCTTAGGGGGTCTGTCATGCAGATCCCCACATCTGTACCCTAGAGTTCAGAGTGGGGAAGGAACCTTGACAGGCCACAATCAAACCCAGTGGGGAAACAAATAGAAAACAGGAAGTTCTGGACTTTGTGGATGGAAGATACATAGTAATAGCATATAGTTTATAGTATCATCATATTAATTACTAGTACTTAATAAATTATGTATATATCAATCACAAATCCCTACAGCAATTTTAAGCTTTTTTCCACTGGCAAGGCTGAAAGAGAGATATTTTAAGTGACTGGTGAACACAATAAAAGAAGAAATGAAATAAAAAACAAATTCCTGACAAAACTGGGGTGCCTGCATTTAAAGGTTTGTTCCTTGCTATTGTTTGGAAAGTTTTGTCAATGCTTAATACTGAAAATTGGGAGCCTAGTCTTCTTTCAATGTGCACATGAAAATCTCATTATGCATGTGTATTAAGGTGTATATAAACTCATGTGATGTACTATGCAAATGTGTATAAGAATATCAGATCAGAAATAAATTCTGACTATTTTAGATTAGTTACTGCTGTACACCATTATTGAACTCTTCAATGTAAAATTTTAAAATATGTAAAAGTAAGATGGTTGCATAATGACACTAAGTTTCAATTAATTTTTATGTAAAGAAATTCTCAAATAGTCATTCTAATGCTATTCATCAATTCCAAAAGTACAAGTGAATTAGACCCATGTCTAAATAAGGATTACTCACAGCTATTTGTAGATGCCTGCCTAAAAAATGCCTGCACATTACAGCTAATCTTACTGACTAATACTTGCCAACAATATTCATCAAGAGATTAAGCACAAATTCTGAAAGTAAAATTTAGGGGAAACTTAAAGCAATCCTTCAGATTTCTGAATTATTCTTGAAGATTAATATGAGTAAGAGAGGAGACAGATGTAGATAAGCAGTGATAAGAGAACAGAGAGCAAGATTACAAATGCAACATCACAAATCACCTGCCCAGAAATCAGTCAATACAAATAATGCATGATTGAGTAGCTTGCAGGCCAAAAGAGGCTGGCAGTGTGACCAATGGCCTCCATCATTTTTGGTATGGAGCCATACCTTACTTACTACAGGTTCCACAGTGCACTGCTCCATCATTAACTAAAAAGCCAGCCACAAGCCACATTTCTGTGTTATATTTCCTATAGAGAAACAGTGAAAGGCCTACTATGCTTTCAGTCCTGGCAGCTGTTATTTTAGATTAAGGAAAACAACAAACAGATAAAATCTCCATAAGAAATAAAGCACACTGCATCTCACTCCATATGATCTGCCATCTTGAATCCTCTCACAGTCTTGCCCTCTAGCAAACAGACAGGCAGACTTATTACATTAAAGGTGCAGTACAGACAAAACAGAATCATAGCTAAATACCTCACATTCCACGTAAAGGAGGAGATTGATTGATCTGCTTTATATTATGCAAAATTAGGTAGGGCTCTCAAACCTCTTGGCAAATTGCCATGACAGCTGTTAATTGGGCAAAGTGATGTTCCTGATATATCCTATAGGTAATGTTTCTCTTTGAGCCCACAGAGATATGTGGATAGAAAAGCTTATCATACCCAGACAACAGTGCATTCTCTCAACCCAGAAAACTTTAATACACATGGGAAACATGGACAGGCTTTTTTCTTCCATATGTTGCAGTCACAATGATCCTTCTAAACACCGAATGTGGTGGAATTTAGGTGGGTAGAGCAGGTGGTGAGAGAGAGTCCTTTGCCATTGGCCAAGTAAGAGTAAAGTAAACAAGGTTCAGATGCACTTTGACCAAAGAGCCCTCAACAAGCCAAAGGGCCACTTCACAACAGAACAAAGCCCCCTCTTTCCAGGTGTGCTCATGGCACTCCTGGTTCTCCTCCCTGACAATTCTTACTCCTGATCCCCAAGCCACAAGATGTACCCCAGCAATCTCCAAGGACAGGCTTTCCCTTGTATCCAAGTACTGTGTGTCCATGGCTCCCTTCTCGTCTTGCCTTAATCCACCCTTGTCCTTTGCTACGTATAAATCCAACTTTCCAAGAGAAGCCTACAAAAAGAGACACTCACAAAATATTGCTGTTTTGTTCTCTTTTCCTGCACACCCACTCTCTCAGTATGACAACACAATATTGCCTCACATCAAGGGGCAAACTGAATTAGCACACATATATAAAGACACAACATGAATGGATGCTAAACAAAAGGAATGTTTTAAATTATTCTCTCTTCTTATTTGTCTTTTGCTTCTGGGATGAGTGGTCATGGCTACCAGAGGAAGCTAAAAGGGTAGGCAAATTACATTCTGTGCTCTGTAGTAGTGGTTCCCACATGTTCAGAATTTAAAGGTGAAAACACCTTTTATCGACATGTTATTCAAAAGAGTCGTTCACACCTAGTGTTAACAACATTGATTGTAATTAATTAGGCCTATGTTAGTGTACATATAATTCCCATCTCCTTAAAATAAGAGCTTATAATTGCCACATTTGATTGCAACAATTATGTAATATGATTTTTTTAAAAATAAATTTATTTAGAAGTATCAAATTATTTTGAAACACATTGACTATTCTTAATTTGAATCATTACTGCTTACTAGAGCTGGTAAAAAATGAGTTTATTTTCCAGTAAAATTTTGAAATACATCAAAACCATTTGGTGTTTGAATTGTTCATAGTTTAATTGAAAAACTGAAATTAAACATTTTGGGTTTTGATTGTCTAAAAAATTGGTTTATATTTAAGGAAACTGAAATTTTCTTGCAAAAGTTTTCATTTGGTCAAAATACCATTTTTCATCAAAAAACATTTTAGTGACAAATTTAGACCATCTCTGTTATCCATACAATACATTTATATCTTATCCATCATTACGTTATTATCTTATTCACAAATTGAATACCTCCTTCAATGAGAGTTTGTCTCAGGTTACATTGCTTGTCTGATTTAGCATTTCCTACTCCTAGGGAGCAGCCATGATTTTAGAAATCTATAGTTAGCAATCTGGATTGATTCTCAAGCTGACCAACATCAATGGAAGTTAAACTGTGGACTGTCAGAATGTAGCAGACTTGACACACATCTGAATCCTCTTGGGAGCAAAAGCGTCAAGTTTCTTCCTACCTAGCTGCCAACCCAGCCAGCTTCCCCATGAAAGATTTCTACAATGTAGTTACATGCTTTTGTTATCAAAGACTGTGGCAGAGTGAAAGCACAGCCTCAACCAAGTATCACAATAAATAATAGAGGGAAAGTAGTGATATTTGTAGTTTTTGAATTTTCTTATTTAAATCAGCAACCCTCTCCAGCTCCCCAATTTTGTTCATCTCGAAGAAGCTGCCACAGAATTTCCAGTTTATTGCTTCATAGCACTACAGAAAGCAAAAGCTCTGCTGCACAAATTAGATCCAGATTGCCATGGCATACACAGGTCTCCTATTTTACTTATCTTAACCTTGCATATAATCACCAACACTGACTTCCGAATACAGTTACCAGATTTCCATTTCAGCTGTGACTGGCTCTTTCAGGAAAACCTCTCCAAGATTTTCATTGAATACTGGTCACTTCTCCAAAAACCCAAACTTATCCTTGTTCAGAACTCAGAGAAGTTACTAAATTAGAATCCTTTGTTCTTCCAGACGAGAGGTGGCAACCTTTAGTGTTTTTGTGCTTCCACACTGGCAAATGCATAGCTATTTAGAGTAAACTGCAACATGCCCTGGGAGCTAAGTGTTGTCTCAGTTGACCGCTGAGAATGAGCTGCAACATAATAAGAGTAGGAGGACTGGAAGTTTACAGTGTTGTTCTCTCCACTGACTTTTTATGATAAAAAAATAAGTATACATAACTTGAAGGAAAAAGAGAAAGTCAGACTAGCAAAGAAAAGGAACAGGATATTGTGTCACACAGAAACACAAATCGTGTACTCTAGTATTTTTTGCCTATTTTTATAAGTTTAATTTTATAATCATATGACATTGTAGTGGTAACATACTTGTATAATAAGAAAAGCACATCACACACACACACAGAATTAGAAGAGCACAGCAAGGCGCGCTGAGCATCAGAGAGGCTTTGAAAACCAGTTTCATGACTGGCCAGGCTTTGGTGTGACAGTTGTCTGTGTTTCTCCTTGATGCAAACCTGCCCCCTTTGCTGATTTTAATTTCCTGTAAGCCAACCACCCTCCCCCCTTCGAAATAAAGTAACTATTGTTTTGAAACCATGCATTCTTTCTTTCTGTTCATTAAAAAAAAGTGAGATAATGGACAAGATAGCTCGGGTGGGGTGGGGGAGGAGGGAACGACAAGACCACATTGCTTATTGTAGCCACACTGAAAATCAAACTATTTGAATGACAACCTTCTGTTACTTGGGACATCCTCTGGAGTGGAGTGGCAGGGTGCTCAGAGCCTTACCCGCCTCCCCCCACATTCTTGGGCGTCTGGATGAGGAGGCTATGAAACATGGGGAGGAGGGTAGGCGGTTATACAGTGGATGCAGCAGGGGGGGTCTCTGCTCTTGTTGGCTTTCCTGCAGCTCCAACAGATGCTTCATCATGTCCGTTTGCTCCCCCATTAGCCTCAGCATTGCGTCCTGCCTCCGCTCTTTGCGCTCACTTAATTCTTTCCTGGCCTCTGCCACTGAATGCCTCCATGCATTAAGCTGTGCCCTATTAGTGCGGGAGGACTGCATCAGCTCAGAAAACATGTCATCGCGAGTGCGTTTTTTTCGCCTTCTAATCTGCGATAACCTCAGGGATGGAGATGATGGGGGAGTGTAGAAACTTTCTACACTCTATGATTCTGCGGGGACTGCATGGTCACCTATGCTGCTGAGTTCGCCATACTGACCAAACAGGGAATGAAATTCAAAAGTTCCCGGTGCTTTTCCTGTGTACCTGGCTAGTGCATCAGAGTTCAAAGTGCTGTCCAGAGTGGTCACAATGGAGCACTCTGGGATAGCTCCTGGAGACCAATACCATCGATTTGCATCTGCACTACCCAAATTCGATCCAACAAGGTCGATTTTAGCACTACTCCCCTCGTCAGGGAGGAGTACAGAAGTCGATTTTAAGAGCCCTTTAGGTCGATGGAACGGGGTTGGTTGTGTGGACGCAGTCATTTTTAAATTGACCTAACGTGGCTAAATTCGACCTAACCCCATAGTGTAGACCAGGGCTAAGATTCAAACCAGAGAAGACTGGCCACATGAACTTTCTGATCCAGTGCTTTGCATGGCTTCTCTGGTGACATTTTTAAGTCTCCATTGGCTAAATGCAGGATCCTCAGAGGAATCACCTCCAGGCAGATGTTCAGCCATTGTGGGCCTCTGCCAGAGAGTATGCTGGCAGACAGTCATAACCTGAAGCTGAATCAAGCCCTCAATGCTTGTGATATTTCCCACTATCCCCAAAGCAACAGGAAAAATATAACAAAATGGGGGGAAAAACCCTCACCCCACAATATTCTTACTCTGTGATACTTTATTAAGTGCTGTCTCCCTGGCCTAATCAACCATGAAAGTCAATATTTATCTCTCCTACCTTCAGTGCAGTTTACTTTACTCCTATTACTACCACTCTCTTACCCTCTGCCACCCTTTAATCCAGCCATGGAGATGAAGCAAACATCATTTGTGGATAACAGCAGCCAGCAAGAGACACAACACTGGGTAAAACAACACATACTGCTGTACTACCACCAACTTACCACTTTAGCTTCTAGCTCCTTATAAGAAAGTTAAACAAAGTCTGTGGTGTACAGATACTCAGTTTAGTTCTCTTTGTGCATGTGAGGAGAGGGGCCTAGGATTTATCATTTCAAATACTTGTTCCTGTGTGCGTTTGCCTTGGGCAGAGACTTTTCTAATGTTTCAAGGAGCATTTTGTTAAACTAAAATACACAAAGACTCACCTTCTCATTGTAGTTCATTTTCTGGATGGTGGAAATACCATATGAAAACCAGATCTTATGGTATTTTAGCTTCAGAAATAGTTATCTGAGGCATTAAAATGGCAGTGAAATATAAATACAAATATAATCATTTATTTGGAGTCATCCTGAATTGCTAATTTGGCTTTTGAGTTTCCTGTGGAACCCAAATGCAGAGCCCAAGGGTGGAGTTGAGTCTATGACAGGTACAATGACTGGTTAGTCTGAAGAGCCATACAATGGTTAATATATTTATTTTCACACAATGGACCTAAGTCTCCACACCGTTGTACCAGTTTAACAGCTGTAAAACTCCACTAAGGGTACATCTACACTGCAGCCAGGGGTGTGGTTTACAGCTCATGTAGATGTATCTGCACTAGCTGTACATAGCAGTGAGTATGCGATGGTGCAGGCTGCCATATGACCACCTGGACCTGTACTTGCTCATACAGCCTGTGTCATTAAGATTGCAATATTTTTAGCAAGTTAGCTAGAGCACAGCTAGCACTAGTTTATCTTCATGAGCTGCAAATTGCATCTGCAGCTGCAGTGTAGACATACCATAAGTCACAGGCATAAAACTGATGTAGAATCAGACCCAAGATATTTTCTTGAAATATTCATATCCAGCTGGAGATTTAATTCCTACTTCTTGACCAAGAAAAACTTCTGTGCTTTTATTCTCTAGTTTTTGATGTGTTTACCATCTGTTCAAATTAGTGGTTAGCATTAGGAGATTGGTTGTGCCTTTTCCACATCTCCCTGACACACAGCACTCCAGTAAAAATAGAAACCAGTGGAAGGGCAGAGGATAGCCCAGTAGCAGATAAACTCAGTGAATATTTGATTGATGCCATTTCCTGTGCCTTAACTTCAATATAATGTTTAACATGTGAAACGAAGATGCTTTGGTAGGTATATCAAATCTTCATCTGTTTGGCACTAGTGGAAATTGTCCACCCAGCTTTATTTCCCTGCCTATTTTTGCTGCTGATATGAAAAGTAAAGAGATCGAGATTAAACAAGTCATTCAAGGAACTGGAGTTTCTTAGCGTATTAAATGAAATGGCATAAAGGATGATGCAGCATCTGTAAAGCGAATGCATAAATTGGATGATAAGCATTTGAAGTAATCTAATTTCCTCAGTATTGTAGAGTTTTGTTTAATCTGATTTTAGACTAGTATATAACACTGTAAACTGATTTGAGAATAGTAGGCTGCAGTCACTTGATGTTTTTGTTTGGCTTAAATGCTGCAATTCTTTGGCACAACCACCATTTATAAAATATATCTAGATGTTCACAGAGAAACAGTCTCTCCTTCTGCTTCACACATAGATAGAAACGTTTTTGAGCAGAGGACTGAACCTTGTTCCAGCACAGTATAATCAAAACTTTTGAAAGGGAAGCTTCGCTTGCTGCCAGACCCACTGTTTTAAGCATCACAGGTCCATGGACCAAATCTCTTAAGCACATTCAACCATACTCTAGTTGCATAGCAGTTTTGTACGCAGCCAGAAAAATACTAATCCTGACCACTATATGAATACATTATCTTTCTAGCAGGTGTTTTATCAGATGTTCTGTAATCTGGTTGCCAAAACTGGAACTGGTTGCCAAAAAAATTCTCTCATCTGTATGAGGATTTGTACGCTACTTTTATACATGGAGCCCACATCTGACTTCACATGAGTAAGAGGAATTTGTAATTTCTTGGATCCATAAACATTTTACTAAAACTATGAGCATTGATCTCTGATCTATTACAATTTAGCTGGAAAATTGGAGTTACAGCTTTGGTAAGAAGAAGATTCATTCAACATGGCAGCATAACTCTATAGGAGAAAAATGTGTTAAAAATAGCACTCACTAATAATACAAGATTGTGTTTTAATTCCAAGACTTTTGTTTCAAAATAAAAAAGCAGTGCATGCTGTGGTCAAAGTCAAAGTAATGATAAAGTAATTCACTAAGCAATTTCTAAAAGGTGAAATTCAATGATATTGCTGTTGTCAGGTCAGGTGTTAAAATATTATTGGGTGTTAAATTAATTCTCACCCTGTTAACACTTGTCTGAATTGTAACAGCTGCTAAACATTGTTCCACAAGAGCAAACTATTGCTATAGAGAAAACAGATGCCTAATCAATAGGTCCAATAGAACTATATGAAAAAATGAAGAAAGCACTGTAGGGCAAGTGAGTCCCTGTGGAAGGTCTCAACTTAATGAAAACATTGTTTTCATATATCCATGTACAGTACAGTGACTGAAGAAGCAAAACAAATAGTCTTTCTTCTTTTATTTCTGGTTTAATATATTTGTCTGGAAGTCAAAACAGCTTTATTACTAGAGACAGCACATCTGACCACGGGATGCTGTTCCAGGAAGAAGGCCTGCTAAACAGAGATGGAGTCCACCTGTCAAGGAAGGGGAAGAGCATATTTGGCTACAGACTGGCTAACCTAGTGAGGAGGGCTTTAAATTAGGTTCAACGGGGGCAGGTGACCAAAGCCCACAGGTAAGTCAAAAAATGGAGACCTGGGAGAAAGGTTGGAATCTGGGGTGGGACCATGGGCTGTTATAGCAGAAATAAGAGAGAGACAAGACAGAATGGGGGGCAGGGGAATCAAATCAGTATCTTAGATGTCTGTATACTAATGCAAGAAGTATGGAGAATAAACAGGAAGAACTCGAAATGCTAGTAAATAAACACAACTATGACATAGTTGGCATCACAGAGACTTGGTGGAATTATACGCATCACTGGAATATTGGTATAGAAGGGTACAGCTTGCTCAGGAAAGACAAGCAGGGAAAAAAGGGAGGAGGTGTTGCCTTATATATTAAAAAATGTATATGCTTGGACTCGAGGTTGAGATAGAAATAAGAGACAGACTTGTTGAAACTCTGTGGATAAGAATAAAAGGGGTGAAAAACAAGGGGGATGTCATGGTAGGCGGTCTACTACAGACTACCAAAACAGTAAGAAGAGGTAGATGAAGTAACAACTAACAAAATCATCCAAAGCATAGGACTTGGTGGTGATGTACCCAGACATGTTGGGAGAATAATACAGCAAGGCACAGATTATCCAACAAGTTCTTGGAATGTATTGGAGACAATTTCTTATTTCAGAAGGTGGAGAAAGCCCCTACGGGGGAGGCTGTTCTAGATTTGATTTTGACAAATAGGGAAGAACTGGTTGAGAATTTGAAAGTGGAAGGCAACTTGGGTGAAAGTGATCATGAAATGGTAGAGTTCATGATTCTAAGGAATGGTAGGAGGGAGAACAGCACAATAAAGACAGTGGATTTCAAGAAGGCAGACTTTAGCAAACTCAGGGAGTTGGTAGGTAAAATCCCATGGGAAGCAAGTCTAAGGGAAAAAACAATTGAAGACAGTTGGCAGTTTTTCAAAGAGACATTATTAAAGGCACAAGAGCAAACTATCCCACTGCGTAGGAAAAATAGGAAATATGGCAAGAGACCACCTTGGCTTAACTAGGAGATCTTCAAAGATCTAAAACTCAAAAAAGAGTCATACAAAAAGTAGAAACTCAGTCAAACTACAAAGGATGAATATAAACAAATAACACAAGTATGCAGGGACAAAATTAGAAAAGCCAAGGCACAAAACGAGATCAAACTAGCTAGGGACATAAAAGGAAACAACAAAACATTCTACAAATACATTAGTAGCAAGAGGAAGACCAAGAGTAGGTCCATTACTCAATGAGGGGGGAAAGACAATAACAGAAAATGTGGAAATGGCAGAGATGCTTAATGACTTCTTTGTTTCGGTTTTCACCAAGAAGATTGGTGGTTATTGGACATCTAAAATAGTGAATGCGTGCGAAAATTAGGTAGGATCAGAGTCTAAAATAGGGAAAGAACAAGTGAAAAATTACTTAGACAAGTTAGATGTCTTCAAGTCATGAGGGCCTGATGAAATGCATCTTAGAATACTCAAGGAGCTGACTGAGGAGATATTTGAGCCATTAGCAATTATCTTTGAAAAGTCACAGAAGACGGGAGACATTCCAGAAGACTGGAAAAGGGCAAATATAGTGCCCATCTATAAAAAGGGAAATAAGGACAACCCAGGGAATTACAGACCAGTCAGCTTAACTTCTGTACCCGGAAAGATAATGGAGCAAATAATCAAGCAATCAATTTGAAAACACTTGAGGATAATAAGGTGATAAATAACATGGATTTGTCAATAACAAATCATGTCAAACAAAACTGATAACTTTCTTTGACAGGGTAACAAGCCTTGAGGATAGTGGGGAAGTCATAGATGTGGTATATCTTGACTTTAGTAAGGCTTTTGATACTGTCTCACATGACCTTCTCATAAACAAACTAAGGAAAAGCAACATAGATGGAGCTACTATAAGGTGGGTGCATAACTGGTTGGAAAATCATTCCCAGAGTGTAGTTATCAGTGGTTCACAGTCATGCTAGAAGGGCATAACAAGTGAGGTCCCACAGGGTGTCAGGTTTTGTTCAATATCTTCATCAATGATTTAGATAATGGCATAGAGAGTACACTTAAAAAGTCTGCGGATGATACCAAGCTGGGAGGCGTTGCAAGTGCTTTGGAAGATAGAATTAAAATTCAAAATGATCTGGACAAACTGGAGAAATGGTCTGAAGTAAATAGGATGAAATTCAATAAGGACAAATGCAAAGTACTCCACTTAGGAAGGAACAATCAGTTGCACACATACAAAATGGAAAGGAATCTGGTGTTCATAGCTAGGAACAAATGTCACTTATAAAGGGGTGACATCTTCACTTCTGCTCCAGACCCCTTGTGCCAGGTAAAAGGGTCAGAACAGTGCAAAGGAGACCTAAAAGCCCGGTAGTATCCAGGGATGATTCCCCACTGCAAGCATTGTGGCAATCTGTCCTGGGTAAATCTGCCTTTGCTGGATACCATCACAAGCCTTGGTGAAGGAGCTGTGCCAGGAGTGGGGCTTGTGGCCAGGCTCCAGCACTTAGTGCTGCAGGGATTTTGAGCAGTGCTGCAGCCAGAGTAGACAGGGGAGGCTGCCATAACTCAGATGCTTAAGTTATGCTGGAGGTCTTTCCAGGTCCCAGAACAGCCTAGGATTGGGAGGACACAAAAGATGGCTTAAAGGCACAGCACAGACTCTTACTCCGTAAACCTACAATTTCCTTTCCCAATTACCCATATATGTTTATTGCTTCCTTTTTGGTCTACTCTTTCATGCCTTCAGCTTTAAAATATTTCACTCAAAGTGATTTATTTTGTGGTCAGAACTTTCCCCACTTGTGTTTATGACCCAAGGCCTCAAAGAGATTTAGTCCTGAAACTGTTCTACCTATGGTGGGGGGAGGCAGTATAAGATCTTGACTTGCTAAGAGATGAGAAGTAAGCCTGGGACTACTTCTCATTGGGGTAAGAGATAAGCTGATCTGAGCTGATTTGGTGGTGGTGGTAATGAATTAGGTTTTGCAGGTGCAAATGCAATATGGCCCAAGTTAGTTGGTTGTGGACCTTCATCTATATTGTAAAGTTACTATACAGTTAAGAGCTGGCTACCCAGGCTGTCTACAAAGCTGGGTACCAATACGTCTTAAATTCTGATTTCATCTTTGCTCATGACTCACAAATCACATCACTTTCTTTTCCAACTACCCAGCTGTAAAATGGGAGTACTAATTACCATAAAGTACATGTTATATACAGTGGTGTAAGGGTTAGTTCACTGACTGTCCATCTACTCATTCAAGATGATGATTGGAACAACTCAATCCTAGTTTCCCATAGTCAGTTTGAAATGCATTAGTAAGATCTATCAGTTTCTCCATTTGCAGAAGCTCTAAAAGCCTCATCCAGTTTTTTAAAAAAGAGAAATCTAATCAATTTGGTGTCCAGTCAGAGTGGACTTGGTTTGCAGGAGTCTCAAGTAAAACTTGGGTTGTTGCAACCTGCATGAAGTTCATGCCTCCAGGCATAAGCCTGAAGCACAAAGAAAAATCATCAAAACCTCCAAGCAAAAAACTCTTTCACATCCACCCATTTTCCCATGGAAATGGGTTGACACTATGTTAGGTGGCTGAATTTCACATGATTTCCACTCCACACCATGAATTCCTTTCTAATATAACTGATGTTTACAGTGGATATGAGCTAGATATGAGTCAACAGTGTGCCCTTGTTGTCAAGAAGGCTAACGGCATTTTGGGCTGTATAAGTAGGTGCATTAGCAGCAGATGGAGGGACATGATCGTTCCCCTCTATTCGGCATTGGTGAGGCCTCATCTGGAGTACTGTGTCCAGTTTTGGGCCCCACACTACAAGAAAGATGTGGAAAAATTGGAAAGCATCCAGCGGAGGGCAACAAAAATGATTAGGGGGCTGGAACACATGACTTATGAGGAGAGGCTGAGGGAACTGAGATTATTTAGTCTGCAGAAGAGAAGAATGAGGGGGGATTTGATAGCTGCTTTCAACTACTTGAAAGGGGGTTCCAAAGAGGATGGAGCTAGGCTGTTCTTAGTGGTGGCAGATGACAGAACAAGGAGCAATGGTCTCAAGTTGCGGGGGTGGGTGGGGGGGTTTATGTTGGATATTAGGAAAAACTATTTCACTAGGAGGGTGGTGAAGCACTGGAATGGGTTCCCTAAGGAGGTGGTGGAATCTCCATCCTTAGAAGTTTTTAAGGCCCGGCTTGACAAAGTCCTGGCTGGGATGATTTAGTTGGGGTTGGTCCTGCTTTGAGCAGGGGGTGGGACTAGATGACCTCCTGAGGTCCCTTCCAACCCTGATATTCTATGATTCTATGATTTACTGTTTTCAGCATTTTCTATTAATACATGACCTCATCCTGACTTCAGGGGAAATTATAAGGGCTGAGTACTATTCAGAATCAGATCAAAGATTTATAATCTAACTATTTTCCTTTTCCTATTCTTCCTTACCACAGGCAAACAGACATCAGTTCTGGTTTCATGGGATGTTCTAATACTTTCAGTGGCCTTAAATATCAGCATGGGTGAGTTACTACAATTTGCATTTTTTATAGTCTTCTATATCATATTATGTATAATGTCACTTTTTATTTACCTGTGTTCCATTTTGATCACAGCAGTAAAATAGCCTTCTTAAATGTCAATAACAGTTTATACCCCCAAAGAGTAGGATACGAAGGGCAAAACACATAAAATAACTTGACTCCATTTAAAGCCTCTCCATGGTTAGAAACAGAATCAGGGATACACAGAGGAATTGCTCCATTGTAGCTAGGTGGTCTTGGGGGCACAATACTGTATTGAATTACTTCACTTCTGCATTTGCCTTTGAGCTTTAGCCTTTCATGTAACGGAATCTTTTTTGGGGTCTCACCACTCCTTCATGCAAGGAGGGGCAGAAGGGAAGCAGCCTCAGTGGGTATGTCTACACTGCAATGTA
This sequence comes from Lepidochelys olivacea, assembly GCF_965140295.1. Taxonomy (NCBI): domain Eukaryota; kingdom Metazoa; phylum Chordata; order Testudines; family Cheloniidae; genus Lepidochelys; species Lepidochelys olivacea. The sequence goes on from NC_140416.1 coordinate 76,732,225, forward strand.
AGCCCAGGATTAGTAGAAATCAAGTTAGCTGACCCTGGGTTTGTTAACCTAGGGCTTGAGGGTACACTTTTTTGTGACCCCAGTTTAGGAATTGTTGACCTCTGGGTCCCAACCTAGGGCTACAGTGTTTGGACTGCATTATGAGGGCCCAAATCCAAACCCCATACTCCAGATTTCCTAGCACCCTCCCCAAATGTAGCCACTCTAGCCCTTTGATTGTGATGCAGTATGGAAAAATTTGAGTGTCCAAACTTGACTGTCCAGAGAACAAAGCGTCAGTCCACAGGATTGTGGAATACTTTTCGCAGACTCCCAGAGCATAAGTCCAGTTGGGCTGCATACACACTGCAGTGCAATAGGGCTCAAACTCTGGGTCCTGGCTTGACCCTCAGGAGGTCCTGAGACTCTGGGTCTGAGCTCTGGGTTACCATGATTTGTGTGTAGACGGAAGGGGGGTTAGGTTTGAGACTGAGTTTGAATGCTGGGCGTATATTGGAATGAAAACATACCCTTTGGCACAATCTATGACCCCCATGAGGATGCCCAATGTGGGTGGGATTCTCATAGGCTAAGGGACTAGAGGGATAAATAGGTGGCTACATATTGGTGAAGCTGAGAGGGGAGCATATCTTTTCCCTCCTCCCAGCTTGGAGATTAGCAGGAAAAGTTATCAGCGTGGGGCTATTACCATCTGTGCAGACCCGCTGTGCAGTGGGGATCTCCCTAAGAGTGAAATTCTGGGGGCAGCAATAGCAACACACTAACCCTGATATTGCAGGATTGCACTGGACAGAGAAGAAATTGGGGTTCCAGAGCTATCATGGGGGTACAAGGTCTCCACAGAAAGGCCATCGTCTCCAACAGATCCTGAGGATCTGTATGCTTTGTGTGTGTGGTGGGGGGGCGGGGGGGGGGGTGGGGCGGTGGATCAGTGGCTGATTTTGGAGGGGTAAGGTAAGTAAACAGTATATTCCTTCCCAGTCACCTTCTGAAATCTGGGGTTAAAGCAATCTGGTTTTCAAAGTATTGTATACTGTGTTGAAATGTCCCCTTCACAGGTGGATCGCTGCCTAGTCACATGGGAGTGGGAAATGTTATCTCCTTGCAACTTCTCCTCTCCCTTGCAGCTAACAGAAGCGCCTCAGAGGAGGTTTTGTGAAGGAGGACGTCCACAGAATTCTGGGCAAGGATTAGGCTGGGCAAGGGACTGGCCCCTCTTTATTGCACTGTCCTCTGACAACCCCTAGATTTCTATTTGGAAACCACATAAGGAATTAACACAGGTCAGAGATGTATTAATTCCCTATGGGCTCCTAACACTCTTATATCCTTGGAGTAGGGTTACTACCTCTAAGGCACAAAAAAACAGGACATCTGGGATGATCTAGGCCCATAAAACTGAACCACTGGCATTGGGTACTGAGCAGCTTTACAAATTTCCCAGCATAGCTCTCTCTAAAAAAGTACTATCCTGAGAAAACCTGGACTGGTAACAACCTTACCTTTGAGGTCTCCCATGTCCCCCTAAATCAGGGGTTCTCAAACTGGGGGTTGAGAACCCTCAGGGGGCTGTGAAGTGGTTACATGGGGGTTGCAAGCTGTCAGCTCCTAGTCTGGCCATGCATGAGGCTGTGACCTCTGAGCCCCTCCAACCAAGTATTTTATATTTAACAGTGTTAAATACTAAAAAATGTGTTTTTAATGTATAGGGGTGGAGGGGGGGTCACACTCAGAGGCTTGCTGTGTGAAAGGGATCACCAATACAGAAAGTTTGAGAATCACTGCCCTAAATAATTTTCACAGAGGAAAATGATATTTTTTCTCACTATAGGTCCCTGTGTGCCTGACCTCTAGAACTAGCCTGTAAGCCAAAGAAAGCTTGTAGCCTATCTGAATACTTCTCCAGTTGAAGTTCATGCAGCCAGGAAAAAAAACCCCTCATTTTGGCATTAGTACACTGGGAGACTTTCCCAAGAGCCTGATCTCCATATATGGTTCTCAGACCGCACAATTATCAGACCAGATTTTGATCTCATTTACATTGGTGTAAATCAATAGCTTCATTGTCTTCAATAAGAATATGCCAGCTCTAATAGTAAAATTAAGATTCAGATCTAGCCCATTGACTGCCCCTAAGAAGAGGGCAGCTACAGAATATTGACTGATGATATACGTCTGCAAGCGAAAGAAGGAGCTATTGTGGTTGTGGATCGAGAAAACCCTAAGAGTTGGGGAAAGCTGGAAATCAATAGCTTAATTAAGACTGACTTAGGCCCTGAATCTAAAGTTCATTAAAAACTTTTATATTTTAGCATTTGACTGCTATAATATTGTATGAATGGCAAAGCTGAAAAATATACTAGTTTCAGGCTACAGCCAACTGACTGGAGCAGAAACAAAGTCAGGCGCATCATAGCAACATTGTTCAGGACATGGTAGAAGACATTTTCAGGGGCTGAGAGCGTAGCTATACACATTTGCTCAACGTTGTAACTGGGCACATATGGCCAGATCTCTAAAGTGTGAAGGATTACTACAAATTGGGAAGTTTTCTATGGAAACACACACAAATGAAATAAGACACAAGCTGCAAGCCAGCAACGAGCTATCTTTACCGTGCTCATAAATAGCTGTTGCCATACCATAAATTTTAAGATATATTGTTAAGGTGGACTAGCCATTGAGTGCAAACCTACACAAAATTTTTGTATTTTTTTACACAATTAATGGATTATCACATGCAAATATAGGTGCACATAAGAATGCAAATCTGTTACAGAAAACTAGATGGCCTCCATTCTTAGAAAGTTAGACCGTAAGATTTCCAAAGACATTTTTACACCGCAGTTTAGTGTTACATAATTAACATATTCACAAGCCATGGGACAAATTAAAAAGCTCACACTGGTGAGCAGTTACTCACATGTGTAGTCTGTAGTAGGATAAATCTCTCTAAGCCCCCTTGGGTAGAAGATGGGCTTTGCTCCTGTTCCATAGTCCAGGCCACATCCCTCCAGCTGTGCTGGTCAGAGCATCTGCCCTCTTATGGGGTTGGAGGAGCAAGTGGAGGGAGGTGGAAAGAGGAGCCAAAGCAGTCTATAGGGTCAATATGATTCTACAGCCCACAAAGAGCAGAGTCTTAGGCCTTCAGGACACCTGATGGGGAAGGTAGGGGGAGGGAAGAGAAGAGAAAGTACCAGCCCTTCTCCTTTCTGAGAGTGCCTTGACAGCCAAAGTTCTCAAGCTATTTTGCTGGTCCACAACCCATTCTTCCCTGCCTTGGCTGGAGACCTTTGACTTGCTTCTTCAGAGTATCACCCTGTGCTTAATAAGGATCCTTCCTTTTAAGGACTCGCCCTCCTCCAGCCTTGACAAGCTTCACAGGGGTTGATTGTGTCCAGAGGGGCACTTTTAACCCTTTCTTGACTGGGTGGGGATTTGCCCCACCACATAATCAACTGCCTTCAGTAGGACAACTGAGTAAAGATTCCCCAGTGGGTCACTAAATGATTTTAACTGGCTCCTGAAAACAATGGAAAAATACTTTAAGTACAGTATTTTAAATTGTGAGACTGTCATGCTGTAGGACAAAAATATTAGCAACCTCTTTACAATTTTCTATATATAAAAATGCATTGCATATAATGACAGCCCTCTCTACATTTTGATCCATACTAATATAATGACAAGGTAGCAAAAATGTGTAGCCTGCAGTTAGAGAATAAAGGAACAAATAATTCTTTGCTACACTACAATAATAATAGAATACAGGAGGGAAGTCTAAAAATAGTATGCTGAAGCTGCCCTTGATTTACTAAGACAAGGCAGTTGTGAACTGTATTTGAAATGTAGCTATTGATTGCATTGTGGAATTTGAGAAGGCAGAAGAGGCCAATTTGAATGGAGACAAATTAAACAATGTGTGTTGACTGCAGAATGCATATCACCTTATCATAGATAATCCAGAGTTGGGGAACTTTAAAGTATAAATCAGCTATCCAGCTAGATCAGATAACATCTGATAAATACTAGAGGATTTCAGGTTGCTTTAATATGTTGGTAAAAATTAATGTGTGGATCACAAATAATTTACTCAGATGTCAGTTTATGTAGGATGGTCTGGAGTTCGCATTCAACTAAAATTAGACCTACAAACTACTCACAAAGGTGCTAACAACACTGTCCATTTTGCTTCTCAGATACCAACAATCAGTACAGTGGGAAACAAAAATGTAGGGAAATTCCTAGTCTCACTGAACCATAAGAGAGCTACATAAAATGGAATTATCAGTGACTAAACTGAACCAGAAACACTTAGTATTTGTTCTACAATTGGGGATAGACAGTGATGCATGGAAAGGAATTTTCTCCAATTTTTCTGGTATTATTGAAGACCTGATACTACAATAATTCTATTGTCAAGCACTTGACTTTATTTGGACGCTCAGTCTCTAAGTATATTTAATCATTTTAGAAATATCTCATGGCCAGAAATGAAACTGTATTGACAGTGAGTGAGATTCTGTATTAAGCCTCTAAGGGTATGTCTACACTGGAATAAGAGACCCGCAGCATGGCTGTGGCTGGCCCAGGTCAGATGACTTAGGCTAGTGGGGATTAGGCTGGAGCCCAGACTCTGGGATTCTCCCCCCTTGTGGGGTCTAATAGCCCAATGTCTAAATAGCCCTGTAGCCCGAGCCCCATGAGCCAGGCCAGCCATGGGTGTTTAATTGCTGTGTAGATGTATCTTAAGGAGATGTTTATACTTCGAGCTGGGGTTGTAATTCCCAGTTTAAAGAGACATACCAATGATAGAAGCATTGTGCTACTGTGGCAGCACAAGTGGTGGGAGGCTGCGCCAAGTACATGCTTGGGGTCCTGGATGGGTCGGTAGTTGGGGCAGCTAGCCCCAAGTTTCGCTCATGGTGCCATGACTATGCTTTTCTTCGGCGAACTAGTTCAGTCAGAGCTAGCATGACTATGTCTCCTCGGACTAGGAATCACACCACCCCAGCTCGAACTGCAGACATACACTAATAGGCACAGCACAGAACTCACATTCCAGCAGCAGACCCCTGTCATTTAAGACACCTTCCACCCTCCAGATCCTCAGCTGCTCGAGGGTGCGGCCTCCTGGGCCGCAGCATTGCCTAGATTCTCCACAGCGTTGCATGCTGGGGTCTCTGCCCCTATCATTAGCAGCCCACTCACAGTGCACCTCCTTCACTGGAGCATATGAGGGAATCTTTGGGAGGCAGCTTTATGACTGTTTTCCACAGTGGCTGCTAAAGGGGATTCCTCCAATGCGTGGCAATGGACCTTCTAAAGCCCACTTTACACCACTTCAGCTTTTTTCATGCAGCCTAAAGGGGCTAGAATGGAGATGAGGTTCTTTCTAAATGACAAGGCCTTGAAAGTACTTTTATTATATTTTTCTATATATTAAACCATCTGACAGTATTTATCCCCTACTTCTGGAAGTAATTTGAAGCCATTGTGGAGAGTTAGTTACCGATGGAGTAAAAAGACATGGATAATGTTGTTGAGAGTACACTTACAAAATTTGCAGATAACACAAGATGGGAAGGGTTGCAAGCACTTTGGAGGACAGGATCAGAATTCAAAAAGACCTTGGCAAATTGGACAGAAATCAACAAGTTGAAAGTACTACATTTAAGAAGAAAAAAATGGGGAATGACTGGCTAGGCAGTAGTACTGGTGAAAAGGATCTGGTGGTCATAGTGGATCACAAAATGAATGAGTCAAAAATATGATGCAGTTGTGAAAAAAGACAATATTCTGGGGTGTGTTAACAGGAGTGTCTTATGTAAGACACAGGAGGTAGCTGTCCTGCTCTACTTGGCACTGGTGAGGCCTCAGCTGGACTACTGTGTCCAGTTCTGGGCATCATACTTTAGGAAAGATGTGGACGAATTGGAGAGAGTCTAGAGCAGAGTAACAAAAAGGAGAAAAGGTGTCAAAAACCTCACCTATTAGGAAAGATTTAAAAACTGGGCATGTTTAGTCTTGAGAAAAGAAGACTAAGGGGGGTGGGCATGACAACAGTCTTCAAATATTTTAACGGCTATTATAAAGAGAACAGTGGTCAATTGTTCTCCATGTCCACCGAAGGCAAGACAAGAAGGAGCCAGCTTTATCTGAAGCAAGGGAAATTTAGGTTAGATATTAGAAAAAAGTTTCTAACTATAAGGATAGTTAAGCTTGGAACAGGCTTCCAACGGAGGTTGTGGAATCCCCATAATTGGGTGTCTTTAAGAACTGGTTTACCAAATACCTGTTAAGAATGGTCTAGGTATATTTGGTCCCATCTCAGCACTGGGAGCTGGAACATATGACCTTTTGAGGTCGCTCTCATTCCTACATTTTTATGTTATTAACATTTTAGAAATAATCAAGAAAAAATATTGTAATCTAAGAACATGCTTACTTTATCATGCTATGAAATTGACTTAAAAAAATCACAGCAGATCATAGAGCAGCCTTCCCAATCACAAGCGTTCAAAAGTCATGACTCAACCACTCCTCCTGCTTCAAAAATAATGAGATTTTCTTAAGAATCATGAGATTAAAACAATAAATAATTTTTTTAAAATTTGATTTTACGTTCATTTCTTTTGGGCTCACTGTTCAGTTTTGCTCCACAGCCATGAAGAATAGAAACTTCCATTTAAAAAAAATAATCTGAGATTCTCATAATTCTTTGACTACCGAAGCCAGAATAAAAACACCAAACATAGAATTCATGTTAAAATCATGACAGCTGCAACAATAAAAAAAAAAGGGGGACATACAATGTAAGGCCCTGATCTTTCAAAGACTTACACAAGTGTTTCTCATTGGGACTACCTCGAGTGTGTAAAATGAAGAACATAGATTCCAATGCCAGAAGATGATTGATTCCCAATTATAAGTCACATTTTTCTGATTAAATTCTTCCTCCCTGATTTGGTTCATAATTGTTTTCATGTGAGAGTCTTTGAAAGCTCCGGGTCTAAGTGTGCATATGGGTACACAGTGTATATATTTGTTTTTTCTGGATACTTTCTTACAACACGTGTGTACATTATATTCATTAGCCATAATTATATTAAAAAAAATAAAAATAGAATTTAAAAAAGCTAGTCCTGAAAAAACACGATGTTAATCTACTATCTAATCTATTAAAAAGACTGGACAACGACGTCAGTGGTAACCCAAGCTTTGTCCTGCAAGCACTTGTGCCTAACTTTACACAGCTGAATAGTACCAGTGATGTTAGGCATGTGCAGAAGTGTTTGCAGGGTTATGGCCCTAGAATAAAAGTAGATTCTACCTTGCAGCTGAAAAGAATGTGAATGAACATTGCTCTTTTCCTTTCTCTCTCATATGCACAAAAAGTAGTTACTTGTGTGTGCAGTTAGATCCAGCTGCATCTGGTACATGAAGCTGCACTCTGTGCCAGGTTCTGGCAAAGGGGTTTGGGAAAGTTTTCCCTTTTTATATAAAGTGTTATCTGATGTGAGATCATAAAATGTGCTTTTTGTGATCATCAGTAGGAATAAAACTGAACCATCTGAAGGTCCATGGGAAATTAACATAAAATGGACACGAACCCAGTTAATATGAATAAAATGCATGGAAATAGATTTGGGGGATTTTTCTAGTACTGAGAAGCCTAGAACTGCATGAAGAACTGATCCCATTGATTTCAGCAAGACAACTCACAGTACTTAAAGCATGCGCTTAAGTCTTTGCCTGATCTGCTAACTCAAGATAGTTCCCTTTTGTCAGTTATGACAAACTATTCTGAGACATCAAGGACCATTAAGCTGTTCTAGCTTTTGAGAGATTTTTGTTTTTAAATAAGGTAATTTTTAAGAACCATTAGCACTTCCTCTTTGACTGGCAATCTTAACTTAAAAAAAAGTTACAATGCATTTAATGCTAGCAAAGCAAAAATATCTTAGTAATTCTGGTTTTATACGACAATTACATTCCTGCTGATCTGCACAGGTATTCAGAACTATCTTATTAAGAAAATATTCATCTAATTTAATGCAAACAATGCTTGGGTGGCAACCTAAATTGGATGCGTGAACACAATGAACAGGACTCTTACATCAAAGAGGATGGGCGTTCCTCCCTCCTCTTCTTTTTTTATGAGAAAGGGTTATATATGAGTTAGTTTCCATGCATTTTTATTTTATTAGTCTTGTAGATAATTGGGATAGGAAAGCTGTGGATTTTTGTTGAAGTTTGTTTAATCTTTTTATAGTGTTTAGTTTTATACTGTTTATACTGCATAGTTTAGTTTTCACTGGCTTAGAAGTATAAAATGGTTGGACCTTTTTTCACAGTCTTTATTGCATCTCTTTTCTTCTAAGCTCATTGCTTGGCCAGATGTGCACTTGGGTTTTTATTGTATCTCATCTATAAGCTAAGTAAAATTGTATTGGAAAAAATATACTCCTAACATTGCCGACAACACTGTGTCAACATCTTGCTCAGGCTATTGGTTAGCATGGTCATTGTTTGTGTGTGTGTTACTAAAGAATGTAGCACAATTATACTGTCAAATATTAGCATCAGCCCTGATTATAGGAGGAGGCTATTTGCCAAGTTTGGTTGATAAACTATAGAATGTGCATCACATGTGACAGGGCCTGACCTCTTGTTGCCCAACACAGCCCTACTCACTCCGTTGCAGAAAGTCTAATGGTCAGTTGCTGTCTGGTGTGGTGATACTTTAGCCACTAAGCACAGCTATGGCATACTTGAGTCCCACCTCTTCCAAGGTATTAAAGTCCAAAATAAATGAATGTGACAAACACAGGATCCTCCAAAAAGTCTTTGGCAGGATTCTGCCCTTCAGTTCAGCTTTGTTCATCATCCCCAGCTTTGCTTCTATCCTGTCTCTCTGGGTGGGGTCAACCGATCACCTAGAAGGCTTGGTTAGGCAATAAGTTGTCTTGAGACTATTGGCTGAGTCTAAGCTTCCCTCACTGAAGGCAAACCAGATTGTACTCTCCTTCTTTGTCAGGCCCAAAGCTGGGTTTCTTCTTTTAACTCCCCTTCTCACGCCTGACATCTGCTGCAGGTGAGGTGGGATAGGTCCAGTTACAGCTAGAGGCCCGCATTAACCCCCTCACCCCGGCCAGTGTGGAGCTCGTATACCCCATCACAGTGTGAGGGTGAAACTCAGTGGAGAATCTGTTGATAACATTCTCTTCTGTGACTGTTCATTTTCTCTCTTTTTTTAATGGCTGGGAATGAGCTTAGTTGCAGACTAGTAACATATGGTAATGGACTGGGGAGATGAGCCTTCACTGAAATATAACACACACAAGGACACTAAAAAAAAGTAAAGTGTGAAAATTTGTTGTTGAAGCAGCAATAGCTTGGCTGTTGAAGTATTCGCAGCTTGTTGTGCTGTTGGGAAATGAAATGTGTGCCCACTGTGCATAAAAAGAGCTCTTGGAAAAAAAAAAGCTTAAAAGGTATATTACACATTTTCTCACCTTTTTTCTTTGTGTTAAAGTTATGTGGTGTGGCAGGCAGTGCAGCAAGTGGTAATATAATGAATAGGGAATCAAATTAATGTATCCTCAACCTGCCTAGGCAAGTGGGGGTAATGACACAGGTTCCCATCCTCTTTATATTATTCACACAAATTGTCCCATTGAATAGGATCACTTGTGTAAGTAAGGTGAGCAGAATCTGTCCGATACCAGGAAGGGTTAAATCTGCAGAGTAACCTCTCCCTAGAGAAATACATAGCCACTAGCTATTGCCCAGATTCCCAAACAGAAACAGTCTCATCCTCTCTTAAAACAACAAATGATACCTATAATATCTTGGGCCACTCTCCCTAACTCCACTGTTGTCAGGGAGCCAGCTGCAGCAAGTCCTGTCTCCTAGCAACATACTGGACACAGCTGATCTTGGCAGGGCCTGCCTGATTGACTGCATATCCTGATTGGTGGAGGGGTGGAGCTAGCTACTATTTGACCTAGCAGTAGCCAACCTTTGCTGGCTGTTTGTTGTGTTCCAGTCCTGCAGTTGTGGTTGGTTCTGTTTCCTGTGCCTGCCAGGTTGCTCTTGTGCCTGCTTCAGTTCCTGCTTATTTTCATCTCTGATGCTCCTGGTTCCACTTCCTAACAATGTCTCTGGGTCACCCATTGGCTTTGGCTTTTCATTATGACTCTGGGCATCCCACAGTCCTGATTCTTGACTCCAACTCACCTCTGTTTTAACTAGGGTTGCCAATCTTCTAGGATTGTTCTAGAGTCTCCAGGAATTAAAGATTAATCTTTAATTAAAGATGTCATGTGATGAAACCTCCTCCAGGAATACATCCAGCCAAAAGTGGCAACCTTAGTTTAGCCCCTTGCTTGCTCAGAGTTTGTCCCACTCTAGTGGTTGTTAGGCCAGATAGAGATTGATGAGCCTATAACAGCCCTAGTTAACAGACGTGTCTTCTAGCTCATGCAGTAGAAACTCATGCATTTAGCTCCAGAGGTCCTAATCTTGATTCCCCACTGCCAAAGCTCCTGTGTGGGTCAGCATGACAAGTGGTGACCTGTATGGGGAGTCGGCAGAAGGGATCAAATGTTGGAACTTAATGCATGAGCTTCTACTACATGAGATAAGAGACATCTCTATTAGACAGGCTCATCAATCTCTAGGAGGCCTACCCACCATTAGAGGGGGCCAGAGTGCCACTCTGAGCAGGCAAGGGTTACACTAATTTTAACCTCCTGGCCTGACCATCTCCATGGCTCCATCCTGACTGCTCCCATCCTGGTTGTGATCATGATTCATATAGTGTAAAGCCAGAAGGGACTATTACAACACCTAGTGTGACCTCCTCTGTAACATAGGCCATTATATTTCACCCACTTCATTTTTACCCCATGTTAATTTGAATAATATGCTTTATCAAAACACAAATCTTCCAGAAAGCCATGCAGTCTTGGTCTGAAGATGTCAAGAGAAGGAAAATCCATTTTACTTGCTAGTTTGTTTCAATAGTTAAGACGGTTAAAAATTTGCTTCTTGTTTCTAATTTGACTTTGTCTGCCTACAGTTTCCAGCCATTGCTCCTTGTTATGCCTTTCTCTGCTAGATTAAACAGCCTTCAGTAGCCAATATTTTCTCCCTTGAATGTAATTATACACTATAATCAAGTCACCTCTTGATCTTCAGGAAGTAACTCCACTGAAGTCAATGGCCGCAGTCCTCCATTATGTCCAAGTTGTGCTTGGATGTAGTAGAGAGAGGTGCCCACAGAAAACTAGTTTCAGCTCCCTGATCCTTGACTGTCCAAGCGCAGCATAAGTTGTAGCAACAAGAGGCCTTCTCTACCTTATATTACTGGCATAACATCCATAATGAACCTCACGCTAGCAACAGATCAGGAGTAACGGAGTTCTGCTGCAACCTTTCCCTGGGGTGCACCAATACACTCTTCTCTCCTTATGATAGTGGAAATGGGGTGGTTAGTACAGGAGTTGGTAGAGTTGTCTGTGCTGTTTTGTGTTGACTGGGAGTTGCCCTACACAAACAGAATTCCCCACCATGAATTGTCAGTCATATTTAGGTCAATTTGCACACAATACAAAGGGGAAAATGGCTTTGGCAGATTGGAAAAGCTGGATCCAATGGACGTACACCAGATCAGAATTAGGTCAACAGTATTCATTTCAAGATAAGGATACACAGCACTATGGGATGTGGCTAATTATGGCCCAGCGTTCCAGAGTCAGTACAACTCACCACTATTTGAGGAATATAACTTAGGTATCGGTCGCAATGCCTTGCTGCTCCCTAGGCTGGCAGAATCTGGGAGCACTGCTGAGGTTTCTCACATAATCCCCTCTAATTACTCCGGTATTCTCATGTTTTGGAGGGACCCACAAGCAGCCCTCTTCAGCTGTAGGAAGGTTGACCGGAACGGTAAAAGGGATGGTGATAGGAGATTATAGGCAAGAATTCTATACATGTTAAACCAAGGCTTTTATTCCAGCAACAAAGGAAGTTGAAGCTGTTGGGAGACAGCAATTTATAGGAATCTTTGGTTACATCAAAATCACACCATTGGGGCATGAGTGTAAATATCATCCAGGTCTGCTAAATGTCATTCTAATACTGAATTATTAGATTAATTAAATCATCTATCTGTTCTACGGTTTTATACTGCTGTCCACCACCACCACATCTGTGTGCCTCTAAGATTAATGTGAGGATTTTCTATAGCACTTCTATGCAGTTTTTTGAGACAATGCATCAGTATTATAGGCCTTAAATGTAAAAGTGCATGTGCAAACTGCCTCATGTGCTGAGGACTTTGGTACCTACCTATTTTTGCACATGTGAAAGCCTGTCATGATTCGTTAGATTCTGATTTCTTTAAATGGCTGAAAGAATAAGCTGTGCTGAATGGAATCATAGAATATCAGGATTGGAAGGGACCTCAGGAGGTCATCTAGTCCAACCCCCTGCTCAAAGCAGGGCCAATCCCCAATTTTTGCCCCAGATCCCTAAATGGCCCCCTCAAGGATTGAACTCACAACCCTGGGTTTAGCAGGCCAATGCTCAAACCACTGAGCTATCCCTCCCCCCAGGAATGGATATTCCTGTTTTTGTGTCTTTTTGTAACTTAAGGTTTTGCCTAGAGGGATGCTCTATGTTTTGAATCTAATTAGAATCATAGAATCATAGAATATCAGGGTTGGAAGGGACCCCTGAAGGTCATCTAGTCCAACCCCCTGCTCGAAGCAGGACCAATTCCCAGTTAAATCATCCCAGCCACGGCTTTGTCAAGCCTGACCTTAAAAACCTCTAAGGAAGGAGATTCTACCACCTCCCTAGGTAACGCATTCCAGTGTTTCACCACCCTCTTAGTGAAAAAGTTTTTCCTAATATCCAATCTAAACCTCCCCCACTGCAACTTGAGACCATTACTCCTCGTTCTGTCATCTGCTACCATTGAGAACAGTCTAGAGCCATCCTCTTTGGAACCCCCTTTCAGGTAGTTGAAAGCAGCTATCAAATCCCCCCTCATTCTTCTCTTCTGCAGGCTAAACAATCCCAGCTCCCTCAGCCTCTCCTCATAAGTCATGTGTTCTAGATCCCTAATCATTTTTGTTGCCCTTCGCTGGACTCTCTCCAATTTATCCACATCCTTCTTGTAGTGTGGGGCCCAAAACTGGACACAGTACTCCAGATGAGGCCTCACCAATGTCGAATAGAGGGGAATGATCACGTCCCTCGATCTGCTCGCTATGCCCCTACTTATACATCCCAAAATGCCATTGGCCTTCTTGGCAACAAGGGCACACTGCTGACTCATATCCAGCTTCTCGTCCACTGTCACCCCTAGGTCCTTTTCCGCAGAACTGCTGCCTAGCCATTCGGTCCCTAGTCTGTAGCGATGCATTGGATTCTTCCATCCTAAGTGCAGGACCCTGCACTTATCCTTATTGAACCTCATCAGATTTCTTTTGGCCCAATCCTCCAATTTGTCTAGGTCCCTCTGTATCCTATCCCTCCCCTCCAGCGTATCTACCACTCCTCCCAGTTTAGTATCATCCGCAAATTTGCTGAGAGTGCAATCCACACCATCCTCCAGATCATTTATGAAGATATTGAACAAAACCGGCCCCAGGACCGACCCCTGGGGCACTCCACTTGATACCGGCTGCCAACTAGACATGGAGCCATTGATCACTACCCGTTGAGCCCGACAATCTAGCCAGCTTTCTACCCACCTTATAGTGCATTCATCCAGCCCATACTTCCTTAACTTGCTGACAAGAATACTGTGGGAGACCGTGTCAAAAGCTTTGCTAAAGTCAAGAAACAATACATCCACTGCTTTCCCTTCATCCACAGAACCAGTAATCTCATCATAGAAGGCGATTAGATTAGTCAGGCATGACCTTCCCTTGGTGAATCCATGCTGGCTGTTCCTGATCACTTTCCTCTCATGCAAGTGCACCAGGATTGATTCTTTGAGGACCTGCTCCATGATTTTTCCAGGGACTGAGGTGAGGCTGACTGGCCTGTAGTTCCCAGGATCCTCCTTCTTCCCTTTTTTAAAGATTGGCACTACATTAGCCTTTTTCCAGTCATCTGGGACTTCCCCGGTTCGCCACGAGTTTTCAAAGATAATGGCCAATGGCTCTGCAATCACAGCCGCCAATTCCTTCAGCACTCTCGGATGCAACTCGTCCGGCCCCATGGACTTGTGCACGTCCAGCTTTTCTAAATAGTCCCTAACCACCTCTATCTCCACAGAGGGCTGGCCATCTCTTCCCCATTTTGTGATGCCCAGCGCAGCAGTCTGGGAACTGACCTTGTTAGTGAAAACAGAGGCAAAAAAAGCATTGAGTACATTAGCTTTTTCCACATCCTCTGTCACTAGGTTGCCTCCCTCATTCAGTAAGGGGCCCACACTTTCCTTGGCTTTCTTCTTGTTGCCAACATACCTGAAGAAACCCTTCTTGTTACTCTTGACATCTCTTGCTAGCTGCAGCTCCAGGTGCAATTTGGCCCTCCTGATATCATTCCTACATGCCCGAGCAATATTTTTATACTCTTCCCTGGTCATATGTCCAACCTTACACTTCTTGTAAGCTTCTTTTTTATGTTTAAGATCTGCTAGGATTTCACTATTAAGCCAAGCTGGTCGCCTGCCATATTTACTATTCTTTCGACTCATCGGGATGGTTTGTCCCTGTAACCTCAACAGGGATTCTTTGAAATACAGCCAGCTCTCCTGGACTCCTGGACTCCTTTCCCCTTCAAGTTAGTCCCCCAGGGGATTCTGGCCATCCGTTCCCTGAGGGAGTCGAAGTCTGCTTTCCTGAAGTCCAGGGTCCATATCCTGCTGCTTACCTTTCTTCCCTGCGTCAGGATCCTGAACTCAACCAGTATTTACCATCCTGATTTTACAGAGGTGATTCTTTTACCTTTTCTTCAATTAAAATTCTTCTTTTAAGAACCTGATTGCTTTTTCATTGTTCTTAAGATCCAAGGGTTTGGGTCTGTGGTCACCTATGCAAATTGATGAGGATTTTTATCAAACCTTCTCCAGGAAAGGGGGTGTAAGGGTTGGGAGGATTTTGGGGGGAAAGACGTTTCCAAACGGACTCGTTCCCAGTAACCGGTGTTAGATGTTTGGTGGTGGCAGCGAAAGTCCAAAGGCAAAAGGTAAAATAGTTTATACCTTGGGGAAGTTTTAACCTAAGCTGGTAAAAGTAAGTTTAGGAGGTTTTCATGCAGGTCCCCATGTCTGTACCCTAGAGTTCAGAGTGGGGAAGGAACCTTGACATGGTGTGCACACATTAGGCATTTCCAGTGTTGCTAATCCTTATTTGCCTTCTGGTTTCTGAGCCTGTAGGGTCAGATTTTCAAGTTTTTGTTCACAACCGGGAGGCCTAGAAATGATTTTATTAAATGAAAGCTGAGATTCTCACCTCATTTCTCCCGGAGCTGGAGCTTTAAGCAAAACACTAAATATTGTGAGATTTACATTAAAATCACAAGAGTTGGCAATAACATGTTTTGTATGCACGTTTATACATACACACAAAAATTGGACCTGACAGTTTATGAATTAGTAATACAGACAGTCTTTCTGGTCTCAGTTACACCAGTATAAAACGAGTGTGAGACAGAACTTGGCCCTCTGCCTGTTTCAGATGTTACTCTTGTCCTCACCCTTCTGATTGTCTTTTACCCCACATTTTTATTTTAATTCACTGAAGAAGTCGTCCCTGTAATAGAAACAAGCACAGGTTTCTTATAGAAACTTATTGTTTATGCCTGGTGGCTTGATGAGAGCTGGCTTATAGCTATATGGAACTGTGCTAAGTAGTGATCAGATGTACTCAATGAATGCAGATCATGTTTTTATTTATGTAAATGACTATTATTTATATTTATACTTGTACTGACGTACTCAAGTACGGAGCAAGTTTAAATAAAGAAGAAGTATATGTTGGGGAAAGTGGCCAAGTACTGATAGGAGAATGTGTGTGCGTGTGTTGTGGGAGCATTAATTCAACACTCTCTCTGCAGATGTATTATGATACAGTCTTTAATTACAGGTTTACATACTATTTTGGTATGGCACATTCAGCAGCAGTTCAACTTCCCCATTGTTCCTTCCTGGTGTACATCAGTCTTATTGTTCTGGAAGGACAACCATGAGGGGTGAAAATATAGTTCAGTTTCTATAGGTTTGGCCTCTCATTCTGACAGCCAATTGGATTGATGGTGTATGTAATGTGGTTACACCTGTTGCATTGCAGGGAGCTACAGAGCAGCTTGGGAGGGGGTAGCATAGGTCAGGGATGATGGATTCTTCCTAAAAGAGGAGGGGCATGAGGCCACACCCCTCCGTGGCCCTGCCCCCTAGCCAAGCCGGAAGTTGGAGTTGGGATGGGGAGCCCAGGCTCCTACACCTGCTTGGGGTGGGGTTGCCCTACAGCAGCCCCTGGCCCATGCCCGCCCCCCCTCCTCTGCCCCCTGGACTCCCCACCCAGGTCAGGTGGAGGGTCTCCAGCTCCCCACAGCTGTCCATGAGGCTCTTATTCCAACACAGCTCTGGCTTCCAGCCTGGTGAGGGGCCAAAGAACCACAGGCGGGCCATGATAAGAGCCACCTGGGCAGCTGTAGTGAGCCGCACACCTTCCACCTGCTCTGGGTGAGAGACCCGGGTGCAGGGACACTGGCCAGGGACTGTTCTTAGGCCTCCCACTCCCCTGGGCAGGTGGAGGGTCTGTGGCTCCCCACAGCTGCCCAGACTCCCTTGGCTGCTCTTACCCAGGCCAGGCTCCAGCTTCTGACCTGGCCAGGACCCGGGCTCCAGCTTCTGGCCTGGCCTCGGGGGAAGAGGATGGGCAGGGGACGGGGAGAGGGAGGGCCATGGCCCCTTGGCTCCCTTGTTCTGGTGCCCCTGGCACCGGTACATGAGCTCCCCAGCTCATGGGGAAAAAATAGTTACTGATCATGTAATTAAATACAATATCATAATGCATATACAGCAGGGGAAAAAATTAAAAGTGCACAGGCAAACTTAATTTTGGCTTTTCCTAACATTTGACTTTTCAATCTTAATGTTCTTTTTGTGTGTGTAATAAGTATTGACAGTGACAGGCAGCCTATCCACCAGTAATTGGAGATCCATGGGTGGGAGCAGCCACAGACTTCACCCGTGGGGATCAGGAGGGTTGTGACAGACACATGCCATGATGTGGCTGTCTCTAGGGTCCAGGATAATTATGGGCTAGATAAGGACTTTAAAAAAAACATGCCACTAGATACTAAGAGAGCAAGCTCACTTACATTACTCTTTATGGATTATTCTTCTAGACACTTTCTTCATGCAAGTTAAATGTTTTCTTGCTTACTTAATGTACAGCACAGGGAAAATTTTCAAGAAACTCAGTCATTCAGGCAATGTACCTGAAATCCCTTTACAAAGAATGTATACGCTCTGTATGAAAACCAAATAATTTTCACAAACTTGCCATCCCATGACTTCTGAGAGATTCTCATTGCAATAGAAGATGCTGTAAAGCTATTGAGATTTTATCAACTGCTATCAGGAGGAAAAAAAACCAACCCAACAGCCTAGTTGTGGCTATGAATGGAATGGGCCAATAACACAGATAATCATCAGGGAACATGTGATCCCTTAAGACCACTTCTGAGATATGATAAAACATGTCTATGTATGAAGGAGACCTATCTCAGGAACCTTAGAGACCAAAAAGTATTAGTTTTAGGAAGATTAAATTTAATAGCTTTCTGAGTCAATTTGTGCCACTTTTGCACACAATGAGACAGCAAGGTGCAACTGTCTGTTCTATTGAGATTTCCAGAAGGTTGATATTGGAAATGTACATGTGATCATTCCAACATTATGAATGATAGCAGTTGTCTATTTTTTTAAGACTTTAAAAACTGAGGCCATGTTCCTCTTCTAACTGAAAGCACTTCATGTTTAAAAACTGAATAAGCTTTTTGTGTTTAAGAATGAAAATAAGATTTCATTTGTTTTCCCCCCAAAACCCTCATATATAACTGATAAAAGTATTATAACAGCAGTAAAATCATAAATAAAAAGAAACCTAGTATAACAGAATTCTAAAGAAAGGGAACTCTCAGGACTATTCAGATATCGTCAGACACATAAAATTGCTGTAAAAATTAGATGGCTCATATAAATCGGGCTATACATTATAGGCCAAAGTACAATTTAGTAGCAAACTTACGCAACAATGAAAAGTACTTTTGTAGACCTTATTTAGCTTCAGTTTTGCAGAAGATATTTTGGCAAAACAGAAAAATGCCCTTAGTTTTTAGAGCTTAATGTGTTATTCAGAGCTGTACGTTTTATAAGGGAGGCAGTAAAGTCTTGTGGACAGGGCAATGACTGGAACACAGGAGACCTGGGTTTCCAGCTCTTCCACTGGTCTGTTGGGAGAACTTGGGCAAGTCACTTCTCCTGTCTATGCCTCAGTTTCCCCATCTCTAAAATGGGGATAATGTTCCTGACTTTGTAATGGGCTTCGGGATCTAAAGATGAAAAACACTACATAAGAGGTAGGTATTATGCTATGGTATCTACAGAGCTTCCATCCCCATAATATCTATCATAGGTGTTATACTTTAGGGCTCCAGTCTGCAAATCTCACATATAGACATATACACAGAAACTTTTTTTGTGTCCATGGTATCTAAAGAGGGACTACTACTATTACTGAAGAAGCCACAACAGGGTATACATTAGCAGACTTGCATAACTTGTGTGTGTTGCATAGGCACTCCATTTCCAGAAAAGTAGGCCAGTAACCTATTAATGCACCATCTGGAGTAGCTTATTGCAATTAGATTATGGCTTATTTTGGTTATTTTAAAGAACAGGTCTGGGTTTTTTTATGAAATGAATCATAAGCAACATTTTTTCATAGTGGAAGGATGAGGTAAAATGGTAGGGGAAAGGTTAAACTCATTTTCTCCATGATTTTTTGGTTGTCTTCTCCTGCTTCTCTTATATCCACATGTAACATAACCATTTAGAGGAGTTTCCTTTTGAAAGTTGCCTTCTCTGCCAGCCCCTCTCCTCATTCTCCCTTATTTTCCCCCCGGTTCTCAAAAAGCAAAAGTGGGAACCTTAAACAAGCTCCTAAGGTAGGCCCCAGCCTAAACTTTAGCATAAAAGCTACACAAGCACTTTGGGAGAGCCGGAGCTGGTCAGGACAAAACACAAATAAGGTGTCAAAAAGAACCTCTCCTAGTCCAGCTGCTGAGGCCCAAAAGCAGCTGGGAGGTTAAATTTAAGATAGAGACTGAGCTGAAAGTTTGTTTATATCTCCCAAATCATTTTAAGAACTAGGGATTGGAGAAAAAGGGATAGGTGGAAGTCCTTAACGGGAAGGGGAGTGGGGCTTGTGATGGTTTCCCCCTGGGGTGCCACCTGGAACTGGGGTACCACTGAACCCCCCTGATCCACCGGCCTGGGCTCCCTTTAAACTATACTGCTGTAACCAGCCTGCCAAGCCCTCTCCCAGGCTCCAGCCTGCACTTTTACCAGCATACATACAGGTAGGGACGCACCCAGCTGCAGTTCCATACAGATGCTGTGATCAGCTCTGCATGGGAATGCTTCAGCTAAGGTATTTCCCAGCTCCTTAGGTACCCTCCCCCCTCTGGGGTATAAATCCATTATTATACCATCTTGTGCTGCACAGAGAACTATACAGTGCAAGCCCATGAAGTTTGCCTCCTCCCTCAATGTGGAGAGGAATATACAACAGCTTTCTGCCCCAAGTTATGATTTCCATACACACTGGTTTTAGACAAAGCAAAAACAAGTTTATTAACTATAAAATATAGATTTTAAGTGATTATAAGGGCTAGCAAACAGATTAAAGCAGATTACCTAGCAAATAAACAAAACAGGCAAACTAAGCTTAATATACTAAAGAGATTGGATATGAATAGCAAATTCTCACCTTAAATGATGATACAAGCAGGCTGCAGGCTCTTAAGGGACAAGCTGCACTGGCTTAAAGTTTAGAAACCCAAGTTGTTCCATTCACAAGCTAAAAATCCCTTTAGCCTGGGTCCAGCACTTAACCCCATAGCTTTTGCACACCCCAAGATGGAGTTCCGCACCAGGTGGCCTGATCACATGTCTCTAATGCATCTGATGAAGTGAGCTGTAACTCACGAAAGCTTATGCTCAAATAAACTTGTTAATCTCTAAGGTGCCACAAGTACTCCTTTTCTTTTTGCGAATGCAGACTAACACGGCTGCTACTCTGAAACCTGGGCACAGCTATAAGATCATCGAATCATCGAATCATAGAATATCAGGGTTGGAAGGGACCTCAGGAGGTCATCTAGTCCAACACCCTGCTCGAAGCAGGACCAATTCCCAGTTAAATCATCCCAGCCAGGGCTTTGTCAAGCCTGACCTTAAAAACCTCTAAGGAAGGAGATTCTACCACCTCCCTAGGTAACGCATTCCAGTGTTTCACCACCCTCCTAGTGAAAAAGTTTTTCCTAATATCCAACCTAAACCTCCCCCACTGCAACTTGAGACCATTACTCCTCCGTCTGTCATCTGCTACCACTGAGAACAGTCTAGATCCATCCTCTTCGGAACCCCCTTTCAGGTAGTTGAAAGCAGCTATCAAATCCCCCCTCTTTCTTCTCTTCTGCAGACTAAACAATCTCAGTTCCCTCAGCCTCTCCTCATAAGTCATGTGTTCCAGTCCCCTAATCATTTTTGTTGCCCTCTGTTGGACGTTTTCCAATTTTTCCACATCCTTCTTGTAGTGTGGGCCCCAAAACTGGACACAGTACTCCAGATGAGTCCTCACCAATGTCGAACAGAGGGGAACGATCACGTCCCTCGATCTGCTGGCAATGCCCCTACTTATACATCCCAAAATGCCATTGGCCTTCTTGGCAACAAGGGCACACTGTTGACTCATATCCAACTTCTCGTCCACTGTAGCCCCTAGGTCCTTTTCTGCCGAACTGCTGTCGAGCCATTCGGTCCCTAGTCTGTAGCGGTGCATGGGATTCTTCCATCCTAAGTGCAGGACTCTGCACTTGTCCTTGTTGAACCTCATCAGATTTCTTTTGGCCCAATCCTCTAATTTGTCTAGGTCCCTCTGTATCCTATTCCCTACCCTCCAGCGTACCTACCTCTCCTCCTAGTTTAGTGTCATCTGCAAACTTGCTGAGGGTGCAATCCACACCATCCTCCAGATCATTTATGAAGATATTGAACAAAACCAGCGCGAAGACTGACCCTTGGGCCACTCCACTTGATACCGGCTGCCAACTAGACATGGAGCCATTGATCACTACCTGTTGAGCCCGACAATCTAGGCAACTTTCTATCCACCTTATAGTCCATTCATCCAGTCCATACTTCTTTAACTTGCTGGCAAGAATACTATGGGAGATCGTGTCAAAAGCTTTGCTAAAGTCAAGGAACAACATGTCCACTGCTTTCCCCTCATCCACAGACCCAGTTATCTCATCATAGAAGGCAATTAGATTAGTCAGGCATGACTTGCCCTTGGTGAATCTATGCTGACTGTTCCTGATCACTTTCCAGCATCCCCATCTAAAGCAGATGTATGTTTTGTGGAACACGATCAACACATTTATGGGAGTAATGCTCTTTTATAGCCAGTGAGCAAGGTTTCTGCCTCAGTGGTGCACTAAATTAGCTTTCATCAGTGCTGGAAGAGGAGACAGTACTTCAGTCACCTTAAAGGCACATATCATTACATTGTTGGCTTTGGAAAAAAAAACCTTTCTGGGGGTTGCTCCAGGTTAAGGTATTTTAAGAAAACAGTCATCCTTAAACTACCGCACATAGGGTATGATCTACCTAAGAGTGAAATTTTCCAAGTCGATATTTTTGTTGCTGTTTATTCTGTAAAATTGGAGCTACCTTCTCCTATCAGTACATACTGATATCGGGAGATACTCAGTTCTTTACCTTGAAATTTGCCATTGCTTCCAATGGGAAATGCATGAGACACATGACCTAAGTTCTACAAAAGTTTAAATGAATGAAGCTCCCATCCTAATCAAGTAGATGGTACACTGAATATTTTTCAGACCAACTAATATTCGTTTTGACATAGGGCATGCTAAGCTAAGCATCTTGCTGGTTATAAAAATGTATAACAATTACAAAGGCATAATATAACAGGTATGCCATTGCCTCTCAAATGGAAAATATTTGTATCTTTCAGAGTCACATAATTAGGATACAAACATAATCTTTACAAATGCTTAATGGCACAGTTGGAATTCAGTCGTTTTAGTACACAAAATTCTTTTAACACATTTCTTTATTTAACTGTAGTTTATAGTAAACATTGCTTTCACAGAAGTAGAACAGTGTAGCAACAAGCATTATTTATAAATTAATCCTCATGCATTTTCTGTTGTTAATAAGTGTGCATGATTATAATACATGAAAAATCCAAAAATGAGTGTAACGCTATTAAGTAAGCTCCAGGTGGTTTATCCTAAGAGTCTTCACATTTTCAGTGTTTTAAACTAGATATTATCGTCTAATGACAGAAATGGAAGAAGAAAGGTTAACCTACCACTCAGACCAACGTTCACTTAGCATTTGATCCAAATTCCAGTGAAGTCAAGAAGGAACAAGATTCCCATTGACTTCAATGAGCTCTGGAGCACGACCTTCTAAAGGAAGGTTTTAAAATATGGTTGTAGTTAGGAAAGTGATGCTATACACGTGACATTGCTGGGTTCTGTATTTATTCTCTCTACATAACTTCAGAACAATTTGATCAGTTTACAATTTAAAAAATAAATTTTCTAACTTTCCTAAATTCAACATGGGAACTAAAAGCTAGTATGTTTCATACATCATTGCCAGTAATGAAATCTGGCAGTTTTGTTGTGGATGTGCAAGACAATGGTATCTGGCTGGCATTCCCTTCAATGCATTGTCTCAGCAGGGCTAACAGTAAAAACATGTTTTTGTCAGTGAAGTAAGCAAACATGACATACAGGAAGACATACCAGGATGATATATGACAAGTAAGATTGTGCCATTTTTACATGAACACTTTACTGAGTACGGTGGGTAGATAAAATATCAGAAATACAATGGCTCAGAACTCAGCTGGTGTAAATCAGCATAACAAGTCACAACTCAGATTAAGAAGTTCCAAAATTATTTTGAAGACCACTGACCTTTAGCCAATGAGCTCAGTTATTATAAAATGCAAGAAAAAATACAATGACCTTAAGCCAAAACTGTACTCTACCACAACCAGACAGAGGTCAGTCTTTTATTTATTTACACAGTAGAGCCAGCTGGATTCTACTGTGCTTCACACATTGGCAACTAAGTTGTCAGTTCTTTATTACTGGTGATAGCATTAGTCTAGCTTGATTTACACATATGGGGGAATTTGCAAAATTGGGAGTTAGAAAAATCCTGAGGTTTTGAGTAGCTTTACAGAATCCTCACACATGCAAGCTCCCTCCAGTGGGTGTTTTTGCCTGAGTACTGTCATGGTTAGAAATCTAACGGCATATTCGGCTGCATTAATAGGAGCATTGCCAGCAGATAGAGGGAAGTGATTATTCACCTCTATTCAGCACTGGTGAGGCCACATCTGGAATACTGAGTCTAGTTTTGTGCCCCACCCCCCACTCCCACAGAAAGGATGTGGACAAGTTGGAGAGAGTCCAGTGGAGGGCAACAAAAATAGGCACATGACTTATGAGCAGAGGCTGAGGGAACTGGGCTTATTTAGTCTGCAGAAGAGAAAAGTGAGAAAGTTGAAGGCTGCTATCAAATCCTACCTGAAGGGAGGTTCCAAAGAGGATGGAGCTAGGCTGTTCTTAGTAGTGGCAGATGACAGAATAAGGATCAATGGTCTCAAGTTGCAGGGGGTGGGCGGGTGGGGGTTATGTTGGATATTAGGAAAAACTATTTCACTAGGAGGGTGGTGAAACACTGGAATGGGTTCCCTAGGGAGGTGGTGGAATCTCCATTCTTAGAGATTTTTAAGGCCCGGCTTGATAAAGTCCTGGCTGGGATGATTTAGTTGGGGTTGGTCCTGCTTTGAGCAGGGGGTTGGACTAGATGACCTCCTGAGGTCACTTCCAACCCTAGTCTTCTATGATTCTATGGTTCAGCGAACTTGTGCTCAGGCCTAGCAGGAACTCACACAGACACAAGTGATCTGTAAGGAACTTACTTTAATATTAATAACCTTGTCCCAGCAAGATCATCAGGTCAGAGATCAAATAGCATAACTTCAACAAGAACTTTGGTGAAACAGCCCAACACACCAACCACACATCACAAGTAAAAATTGAATAACACTGAATAAGGGAAAAACTTTGTTTTGAATTCAAAGGCATGTTTTTACAGACTATGTGTCACGTCTTTCAGTTTCACAATATCATACTCATGACTTGAGCATTAAGATTTACTTGTGTGAATACTTGTGGATCATGAATTTTAAGCTTAAATACTCAAGTATTTTTAATAAAACTAATTTATAAGAGCCAGATTCTGATACCCATACATTTAATATATCATATTCCATGAGCGGTCCCACTGATTTCAGTAGGAGTACTTGTGGACTAAGGTGCCATTTAATGTAAGTGAGGCGACCAGAATGTGGCCCGAGTTTATTTTCAGTTTATAGAGTCTGCAGTTTGTGTTGCATTTGGGTAGTTGCATAGGCTTATCCAGTTGGAGAACTGAAACAACATCACATGACTTATCTAGAGCATAGGCGCTGATGCTGTGGGTGCTCTGGGGCTGGAGCAACTATGGGGAAAATGGTAGGTGTTGAGCACCCACCAGCAGCCCCACTATCAGCTCCCCTCTCCCCCCCGACGCCTCCTGCCCACTGGCAGGTCCCATGGATCAGCGCCTCCTCTCTCCCCACACTGCCTGCCCACTGCAATCAGCTGTTTCGTGATGTTCAGGAGGCTCTGGGGGATAAGGCGGAGGAGCGAGGACACAGCATGCTTGGGGTGGGGGCAGGCCCTAGGGCAGAGCTGGGGGATGAGCACCCCCTGGCACTTTGGAAAGTCAACGCATGTGATCTAGAGAACAGAATGGAGAAAGGTAATTCCATTCAATATTTTGAAATTTGGTTTCATTCTTATTAGGAAGAAAACCCCAACATTTCATAATTCTCCTTGAAAGGGAACAGAGTCCTGGCTTTGGGGCAGTTTACAAGGTGGAAACCCTGGGATGCCTGAGTCCAAGCAGTTATCTGTCCAGGTGCTAGGCAGGCAAGCTGTCAGGAAAACAGATTTTCAGTCTGGGTTTTGTCAGAACTTAAGGGGAAATCAGACTGTCTCCATGACACCTTTAGGCTATGTCTATACTACTGCAGGATTGACGCTGCTGTGATCGATGCACCGGCGGGGATTGATTTAGCGAGTCTAGTGAAGACCCGCTAAATCAACAGCAGAGTGCTCTCTGGTCGACTCCGGTACTCTACCAGGAGTGAGAGGAGTAAGATAAGTCGACAGGAGAGCATCTTCCATCGCCCCAGCATGGTGTTGACACCGCAGTAAAGCGACCTAAGATATGTCGACTCCAGCTACCTTAGGTTGACTTACTGCGGTAGTGTAGACATAGCCTCTGGTTCAAATTCTGACTAAAGAATTTTCATTGTCATTTTTCCAATCAGTTCTACTTTTATAGTTAGCTAACTGTGTTGATTTCAAACCTTCACAACCATCTGTTAGTAAGCAATTACCACTTTTAAAAATATCAACTGAAAAAAATGTGAATAAAATAAATTAGAGAATTTCAGTGTCTCTGTAGATAATTC
The DNA here is from genome assembly GCF_965140295.1 of Lepidochelys olivacea. NCBI lineage: Eukaryota > Metazoa > Chordata > Testudines > Cheloniidae > Lepidochelys > Lepidochelys olivacea. Next base: position 76,758,117 of record NC_140416.1, read on the forward strand.
ATGAACAGGAAAAAAGGCAAAGTTTAGCAAAGAAGGGGGAGATGTTCAAAGGTACAAAGGTCATTGGAACTGAATGGGCAATAGATACTCTTCTCTTTGAACCACTGAATGATTAGAGGTAAGGTATTTAATGAACTGTGACATGGGCATTAGGATTTCCTTGAACAAGCAATGCCTATATATCTCCCCATCTATAACAACTCTGCCCCAGATACTTGTGTATAAAAGCTCTATGGGAATCTTTACAATGATCTCAAAAAGAAAAGGAGTACTTGTGGCACCTTAGAGACTAACAAATTTATTTGAGCATAAGCTTTCATGAGCTACAGCTCACTTCATCGGATGAAGCTCACAAAAGCTTATGCTCAAATAAATTTGTTAGTCTCTAAGGTGCCACAAGTACTCCTTTTCTTTTTGCGAATACAGACTAACACGGCTGCTACTCTGAAACCTTACAATGACCTCAGTGGCTGCTGGATCATGCCCCATGCCAACTGCACCAAGTACCTGTGTTCTGACCTGTATCTAGTAAAGAGTTGTGGGACTTTTTTTTAGAATTTTGATTACCAGGCCTGGGGAGTGCTAACTACACTATCAGTGAGAAATCTGAAAAGCCTGAAGATTAGCTGCCAGAGGTTATTTTATTATACTGAATAAGAGGTACTGTATTAAAAGGGTGAGAACATTTTTTATTAGCACATTACCTTTTTAGCATTTACTTTCCCCAATAAGCTACTTTACAAGTCTTCAACACTTACAATATTTCCCTTCATTTCATTATGAGAAATTATATCTCCCACTAAAAGAAGCTGGGAAGGAAAAAGATTACTGTAGCAAGAGATAAACAGTACAAGTAATGACTGTATGAATCAGTAACTTGGTGTTATAACTTCATGGTGACTATAAAGGTGAAGAATGAAAAACCTTTGGCATTTACCCTCCTCAGTAAAAGACAGTAGGTTATAAGGATGTATGAGATACAGTATTTCAGGAAAGAATTAGTCATACAAGCATTCCTTCTCTGCTTTCATATCTAATTATGGTGGATGTTTATTCAAAGAACAGTAAGAGTTTGCAATCTCCTTGCTACCAAAGAAACAGGGAAAGACTGTATGACTTTTCCTTTTTAAAAGGTCAAAATGGATCAACACATATCAGGAATAGTTTGACAAGTAATCACAGAGGCTGCCTCCTCCCCAGAAAGCACACTCTTATCATTAAAAGAGTTCAGCAGGGGCCTGATCCAAAGCTCATTGATGTCAATGAAAATCTTTCCATTGACTTCAGTGAGCTTTGGATCAGGCCCTTAAAACACTGAAAGTGAGGTACAGAGATCAGCAGTATTTTGAGACCCTCACCACAAGGATTTTAGCATTACAGGGCTCACAATCCTGTCTCCCTATGTTATAGTCTTGAAATGTCAGCACATTGTGGGGGTTTGTGCCTTCCTCTGAACTATCCAGCATTGGCCACTAATGCAAATAGGACAATGGACTGAATGGAACATTGATCTGTGGTGACATAACAAATTCCTGAGCCCCTAGTTTCAAGATATAAAATGCAGCTTCAGCTTTAACAGCCATTACTGGAGAAACACTGGTGTCTTGTATGCGACACAGTGTCCAAAGCAAGATTTTATTATATGTGCAAGAACGAATCAGACAATTACTGTATAATACTTCAGGACTGTATTTTACTGGAGACAAGTCAAAAGTTTCATTATACATTGTATTTCTTACAAGAAGATGACACTGTATTTCCTGATTGCTGCAGTCCCAGGTTGGCTGTTTCAGGAAATTTGTGACAGAGCTGCCTGTGTGAGATACCCCCGTTCTCTTTACTTCTGAATTTGTACCTCTAAGCTCTCATCTGTCATCCTGCTTGTCCCAACTCTGTCCTCAGTCATGTTGAAAATTCTGTATATGCCATCATCTTTGAAATGTCATGACATTCATGGATCAATAAAATTCTTTAGGAAGAGCATGGGAAATGTCTGAAATAAGCTTTCTAAATTGAAAATATGATTGTTTTAAGAAGATGAATAAAATGAATATAACAGAAGAGAAGCAAATATGGGTGGATTCCATTTGGTAATTTTCTTCTATGTTATATGATTGTCATACATATTATACATAAATAGGAAATTAATAAATTTGGGATTAGATGGCACACAGCACTGGAAACGCTCACATAGTCTCACCATTTTAGTACTTTGTACCAGGTAATGTTTACAAGGATCTGTGAATTCTTATTTAAAGGAGTCAGTTCATAAGTGGTTTGGTTAATACCATAAATGGAAAATGTAATTCATATATGTACAGTAAACACAGAACCCTGGACCTTGGAGCAAAGATTGAAGAGAGGAAATATCTCCTGGTAGAAGAAAACCTGATGCAGTAAAAGGACAAGGAAAGGGAGTTGGAATGACTGTAGAAAAATAAACAAAGCCTGCAGTTTAATAGCCAGTATTAACATAGAACATAAACAGAATGCCAGGGTTCCTAAAAGCCTACAAGATTATTGTCACAGTTTCAGGGTAACTGCACCTCTATGAGGGCACCCACTTAAGATGTCTGACTCCGAGCTGTCACTTCTCTTGGGTGGAGACCCATGTATTTCTCCCTCCTGACCAGGGTTTTAAGGCTGCACAACTCTGTATCTTACACGATGATATACCCAGCAAGCTAGTTGGCCTAAAGGCTAGCACCTGTGCTTTGCTGTGTATTGCCAACAGTTATAAGTTACCTCACACTAAGTAAGCACCTTTATTCTTAAGGCAAAAGCACTAGAGAAAAAACATATGAACATTATAAAATTCCTATATGCATGCTAGGTCACCAGATAACACCTATCAGCCTTATGGGGCCCTGATAAGCCAAAGTCTTACCAACCCTTCCTCATGGGTTGGGGCCCTTGGACAGAAGGTCCTATCTGTGTGCTGGATAAGTAAGAAGGTCCTGACAGCCTGTTTTTAAGCTAAAAGCCCTTTCTTTGTTTTCCTAGCCTCTGGAAACCCAGTTTGAAGCAGTATATGCAACCCTCCAGGATGTTGACAGTGCAAATGATTCACCTTCGTTACCCTGCACTGTTGTTAGTTCCTGAAGGAGCTGTGGTACCCCTCCCCTCTGGAGTAGAACACAATCCTGCGTATGCTCCCTGGTCTACAGTAATACATAACCTTAATACAATATGTTCTCCCAGATGTACTGCATGTGGGTGCAATATCTGTCACAATTATAATACAAATAAAAAGTCTTACCAGAATATAACACAACACAGTGGCTTGAGATCTCAGAGAGTGAGTGTTTCTTTTTATTTTTTAATACAAAGAATAGAAATAATATATTTTCTCCTAGAGGGTTGCTTTGTACAGCAACCAAAGCTAGACCAGATGTGCAAGCAGAAACCTAGGATTATTTCCATTAGAAAATAATCCATTTTACGTATCGATAATATGGAAGTTTGTATAATTCTTAAGGGGATTCAAAGGATCCTAGTAAACTCAAATTTTCAAAGGACAGAGGAATAAGATGATCTAAAATCTGGGATTAATATGGGGGAAAACATATCAAAGTGTGTTAAACAGGTAACCTAAAATACAATAATAAATTGCTAACAGCTTCAGTGAGTTCAGGAAACAACAGGATGAATGTAAAATAAGAGATTGTAAAAACAATGGGAAACTTTTGCTACTGTATATATATTATCGCTTTTATTTCATGTTTGAAAGTAGTTTCTTTAAGCATGAAAGATTATATATTCATATTGCTGCAATACGCTGGCATGATCTAAGATCTACTGTGAGCTAGTAACTAACCTATAAATACCATGAAATTCTAGCTGTAAAATGAGCTACAGTAAAAGGGAGAAAAAACAGCTAAAAAAAAATATAGGTGCAGATCCCCTGCTGCACCAAGTTTCTGCTCAGCACACAGAACGTGATGGCTGGATCTGCACTGACTGGGGCCCAAGCAGTTTAGAGCAGCATTGATTGTGGTAACCATCCCCAAGGGACTTTATACCAGTCTGAGATAACCAAAGTACAGAGTCTCTTTATCCCTCTCTGCTCTCTACATGCACCCATTTGGCAGGACCCCTGGTGGGAGGATAGTGTAGGAGCAAGCTATGATGGCTTCGTGCCCACTGGGGACTGTCCTCTATCAGTGGAATCCTAACTGTGGAGTCATGGCTGGTTTCCAGTCTCTTTGCACAGATGAAGTGGACAAGACTAGAGAATTTGGCCCATAGAATTTACATTAGCATGTGTACAGCCCCTGATGAGCAAGCTCAGGCTGTGTATTTTTCACTTTCATCAGACTGTATGACTGAGGGGTTTTGAATATGCTGATATGAATCGCTAGGTATATGGTTCTCCACTGAAGAGTGTTATTTAAATTGCATGGTTAGGAACATAGAAATTGGTATACTGGAACAGACTAGTGACCCATCAAGTCTAGAATCCTGTTTCCAATGGTAGCTAACAACAGCTGTTTCAGAGAAAATTGCAAGAAAATCAGTCATGGAAAATGGTCTGCACATAGAAGAAGTTTCTTTCTGACTCATCAACTTGTAAGAGTCTTATGCCCTGAAGCATGGAGGTTATATATTATTATAAAACAGAAATATCTCTTATCTGATGTTACTGCAGATGTTTTCGAAATAAGTATTCCCCTACACCAATGCCCTTGTTCCATGAGAAAGGATAAATAGGAGTATCTGATTTACTTTCTGTATACTTCCCTCTAAACTAAACAACCTCAGTCTTTTTAAGCTCTCCATACACGGAAGCCTCTTCATGCTTCTTACAATTTCTGTCACCCATCTCTGAACCTTTCCATTTCTAAGAAATCTTTTCTATGAATAGAGGGACCAGAAATAATCACAGTATTCAAGGTGAAGATGTAGTGTTAGTTTATATAATGTCATTATATATTTGCAGTATTAATTGTTACCACATTTTCTAATCTCCAAATACACAGTTTGCTTTCTGACTGCTGCTTCACCTTACCCAGAACCTTTTTCTAAGCTGCCCACAATGCCACCCAGGTCTTTTTCCTGAGTGGTACAATTAATTTAGAATCAAACAATATATAGTAGTTATTCAAATTATCTTCCTATGTCCATTACCTTGCATTTATGAATAGTGAATTTCATTTGCCATCAAGTCCATCATCCATCTATCTTGATTAGGTCTGTTTCAAATTCCTTACACTCTTCTTGGTCTTGACATAAAATTATTTATCTTAATCTACAAATTTTGACCAAGACCAATATCATTAATTAACATATTAAAACACCACTGATCTTGGTGTAGAATGATGAGATTGTTCGGCTGTTTACCTTTGCAGTGTTTAAATTTGGCCCTTTCATATTCATTGTTTGTGTCTTTTAGGCAATTCCTATTTTATAATATTTCTGTAAACCAAACCTACTAACTAGATAGCTAAACTAAATAGATACTAACTAAATAGCTTCTGTGAGGGACTCCTCAAGAGCTTTTTGAATGTTCATAAGAACATAAGAATGGCCATACTGAGTCAGACCAAAGGTCCATCTAGCCCAGTATCCTGTCTTCCAAAAGGGCCACTGCCAGTTGCCCCATAGGGAATGAACAGAACAGGTAATCAAGTGATTTAATTCTTGTTGCCCATTCCCAGCTTCTGGCAAACAGAGGCTAGGGACATCATTGCTCCTCACCCTGACTAATAGCCACTGGTGGAACTATCTAGTTTTTTTTTTAACTCTACTCTAAATAATTTCACTTACTAAGCGATTTTCATCTACTTCCTCTGTTCAAGGGTTTTTTCTTCCAGGCCTCTCATGGATCATCTGCAATCTGACTCCTGACTTCTTTACTGAGACCCATTCTTAATAAGGTCACTAATGTTCTGCTCCTGACCAAGTCCAAGTATCTCTTCTGCATCCTTATCCTCCTTAGTCTGTCCTCTGCCTTCAATATACAAAGGTACTCCATCCTCAGGATTTTGTGTTTCTATACATGACTGCTTCTCCTTCTACAGTCATTACCATTAAATGGTCAACAATTACCAAGAGTTACCACACCATAGTAGGTGAAATATTACTTTTCTAGTTTACCCAAGGATAGAGAAACACTAAGGGATCTCAAACATTGGTAAATGCTGGCTTTGTAATTGTGACCACTGTATCTCCCCAGACACTACTTCAATGATTTGCTTTTCCTTGGTGGTACCTCCTCTTCTCCTCTCTCACTTTCCAATGGTATCCCTCTGTACTCAGTCCCTAGTCCTTTTCCTCTCAATCTCCACTTCCTGGATGAGCTCATCCTGTCTCATGGTTAAATTACAACAATACAGTGATGACTCTTTACCACTAACCTCTCTACTTCTGTCCATCATTTGAAGCTATCTGATATCTATGCCTGGATATTTGTCTGCCTACACAAATTGGACTTACCAAAGTTAACAGTAAAAATTCCTTTTCTTTTTCCTCTTCCCTTATTTTTCACTCTCTTCTCTATCACAATGAATAACTCCATCATAATCTCAGTTACTCAGGCATGCAACCTTGATGATCCTGTTTGAATCCCCTCATCCTGTTCTCATCTAGGATGTTAATAAATCCTACTCATTCTTCCTCGATCACATCTCCAAAATCCATACCTTTCTTTCCTACTCTGCCTCTAAAAGCCTGCTTCACTCCGCAGCCATCTTGAGTATTGCAACCTATTCCTCTCTGGCCTCTTCAACTCTCATACTGCACACCTCAACTCTATCCAATGTGTTGCAATTCTAATTGTCTTTCTTATTCACAGCTTCTACAGTCCCATCCCTATCCTTGAGTCCCTGTAGTGGCTTCTGATCTCTTTCTTCATCGAATTCAACTCCTTATTTCACCTTCAAGGTTCTGTTCCTGCCTACATCCCATCTCTAGTTTCTCATACTTCCCTGCTTGTGCCATGTCCTTTGCTAAAACAGCTTGCCTTTTTTCCTTCTCGTTCAAGCTACTCTCCACCTTCTTTCATGCTGGCTCCTACATTTATAATATCTTCCTTGGTCCAGTATACCATGCATCTTCTTTTTCCTTTTTCACACTCTTCAAAAAGACTCAATTCTTCTGGTTAGTCCCAAAGTGCTGACTTCCACTGCACTGCTTCTGCCCTTTCGATAGCTTTTACTCTCTCAATCAGTCCATATAATAATGTATTAAGTTAGGACAAAAATATATTGTGAGCATACGATAACCGATGTCATGATCTTCTATCGTAATTCTCATCCCTCTCAAAATCTCCTTCCTCACCCATTGGCATCGTTGTTGTCTTATGTCTAACCTAGAATCAAGGGATGTTGTATTAATTTAGATGTAATATATGGGTGTTCACATAACCCAGTCACCGTGCAACACTGACAGTGTTAAACAAGGTCTGAGGTTTGGCATACTGAGACCTCAGCCTGCATAGTACCATGGCAAACACAATTAAAAATCTTTCTAAGTTTTTATTAAAGATAAAGAAAAGAAGGAAAAACTGTTAAAGCATTTGAAATGTAAAGTATTAAATAAGGATTTCAGTTTAAGAGCATCTTTGTTCTCTTTTTCTGGAGAGAATTTTTAAAAGGTTTGACAATCTGAGATGGCATCCAAAGATGGTAATAACTGTGCTTCTGGGAAAGAAGAAGTTAGTTGAGTTGGGCTGGAGATGTCATTGTTGCTGTTGTTGGTATAGTCCAATCCCATTTCATCCCAGGTGGTGTTTGGGAGTCAGCTTGATCCAGTAGAAGTGTCAATGTTCTCTGCATCCCTGTCTCTGGCCCAGTTTGGTCAGAACATCTCTCAGGATCAGGATGATGAAAGACTGGGATCCCAGGAGATGGTGGGGTGGCAGCCGTGATGGTGAAGTTTGATCCATTAGCCAGTTTTAACCCCAAATCTCTTTCTTTAAGGATCCACAAAATAGACAGAATATACCATTCCCTCATTATTTGGTCTACCAATTAAGCCTAGTATCCGACACCAATTTCAGGTTATTGATTTCTTGTTTCACACTTTTTTTTGTTTACCAAGCATGTTCTTAACATGTTCTTAGTCCTTGAATTATATCAATTGGCTTTTTTGTTTGGACTAACTCAGTCTTTCATATCTTTTCCCATTCACCAGGGGCAAGTCATGCCTGACTAATCTAATTGCCTTCTATGACAAGATAACTGGCTCTGTGGATGAGGGAAAAGCAGTGGACATGTTATTCCTTGACTTTAGCAAAGCTTTTGATATGGTCTTCCACAGAAGCATGGGCTGGATGAATGGACTATAAGGTGTATAGAAAGCTGGCTAGATCGTCGGGCTCAACGGGTAGTGATCAATGGCTCTATGTCTAATTGGCAGCCGGTATCAAGCGGAGTGCCCCAACGGTTTGTCCTGAGGCCAGTTTTGTTCAATATCTTCATTAATGATCTGGAGGATGGCGTGGACTGCACTGTCAGCAAGTTTACAGATGACACTAAACTGGGAGGAGTGGTAGATATGCTGGAGGTAGGATAGGATACAGAGGTACCTTGACAAATTAAAGGATTGGGCCAAAAGAAATCTGATGAGGTTCAACAAGGACAAATGTAGAGTTGTGCACTTAGGATGGAAGAATCCCATGCACCGCTACAGACTAGGGACCAAATGGCTAGGCAGCTGTTCGGCAGAAAAGGACCTAGGGGTTACAGTGGATGAGAAGCTGGATATGAGTCAACAGTATGCCCTTGTTGCCAAGAAGGCTAACAGCATTTTGGGCTGTATAAGTAGGAGCACTGCCAGCAGATCGAGGGACATGATCATTCCCCTCTATTCGACATTGCTGAGGCCTCATCTGGAGTACTGTGTCCAGCTTTGAGGCCCACACTACAAGAAGGATGTGGAAAAAATGGAAAGCGTCCAGCGGAGGGCAACAAAAATGATTAGGCACTGGAACACATGACTTATGAGGAGAGGCTGAGGGAACTGGGATTGTTTAGTCTGCGGAAGAAAAGAATGAGGGGAGATTTGATAGCTGCTTTCAACTACCTGAAAGGGGGTTCTAAAGAGGATGGATCTAGACTGTTCTCATTGGTAGCAGATGACAGACGGAGGAGTAATGGTCTCAAGTTGCAGTGGGGGAGGTTTATGTTGGATATTAGGAAAAACTTTTTCACTAGGAGGGTGGTGAAACACTGGAATGCGTTACCTAGGGAGGTGGTGGAATCTCCTTCCTTAGAAGTTTTTAAGGTCAGGCTTGACAAAGCCGTGGCTGGGATGATTTAATTGGGGATTGGTCCTGCTTTGAGCAGGGGGTTGGACTAGATGACCTCCTTAGGTCCCTTTCAACCCTGGTATTCTATGAATCTATGAACAAAAAGCCAGTAGGAGAACACTGCAATCTCCCTGGACATTCAATAACTGATTTAAAAGTAGCCATTCTTCCACAAAAACACTTCAAAAAAGGACGTCAAAGAGAAACTGCTGAGCTACAATTAATTTGCAAATTCAACACCATCAATTTGAGCTTGAACAAGGACTGGGAGTGGCTGGCTCACTACAAAAGCAATTTTCCCTTTCTTGGTATTGACACCTCCTCATCAGTTATTTGGAGTGGACCACATCCACCCTGACTAAATTGGCCTTCGGCATTGGTTCTCCACTTGTAAAGTAACTCCCTTCTCTTCATGTGCCAATATATATTTATGCCTGTATCTGTAATTTTCACCCCATGCATCTGAAGAAGTGGGGTTTTTTATCCACAAAAGCTTATGCCCAAATAAATCTTGTTAGTCTTTAAGGTGCCACCGGACTCCTCATTGTTTTTCAAAGGGTGAGGTGTTTGTTTCTTTGACCTTTCCTTCTTTGACCTAAATGGTATGCAAATAAAAACAAACAAACCAGCAAAACAAAACACTTTACTGCACACATAATTCTCCCCCTGCAGAGAGAATGAACCACACATGACAGATGTTAATCACATCACTTAGTGCAGTAGTGGAAGGTACAGTAGTGGAAGGTGCTCAGATAATACAGTGATGAGGGCAGTTTAGGAATCTACACTAAACAGAACAGATCAGATCGCAGGCCTAGCTTCAGGAAAGAGAGCATCTCAAGGAAACACAGTCCTTCTGGACCTTCCCAGAGTATAGGAGAATTATGTAAGCTGCACCATGCCAAGGGACAGCATTCCAGCATGACGGAATTGGCCTTGTCAATTTCCTTCTCCTTCATTTATGGGGTCAGTTCATGCCCCTAACAAGGCACAGAAGCAGCAGTCTTTGTGCTCTCCTGAGTGTAAAAACTTCCACTTGTACTGTGCATCCTTCTTCTGTGCATCTGAACAAAGGCCAGGGATAACTGACTCCTTAAAAAGAAAAGGAGTACCTGTGGCGCCTTAGAGACTAACCCATTTATTTGAGCATGAGCTACAGCTCACTTCATCAGATGCAGTGAGCTGTAGCTCACGAAAGTTTATGCTCAAATAAATGGGTTAGTCTCTAAGGTGCCACAAGACCTCCTTTTCTTTTTGCGGATACAGACTAACACGGCTGCTACTCTGAAACCTGACTCCTTAAAGCAGACCTCAGTGAAAAATCAGTAGCACCAGGGCTTGGATGGGTTTTCCTTTTTAAAGCATTTAAACTCTAAAGTTGTCATAAATATAAAGGGAAGGGTAAACCCCTTTGAAATCCCTCCTGGCCAGGGGAAAGCTCCTCTCACCTGTAAAGGGTTAAGAAGCTAAAGGTAACCTCGCTGGCACCTGACCAAAATGACCAATGAGGAGACAAGATACTTTCAAAAGCTGGGAGGAGGGAGAGAAACAAAGGGTTTGTGTGTCTGTCTGTAGTCGTCTTGGCCGGGGACAGAACAGGAATGGAGTCTTAGAACTTTTAGTAAGTAATCTAGCTAGGTATGTGTTAGATTATGATTTCTTTAAATGGCTGAGAAAAGAATTGTGCTGAATAGAATAACTATTTCTGTCTGTGTATCTTTTTTGTAACTTAAGGTTTTGCCTAGAGGGGTTCTCTATGTTTTTGAATCTAATTACCCTGTAAGATATCTACCATCCTGATTTTACAGGGGGGATTTCTTTATTTCTATTTACTTCTATTTTTTTATTAAAAGTCTTCTTGTAAAACACTGAATGCTTTTTCATTGTTCTCAGATCCAAGGGTTTGGGTTTGTGGTCACCTATGTAAATTGGTGAGGCTTTTTATCCAACATTTCCCAGGAAAGGGGGGGTGCAAGTGTTGGGAGGATTGTTCATTGTTCTTAAGATCCAAGGGTCTGGGTCTGTAGTCACCTAGGCAAATTGGTGAGGCTTTTTACCAAACCTTGTCCAGGAAGTGGGGTGCAAGGTTTTGGGAAGTATTTTGGGGGGAAGGACGCGTCCAAACAGCTCTTCCCCAGTAACCAGTATTAGTTTGGTGGTGGTAGCGGCCATTCCAAGGATAATGGGGGTAATATTTGTTACCTTGGGGAAGTTTTGACCTAAGCTGGTAAAGATAAGCTTAGGAGGTTTTTCATGCAGGTCCCCACATCTGTACCCTAGAGTTCAGAGTGGGGGAGGAACCTTGACAAAAGTGATATTGTACACTTATCCTCACTCCTTTTGGCCCTGTCTTGCTCATCTGCCCTCAAAGCGCTGCAGCTGTCTTCTCAGCAATGTTTCATTTCAGCAGTTCTTTTGGACGCACTGTTCTCCCAAAGGTTTGCGTTTCTCCTTTGCTCAGAGGCTCAATGTTTAATGTTTCTCCTCTCCCCCATAATTCATGGCCAACCTAGAGGATGTATTCAGGCTTGCTACACAGAGGAAGGCTATCAAACAAGGGGCTGAAAATCTGAAGGGGTTGTTTGCGAGAGCTAGCCTGTGTAATGAATAGTTTACTGCAGCTTGGGGTTGTTTGCCAGAGCTAGCCTGTGTAATGAACAGTTTACTGCAGCTCTTGTAAACATACTAATTAAGGTTTAGTCATGCTAAACCTCAAAACCGCTACTGTAAAATGTCTGCATTTATTGATTGTATATGGAATGAAATAGGAGGCCCTATCTACAGTTTAGCCACTACTGTGATAACGGTTAACAATATATCAACCATCTCACACTGAAAAAGTACCTGTGGCATAAAAGCAGTAGGACCCTGTTCACATGTGTTTTGCTTTGTAGTGTGTCAAATCACTGTCATTATACTGCTCACCAAGAATTTTCTATGCAGTGCTGCAGGCTTCTGCTATATAGTTTTGATTCACCTGCAAATTGGCTTATCAATTTCAGTTAGAGAAATAGCTTTCACAAGTGTTTTCACTTTCAAAAGTGTTTGCAGAAGCATTCTAATGCAATAAATATGATCTGCATTTTGTTTTCATTTTTGGCCACAATGTACAGTATCAGCCACTCCTCTGCTAAGCCGTGGAAGAGCCAAACAATAAGTGGGCGTGAATACAAATATATATGTGTGGCATTGCTTTGATCATAACAATGTAGTATGTCTCTGGCACATATTTGATTTGGTAGTGTGGAAAATATTACTGCTGGTGAGATTCAACACAAAGAACAGTATTTCTGCTTGTTGGGAAATTTCGATTGTGTCTCTTCGAGACCTTGTAATGGATGAAAAAAATCACGGTGACCAATACACAGAGAAACTTATTGCCGGTTCTGTGATTGATCTCACACAGTCAGACAGTTCCAAAACTTATTTGCGGTAATGGATATGATAAGAATATGAAAATGCTTTGTGCCCAGTTCATTTCAGGATAGGATAAGGATTGGAAAACAACCTAGAGATAGTTGAGGATTTCAGTAAATATTGTTTTTAAGCCTGAATTTAGGGTTGGTAATGATAAGTTCTGGGCTGAGAGCCCTAGAGGCTGAATTTCTCTACTTATCTACAGAACAAAAAGATTTAGTGCATGCAGCAGGGGTACAAATTTCCCCACACCACTAATATGTTTTGACCCCATCCTGGAGGGAGAACCCTGGGATGAAAGCATAGTACTATCCATCCATATCCATTTAAGCCTTCAGGTCTCTTGCTAATAGGGGAGCTAGTTAATGTCAACTATGGTAGTACTTTTTATAGTGTAGCCTGGGTTGAGACCAGAATCTCATTTCACATAGGCCATGAAATGGCACTGAAACGGTAATGACTTCAATTCATGATTGTCTTACACAGGATTTGAACCTCTGCCCTCAAGGTTCAAAACTCTACTCCCATCTATCCAGGTTGTCAAGCAATTTTTAAAACCACATATGCAGTAGTTTCCTTGGAGCCCTGGAGATTTAGATATTGTGCAGTATAGTGCTAATCCTAAACATTATAACAACTGAGAATTCAGGTGCCATTCGGTGATAGATTTTCAGTTGTTGGTAAGCTGGGATCTGTTTTATTTTATATTTATACTCTAAATAGCCCAGTTCATTACCATGGACTAAAAAAAAGCTACCAAAATATCATTTTAAATATAAGCAATACAAGGTGGGAGAGTTAATAACTTCTGTTGGGCTAACTTCTGTTGGTGAAAGAGTCAAGCTTTTGAGCTTACACTGAGCCCGTCATGTAAGCTCAAAGCGTCTCTCTTTCACCAGTGAAGTTGGTCCAATACAAGATATTACCTCACCCATCTTGCCTCACTAATATCCTGGGACCAACAAGACTACAACAACATTTTAAATACAAAAGTGTTTCGAGGGGTATGAGAAAAAACCAACTCAAACATTAAGATTTTTGCTCTTTGATAACTTACAAGTGGTCAGTTCATTGAAAATTATTTGTTTTCTTTAAAGTCTGAGACTTGGATTAGGCAAACTCAAGAGTCCCATCCCCAGCTGCAAGCTCACCCTCTTGACTGGACCACTTATAGAAAGAAATTAAATAATTACTGTATTCCTGCTTTTCATGTGAAAGCCCCTTTGCTTTGCAGCGGTAACCTATGGAGAGCTTCATTAAAATCAATGGAGATATGAATATGGGGGCGGGAGGAAATTAGGGCAGCATTTAAAAACTTAAATGATCTATTTTAGTATCTGAGGGATCTATTATACTAGATCTAGATCTAGACCAATTCCCTGTGGACATTTCATCCACTTCACAAAAACCCCATATAATTTGCTACCATTGGCAGGCTTTGCTCAATAAAGGCCCAAGTCTGGGGTATTGCAGGTTAGATGTATTTTATGCTTGAAGAGCTGTGTTGGAGAGTTGATACAGTGAACTTACCCTCACTGAGGGCCACATACCCTCCTTGGATGTGCATGGGCCAAAATCCTTTTGAGGTCACTGGGAGCTAGTCATTCACATCTGAAGAGAAATATGTTCTATATGCCGAGACTCTCACTAATTATTCACTTCCATGAACACTATTCATCAATAAGTTTGAAAGAAAGCTCTTCCCACATAGACCCTCCTACTCTACGAAGTGACTCATACAAGTATCTGAAGATGGAATTTGGCCATAAATCCTTAGACTTCTCTGTATCCCTTCGATCTATCTGCAGTTTCATTATTGTTGCTCTTTATGTGGTATTTGACTTAATCTATAGAAACAAAGCAATGCAGCATAAAAATGGGGAGATAAAGAGAGATGTACTTGCAAAAGAACTTCTAAGCAGAGAGAAATGCAAGAAATTAAGTTCTCCTGTGCAAGTGAGCTTTAAACAAAGGCCAGGTATTTCAGGACTAAAAATAAACTGCTCTGTTGGGTTTTTTTTAATCACAAATAAAGCTGTTTAAAAACATAACAGTTTCAAGATTACTGTTTAATTATTTAGACACACAAAAATGAACATCAGAATTTGATGGTGAAACAACTGAAAAACAAACATTATCCCTGACCAGAAATACTTGTATTAGTGGTAACATAGTTAAGTGGCATACATAATTATCTAGGGCTCAAAATTCAATTGTAATTCATGCAGGGTGTAATTTGCAGAAAAACTATGTACCATTTAAGTCCTGATAAGATCTGTTTTGAAGGCATAAGTGGGATCTAACTGGTGACTAGGTATTGAGATGGCCCGATGGATAGGGCTATATGACCATCACTGCATACAACTTACTGACACCCTGATTCTGCAGACACTTAAACACATGCTTAACTTTATGCAGGTGAGCATAAATTGAAGCAATGTGACTAACTGATAAACTTTAAAGGATGCTGTTAAGTGCTTTGCTGGATCAGGGCCAGAGTGCTTAGTACCTCACAGGATCAAGCCCTATAAGAACAGCAGAATCAGCCCTTTAATTTAATATCAGTCCATTTGTTCTTTCTTCGCAGGCCAAACCTTGTAAACCCAACTAATTCTAGTTGGAAAGAATTATGAGAAATTTCACATCAATAGGTAGAACAAGTTTAAAGATATTTTTAATTCATCTTTTTCTGGAATTCGCTTTCTTTTCTGACATAATACAGCATGAGGATTATAAGTATCTGCAGAAGAGTAATTAGAAATGAAACATTGCCAACGTTATTAAAGCAGACTGATCAACTAAAATAGATGTATATTCCAGTCCCAGATGACTATGCCATTTTATTTGTGTGGATATAACAATAGCAATTAGAATTAAAATAGAGCAAAGGTTAACTGTTTCAGTTCAGAGACAAGGACAGATTCAAGTGAAGCAAGTGCCATCTACACAGACAAGGCAGCATGATTGTGTGACAGGTTATATGCAGAAAATAGAATATACTATGCAGCAATCATCATTAAAATGTTGGGCCAGATCCTGTTCTGCACCACGGATGCTTTGTGTAACTCTGGCTGGGCAAAGCTTAAAAGCTTTCTTAACTAACTACCTGTGGATTTTCTCAGCCAAGGAAAAGGACACATGGCCAGAACACTGCTGAGCTCTAGTTTTCTGGTTTCTGCAACAGTCCTTGGGCCACTGCTGTTGGTACCACCTAGAGCAACTCTGAGGAATAGGGAGGTGCAAAAGTGTCTTAGTACTATCTTTGTAAAACTTTGTATGCTCAGAGGATCTGGTCCATTGTCCTTTAGCCCTTTGCAAGTAATTAATGTTACTAGGGCAACCCCCCAGTGGATTTAAGTACTTAAAAGTAATACATGCTCACATTTTAATGGGGTCCCCTTTAGTTGCAAAGTGTTCTATTTTAGGACCAAATTCTGCC
This sequence comes from Lepidochelys olivacea, assembly GCF_965140295.1. Taxonomy (NCBI): domain Eukaryota; kingdom Metazoa; phylum Chordata; order Testudines; family Cheloniidae; genus Lepidochelys; species Lepidochelys olivacea. The sequence goes on from NC_140416.1 coordinate 76,774,223, forward strand.
AGAGCACTGAACATAGGTGTCTTTCAGAATGCCAGTGCCCACAAGGGGTACTCAGGACAGAAGTCATCCCACCCCAGTTCTTGAATCCCTAGGTATTGGTCCAAACTGTCCCTCCTTACCACAGGAGCCATGATGGGGCTCAGGAGTCAGGGGACAAGATGCCTATATTTTGCATTTATTTCCCCTGATCTAGCAGTGGCCGTTCTGCCTGGCAGGAATAACTATTACTTCAGCTTTTGGTGGAACTGTTAATACAGTACAAAGCATGTGGGTGTTAAGCTTTCAGTACCAAAAAGGTATTTTTACTTAAGCAGGCTCTGTTGGTTGACATAGGAAGTTGCCTCAGTAACCAGACTGCAACTGCCTAAATCTCTGATGAGCACTTTATGTACCCAAGTAGCCTTGCTAAACGTGTATTCTTGAATTTGGTTACTTAGTTTTTTTATCTATTATTTTACTGGTTGTTAAACCTATGTTTTAAAAAAAATTAAAATAATTAGGGAAGATCCTGGCCTCATAATTAGAAAATCAGAGGAAGGGGAAGGTGTGAGAGTGTCTCAAACAAAGACCAAATAAATGTTAAAACTCCAGCGTCACCCTTGCCTGTTGGCAATCTCACCAAGAGGCTAACGGAGTATGAAGTATCTCTTTGAAATGTTTTTTTAGGTTATATTTAAAGCATGCTAGTAGGACAGTATGGTTGTGGTCTGTATTTCTACCACACACACTGTACCTCCTGCGTGAATGAGCAGAGGATTTCACTTGATAGGGCTGTGAATCTGGCACCTTTAACCAAAACTATATTCACTTTACATAGATGCCCTCAGGCTGGTGACTTGCAGCACAAATCTAACATTCCCAGAGAACTACTTTCATGAATTAGTTCAAGAGAAATTGTGTCAGTAGTACAAAGGGGGCAGTGAGACAGGAAAATAAATACTAAACACTTTATGAACCTTTAGACCATACCCAAATTTGACTACAACTTACGTTTCTGAGATACTTCGGAATAGAGCTGATCAGCTTATCAACTGCAATAAATTACCCAGCACATTTAATGGTTTGTAAACTGATCCTGGTTTGTGCAAATATATTAGTTACTCATGTGCATTCATCAAAGAATTTATACAAATAGTTTTTAACCTAGGGATTTCTTGTGGAATGTTCATTTAGACTATTCGCTATAGCTTAAATGTACACCTGCACAGGGGTGTGAATTTCATTCTATTTTTGTTGTGTTATTGGTCACATGGTATTGTTTCTGATCCCTGACTATATGATTGAAACATTTTAAACAGGACACTAACTGGACAAATTTCAAGAACAATTCTGTACCAGTACCTTTGTCTGAAAGCAAATAAAAGCATTCATAAAAAGAGCAGCTATTCTCTATGTGTTGGTGAGAACAAAAGTCCATTTGCATAAATGTTTGCCAATAGCAAATAAAAAGGTCAAGGATCCTAACAGCTAGTGAGAGTTGGTGCCCACTCTCTCTACCCCCACCAAACAAATTATTTCTGCAGTTTCCTCATCCCTCACTATAAGCCAAATAAGCCAAACTGTATAAAACATAGGTGCGCTTTCCCCTCCCTCTTGGTTCCTCTGCTTTAACTCCAATCACTGTTCCTCTACTTCCTCAGGATCTCCTGGTAAGAATGGACGTAAGCAAACAATATACATTTTAATATAGCCAAATGTAAATGTAACCCTAGGAACAAAGAATGTAGGCCATACTTACAGAATGTGGGACTCTATCTGGGGAAGCTGTGACACTGAAAAAGTTTGGGGGTTGTGGTGGATCATCAGCTGAACCTGAGCTCCCAATGCACCTCTGTGGCCAAAAGGGCTAGTATGATTCTGGGATACATAAACAGGGAAATCTCGAGTAGTAGAAGAGAGATTATATTACTTCTGTACTTGGCACTAGTGCATTTGCTGCTGGAATACTGTGTCCAGTTCTGGTGTTCACAATTCAAGAAGGATGTTGATAAATTGGAAAAGGTTCAGAATGATTAAAGTATTAGAAAACATGCCTTATAGTGATAGATGCAAGGAGCAAAGTCTATTTAGCTTGACAAAGAGAAGATTAAGGAATGACATGATCACAGTCTCTAACTACCTATACAAGGAACAAATATTTGATAATGGGCTTTTCAATCTAGCAGAGAAAGCTATAACACAATCCAACGTCTTGAAGTTGAAGCTGGACAAATTCAGACTGGAAATAAAGCATACATTTTTGAAAGGGACAGCAATTGACCATTAGAACAATTTATCAATGGTCATGGTGGGTTCTCCATAACTGGCAAGTTTAAAATCAAGATTGGAGTTCCTTGATGGAGAGGATATGTTCTAGTTCAAAAGGAATTATTCCAGGGAAGTTCTCTTGTGCTACACAGGATGTCAGACTAGATGATCACAATAGTTCTTTCTGGCATTGGAATCTATGAATCTTCTTCTGAAAATAAGCTGGCAGCCACAGGTAACAGGCTTCCTTTCCACACACCCGCCTTTCTTGGCTCCTCTGATTTTTTTAATCCTTTTCCCACAGATACTTTCCTTCAAGGTCTTTCCATATCCTCACTGCTATTTTTCTAGGCCATCTTATTTTCAATCTCTCTTCCCTCTTTTTCCACTTGAATACCAACTATACATCAAGGTTTCTTTGGGCATTCATAGGATTTGATTGCTCACCTCATCTCTACTTGCCAAAGGTGAACACCTCATTTGCTGATTGATCTCAGATCAGAGTGGTGGTGTACTGTTGGCTACAATCCAAATTGATTCCAGAAGCTAGACAATCACTATGGTGTTTAGTGATCCCTCAATGCTTATGGTGCTTGCAAGTTCTCTGTTTTAGTTCATATTTGATTCCAGCACACCTCCCAAATTCTCTGCCTGGGAAGCTCCTTAAAGACACAGTCCCCAATATTACATCTTTCCTTCCATGCCAAAACTTAATAACAATAACACTTAGAAACCCCAACATTAATATAATATACAAATACTTATAACCAATGAATAAACTTGCTAACAACATTCAATTAGTCTTTGAGGTGCCCTGCACTGTGGAGCTCCTGGGACATCTAGAGATCTGCTGGTGTCAGAAGGTGGCAAGTCCACTTGTTCTGGGGCTCCATTGTCTCAACCTGCTATAGTTGTTGCCCCTTATCTTCCTCCTTTCTAGGTTTTGATGAAATTGTAACCTATTCCTCCTCATTATCATAGAATCATAGGACTGGAAGGGACCTTGAGAGGTCATCTAGTTCAGTCCCCTACACTCATGGAAGGACTATGCATTATCTAGACCAGTGGTTCCCAACCTTGTTCTGCCGCTTGTGCAGGGAAAGCCCCTGGCAGGCTGGGCGATTTGTTTACCTTCTGCGTCTGCAGGTTTGGCCAATCGCGGCTTCCAGTGGCTGCAGTTCGCTGCTCCAGGCCAATGGGAGCTGCTGGAAGCGGCACGGGCGGAGGGACATACTGGATGCCACTTCCAGCAGCTCCCATTGGCCTGGAGCAGCGAACCATGGCCACTGGGAGCCGCAATCAGCTGAACCTGCAGATGCAGCAGGTAAACAAACTGGCCTGGCCAGCCACAAGCTTTCCCTGCACAAGCAGCATAACAAATTTGGGAACCAATGATCTAGACCATCCCTGACAGGTTTGTCTAACCTGCTCTTAAAAATTTCCAGTGATGGAGATTCCACAACCTCCCTAGGTAATTTATTGCAGTGCTTCACCACCCTGACAGTTAGGAAGTTTTTCCTAATGTCCAACCTAAACCGCCCTTGCTGCAATTTAAGCCCATTGCTTCTTGTCCTGTCCTCAGAGGTTAAGAAAAACATTTTTTCTCCCTCCTCCTTGTAACAACCTTTTACATACTTACGTGTTCATTTGGGGTGAAAATCTTATATGACTGTGGGGCAACCTCTTGTGACACCACTACTGTTTACAACCATTGTGTCCCATCATAGATATGCATAGTGTAATTTTTGTAAAGTGGTAGCACACATATATATATATATATATATATATATATATATATAGGCTAATCTGTCTCTATACACGTACACAAGCCCCTAGTGACTCTGATATCAGTTTCTAACAGGGCAGGCCTTTTTGTTCTTTCAGTAGTGTCCCTATGGGTGGTCCACTGAGGTGTGCATGCACGCAATGCTCTGTGGATCAGAGAGTTTTGGCAGCAGTGTTCTTTTGATCCCTAGCCATCCTCATACCCTTTATGAAGGGCATATAGTGCTGCAACAGATTAATTGCCCTCAGTTCCTTCTAGACTGCCCTGGCCAGAGACAGGCATTTGGTAGTGCTCACTTGGTCAGATACCTCCTCTTAGTTGCTTTTATAATTTTATTTTATTTTTATAACTAAACGGTTTATTCTTTTACCTACTTAGAGTTTTATTTCATTGGGGAGGTTTTTTTTTTTTCTTTTTGGCCTCCTGCTACCCACTCGCCTTTTTGAGAAGCCTTTTTGGCTGGGACATGCCTAAGTCTCAAGACTTTAAATCACTTGCTGAGAGCCCTTCCCAGTTAGTGATGGCCACTCCCACTGTATCCACTGTCTTGGGGATACATCCATGTCCTCAGAGTGCAAAATTGGCACTAGTTTTAAGATATGCTCCAGGAGAGACAGGAAGATTAAACTTAACCTGCTCATGATGGAGTGTTCTCTTTGTCTAGCTTCGGATCCAGGCCTGTATAGTGACTTCAGAGACCATAGTTCCCCATTAGTGTCTGGTAGACCTGCAAGTGGCATGGGAAAGACTTCTACCAAAAGGAGTATTTAATCTCCGTAGAATAAAACATAGCTCTAAGAGATCTGCCTTACTGGAGATTCTGCACCCGATACAGGCTTCCACAGAGGCTTCAAGCAGTCTTGGTGCTGAGAGCTGTAAGTCAAAGTCCTCAAACTCATCTAAATCTCATGGTACCCACCGTTCAGTACCAAACCCTCTGATACAATCAAAACATTACTGAGGTGGTAGAGACTCTCTCTCCACCATCTACTGCATCTTTGGTAACACGACCAGCAAATGTCTGCACTGCCAGCATCACTCTTGGTACCACAGGCCTCAATGTTCACAGCCCACCATATTTCTGAGCAACCTGACCTAGTACCGCAAGAGTTCCGATTGTCCTCTCCAATGAACCCAAGTCTCATTTACTGAGCAGAGTTAGACACCCTTTACTTCAACCATTGCTATCTACGGTACCTCCCCTAACACCAGTATCCTGATTCCCTGGTACCCATACCTAGAGAGAGACAGACCATCGCTCCTCAATAGATTTTGCAGGTGAGAGCTCTTCAGATGCACAAATTGCTAATCAGGGCTCTTATGATTATCTGACTAGACCAGACTCTCCTGAATCTTGAAACTGTTTGTCATCCACAATAGACAGAGGGGACATAACAGCTTCAACGGGGGAGGATGAGAGAATATTTGCCTGAGGAGTAGCCTCCTCATCAGTTCTCCAGTCTTGCTCTTTGCATGTCTCCTCCTGTGCTGGGGATTGCTGTCGGGGAATGGAGGGAATTGGGGAAGGCTGTTCCTGGTGTTCCCTCAAAGTGCTGGGTACAGCAGAGGATTGCTGGTGGTTTGCAGCCCAGTGGTCCCAATATGTCCAATATTGGTCAGACCAAAGAGAGTGCTGAGAAGGTTGAGGCCGTATGAGCCTAAAAATATTCCTTGAGAGAGCAGATTCAGGAGAGTCTCCACGGACTTTTGCGGTAGAGAAGAAACTGAGGGAAGTTCGTCCGTCGCAGCACTATACACTTTTCAATGGGGCATGAGGATGCCAAAGGTGCATGGGTGGACTGAACGAGTGCTGCTGCTGAAAACTCTGATCAAAGGCACATGCATACCTCGAGGGGGAACACCCAGAGGGACGCTCCTCTCTAATAACTCCAGTTGCTGTACAAGGCAGTAACCTCTCCTTTTTAGTTTTCTGCTGAACAAAATATAGCAGCTGACAAACCATTGTTCATTAGTGCCATTGTGTAATTTAACAGTGCTAAATGCAGATCAAACTCCACAGCCTTTTTCAATAGGCTGTTTCAGTGTTTATTATTTTGACATTTTCCACCAGCCCGTTGGATTGCAGATAATGGGCACTAGCACTTATATCTCTAAACCTGTACTTCACTGCAAACTTTGCTTGAATTAATGCCCACTAAACTGTGGCCCATTGTCAGAAATGACTATGTCAGGTATATCATGTCTAGCAAAAATAGATTTGATATGCAGAATCACCTGCTAAGCTGTTTTAGCTTCTAGTAAAGCTGTCTTAGGGCAGTGAGCACAATGAGTCTACAACAAGTAAATAAACTTTCCAGTTAATATAAACAAATGTATGCCTGCTTTGCTTCAGGAAGCCATTTTTTCCTACAACAGCAACATGAGCCTTTTTGCTTGCCTTGGTCTGTATTTTTGACATATGCAAAAAGCCTTAACAGTTTCCTCACTGTTGCTGTTCATTTGAGGTCAGTATAAAACATCCCTTCTCTTAGAGTTTTCAATCTCTAAATGACCTTCATGTATTCTTTTGAACATATTTTTGTGTAACTGTAACCCACATACCTTCTGGGTGTTGTGTTCTGTCCCATCTAGTGGCACCAAGAGACCACTTAGAGAGAGAGAGAGAGAGAGAGAGAGAGAGAGAGAGAGAGAGAGAGAGAGAGAGAGAGAGAGCAATTAATGAATCTGCTGTACAGTCTGAGCTAACTTTTAGCTCATGCCATAGACACTTATGCACTAAGCTCCAGAGGTCCCCAGTTCGATCCCACCCGCCGACGACCGGGGTCTGTCAGTGTTACATAACATTTTAGGAATCACAGTCCTGTTGCCTTTAAGCAAAATCACAGCTAATACTGAAAGTTTTCCCTTACATTGGTAATAGGGGAAAAGAATATGCTGTTCCAGCCACCATGTGCTAATAGCCTTAGTTACTTTCTACCAAGTGTCATCCTGAGCAGTTTCTCTGGCAATCACCAGTGTCTGTGTTGCAATATGATCTTTTTAAAAATCAGATTGATATACAAAATCTAGCTCTGGATTTTGCTTCATTACACTTTTGTCAAAAGCTCTAGAGAATGTTTCTGCTAACACCAACTCATGGCCAGGTTTTTATTCAATTTGTAAATCACACAACTGTAAATGAAAAAATATTCTCTACATTCTCAGAAAGGTGTTGGCCAGGTCCTTTTTGACAATGGTAATCAGTGGTTTATAGTCACTTTCAGTTTACACAGGCCTGCCATAAATGATGATATGAAACTTTTAATATCCATGAACAAGGGTCAAAATCTTTCTCTATTTGAGTGGATTGACACTCAGTTTTTGTTATGGCCTGTGATATATGAACCACTGGTCTCCAGTTTTGATCATATTGCTGTAAGAGCACCCTGACAATACTATCCTTGGAGACGTCCAGGGCCAATTTAGTTTTGTGCTTGTTGTCACAGTGCCTGAGGACTGAGACCTCTTTAATTGTTTCCAGTTTCTCACACTCTTTAGTAAGATTTGTGTCCTATGTCCATTGGACATCTTTGCACAGTAGCGGTTTTAGGTTGCTGGTTTGGGCAGCTAGATTACACACAAGTTTCCTTACATAGTTCATCAGTCCAATGAACCTTTGTCTCCCTTCATTGTCTATGGGGGAAGGCATGCTGGTGATGGCCTCAGCCTTACTGTGATCTACCGGTTCACCTAGCTATATTAACTTCTCTTAAAGGTATGTTATTTCCATTACAAGGAATTTACATTTTTGTTTGTTTAGCTCTAGCCCTGCAGCTCTGGTTCTTTCCAAAGCTGCTCTGAGCATCTGTTCATGCTCATCTGTTGTTATTCCCCAGATCAGAACATCATTTGTGTCAACCTGAGTACACTCTACACCATAAAAATGTGTCGGATTTTCCAGTGAAACACCTCGGAGGCAAACACAAATGGTAGTCTGTGGAAACAGTGTATCCCAAAAGGAGTGTTCAATGTACACAAGTTGAAAACTATTTTGGCATCAACCATCTCTCCGTTAATCTTATTTGTAATGTCTGTATTCCATGCAATAAGGAAATATGTAAATTTTACTTTATAACTTTGAAAATCTTGGCTCTAAACTTGTGAATTCAGGCTTATTTTACAATAGGAACTTATGTCAGTATAACTCTGTCTCTCAGGGGTGTGGAAAATCCACACCCCTGAGTGATGTAGTTGTACTGACCTAACCCCTGGTATAAACAGCGCTGTCGATGGGATGACTTCCTCTGTTAACATCACTACCACCCTCTTGGGAAGTTGGAGTTCCTACACAGATGGGAGAAGCTCTCTTGTTGACATAGCTAGTGTCTTCAATAAGTGCTGCAGCCATATAAGAGTAGACAAGCCTTCAGATGGGAAGGAAGTTCCACCCCCACCCTCGTTCAGAGCTATCAAAAATCACATGGGACATTAAAAAACTTCACAATTCAAAGAATTGGTGGATGGCCCTATCGTACCTTAGAAATGCTATGTGCAACGGAGTTCATCAAATGTAAAAGATAAACAGGGTCACTAGAAAATTTATCATCTCTTAGCTCTTTGAACTTTCACAGGGCCAGAAACACTAAACTGAAGCCAGAGATCCCTGGATCTGTCATGAAAGACGTTTTGAATTGACAGATCTCCAAAACTCTCACTCTTAGGATTTAGATTGCAACTCATTTGTGTTATATGTTGCTTACTTTAACCTGTAAATAACTCTGATTTGTTTTTTCCTAGTTAATAAACTTTTTGATAGTTTATTACAGGGTTGGTTGCTGGTGTTGTCTTTGGTATCAGATCTTGGGTACCAGTTGATCTGGGGTAAGTGTTTCCACTCCCCGACCTGAAGCAAATACTCACCAGCAAATATACACCAGACAACAGAAACACTAACCCAGGAACCAATCCCTGAAACAAACCACGTTGCCAACTCTGTCCGCATATCTATTCAAGGGACACCATCATAGAACCTAACCACATCAGCCACACCATCAGGGGCTCGTTCACCTGCACATCTACCAACGTTATATATATAAGCCATCATGGGCCAGCAATACCCCTGTGCCACGTACATTGGACAAACTGGACAGTCTCTATGCAAATGAATAAATGCACACAAATCAGACATCAAGAATTGTAACATTCAAAAACCAGTAGGAGAGCACTTCAATCTCCCTGGACACTCAATAACAGACTTAAAACCATTCTTAAGACCATTCTTCAACAAAAAAACCTTCAAAAACAGACTTCAATGAGAAACTGTAGAACTGGAATTAATTTGCAAACTTGACACCATCAAATTAGGTCTGAATAAAGACTGGGAGTGGATGGGTCACTACAAAAAGTAATTTTAGCTCTGTTGCTATTCACCCCTTCTTGTCAACTGTTGGGAAAAGGCCACATCCACCCTAATTGTATTAGCCTCATTAGCACTGACCCCCCCAATTTGGTAAGGCAATTCCCATCTTTTCAAGTGCTGTGTATTTATACCTGCCTACTCTATTTTCCACTCGATGAATCTGATGAAGTGGGTTATAGCCCATGAAAGTTTATGCCCAAATAAATTTGTTAATCTCTAAGGTGCCACAAGGACTCCTTGTTGTTTTTTCATGGTAAGACTCTTATACTGATCCAGGAGTTCACATTTGTCCCTGGGTTGGTGAAATCTAATCATGGAACATAGCACCTGTTTGGAGTGTCTGTCCTATTTTTGACAGTTTGCTATGGGATAGGCACTGATGGTCACGAGCCACTCCAGACAGCATGACAACCAGTACTTAAACCAGGAAGTTATGAAGGGGAGCTATTTAACAACACAGACAGCTTACCAGTCTCTGCTTCAGACCCTCTTTGCAATAGACCCTAGTCTCTGGATTCTGACCTTGGTTTGTCCTCAACTTTGCCGATTGCTGTCTGTAACCTGGTACCTGACCTCGAACTCCTGGTAACCTGACCCTGCCTGCCTCATGATGCCTGACTCTTGGTTCACCCTCTGGCAATTCTGGACTCTGACCTCCTGGTACCTGACTTGGCCTGACTCCTGTTCTGACCACTAGGTCTGACTGCCTGCATCCTGGTCATGACAGTCTGGTTCCAACTGGCTGTAGATAACAAGAGCTTCACAATACCCCCGCAAGAGCTTCACAGTGCCCCGACTCTTTGTCTGGGAAGCTCAGCCCTTAAGGGAACAGTCCCTAAAACCATAACCACAATAGTTTTTTGGAAGTTTTTCTGATTGGAAGAAAGAGTGATAGGGATGAGGAAAGCTTAAAATCTATATGACAGGCATTGTATACAGTAGAATTCTTCATTTGAATAACCTTCTATTCTCAACAGGGTTTTTTTTATCTCCCATCCCTCCAGAAGTTAAACAGGGCATTGAAAACTGAATGCCCAATTTTTTTGGCCTGTGGGAAGAACATTAGTCATCAACTTTTCACCTTCCAGCAGCCATGCACTACAAAATGGTCCATTACTGGGTGCACAGCTGTCACCTCTCCATCCTTGAATGTCTGCTTGATACATCTCAGGGGCCAGCATGAAAGAAAAATAACATCTCTTAAGAAGGGTTAGATAGCATCTCTGAATGTTTAAGGATGTTCTGTGATCCAGCATGTTCCATTATTGGAAATGGAGCTCCATAGCTATCATCTCAGCAATTTTTTGGGTTAAGATCTGAGATTAGATCTGACCTTACATTTTTGCTATTGAAGTATTAACAGCCTCTTTTGGCAATCTTGTTGTCTGAAACTGAATCATTTTTTTAGAACTGGTGGGGGTGGACTGGTGGAGCTTTCTTACTCTCACATAGTGAGTTCTGTGTCTGCGTGATGTGGCCTCTTTCTTGGACAGCAGAGAAGTATGCAGGAGCTTGAAACTATGGGTGCAAATTTACATGATGGTAGTGTATTTTAAGAAGTTTATACACAGCAGAGTATAGAGTGATATATATGATATGCATACATACCATGCATGATGAAAAATAAACATAGCGTACATGGCTTGACTCATGGACTACTTATACAAGCTTTGCTAAGGCTAGCAAATTACTTTAAACCCCCTAATTAACTGATGGGATACTTCTATCAGGAGAATTTTAACTGCCTTCTCTCTCCACTAACTAACACTGTATGGAGGGGGATAAGCTTTTTAAGAAGTTCTAGGATTTGAATGGTCTACTCCAAGGTTCTCTCAGTGCCAAATTATCACTGCATCATAGTTACATTGATGACGGTGAAAACAGCAAACACTAGTGGTCAAAAGTAGCACTCACAGTGATAGGCAGAGGTGTTGACGCCGTGGGTGCTCCGGGACTGGAGCATCCATAGGGAAAAAATGGTAGGTGCTGAGCACCCACCAGCAGTGCCTCCCCCATCAGCTCCTCCCCCTGCCTTCAGCACCTTCTGCTCACCAGCGGGCCCCAATGATCAGTGCCTCCCCATTCCTCTCAGCGCCTCTTGCCGCTGTGGATAAGCTGTTCTGTGGCATGCAGGAGGCGCTGGGGAGAGAGAGAGGAGCGAGGGCAGGGCATGCTCAGGAGAGGGTGTGGAACAGGGCGGGAAGAGGCAGGGAAGAGTGAAGGCTTGAGGGGATGGGAGAGGCGGAGTGGGGGTCAAGCACCCCCCGGCACATCAGAAAGTTGGTGCCTCTGGTGGTAAGTGTATGAGCCTGGCAAAAATGGTGATGATGAGGGATATCAAAGATAATTTGGTCTTAATCTCGCTGTGCCTCAGTTTCCATGTCTGTAAAATACTTTCCTGCCTCATAGAGGAGCTGCAAGAATTAAAGAGCAAAATGTTTGAAAAGTGCTGTATATATCCCCAAACTTACCAGAATGCATTGAAAACCTTCATGTGGCTGGGGACCCAAGAACCTCTGTTAATCCAGCACAACAATTTCTATTTTGCCAAAATTATTCAATTTTCCATTAGAAAAAAATCTAAACACAATATTGTGTTTGGATCAATTCAAAATTAAATTGCATCTGCCTTTGATTCCTCGGTGCCTCATGAAAGTTGCTGTTTGCATGTCTCATGCCCTTATTCTTCCTTATGGGCTCGACCCCTTTGCCAGAGCACACCTCCCATGATGCACCGTGGTCTGCCACTGACCAAGGTGTGAGAGAGTCAAATGACTATGGGTGCATCATGGATGATGTAGTCTGACCAGGGAGCCCCATTTTCTGGATTCAGAAGGGAAAAATTCAAAGCATGAAGTAATATCTTTTACTATTTCATGAATTTGTGACAAATATGATGTTTTGCATGAGGTGTAAAATTGGTGCACAAGGTTTAGAGATGGTTGGTTTTGATACATTTCTAGACGGAGTTTTCAGATGTATAAAGGTTCATGCTTAAAGTATTGAAAATGTCACAGTTCAAAAAAGTTATGATGCAGAACATTTGTCTGAATGTTGATGAGGAACATGACTAATAGAAGCAAACTTGATGGTTTTATCTGTGAATATTCATGAATCAACTGTTTTTCAAACTGTTTAATGAGTTCTGCTGTGTCTTTAAATTCAAGTTACAGAAATTAGCAAGAAAGTTAAGACTTCTTTTATGTTGGTTCCTACAGCTGGCACCCTCTAGTGAGAGGTAAATAGAATGGCTAAATTCTGCCAAGAGGACATTTGGTATGAAGTGCAGCTTTGGCTTTATATTTAGGGCAAATGGCAGTTTTAACAATAACTTTATTGGAGCAAAGTTTGACCCTATCACACAGAAAAGTAAAATTCCATAATGGTTGGAGAAAGAATACAAACAAGGGAATGTACTGTGAATTGGAGAACTGCAAGGAAACATGTTTCTGTAGTATTGTTAATTTCACACCTATTACAAAAATCTCTCTTTGCACTTGGCATTCATGATAACATACCAATACATGGATTTCTGTTATTTACTTGAGATCTCTAGGTTTAATATTTGCTGCTTGCAGTGTAGGTTCTATTACTGTAAAACATGTTGAAAAGCTGCCATGGATAGGGTAAGCATGGCTGATTGTTTCTATAGAACCTCCTTTTCTGTGCTAGCAAAACCCTAAATCATACTCCTGTTTTACTAGGCAAAGTAATAGACACACTAACATTTAAAAATGAGGGAGAGAAAACATGACTTCAAAATCCCAAACAGATTTGTTTATTTTACTCTCACCTTTAACCACAAATAGAATTATTCTTTACTCACAAATACAGTAAATCTAACCTTTTAGCTGAGCATTTAGTGGAATGTCTAACCAGTAAGCTTTGCTTATGTTGCAGACAGCTACCCTGAGGAGTGATTTGAATTTAAATGTGATTCCCTTATTAGTTTCTGCTAACTGCAAATATCCCAGGCACTTAATTAAGTGGCTGAGTAATGTCTGAATGCTCACTTCTGCTTGTCATGCAGAACAAAGTGATGTATTTAGATTCCATGCACAATATGAAATTTAATGACACGGGCAACGGTAATTTAGAAAACCTTTTGTTTTTTATTGTCCCTGCATTTGCTTAGGCAATTTCCATCTTTTGTAAGTGCTTGGCTAGTGCAATGTTATAAAGGTTTGTCCAAATACTGGCTCTGGACTGACATTTTCATACTTAAACACATATTCATTAATGTTTGCCATCTAAGTGTGTAATTAATTGCTTGCATCAAAAAAGATTTTTAAAAAGTTTCTTAAGCATAATTTTAAAAACTAAAAAGCAGGCCTCCAATATTATTTTTTACTGGTTATGGCACTTAAACATGCTAATATTAGCTCTAGGAAGGGTCTGAATTAACTAAATAGTGCAGTGTAAGAGGAATGACAAAGAGGAGGGAGAGGTGGAGCAATCGAGCTCTGCTTCTGCAGTTAATGCTTCCTGAAAGCTCCAGTGACTTTCTCTAGTCCCCCAATCTCTTTATAGATTTTATAGTTTATACTCAGTCACCAAATCTCTCTGCTTTTGCCCTGCTGTTCTGTAGTTTGCACATATGTTTCTCCCCAGGGCTATGACATCAATTTTCCCCCATCCTGATTTTTTTCTCTGTTTGCTCTGATATTTTCTCAGGCTCACAGTATCCTCTGTAGACCCATATGCTAAATATATGTGTGTGGTTTTGTAAAAAGCAGAATAGCACATATGTACAGTAATTTGGACAGCTGTTTGACTTGTCAAATTTTCCTGCTATTGTCATGTATAACAAAATAAATTAATGTCCTGCAGTTTTTGCTACTTCATCTCAAGCTCTACATTTTGGCTGCTCCTTTAATTAGAGTTTTAACCACCTCTCATGTCTAGAAACCCTAATTTCAATTGTTTGAGTACTTTTCTCAAGAAATCTTCAGCTACATCCTCAAATGAGTATTCCTGAATAATATCAGATTTGAAACAAACTGCAGGCTCAAATGGCATCTCTTATAAACAAATTGTCCACCAAAGAAAGCTTAAATAAAGTTAATATAGTTCTTCTAAAGTACATGCAGAGCTGAAAGAAAAATAGTCATTGATGAATTTTCATGGTTTTTTCCCCTTAATTGTTTTAGGAGTAATTTTTCACACTATTATTTATATTACAGAAGGACCTATAGCCCACATTTGGGATCAGGGACCCTTGTGTTATGTGTTGCATATGACAGGTTTCAGAGTAACAGCCGTGTTAGTCTGTATTCGCAAAAAGAAAAGGAGTACTTGTGGCACCTTAGAGACTAACCAATTTATTTGAGCATAAGCTTTCGTGAGCTACATCCGCAACATTTCGTGAAATCTATGTGTCCAGTGGTTCAGGGACTGTACACTGCAGGCAGATGCTGGCAGGGCTTAGTGGTTCGAGTGTCCACAATGTTAACCTGTAAAGAGAGACCAGGGCCCGCAGAGGCCTGGAAAGCAGTGCTTGTGTTGACAGAGGGTGCTGGTGTTGGGGAACTGACCCACAGCAGGCACAGACAAGGCTTCCTCATACTAAGGGCACATGTTAGCGAGGTGCCTCACAACCCTGGGTACCACCAGGAAGCGTTACACTCACAAACTTTAATTTTTATGTTGGTTTCTACCATTCATTACTCATTCATATAAAAATGGCACAAGAATGAAGAATATATTGCTGTAAAATTCCATCCAGCTACACAGTGTTACATAATTGATCCCAGGCACATCTCCCTTCTTGCGTATCTCATGCATCATCATAAGCTATGCCTAAACTGTGCAGCTTGTACCAGATTTTTCTACACAAAGCCATTCCCACATTCTTCTGTAGTCATAGCACCAGGTCAATATGTTGTAACCTTGCCCTCCTCTTCTATTACAAGGAATACTTTCAAGCAATAACAGGTACATTTCAAGTGCATATGAAATGAAATCTGCAGCAGAAATATAAGGGTCTATTTGGATCAAAATTCTATTGTCACTGTTTTGGTTGCAGAGTTTCTACAGAACTTGCTTCCTTTGAACCCTGACACTCTTTCTGACGTCAAAAGTTGCTCATTGCTGCTACCCAGACTCTGAACTTTCTTAACTGATTACAAAATGAACCCCAATTCAATGGACAAGGCTAAGAATGAACATTTACAAAGAGAAGGGCCTGAAGGGATGCCTGACAGCACTCCCTGCACTGAATGACTCTTTAAAAGAAGCATGGCTGTTTTTCATTAGATTTGCTCATTCACTGCTAGCTTACAGTTCCAGGTCTTGAATTATCATAATCACAATTAGGTCTGATCAAAAAGTATTGGAGAGATCACAATTTCAGCCTGTCCAGGTTCCTTCCCCACTCTGAACTCTAGGGTACAGATGTGGGGACCTGCATGAAAACCTCCTAAGCTTACTTTTACCAGCTTAGGTTAAAACTTCCCCAAGGTACAAACTATTTTACCCTTTGCCTTTGGACTTCCACTGCCAAACTTTATCTAGGTTCCCAAGAAAGCGTAGTTTGGAAACGTCTTTCCCCCCCAAAATCCTCCCAACTCTTGCACCCCACTTCCTGGGGAAGGTTTGGTAAAAATCCTCACCAATTTGCATAAGTGACCACAGACCCAAACCCTTGGATCTTAGAACAATGAAAAAGCATTCAGTTTTCTTACAAGAAGACTTTTAATAGAAGTAAAAAAGAATCACCTCTGTAAAATCAGGATGTTAAATACCTTACAGGGTAATTAGATTCAAAACATAGAGAATCCCTCTAGGCAAAACCTTAAGTTACAAAAAAGACACACAGACAGGAATATTCATTCTATTCAGCACAGCTATTTTCTCAGTCATTTAAAGAAATCATAATCTAACACATACCTAGCTAGATTACTTACTAAATTCTAAGACTCCATTCCTGTTCTGTCCCGGCAAAAACATCACACAGACAGACACGGACCCTTTGTTTTTCTCCCTCCTCCCAGCTTTTGAAAGTATCTTGTCTCCTCATTGGTCATTTTGGTCAGGTGCCAGCAAGGTTACCTTTAGCTTCTTAACCCTTTACAGGTGAGAGGATTTTTCCTCTGGCCAGGAGGGATTTTAAAGGGGTTTACCCTTCCCTTTATATTTATGACACAGCCCAAAATGGCAAACAATTTTGATCCCATTTCTGTGGATTCCCCCTCCCTCTCCTTTTTCTGACAAGCTGTGGCAACAACCACAAAGTATTGATTTATTTAGTTACAGTTTGACTATAGCTAGGACACTTCACTGCTCTTACAATTGTCTCTTCTACTCAGTACAATTATGTGGGAGGGAGCCAGAAGAAACAGACAATTTATATTTTTTTCTTCTGGCTAATGGGAAAGAGCTTATATGTTCCTTTGTTGAATCACTAAGGTGTAAATAGCTTTGAGCTGATTGTTCCTGAAGAAAGTGTAGACTGAAAAGAAAGAGGCTCTAAGAGTACTTCAGTGCTTTCTCTGTTTAGTCAGATCTTCTGTACTGGAGGTGCTTTGAAGGTTTACCCTTCTAAAGTCACTTTGAGCTATTCCTTTATAGTTCAAATGGTCCACTAATGCCATTGTGGCGTATGTATTACTTTCATCTCACCTAGCACTTGGTGAATGCAATGGGTTTCCTGCATGCACACGGCAAAACGAAAGGTCTTCTTGGTTAGAAAGATGTGGCTACAAATGCCATGTTTTTCTTTCCTCCATGGATGAGTTATTTAATTGCTTAGCTGCTGCCACCCACTGTAAGGTGACATCATTGCCAATTTTCAGAGTAACAGCTGTGTTAGTCTGTATTCGCAAAAAGAAAAGGAGTACTTGTGGCACCTTAGAGACTAACCAGTTTATTTGAGCATGAGCTTTCGTGAGCTACAGCTACATCATGCATCCGATGAAGTGAGCTGTAGCTCACGAAAGCTTATGCTCAAATAAATTGGTTAGTCTCTAAGGTGCCACAAGTACTCCTTTTCTTTTATCATTGCCAATGCTTCAGTAATGCAGAATTAAAGACAGATTTAGAAAAGACGGCACTTACAATAGTATGCAGCTTGCCCAGAAGTCATCAATACATAGTGTCTGAACAATAAAATCTCACCAGCTACTATGCTTGAATATCAGTAGTCAAGACTGACAGAATAATTTCTAGTTGAAAATATCAAACTACGTATGCTCTAAGCTAAATCCTCATCCCCCACCCCGAGTTCTGTGCCAGAATCTCACTCTTCCTGTGGCCCTCTGATGTGCAAGTTCATAATAATGAATACATAATTCATAATAGATAATAAATTATTAAAGGCAGCCATATCTGCAGGTATACATATTGCCTGGACAAGAATCTGTACTGACAAAGCCTGTCCAACAGAGCTGGTCAGAAAAGAGAATTTCCATCCATCTATT
Source organism: Lepidochelys olivacea (assembly GCF_965140295.1). Classification (NCBI taxonomy): domain Eukaryota; kingdom Metazoa; phylum Chordata; order Testudines; family Cheloniidae; genus Lepidochelys; species Lepidochelys olivacea. The sequence continues at coordinate 76,792,032 of NC_140416.1, forward strand.
TTGACACTACCTGAGGAACAAAAATTCCAAAAACATTTGATTTGTATGTGTGATATAGAATCTGATTTACTTAGTGACAATGATATATCCTGTATCATCATTTTTAAACACCAGATTGTAATTTACAAAATGTTCTTTCAGGAATAGCCTCTGAGCATGAGCCTGGGTGGTATCAAAATCAGATCTCACAAGAGAGAGGGGTTAGGGGGAAAGAGACTTTGGTTTCAGTTTTGGAGTGGGGTCCCCAGTTCTTAAATTAATATACTTTATTGCTAAAAGCTAGGTTGTCTTGCACAGCAGCAAAGTTCCAGGAAAAAATAATCAGTATTCTAATAGGTTATATATAAAAAGGGGAGAGGGGGATCTTTTCCTAAGGTTTTAAAATAATTGTATTTCATTTTTACACTAGGGTGGCTTGTGCTCTGGGCCTCCACACATTGTTCTTTATCTCTCCATGAGGAAGAGCAATGAACAGCTGAAGCCTATATGCTGGCCTTATATCAGTGAAGAATCTACCTCCCTTTGGGATCCTCCCTTGGAGGATCAGCATAACATCTCATCCCTCATATTTATAACATATATGTGGTGATTTTATCCATATTATGTAATTATAGACCCATGTGATAAATTTAATTTACATAATATAACTAACTGCCTTCTGCACTCTTCCCACTAATTTTCCTTTGCTAGGTACAAAATTGCAACCCTCTGAGCTGCTGTCAAACAGCTGCCCATTTTTAAAAAAAAATCCTGTCACAAAAGTTGTTTTCCCCACAATTACACTGGTCTGAGGTGCATAAACAATAGTCTGTCTTGAATAGTTTACTAGTGTAAAAGTCAAACATCTCAAAAACTCTGAAGGCTAGAAATGGATGCTCTATTTATACTAGTGGAGAACTGGAAATTGCCCTTTAGAATGGGATAACACAATTTCTGCTATTGCCTAGCAAGTCAAGAAAGACTGGATCTTAAAAAGCATATTATTATGCATAGAAAAGCTATTTGAGATAATTTGTAGAAACATTCTATTTATAGTGTCATTTCAAAGGTACGTATATCTAGACTCATGGTGCTAAGGCAGCTTGGCTTTACAGGCAAATATGAAAAGTAGTGCCAATAAAACGTTTTTAACATCGGAGACATTTCTAAATGTTTTTCAGTAAAATATGAGAAAAATATATACAATGGTATAGTATAGAGGTTTATAGGTATTTGTTTGAGATTACTTGCATAACTCACTCATGGCTTTGCCAATCATAATGCAGTCATTGCAGATTCATGCCAATAAAACTGTTGTACACCACAGTATGTATAATAAAACACTTATAGAAATTGTGTGTTTCAGTTGAGTGCAGCTAGGACCAGCACACAGAAATATCATTTTTGTGAGGAATGTGCAACTCCTTAAAACCCCAAATATTAAAATGTCTAGAAATGAACAGCTATTGGTTCCAGCCAATTTTCCACAGCCATGTATTCTTTCATCGCTATTTACTCATTCTATGACAGGTTTCAGAGTAACAGCCGTGTTAGCCTGTATTCGCAAAAAGAAAAGGAGGACTTGTGGCACCTTAGAGACTAACCAATTTATTTGAGCATAAGCTTTCGTGAGCTACAGCTCACTTCATCGGTGCCACAAGTCCTCCTTTTCTTTTTGCTCATTCTATGTACTCCATCCACCCAACCTTACACTTTACAGGCCAGTTTATATTCATAAACCTTTTAGAATAATTTATGATGATTCTCTTTACAATCATGGCAACAGCTCTGCAAGCGTGTATGGACTGGGACACTGCTGCAGGTAACAGGAAAGGGGGAAAAAAGAGCCAAACAAAATACTGTGTTCTGCCACTTTAAGGCACACATACTTCTGTGCAGAGTATTACTCCATGCTGGATCATTGGGCGTGGGCTTTCTTTAGCCTGTTCCCCCCGGCTCCACCCACCCCAAAACAAGGCTTGGGCTTGCTTTAGCCAGGGGAAAACCAAATGCTCCTTACCTTACAAACAGCCTTCAAGAAAGTCAGTTTCATAGTTCCATCCTGGTCTCAGCCTCCTGTTTCCTGACTCCTTCCCAATGTCATGAGGAAACAGAATTAGACAAAAACTCTGAACCCCTCCTTTGCCCCTTTTCTGCAGACCTTAGAGTGTAAGGGGGTCGACACTGTACCACAAGCCATAGCTGTTAAATATATTTGTAATTCTCACACAAACCTGCTTGCTCTCTCTCTCTCTCTCTCTAAGAATACTAAAGAGCACTAAAAGGCTTTTTGACCAAGCCATTTTGCAAATATAATAAGTGAAAAAATGTGTGTGGAAAATTTCACGTCTAAAATTTCAAGATTTGTTTCTTTTGGGAGAAGATGGGGGGTGGAGGGAGCCTTGGTGTTGAAAATTGATCTTTCAGGATCTGATCCAAAGCCCACCGAATTAAGTAACTGGAAAGATTTCCAGTGACTGCAATGGACTCTAGATTGGGTCCATAATAAAAAGCTAGCCTCACCTTAACTACACACAAACACACACACACACACACACACACACACTTTACTGTGTTGAACTTGAGACCAAAGTGAATAGTAGGTACATTATTTTAGGTTTACTTAGCATTTGGCAAGTAAGTTGCTTTGTGCCAGGGCTTCCTGCTGCTGAATTTACACAGTGGGGATGAGAACCTTGCAGAGATTAATGAGGGATGATCCCTAGTAACTATTCTGAAGAGAACAGCTTTGTTTTCTTACACACACACACAGTAAATCCAGTCCATAGAGCCAACATCATCAGGGACGGAGTCAAGGGGTTGTCTAAAGTTCTGCACTGCAGTGTTGTTTGCTGCAGGAACTGAAAGGGAATATATATTTAAACTCATTTAATCCCTCTCCCCTGTATAAGTAATAGTGCTTGGGTTTCACTTACTTCAATTGCTGTTTTCTTTTTTGAACTAAGAAGTATTTGCAATCATTACAATCAACTAGCGCCCTGGTCCTGGAAACACTTATGCACATGTGTCACTTTACTTACATGAGTAAGATTCAAGTGGCACATGCTTGTTTGCCAGAGATAGGTGTGCAGGTAGCTTACTAGGGCTTTCTTCATTACTTTCAGAATGTTAATAGCTTGATTACATTACTTTGTTCATGCATTTTATTTCATGCATTTTCCATTATTTTAAAAATAATACAAAATCATATCTCCATGAAAAAGCATTCTTGCAGTGCTACCAATGTGAGGCATAGTGGTATAACTTGGATTTGTCATTTCAATAAGTCTGCATGACTGAACCTGCTGAAAATAATGCTCACCATTCTCTTTAATAGGGCTGGTTCTGACTTTTGCTCAGCTTGTTTTTGATAAATGTAAACAAACCCCACACATTTCATTTGCTACAGATATGAGAGTGATAAAAAAAAGTTGTCTTGTGGATAAATAGCTCAGAGACACAACGATTTGTCACAATATGTGAAGCTTCCTTAAGATCACAGCTCTGTTTTCTATTAGGAAATAGCTAGCATTTGTAGAAAGTGCCATTTAAAAGACTATGTAGCTCATGGGGCTGGGGGGGGGCACACAAATATTGCAGTAGGTTGCCTTTAGATAGAGTAACCACCTTTCATGACATTTAATAATGGCCTAAGTGACTATGGAAAGATGTGTGTCAAGCATCTAGGGGGAAAAAAGGCATATGAGTTTTGTGAACTCAATCTGCCATTTTAATCTTACATCAACCAGTCACTATATTTAAAAGACACTGGCTTTCATTTAACATGTGGATGCAGTAGGAAGACACTTCAAATCCCACTGCTATTTCCCCTCCTCTTTGGAAGGTGTAATAGTAAGCCAATATGTGGTTATTCACAAGAAATGACTTTTCCACTCTATTCTGTAGTGGACAAAACAACCTATTTCAAAATAATACAGACTTTGACCCCAACTGAGCTCAAGATCATAGTTTAGTGAAGTGTTGTTTATGTCATAAATTTCTTATACAGACTAACATTTCCTATCTTGACAGGTTTCAGAGTAACAGCCGTGTTAGTCTGTATTCGCAAAAAGAAAAGGAGGACTTGTGGCACCTTAGAGACTAACCAATTTATTTGAGCATAAGCTTTCGTGAGCCTGGAGAGTGGGGTGGGGGGAGGTATTTTTTCATGCTTTGTGTGTATAAAAGATCTTCTACACTTTCCACAGTATGCATCCGATGAAGTGAGCTGTAGCTCACGAAAGCTTATGCTCAAATAAATTGGTTAGTCTCTAAGGTGCCACAAGTACTCCTTTTCTTATTTCCTATCTTGGCTTTGATTCTCAACTTCCATTTCAGAAACCAAATCCATAATCAGTGTAATTTATCCAGATAGATGGAAATTTTGCTTCAATTTCTAGTAATGTTGACATGCAATTATTTGTTTCAAAAGACTCCTAATTTTGAGTGCTAGTCTCCTTTATTTATCAAAATACCTGCTGGTTTTGGTAGAGTCCAAGGCAGCACACTTTTTTTCATTGACTCACAAATGACCTCAGCTGATATTGAAAAAAATACTGGCCACTCTGGGCCATCACCCTAACTCAGTTGGGCCACTCACGAATAGGTTACTATCAGTGATACCAAAGCAGCAGAAACTATCTCCAATAGTTTTTAAGTGCACTGAATTGTAATAGCCAAACTGATTTCACTTCAGATGCTTCAGGATGGACTTGAAATGTCGTCCTGCTGGTGAAAGACTAGCTTTATGAGAATTGACATTTGGTATCAGTGTAAACTGCAGTCTCCCTGGAGCTCCGAGATATTATTACTCAGCCTTTAACCCGATTTTATCAAACCGAATACCAGCTGAACTCCCAAAGACTCACAGAACATAAAATAAGGAGCTTAAAATTTGTCTTAGTTAAGAGGATTAAGGATACATTTGGAATCATTTTTAAAATAACTAGTCAATTATTTATCATTGCTTCATACTGTGCTCTTTGTGGTATCCTTAATCATGACATCAATGTGAACATAATAAGTAATTTAATATATTTTTCATGTAAACGTCTCAACCTCAAGTTTCATACATACACAGAGCAAACTTTATTCACAAGCACTAAAGCAGTGAGACTCCGGCTCAGTTACAATTAAGATAAGAATAGCTGAACTATAAAATTAATAATTAAGTAATAACTCTAAGGTAGCATCTGGTATAGACAGGAATAAAAGTATCCTGGCTCATAAACAAAAATGTGAAGCCAAGTTGTTTTTTATGGAACAAGGTGCATACATTTCAGAGTTCACTGGATCATAAGGGGCTATTACTATTAAAGAACGCGCTGTATCAGATATTTTAATATTTTGGGTTTTTTTGGTTCTTCTAAATAATAGAGTCAATGGTATCTCCTGGCTGATTGACTGTTTATTACATTTGCCCATTAGATGGCCATAAAGGTTGTAAACACTTTTAAGTTTTATTACATAATAATTTTAAATGTTTTACACTTAAAGGTTGGTGGTTTGTAACCTTTATTTTCCTCCTTATCTGTTGTCAATCCAGTTATTGCTTTTATCATGTGTTAGGGACTTAAAACAGACTATGCTGAAGACTGCCAAAAAGCCATCTGTTGGTGAGTAATGTCTGATATATTGTGGAAAATGCAGTTGTATGCCTGCTCCCTCAGCTGAGCTGCCATGATCAGATTACTCCTAACCTGAGTTTGCTGGCTGCCTATAAAGTAGCAGGTTGAATTAAGCTGGTTCTTTTGGTTATAGAATCCCTTAAAAGGGAGAGATCTAGCTATTTAAAAATCTATTATACAGGTTCATCCTTGTGGATCCTTGTAGTTGGATACCATCCATCAAGTGGCAATTTTTATAGAGAGTGCAGTTATTGAAAAATATGGAATTAAGAAAATATTATGTTACACCTTACCTTTAAGGTTGTTAAATAGAAAGAACCTTCAGTCTTCCTAAAGGGGGAGATATCTAACAACACTATAAGTCGATAGGACCATTATCATGAAAATTCTAACAGGATTTTGAAACAGGGCACTCAAAAAATGCCTAAGGAGATGAAGAATTTAACTCTTTGACTTAATTACACTGTAACTGAAGGTTTTGAGCTCTCTAGGCATGGCGGGGTGTGGTCTTAGATATTAGTAATTTTCATTTTCTTTCAAATTTCTAATTATTTAATATAGATTTGGAAAGTCAATGGGGTTTATTCCTGAAGACAAGAAAAACAAACCATTCAGTTCCAGCAAGAGGCTGAGGGGAGCAAAAAGTTATCTGACCTAGGGCACTCAGTCAAAGGTGTAACACAGACAGTAACTAGCACACTAGTTATCATACAAATACAGTTAAAGTAACAGAACAGTTTCTGCTTTCTGAAAACACCAACCTTTTTGCAGGGCTCCACTATTGCACTTTATGTGATAGACACACTTTGTTGTGTAGTTTTTCAAGTGTCAAAATTATCCCTGTTGGACGTCTACATTGTGGTATAGATTAAATGCTCCAGGAGGAGTTCCCATACTTCCTGTACACTCTAGATACTGTTTTTGGTTTCCCATGACACCTTTCCTTCTGTGGTCAGAAACAAAGAAGCCCTGGACAGGTCATTTACAGGCTGCAGCTACACAGAGCAGTAGGGTATGTGTCATTTCATTGCTCTATATAGTTCCTTTTCATAATAAAGGGTTTATCTTGACACCACTCTGCTCATCATAAGATACTACATGAATGGTACCAGGAGTGGTAGGCATATTGTGCTAGAACACCCAATGAGAAGTAACATTGCAACAGCTGCTATAGAGCCCATGCAACTGCAAATAACCCCGCATCAGCCCTGAGACTCAGAGGAAATGCTGAATATGACTGGAAATGGTTCAAATAGCAATTTGAGATTATCTGAAAGCTATAGGGGTCAAACAAACTGGAGAATGACCAACGGATTGCTTTAGTCTTAACAGTGGCAGGCAGCGAAACCCTAGATGTACACAGTACATTCTATACAGATGGTGGTGGAGAAAGAAAGGAAAGTTTTGCAGAAATAATGAAAATGTTTGAAGATTGTTGTGTCCCTAGTGGGGAAAAAACGCTATTTATGAGAGATATAGATTCAGGATGAGAACACAGAATGAAGGCAAAACAATAGAGGAGTTTGTAATAGACTTAAAAGTAAAAGTCAGTCTTGTGAATACGGAATATTAAAAGACTCCCTTATTGAAGAACAGATTGTCCTGGGGTATAACAATTAAAAAAAAAGTACATGAATGGTTACTGAGGGAGACGGATCTGATGCTAGAAAGGGTAATATGTTTATGCCAAGTAGAATAAAGAAATAATTTAAAAAACCTAGAGAAAGGCACAGATTTCATGACAGATTTACCATAGCTAAATCAGCAATGGAAAAGTTCACAGAAATTAAACCGAACAAGGACATAAAAATGGAAAGCAGGAAATAATGTCAGTGATCTGATAACTGGTATGAGTATAGGAAAAGCCCAGCATTCAGACAAATATGTAGAAGCTGTAGGAAGTCTAACCATTATGCTAAAATTAATAGAGAAAGCAGGAAAGTGCAGAAAATGATACTTAAAGTGAAGAGGAAGTGCAGTTTTTAAGAACAATAATGGAGAAGGTTGAAAATTCAAAATATTGGCTAATTAAGGTGTGCATAAATGGCACACATGCAACATACAAGATAGACACTGGGTTACAAGAAAATATAATAACATAAACTGAACTAGAAAGATGTATGGATTATATAAAAGTGGAAGAATCAAAAGTGTCTGTGAAAAACTATAATGGTTGAACAATTCCAATGCTGAGAGAGCACAGTGACACTTAAATACAAAGAAAAAAATATAAAACAGGAATTTGTGGTGGTACAAAGAGGCAAGCAACCAGTCCTGGGCCTACACATGTGAGAAGTACTTGGTCTTGTTAAGGCCTGGTCTACGCTATGAGTTTAGGTCGAATTTAGCAGCATTATCTCAATTTAAGCCTGCACCCATCTGCACAACGAAGCCCTTTTTTTGACTTAAAGGGCTCTTAAATTTGATTTCTTTACTCCACCCCGACAAGGGGATTAGCGCTGTAATCGGCCTTGCTGGGTCAAATTTGGAGTACTGTGGACACAATTCGATGGTATTGGCCTCTGGGAGCTAACCCACGGTGCTCAGTTGTGACCACTCTGGACAGCACTCTCAACTCAAATTCACTGGCCAGGTATACAGGAAAAGGCCCGCGAACTTTTGAATCTCATTTCCTGTTTGGCCAGCGTGGCGAGCCTACCTGCACAGGTCACCATGCAGAGCTCATCATCACAGGAGACCGTGCAGTCCCAGAATCGCCTAAGAGCTCCAGCATGGACCGAACAGGAGGTACAGGATCTGATCGCTGTATGGGGAGATGAATCCATGCTGGCAGAACTCCATTTGAAAACACAAAATGCAAAATATTTGAAAAAATCTCCATGGCATGAAGGCTATAACAAAGAGCTATAACAAAGACCTGCAGCAGTGCTGCGTGAAAATTAAGGAGCTCAGGCAAGCCTACCAAAAAAACAGAGAGGCAAACGGCAGCTCCAGTTCAGAACCCCAGACATGCCACTTCTATGATGAGCTGCATGCCATTCTAGGGCGTACAGCCACCACTACCCCAACCCTGTGCTTTGACTCCATCCAAGGAGTGGCAGGCAACACGGAAGCGGGTTTTGGGGGCGAGGAAGATGACGATGATGAGGAAGTTGTAGATAGCTCACAGCAAGGAAGCGGAGAAATCGATTTCCCCAACAGCCAGGATCTGTTTATCACCCTGGACCTGGACCCAGAACTCCCTGAACGCACCCATGGCAGGCTCCCGGACCCTGAAGGCAGAGAAGGGACCCTGGTGAGTGTACCTTTGTAAATATTATACATGGTTTAAAAGCATGTTTAATTATTAATTTGCCCTGGCATTAGCGGCCAGTACAGTTACTGGAAAAGTCTGTTCATGTGTCTGGGGATGGAACGGAAATCCTCTAGGGACATCTCCATAAAGCTCTCCTGGATGTACTCCCAAAGCCTTTGCAAAAGGTTTCTGGGGAGGGCAGCCTTATTCCGTCCTCCATGGTAGGACACTTTACCATGCCAGGCCAGTAGCACGTAGTCGGGAATCATTGCAAAACAAAGCATTGCAGCATACGGTCCTGGTGTTTGCTGGCATTGAAATAGCATCTGTTCTTTATCTCTCTGTGTTACCCTCAGTGATATCATTCATGGTCATCTGGTTTAAATAGAGTGATTTTAGTAAGTGGACATTCAGCTGTGCCCATTCCTGCTGGGCTGTTTGCCTGTGGCTAAACAGAAAACTTCCCCGCTGTTAGCCACACAGTGGGGAGAGGGGTGAAGCCATCATCCCAGAGAATTGTGTGTGTGTGTGTGTGTGGGGTTAGTTGGGTTTCTGATGCATGTGAACCCGTAAACTGCAGCCCCTCCTTTTAAATTGCCAACCCATTTTTAATGGCCAACCCAACGGCTACTTTGTATGGGAAATGAGGGTGCTGCTATTTGAAACCATTCCCACATGTTATGAAGGTTAAAGAAGCCAAAAGACTGTGGCTTACCATGGCTGCCTGCAAGCCGAATTCTGCTGCCCGACCCTGCGTGAGTGATCTCTCACACCAAACCGGCATACCCTCAATAAGAGGCAAAATGCGACCTTGTAATGAAAGTGCATGCGCTATGTAATGTTAACAGCAAGGTTTACCATGAAAGAATGTAACCATTGTTTTATAAAATGTGTCTTTTTAACTACCACTCTCCCTTTTTTTCCCCTCCACCAGCTGCATATGTTTCTCCTTCCCAGAGGCTAGCGAAGATTAGAAAGCGAAAAAACATACTCGTGATGAAATGTTGTCTGACGTCATGCTGTCCTCCCACACTGACAGAGCACAGCAAAAAAAGGTGGAGGCAGACAATCTCAGAGTGCAGGAAAACACTATATAACCACGAGGAGAGGTGGCGGGCTGAAGATAGTAGGTGGTGTCAGCTTGCTGAAAGAAGGCAGGAGTCAATGCTCAGGCTCCTGGAGGATCAAACTCATATGCTCCAGTGTATGGTTGAGCTGCAGGAAAGGCAGCAGGAGCACAGACCGCCGCTACAGCCCCTGTGTAACCAACCACCCTTCTCCCCAAGTTCCATAGCCTCCTCACCCAGACATCCAAGAATGTGGTGGGGGGGCCTCCGGCCACCCAGCCGCTCCACCCCAGAGGATTGCCTAAGCAACAGAAGGCTGGCATTCAATAAGTTTTAAAGTTTTAACATGCTGTGTGGCCTAGTCCTTCCCTCCTCCACCACCCCTTCTGGGCTACCTTGACAGTTATCCCCCTATTTGTGTGATGAATAAATAAAGAATGCATGAATGTGAAGCAACAATAACTTTATTGCCTCTGCAAGCGGTGATCGAAGGGGGGAGGAGAGGGTGCTTAGCTTAAAGGAAAGTAGAGTGAAACCGGGGCGGGGGGTTTTATCAAGGAGAAACAAACAGAACTTTCACACCGTAGCCTGGCCATTCCTGAAACTAGTTTTCAAAGCTTCTCTGATGCGCACCACACCCTGCTGTACTCTTCTAACTGCCCTGGTGTCTGGCTGCGCATAATCAGCGGCCAGGCGATTTGCCTCAACCTCCCACCTCACCATAAATGTCTCCCCCTTATTCTCAGATATTGTGGAGCACACAGCAAGCAGTAATAACAATGGGAATATTGGTTTCGCTGAGGTCTAACCGAGTCAGTAAACTGTACCAGCGCACTTTTAAATGCCCAAATGCACATTCTATCACCATTCTGCACTTGTGCAGCCTATAGTCGAACAGCTCCTGACTACTGTCCAGGGTACCTGTGTATGGCTTCATGAGTCATGGCATTAAGAGTTAGGCTGGGTCCCCAAGGATAACTATAGGTATTTCAATATCCCCAATGGTTAGTTTCTGGTCTGGAAAGTAAGTCCCTTATTGCAGCTGTTGAAACAGACCAGAGTTCCTGAAGATGCGAGCATCATGTATCTTTCCTGGCCATCTCACGTTGATGTTGGTAAAATGTCCCTTGTGATCCACCAGTGCTTGAAGCACCATTGAAAAGTACCCCTTTCGGTTTATGTACTGGCTGCCTTGGTGCTCCGGTGCCAAGATAGGGATATGGGTTCCATCTATCGCCCCACCACAGTTAGGGAATCCCATTGCAGTAAGCCATCCACTATGACCTGCACATTTCCCAGAGTCACTACCCTTGATATCAGCAGCTTAGTGATAGCATTGGCTACTTGCATCACAGCAGTGCACACAATAGATTTGCTCACTCCAAATTGATTCCTGACTGACCGGAAGCTGTCTGGCATTGCAAGCTTCCACAGGGCTATCGCCACTTGCTTGTGAACTGTGAGGGCTGCTCTTATCTTGGTATTCTTGCACTTCAGGGCAGGGGAAAGCAAGTCACAAAGTTCCATGAAAGTGCCCTTACACATGCGAAAGTTTCGCAGCCATTGGGAATCGTCCCAGACCTGCAACACTATGCAGTCCCACCTCTCTGTGCTTGTTTCCCAGGCCCAGAATAAGCATTCCATGCCATGAACCTGCCCAATTGACACCATGATGTGCACATTGCAGGGGCCCGTACTTTGTGAGAAGTCTATGTCCATGTCCTCATCACTCTCGTCACCATGCTGCAGTTGCCTCCTCCTCACCTGGTTTCACTTTTCTTGCAGGTTATGGTTCTGCATATCCTGCTGGATAACGTGCACAGTGTTTATAGTGCTATAATTGCCGAGGTGATCTGAGCGGGCTCCATGTTCCCAATGCTATGGCATCTGCACTGAAAAAAGGTGCAAAACGATTGTCTGCCTTTGCTCTGACGGAGAGAGGTGTGACTGACAACATGGCTTGCAGGGTTGGCTTACAGGGAATTAAAATAAAAAAAGGGGGTGCATTAAGGAGAAACAGAATGGCCCCCTCAAGGATAGAACTCAAAATCCTGGGTTTAGCAGGCCATTGATTTCATGGAGAGAGGGAGGAAGGGAGGAGAAAATGAATACAAAACAAATCTGGTCTATTTCTTGTTTTGATCCACTTCATCTATCTTTATACATCTTGCTGGCAGCAGATGGTGCAGTACGACTGCTGGCCACTATCATCTCCTGGGTGCTCGGCAGAAGATGGTGCAGTATGACTGCTGGCTACAATCGTCTCCTGGCTGCTCATTAGAAGACGGTGCAGTAGGACTGCCAGCAGCACTGAATCACCATGAGATGAAACTTAAAAGGGAAATGACCTGGCTGAGTCACTCTCATGTTTGCCCAGGCGCCCCGACCAACTTCAGTGAGGTCGGCTAAAATAGCACCCTAGAACATGGCGACAATGGCAACCAGTCATACTGCACTGTCTGCTGCCAAAAGGCAATGAGCTGCTGCTGTGTAGCAATGCAGTACTGGGTCTGCCAGCACCCAAGAGACATACCGTGATGGTAAGCTGAGCGGGCTCCACGCTTGCCGTGGTATGGAATCTGCCAGCAGATCGAGGGATGTGATCGTTCCCCGCTATCTGATATCTTTTATTGTAATATTTTGTCTGATTGTACTTCTCCAGTTTTCTTCATTATCATAGACTCCTTGGCTAGCCTTTGTCTTTGTCCCCTACGTGATAATCAACTATTTACATTGTAGAGGAGCTCAGCAGGTGACTTTCCATATTTAGCCATATAAATCTACAGTTTAATAATGCTAAATATGATTAATAGATTCCAAGTTCAGAAGGGACCACTGTGATCACCTAGTTTGATCTCCTGTATAACTTTCCCCCAAAAAATTGCTAGAGCACATCTTTTTGAAAAAACACCCAATCTTGATTTAAAATTCCTATTGATGGAGAATCCCCCATGACCCTAGGTAAATTGTTCCAATGGTTAATTACCCTTACTGTCAAAAAATATACGGTTTATTTCCAATCAGAATATGTGCAGCTTCAACTTGAATCTATTGGATCATGTTATATCTTTGTTTGCTGCATTGAAGAGCCCAGTATCAAATATTTGTTCTCCATGTAGATACTCACAAATTGTGATCAAGTCATCCTTTAACCATCTCTTTGTTAAATTTAATAGATTGATCTCCTTGATTGCAACACAATAAGGCATGTTTTCTAATCCTTTCATCATTCTCATGGCTCTTCTTTGAACCCTCTCCAACTTATCAACATCCTTCTTGAATTGTGGAAACTAGAGGTAGACACAGAATTCCAACAGTGGTCACACCACTGCCAAATACAGAGGTAAAATAAACTCTCTACTCCTATTTGAGATTTATGCCTCCAAGGATAACAATATATTATTTTGGCCACAGCATAGCACAGGGAGCTTATATACAGCTGATGATCCATCACAACCCCCAAAACTTTTTTTCAGAGTGTCTGCTTCCCAGGACAGAGTACCTCATTCTGTAAGTATGGTGTGCATTCTTTCTTCCTACATGCATATATTTAGTCATATTAAAATGCACATTGTTTGCTTGAGCTCAGCTTACCAAATGACTCTATCCGTGACCTGTCTTCTTCATTATTTACTACTCCTGCAATTTTTACGTTGTCTGCAAACATTATTAGAGATTATTTTATGTTTTCTTCCAGGTGATTGATAAAATTGTTATATAGCATAGGGCCAAGAACTGATTTCCTACCAGAAATACACCCACTCTAATGATGATTCTCTGTTTATGCTTACATTTTGAGACCTATCAGATAGCCAGTTTTGAATCCATTTAATGTGTGCCATATTAAATTTATATCTTTCAGTTTTTTAATTAAAATGCCATGTGGTACCAAGTCAAATGCTTCATAGAAATCTAAGTATATTATATCAATTACCTGTATCAGCAAAACTTGTAATCTCTTAAAAATAAAATAAAATATCTAATTAACTTGACGGGATCTATTTACCATAAACCCATGTTGATTGCATTAGTTATATTACCCTCCTCTAGTTCTTTATTAATCTAGTCTTGTCAGACTGATAGCATGATAATTATCCATGTCATCCAATTTACTCTTTTTAAATATTGGCACAGCATTTCTCCCAGTCTTCTGGAACTCCCCCCTGTGTTTCAGGATATGGATCTTTTCTTACATCAATTGCTTTTTTGAGCAAGTTCTTCACTATATATACACTCCAGATTCAGCTAACCTATTGGCTTGAGGATGGTGTTACTAGATGTCTAATGATGAATGTTGTACATTCTAGCAAAGTCTAGGAATTCCTTATTTTGAATTGTTGTAAGTTGTCGACGATTACTGTTCTTGGAATTCCATGACATGCAAATACAGATTTAATGTGCCTGACAACTGTTGCTGCTGTGGCATCTTTGAGTGTGACTACTTCTGGAAAATTGGTAAAGTAGTAAATTATTACCAGGCAATCAAGTCTTCCCAAGTTGAACATGTCAATTCCAGCTTAGTCCCATGGAATAGTAAGTTGTCTGTGTGGTATCATGGGTTCTTTCTATTGGGAATCTCTGTACTTCTAACATGCTCCACAGCTGATTTCCATTTCTTTCATGTCACTATTCATCTGTAACCACAATACAACACTCTCTAGCTTTCTTTTTTGATTTGGGCATACCCAGGTGCCCTTCATATATTTGTTCCAATATTTTCCTTCTCATTACTGAGGGAACCACAATCTGTTTTCCTTTCAAAAGCACTCTTGAGATCACGGAAAGCTCACTTCTATAATGGGAATAGCCAAGTAGGAAGTGTTGATATTTCAGTCATTTACTTATAGCTTGTATCACTGCTTTCTGCATTTCATCTTTAGCTGTTTCTGTCTCCAAGTCATCCCATCTGCCTCAGATTACAGCATCCAACTCTTTTCTCATTTTCACTTGTATGTTTACTACTTGGTCCAGATCTGCAGGCTGTGTATTGTCGGAAGGAGGATATGATTTTGAGAGTACCATTAATAAGTGACATCTAGGTTTGAACTCCAGGGTCACATCATATTTTTATATTTTCAAAATTAGTTGCTTGTAACATTTGGTGGTGTTTCTCCAAGTCTCTTTTTGTGTATAGCAAACTGGTTTGTTATCAGTTTGTGCTTTGAAGCTACTACAATAAAATCATGACATTGTGTACATCCATGTGTCAGACCTTATGTCTTTTTCAATTTGTGTATACTTCATCTCTGTGGCTGTCATAGCCCTAAATGCATATGATACTGGCAACTAATCAGTTCATGACACTAAAAGTGCTGTTCCCAGTCCTCATTTCGAGACATCTGTGAAGAGTGGGATGATCTAACATACTGGGATGCAATCCAGACCAGTGAGGGGCTGTGTCACCATTGGCTTGCAACCTGGGGTGCTTTGAAATGCCTTACTGTTGTAGCTCCCAACCTGGACTACTCACAAACAGCCTTCCAGCATGCCAGTCACTGCTAGATGTGTTTGTGTAATTGCAGCCTGCCCATCACCCCTGCACCAGTCTTGATTATACTGCAGGGTGACCTCAACACACTTCCAATCCCACATTTTTCTGCAAAAATGTATGTCTTGTACTGCCCAGCCCTCTCCTAGACAGGCAAATATATTAGGACAGTTGTTCCTTTAAGGAAATAATATAAACACAACTTGCCACCCTAAATTGCGGTGCCCAGACACTTCAATGTGAACACACTGGATTAGATAAAACAATAAAACAAGTTTATTAACTACAAAGAGATAGATATTCAGTAAAAGCAATGACACATAAAAGTCAGAAACAATTACAAGAAAATAAAGATAAAATGCCTAGATTAACAAACTATATTAGATTCAAAGCAAAGTTTCTCATCACATGCTTCCAACACCATTTCTGACCAAATTTTCAGGTCAGGACACATCCCCCAGAGTCCAATGGCTGTTTCCTTTGTCTTCTTAGGTGCAATGAGTGAAACGGACAAGGAGAGAGGAAAGGTGTCTCTTAGGGTGTTTGCCCCTCCTTTTCATAGTTTCAGTCCCTCTTTGAAGAGCATTTCTGACTGAGAATCAAGGCACAGGGGGTCTGGGGGAGGAAAGACACCTCCGACTGTTTCTTTGCTAAGATACAGATCTTTTTCCCTGCCCCCCTTTCTTGCCAAAGAATGGCCCATCTGCTTTGTTGACACCTGGCTGGGGCATCAGCTTGCCTTTTGTCTTTAAGAAATCCACCCCTTGGACTTATCAGGGAAACACACTGAGTCATGATTTCAGCTCATGTTCAGTAAAGTTATGACATGATCAGCAAGTTATGAGGATTCAAATGATATCTCACAAGGCATTTTACCTATACAAAGATTATTACAATAGTGTACACGTTGTGAATACTGGGGTACTTTCCGTCACATGCTTGCAAATTTCCAGTGCTCTCCTCAGTCATTCCAAATTTTCAGTTGGGCCAATAGAAATCTGGTGAGGTTCAACAAGGACAAATGCAGAGTCCTGCACTTAGGATGGAAGAATCCCATGCATCGCTACAGACTAGGGACTTAATGGCTAGGAAGCAATTCTGCAGAAAAGGACCTAGAGGTTACAGTGGATGAGAAGCTGGATATGAGTCAACAGTGTGCCCTTGTTGCCAAGAAGGCCAATGGCATTTTGGGATGTATAAGTGGGGGCATTGCCAGCACAGTGAGGGACATGATTATTCCCCTCAATTCGACATTGGTGAGGCCTCATAGAATCATAGAATATCAGGGTTGGAAGGGACCTCAGGAGGTCTAGTCCAACCCCCTGCTCAAAGCAGGACTGATCCCCAAATAAATCATCCCAGCCAGGGCTTCGTCAAGCCTGACCTTAAAAATCTCAAAGGAAGGAGATTCCACCACCTCCCTAGGGAACACATTCCAGTACTTCACCACCCTCGTAGTGAAAAACTTTTTCATAATATCCAATCTAAACCTCCCCCACTGCAACTTGAGACCATTATTCCTCGTTCTGTCATCTGCTACCACTGAGAACAGTCTAGATCCATCCTCTTTGGAACCTCCTTTCAGGTAGTTGAAAGCAGCTATCAAATCCCCCCTCATTCTTTTCTTCCGCAGACTAAACAATCCCAGTTCCCTCAGCCTCTCCTCATAAGTCATGTGTTCCAGTGCCTAATCATTTTTGTTGCCCTCCGCTGGACGCCTTCCATTTTTTCCACATTCTTCTTGTAGTGTGGGGCCCAAAACTGGACACAGTACTCCAGATGAGGCCTCACCAATGACATTGGTGAGACTCAATGAGAATTTGGCAAGATGGGCACGGGCCCATCAAAGCTACAGTGATCAAAGAAAAGTCATTCATACTCAGTCATTACAGATGAATGCAAAATCTTACAAAGGAATTGTAAGCATTTCATCAGGACACCTGACAATTTGGTTGAGAAAAGTGAATTGAGAGCAGCTGTACAAGTTGAAAACAACTTACAAACTGATCGTATTATTGATCATGAGACTGAACAGTCTATTACAGTCAAAGACTTGGGGAAAGAGGGTTTGCAACTCAGTAGATCAGGAAGATTACTGAAAAGCCCCCATGAGACAGTCTGAGACATGCTAGAGTTGTGTTTAAGCAACTCAAAAAGTAAGGTATTATATTTATAATAGTTTGATAGTTTTAATTTAATACTGTTTTAGTTAAGTCAGGAAATTTTAAAAAGTGATCTAAAAAGGGGAAGATGTGGCATAGAGTAAGTCTCCAGGAATTGTAACATGCCACACATCCTGTAAACTCAAAGGGCAGTCTTTGGTTTTCTGAGGCATTTCCTGGTGGAGCAGAAACAAAGAAACCCAGGACAGGGCAGTCATAAGTTGCAGCTACATAGTAAAAGAAAGTTTGTTACCTCATTTCTATACATTAGGTATAGTTCTTTCATGGAAAAGGGCTTATCTTTACACTGATCTCTGCTTGTCAAAAAGATACTACATATATCAGCCTCACTCCCCCAACTTGTAAATAAAGTTTGACTTCTCTGCTAAAGATCGAGATAGATCTTGGCAAGACAAACTTCTGGGAGCGCTGGTGAGAAGCCTTTGGTCATGGGTCATATTAGTACCAATGACTAAGGGAAGCAGAAGAAGTAGTAGTTACATGTCCTAGAAGCTAAATTTAGATTATATGGAAAACACTCAAATTCAGTTCCACTACAAAAACTTTCTCTGAAATGTTTTTGTTTCCAAGTTCAGAGCCAACTGGACTAGGAGAACTGGGCATCAATTTGGGAAGATGGGTTTAAATGCATTAGGCACCAGAGAACTTTGTGGAGTGGGAAGAGGCCATATCAATAGTGATGGGCTCAACCAAGTCATGCTACTGACACAGAGAACTGACAGTGTTTGAGGGATTATTTAAACCAAGAGCTGATGGAAACGCTCATTTTGGACAAAGACTTCTCCTTGGAATATCAGTAAAACAAAAAAACTCTATCTTGTAGTAAAGGATAGGGCAGAAATACAGCTGAACTGGGGAGGGATAGGTTAAGATCACAAGGGTGCATTCCAGAAAAATTACAGGGTGTCATAAAGGAATTAAGCAGCAAGCATACAATCAAAAATAAAAACGGTGTCTATACAATATACAACTGTGAGAAGCTTAAATGAAAACTAGGTGACCTTGATATAATAGACATTTCTGAAAGGTGGTGTAACGGAAAAAAAAATTACCACGGGCTACAATATGTTGACAAAATCTAATAAAACAGTAATAATGGGTGGTTTCAACTGTCCACATTTGAACTGGAAAAATGTTAACATCAGGACAAGGTTTGGAGAAACAATTGCTCCTTGGAATGAGTAGGGCAAACAATTAGATCTATAGCATTCAAGAGAAGAATTTACTTTTGACCTAGCCTTAACACACACAGGAGCTGATTCAAGAAGTACTAAAAAATAGTGAATCGCTATATAAACTTAAAAATATCAATAGATCCCTGTGTGCCTCAGTTTTCCCCTCTGTAAAATGGGGACAATGATACTTATCCTGCTTTGTAAAACCCCTTGAGATCTATAGATAAAAGAGTGTTGTATCAGAGATACACATTATTTAGAAAGAGAGATTATGTTTTAAAACATAAGAGAGCTAATCAAAATGACCCCAAAATCAAAATGAGGAAATGAAAAATTGTTAGTCTCAGCATAGAAACACATCATAGTTAAGTCACAGAAGGGATGCATATTCCTAAATCAAAAAACAAACAAACAAACAAACAAAAAAACAAGCTGGAAGGCAAGTAAAAAAAGAAAACTATGGTTAAATGGCAAAGTGCGTGATAGGAAACTAGTTCAAGTGAATCCAATGACAGTAACCAAAATTATGTTGAGTAAAATGCAAGATAGAAATCAGGAAGACTAAGCTGGACTCTGGAAAGTCATAGCAACAAATATATAAGTACATCAGAAGCAGGAAGCCTGCTAAACAACCAGTGGGGCCCCTGGACAATCGAGATACAAAAGGAGCACTTTTAAAGACAATAAAGTCATCGCAGAGAAACTAAATGAATTCTTTGCTTCAGTCTTCATGGCTGAGGATATTAGGGAGATTCTCAAAACTGAGCCGTCTTTTGTAGGTGACACATCTGAGGAATTGTCACAGATTGAAGTGTCACTAGAGGAGGTTTTGGAATTAATTGAGAAACTTAACAGTAACAAGTCACCAGGACCAGATGGCATTCACCCAAGAGTTCTGAAAGAACTCAAATGTGAAATTGCGGAACTATTAACTATGGTTTATAACCTGTCCTTTAAATCAGCTACTGTACCCAATGACTGGAAGATAGCTAATGTAATGCCAATATTTAAGAAGGGCTCTAGAGGTGATCTAGGCAATTACAGCCTGGTAAGTCTAAATTCAGTACCAGGCAAATTAGTTGAAACAATAGTAAAGAATAAAATTGTCAGACACTTAAAAGAACATAAATTGTTGCGCAAAAGTCAACATGGTTTCTGTAAAGGGAAATCATGTCTTACTAATCTATTAGAGTTCTTTGAGGGGTTCAACAAACATGTGGACAAGGGGGATTCAGTGGACATAGGGTACTTAGATTTCCAGAAAGCCTTTGACAAGGTCCCTCACCAAAGGCTCTTACATAAATTAAGTTGTCATGGGATAAGAGGGAAGATCCTTTCATGGATTGAGAACTGGTTGAAAGACAGGGAACAAAGGGTAGGAATAAATGCTAAATTTTCAGAATGGAGAGGGGTAATTAGTGGTGTTCCCCAAGGGTCAGTCCTAAGACCAATCCTATTCAACTTATTCATAAATGATCTGGAGAAAAGGGTAAACAGTGAGGTGGCAAAGTTTGCAGATGATACTAAACTGCTCAAGATAGTTAAGACCAAAGCAGACGGTGAAGAACTTCAAAAAGATCTCCCAAAACTCAGTGATTGGGCAACAAAATGGCAAATGAAATTTAATGTGGATAAATGTAAAGTAATGCACATTGGAAAAAATGACCCCAACTATACATACAATATGATGGGGGCTAATTTAGCTACAACTAATCAGGAGAAAGATCTTGGAATCATTGTGGATAGTTTCTGAAGATGTCCACGCAGTGTGCAGCTGCACTCAGAAAAGCAAACGGGATGTTAGGAATAATTTAAAAAGGGATAGAGAATAAGACGGAGAATATCTTATTGCCCTTATATAAATCCATGGTACGCCTACATCTTGAATACCGTGTACAGATGTGGTCCCCTCATCTCAAAAAAGACATACTGGCATTAGAAAAGGTTCAGAAAAGGGCAACTAAAATAATTAGGGGTTTGGAACGGGTCCCATATGAGGAGAGATTAAAGAGGCTAGGACTTTTCCACTTGGAAAAGAGGAGACTAAGGGGGGATATGATAGAGGTATATAAAATCATGAGTGGTGTGGAGAAAGTGAATAAGGAAAAGTTATTTACTTGTTCCCATAATATAAGAACTAGGGGACACCAAATGAAGTTAATGGGTAGCATCAAAACAAATAAAAGGAAGTTCTTCTTCACTCAGCGCACAGTCAACCCGTGGAACTCCTTGCCTGAGGAGGTTGTGAAGGCTAGGACTATAACAGGGTTTAAAAGAGAACTGGATAAATTCATGGAGGTTAAGTCCATTAATGGCTATTAGCCAGGATGGGTAAGGAATGGTGTCCCTAGCCTCTGTTAGTTAGAGGATAGAGATGGATGGCAGGAGAGAGATCACTTGATCATTACCTGTTAGGTTCACTCTCTGTGGGGCACCTGGCATTGGCTACTGTCGGTAGACAGGATACTGGGCTGGATGGACCTTTGATCTGACCCAGTATGGCCATTCTTATATTCTTATGTTCTTATCAGCAGTAAAGGGAGCAGAATAAGTAAAAAGAATAAGGACTATGTAGAGAAGCTAAATGATTTATTTGCATTAGTCTTCACCATGGAGAATGTTGTGGAGATACCTATTCCTGACATGTTTTTAATACCTGGAAAGAGTAAGGCATTGTCAGTCATTAATGAATCAAAAGAGGAGGTATTAGAACAAAATGAGAAGATGTGTAGCAACAAATCACCTGGACCAGATGGTGTACATCCAAGGCTTCTGAAGAAATTTAAGAAGGAAGTGGCTGAGTGGCTAAAAGAAAAATTGGTATTTCCCATTAAAGTCACTAATATATGCACTTAGGAAATAATTTAAGACACTTTATGGCCAACATAAACATTGCAAAGTACAAAGATAGGTCCCAGTCCTGCAAGGAGTCCACATCTGTGTAGAATTCCTTGCAGGTTCAGAGTCTTAATGAGGCACCTTAATAGGTGACCTTTAAAGAAAACCACACGTATGATGAACACTCAGACTTATATGGATAAACTTCTGAGCACATATGTGGTCGAAAACATTCCTTTTATTAACTTTATTGCTGAACCAATTTTTTCATACTTGGGGGGATGTACTGCTTAATGACAACTTAAAATGCTATGTTTGACAAGTCAAAAGTCATCCATTTTTGAGTTATTTGTAAGAAAAAAAGAATGTCACGGTATTTTTTTTTCAAAATAAGACATTAAGGGAGAGATTGTCAGAGATGCCAAGGAGTCTTAATCACCCTAGTCCCATTGAAAATCAATTGGAATTGGCACCTAGCCCCCACTTAGGTCTTTGAAAACTCTTCCCCCTTTTTTTTCCATTCTTGCAGAACACAAATATAGTGAAACGGATTTTACATAAACGTTTTTTAAAGAATTTATGTAAGAGAACAAGTAGAGTGGTTTTTTCAGTAAGTTATGAACATGTGAAAACAGAGTTATCAGCTAAACTGTTTTGGAACCTGGGCTGTAACATTCACTACCAGGAGAATGCTATAATGTGTATTCTAGTGAATTACTCCATAGGATATAGAAATGAGGAGACAAGCAACAATCATGATGGTTACTTTCGAAGCTTGCAAACAGTAAGTGATTTAAAATACCATACACATTTTTAAATACAAAAAATTAAAATTGTTCTCAGCCCAGAGTTTTACCCTGCAAAGTCCAGACCACCTTCCCTAAGGAAATTACTGAATAATAATTCAAATAGTAGGATTCAATTGAAAAGTATAAGTTAAAGAAATCCTTCACTGATATAATTTAAATAGAAGATTGAACATTATTTTAACATACCCTCTGCCTAAAATAAATATATTTTGGTCTAGGCATAGGTTTTGATAGCTCCATTTGCTCCTTTTAACATTATAATAATAATAAAATAATAATAATAAATAATAATAATAATACCTAGTCTTTTGGATCCCCATCCTTTCTCAGCCTTGTAAGGAATGGATCAGGGCTGACTCCTCAAAAATAATGCCTTGATCTTTTTGATCCACATTTTATTCAGAAGTAGATTCAGTCAGACCTAGCTCTAGGCATCTGTTGCTGCGGGGCCTCAATAACAAGGATTCCCTCTGTACAACTAAAGCTTGAAGTGGGTATTCCTTTCAAAGTCTCATGGAGGGTGCAAAGGCTGTGTTTTGGGCCAGCCCTAGATTCTGTTGTGATCAAATCCATCTCCATCTGCCCACAGATTTTAAAATTGCGGGGGGGAAATAACACTGAGATACGGAAATTATCTTGGTACAATTTCATGATTGTCTTAATCTGCTGTGTTCTTAGTTTACTATTGCTGTGAGCTCAAATCCAGCATTCATACCTAAGGTGGGTTTTGATTCAGTTATAAGTGGTTCTGCAAAGAGACTAGAAATGCCATTTTTAACCACAGAAAATAAGACCCTAACTGTCTAAACCTACCTATTGTTTTGTTTGGGAGAGACATATTTGCATTTGTTTCTGTTCATTCATTTCCCAGCAGGTGTCTCTATACTGCAGCTTTATTGAAGGAGAAAGAGGCAAAGATTAATTGCATAAAATATAAAAAGAATAAAAAAAGATACAGAAGCACAATAACTGGAGAACTGAGCCTGTCTTGTGACACTCCACAATATCACAAAGAAAACACTGCAGAGAACATCTTTCCATGTGTGTGTGTATGCATGCATGTGTAAAGGATACATATGCTCATGCCAAACCAAAGCATGTTTACTTACCACTAATGCTTGCAAAAGAAGAGGCTAAAAATGACATTTAAAATCAGAGTTTTATGAAAACAGAAGTTACAACTTTTATATACTATAGGTAAAAATCAATAATTTCTTCAACATATATCTGCTGTCTAACAACTGTTGAAATTTATCTTCATCAGCAACTAGAGTAAAACTATTAAAGGCTCATAGTGACAATGTTGCACCCTTTTCTGGGATCATAAATGTGTAGGTTAATGAAGACTGCAGGCAGCTGGAAGAATTGAGAGAGGAAAAGTACAAGTAATAAAAGAAAATTATGGTTATGAATAAGACTTCCAGTTTGTGTTGGCTTGGGGCGGACCAAAGTAACTTCATTTCATTTGCAACCAGATGCAAAAAATTTAACATTTTATCACTTAATTGGCAACATGTAATCTTTTTAGGCAAACAAAATTTATGCTTTGATGGATCCCAGTTGTATTTCTGCACAGATCTAAGTGGAATGCAAAATCCTGACTTTACATATTAAAGGACCAGAATTCTGTTTTGCATTTGATTTCAATTGCAGATTTCATGCACCAGAACACTCTGAGATGAATAACTGATGAAACAGGGAAACATCTGAAATCCCATGTATGATTCACAAACTGGCCTTACAAATTGTAAAGTTGTATTTTAAAATGTATTATAGATCACAGTATCACCATTTCAAGGTGAGTAAAACCTAATACTCTCCAATTTGTGTATTAATCAATAGTTTACTGAGTATTTGATTAATGTTCAGTGAAATATAAGAAGGAACAGATCCAATTAGACCTTTTTCA
This sequence comes from Lepidochelys olivacea, assembly GCF_965140295.1. Classification (NCBI taxonomy): domain Eukaryota; kingdom Metazoa; phylum Chordata; order Testudines; family Cheloniidae; genus Lepidochelys; species Lepidochelys olivacea. Next base: position 76,816,363 of record NC_140416.1, read on the forward strand.
ACAACGAGTTACCAGTGTTAATAGTACCATTGTTATACTAATTTGTATTTTTGGAACACAAACAGGAAATAATACTATACCATACAATGTCACTTGAGGCCATAGTCACATTTATTTTTCTCACCCAAAGAACCCCAGAAATTGATTATAGCCTATGAATCAAATTCCGATCTTAGTGTCAGTGGTGTAAATTCAGCGTAACTCCAATGAAGATGGAATTACACAACTGTCCCTGAGATCCAAATCTGACCTGTAAATGCATCTCTAGAAGAGTAGATAAAGAATACTACCTATTATATTATCACCTCACGTATAGGGCATTGTTTGGATTTTTTTCCTGGCCTTTGTGTTTGCTATTTATGGGTTCCTAATGTTCTGTATTATTATTTATAAGGATTCACCGAAGTTCCAATGAGCACTCAAATGTGAAGTTATTCAGTAGCCTGTGGCCATAAATCACTGTGCTGTTATTAGCATTCTGCTGCCACATTAATTCTTGTACTTAAAACATAGGAGTAGGTAGCAGAACACAATAACTTAATGAGGACCTTGTACTGTTGTTAAATTAAAAATGCAGGTTTAAGAAATAATATCCTACAACAAGAAAAATGCTAGTGATGAAAAGTAAAGTGAAGGGTCTCTGTTGCCCCCCACATCCTTGTAGCTTTCTTTTCCAAACTAGTGCCAATATATCCTTTATGAAGTCTCACCATCTCTGCAACTCTTTAGATTCCAGCCAGGCCTGCTTTTCCTTTCTTGGATTGGGTTACAGGGCCCAACTCCTCTTATACCCACTGCTGGTCTCTTGTTGCTGCTTCATTCAAACTTCCAGAACACAGAATTTGAATCAACAGCAACAGGACCTAAAAAAAGAAGTGGTTAGAGATATTTGGGTCCCATTGATTCTGTGACAGAGAGAGAGGCCTTTGATCTGACTTCCTCCAAAACTGAAAGGTTCGGGAGGTGAGGCAACTTTGAGCCTATTCTCTGAGAAGACATGGCAGGAAAGGGAAGAAGCATACTGAGTCGTGCTGTCTAAAACAGAAGGGCTATTTGGAGTGTGGAAGGATGGCTGTGTTCTGTTGCTGTCTCAAAAAAGAAGTGCAAGGAAAGAGGGGAAAAAAAGCCTTGAGCATCTGAACCCCCATCTTCTACATATCTCTTGTTCCATGAGAAAATTGGGGATGGGGACTCAGCAACTCAGATCTATCCCTCAGATAACAGCTGCCTGGAGTGAGGCATGATGCCACTGGATAGCCACTCCTTAAGATCAAAGGTGGGAGATGGGGGAGCCAGTGGTAGGGTGTTGCTACAGCGAAATGGCCTATGAAAGTATGACTAGCTCTGCTAAGCTTTAACCAAACATTCACATCTCAAGTTGCTTAGTTGATGTCAATTTCTTAACGTTTAGAGGTTCACACATTATTACAGCTTTTGTTCACCTGGATGTATTGTCCTTTTCTTGTTGACTTTCCTTCATCAAAACATGGGAAACCTTCTTAGATCAAATTCCACTCGTCTAAATGATAGCATAGTTCCCAGAATGAGGAACAAGGTTTTCTTTTATTATTTTTCCTTTAAAAAACCCAGAAATGACAAGTTGGTAAAATTAGTTACTATTTATAGCTGTAGAACACAGTACGTGAGTTAGTCTTTTTTAGATGTTTGAAAGAGAGGGTGAGGGGAAAAAACCGAAGAGGGAACTGGTTGTATGGCTGGCTGTAAGGTGTCATTTATACATTGTCTGTGAAGATAGGAGAGTTACTAAATGAACCTGCCTCTTAATAAGTGGCAAAGAGTCCCGTGGCACCTTATAGACTAACAGACTTATTGGAGCCGAAGCTTTCGTGGGTGAATACCCACTTCATCAGATGCATGCAGTGGAAATTTCCAGAAGCAGGTATAAGTATGCAAGCAAGAATCAGGCTAGGGATAACGAGGTTAGTTCAATCAGGGAGGATGAGGCCCTCTTCTAGCGGTTGAGGTGTGAACACCAAGGGAGGAGAAACTGCTTTTGTAGCTGGCTAGCCATTCACAGTCTTTGTTTAATCCTGAGCTGATGGTGTCAAATTTGCAAATGAACTGAAGCTCAGCAGTTTCTCTTTGAAGTCTGGTCCTGAAGTTTTTGTGCTGCAGGGTGGCTACCTTTAAATCTGCTATTGTGTGTCCAGGGAGGTTGAAGTGTTTTTGTATATTGCCATTCCTAATATCTGATTTGTGTCCATTTATTATTTTACGTAGAGACTGTCCAGTTTGGCCGATGTACATAGCAGAGCGGCACTGCTGGCACATGATGGCATATATTACATTGGTGGACGTGCAGATGAATGAACCGGTGATGGTGTGGCTGATCTGGTTAGCTCCTGTGATGGTGTCACTGGGGTAGATATGTGGGCAGAGTTGGTACCGAGGTTTGTTGCATGGATTGGTTCCTGAGTTAGAGTTACTATGGTGCGGTGTGTAGTTGCTGGTGAGAATATGCTTCAGCGTGGTGGGTTGTCTGAGGGCAAGGACTGGCCTGCCTCCCAAGGCCTGTGAAAGTGAGGGATCGTTGTCCGGGATGGGTTGTAGATCACTGATGATGCATTGGGGAGTTTTAGCTGAGGACTGTATGTGATGGCCAGTGGAGTTCTGTTGGTTTCTTTCTTGGGCTTGTCTCGCAGCAGGAGGCTTCTGTACAAGTCTGGCTCTGTTGATCTGTTTCCTTATTTCCTCATGTGGGTATCGTAGTTTTGAGAATACTAGAAGAGGGCCTCATCCTCCCTGATTGAACTAACCTTGTTATCCCTAGCCTGATTCTTGCTTGCATATTTGTACCTGCCTCTGGAAATTTCCACTACATGAATCCGATGAAGTGGGTATTCACCCACGAAAGCTTAGGCTCCAGTACGTCTGTTAGTCTCTAAGGTGCCACAGGACTCTTTGCCACTTTTACAGATCCAGACTAACACAGTTACCCCTCTGATATTATTGCCTCTTAATAGTTTGCCTGTTGCTGTATACCAATCAAAGGTGGAGATTTATTTATGTGGTAATGCCACTGCAAACATTATAGGCCCCCAATTCAACAACGGACTTATGTACATGCCAAATAAATGGAACTTGAGTGCTTGAAGCCCAGTAAGTGCTGACGTGCTTTGCTGAGTCAGGGCCATAGTTACAGGGATTGTATCAATTTGCATAGATTACTCCAAATTTTAGCTTTTTTAAGGGAAAGTAAATCACACAAACATTTTTTTAAAAGGACTATTATTGGTTTCTGAGCATCTAGTCTTAAAAAAAATAAAAAGAAAGAAAAAGGCAGCTAAATTCTGCCCCTGAACACATTCCTGCCTAAGGAACAATAGCCACACGCTGTAAATGATACTGTTGATTTATGGGCCTCAAACTCAGGTCCATGGGGGCAGCCACACTTCAACCTTCCCTTGGGCAGCCTGCTGACAACGCCTGAGCCAGGAACCATGCATCCTGGGACCTCACCTTCTGAATTGCCTGCAAAACGCATGCAAGCCCATCTGACTCATCAGTGGCTGACCCCAAAGAAGAAGAACGGCACCACCGGCACCATCTGTGCTTCTCCTGCAGTGAGTGTGGCCATGCCATCTCAACTTGCCTCACACAAACCCTGTGGACCTTTGGGAAACGAACTGATTCAAACACACTCGGGGGAATTGGCCTGGTCCCTGAGGGAAAAGAATTTCTCTGTATCCTGCTCCTCACTGAGACGAACCCCAAGCCCCAACCAAGGGCTTCCCATTTGCAGGTGACTATCTGGCTGCATATCCCTCTCCAACAGGCCCTCATTGATTTGGGAGCAGTGGACAATTTTATGGATGCAGCTACAATTCAAGCCCTCCAGATTTCCCTGCAACAAAAGTCTACGCCAGACATGATTGAAACTATTAATGGTTCCCCACTGTCTTCAGGTCCAGTTGTGGAGGAGATTGTCCCCCTGCAGGTCATTAATTAGGGACACAGAGAGATCATTGGATTTGGCATGATCCATTCCCCACATTTTCCCCTGATCCTTGGCATCTTCTGGCTAACCCTTCATGACCCCCTCATTAAGTGGCGAGAATAGAAGGCCGCTTTCCTGTCAAAATTCTGTTGACAGCATGGCCAGGGATCAGTGAGTGTTGTACCCAGGCCCAAGAAAGTCCAAGCAGGTTTAGTCGCTTGTATTGAAATAACTATGAAACTCTGCCCCCCCCCCCCCAAGTACTGTGACTATGCTGACATCTTCAAAAAGAAGAATGCAGAAAGACTCCCCCCCACATCGGGACTATGACTGCCTCATAGAACTCCAGCCAGAGGTGAAGATTCCATTTGGGCTGATCTATGGAATGTCAGAGCCTGAAGTGATGACATTACGAGAATACCTCCACGAAAACCTGGCATGGGATTCATCAACAAGTCAACCTCACCATCCAGTGCCCCGTCTCTGCATCAATTACCAAGCTGTAAACCAGATAACAATCATTACCTGCTACTCCAGTTCCTGAGTTGTTGGATCATGTGAGGGCTGCCCACATATTCACTAATCTGGATCTCCAGGGATTTTACAATCTTGTCCAGATCGGATATGGGGACAAAAGGAAGATTGCCTTTCAAACCCATTATGGCCACTTTGAATATTTAGGCATTCTATTCAGATTGACTAATGCCCCAGCAATATGCTAGCACTTCATTAACAATGTGCTGCAAGACTGACTAGAACAGTTTGTATTGGTATACCTAGATGATATATTGATCTTCTTGGATGATCTGGACCAACACACCACTCATGTCTGCACAGTCCTGGAAAGACTGACAATACAGTCTCAGCTAAACTCAAAAAGCATGTGCTCCATTAGACCTCGATTGAGTTCCTGGGTTTCATCCTGTCCCTGGAAGGAATCAAAATGGACTCGCACAAGGTATAGCTCTGATCCATGAGACTCCAGTCTGGAACTAGCCCACATTCTCAATTTCTGTAACTTCCTCAGTGCAACCCACCACCAGGGCTTGCTCATGCTCATTTACTCTGCCTCTGTCTCTAAAATTCCACTTGACATGATGGCCGTAATCGACAGATAACCACACAGTACCTGGGAGGGGATCACGTTCATCAGAGAGAAAAGGAGTACTTGTGGCACCTTAGAGACTAACCAATTTATTTGAGCATGAGCTTTCATGAGCTACAGCTCACTTCATCGGATGCCCCATCTTGGCCCTGGTGGAGGCCATTTCCTTGGACTTTGTGGTAGAAATAACAGAATCCAGTGGCTTCATGACCATCCCAACAATGGTGGATCGCTTTTAAAAAATGGCCCACTTCATTCCCTGCATGGCTCTACCCTCTGCAGGGGAGACTGCCTGGCTCTGAATAAACAATGTAGTCCATTTTCATGTCCTTCCCAGATCATACCACCTCTGACCGGGAACCCAAGTTCACTGTCCACTTCTGGCACACAGCCCTACATCTGTTAGGGGTCTCTGTGCCCCTGTCCTGCCTACCATCTTTAGTTGAATGACCAAATGGAAAAAATCAAACAGATCTTAGCGCAATACCTACAGTGCTACAGCAGCCATCACCAGGACGACTGGTCTGCACTATCACCATATTCTGAGTTCTCATATAATAATGCAGACCATGCATCAATGGGCCACAACCCCTTCTTTGTTAACTATAGGAACCACCCCAGGTTTCACCCACAACTACCGACATCCTCCCCCAACCCATTGGTTTTGGGCCTAGTACACCATATCCATCACATCTCAGCAGAGGTGACGGGACACCTTGAGAAGGTAAAAGGAGGACTACAAAAACCATGTGGACAAGCATCGCAAACAAGCCCCGACCTACTCTTTAGGACAAAAGGTACGGCCTTCTACAGAACACCTTGTCACAGGCAGATCCTCTTGGAAATCAGGTCATCAGTTCTTTGGCCCATATCAGATTCAGTGACAAATCAATAGGTTCACTGGCTCTCTTGAGCTCGTAGAGACCACCCCAATTTCCATGTCTCACTCCTAAAACCCTATGCTGAGATCACATTTCCCCATAGAGCTCAATTACTGCTCCCACCAGTGCAAGTACAAGGTCAGGAGGAAATTTATTCCAAGGCCAAGCGAGGTAAATTGTGGCACCTCATTCACTGGAAAAGTTATGGCCCTGAGGAACACACTTAGGAGCCAGAGGAGAATGTCCATGCATGAGGCCAGATGCGCTGAATCCGAGAGTGCTAAAGGAGTTGGCAGATGTGATTGCAGAGCCATTGGCCATTATCTTTGAAAACTCATGGTGATCACGGGAGGTCCTGGACGACTGGAAAAAGGCTAATGTAGTGCACACCTTTAAAAAAGGGAAGGAGGAGGATCTGGGAAACTACAGGCCAGTCAGCCTCACCTCAGTCCCTGGAAAAATCATGGAGCAGGAACCAATTCTGAAGCACTTAGAGGAGAGGAAAGTGATCAGGAACAGTCAGCATGGATTCACCAAGTGCAAATCATGCCTGACTAAACTAATTGCCTTCTATGATGAGATAACTGGCTCTGTGGATGTGGGGAAAACAGTGGATGTGTTATTCCTTGACTTTAGCAAAGCTTTTGATATGGTCTCCCACAGTATTCTTGCCAGCAAGTTAAAGAAGTATGGGCTGGATGAATGGACTATAAGGTGGATAGAAAGCTGGCTAGATTGTCAGGCTCAATGGGTAGTGATCAATGGCTTCATGTTTACTTGGCAGACAGTATCAAGCAGAGTGCCCCAAGGGTTGCTCCTGGGTGGTTTTGTTCAATATCTTAATTAATGATCTGGAGGATGGCGTGGGTTGCACCTTCTCCAGGTTTGCAGATGACACAAAACTGGGAGGAGAGGTAGATAGGCTGGAGAGTAGGGATAGGATACAGAGGGACCTAGATAAATTAGAGGATTGGGCCAAAATAAATCTGATGAGGTTCAACAAGGACAAGTGCAGAGTCCTGCACTTAGGATGGAAGAATCCCATGCACCATTACAGATTAGAGACCGAATGGCTAGGCAGAAGTTCTGCAGAAAAGGACCTAGGGGTTACGGTGGACAGGAAGCTGGATATGAGTCAACAGTATGCCCTTGTTGCCAGGAAGGCCAATGGCATTTTGGGATGTATAAGTAGGGGCATTGCCAGCAGATCGAGGGACGTGATCATTCCCCTCTATTCGACACTGCTGAAGCCTCATCTGGAGTACTGTGTCCAGTTTTGGGCCCCACACTACAAGAAGGATGTAAAAAAAATGGAAAGTGTTCAGCAGAGAGCAACAAAAATGATTAGGGGACTGGAACACATGACTTATGAAGAAAGGTTGAGGGAACTGGAATTGTTTAGTCTGCAGAAGAGAAGAATGAGGTGGGGATTTGATAGCTGCTTTCAACTACCTGAAAGTTGTTACAATTCCTGGAGACTTACTCTATGCCACATCTTCCCCTTTTTAGATCACTTTTTAAAATTTCCTGACTTAATTAAAACAGTATTAAAATAAAACTATCATACTATTATAAATATAATACCTTACTTTTTGAGTTGCTTAAACACAACTGTAACATGTCTCAGACTGTCTCATGGGGGCTTTTCAGTAATCTTCCTGATCTACTGAGTTGCAAACCCTCTTTTCCCAAGTCTTTGACTGTAATAGACTGTTCAGTCTCATGATCAATAATACAGTCAGTTTGTAAATTGTTTTCAACTTGTACATCTGCTCTCAATTCACTTTTCTCAACCAAATTGTCAGGTGTCCTGATGAAATGCTTACAATTCCTTTGTAAGATTTTGCATTCATCTGTGATGACTGAGTATGAATGAGGTGACTTTTCTTTGATCACTGTAGCTTTGATGGGCCAGTGCCCATCTTGCCAAATTCTCATTGAGTCTCACCAATGTCATTGGTGAGGCCTCATCTGGAGTACTGTGTCCAGTTTTGGGCCCCACACTACAAGAAGGATGTGGAAAAAATGGAAGGCGTCCAGCGGAGGGCAACAAAAATGATTAGGCACTGGAACACATGACTTATGAGGAGAGGCTGAGGGAACTGGGATTGTTTAGTCTGCGGAAGAAAAGAATGAGGGGGGATTTGATAGCTGCTTTCAACTACCGGAAAGGGGGTTCCAAAGAGGATGGATCTAGACTGTTCTCAAGTAATGGTCTCAAGTTGCAGTGGGGGAGGTTTAGGTTGAATAATAGGAAAAACTTTTTCACTAGGAGGGTGGTGAAGCGCTGGAATGCGTTACCTAGGGAGGTGGTAGAATCTTCTTCCTTTGAGGTTTTTAAGATCAAACTTGACGAAGCCCTGGCTGGGATGATTTAGTTGGGGATTGGTCCTGCTTTGAGCAGGGGGTTGGACTAGATGACCTCCTGAGGTCCCTTCCAACCCTGATATTCTATGATTCTATGATTCACGCTCTTGCCTTGGTTCAGGTTTTTAATAGGAGCCATCCTAAGAAATCTGAATCAATGCCACCCAGAGACCACTGGGGGGGGAGGTGATGTCATGACATATGGGCCTTGAACCTGGGTCCAGAGGAGCAGCCACACTTCAACCCTCCACTTGTTGGCCTGCTGTTAACTCTGGACTCAGGACCCATGAAGCCCAGCTCCAGTTTGATACTCTGCCCCTGATGTCCCATTGATAAAGACCCAAAGCAGCTGATTGGGCCGCTGGCCCAACATAGCCAGAAACAGGCTCAGGAAGCTGTCTGAACAACTGTGATACACCCTGCTCTGTACTGTGTACCTTGTGACTCCTGCTCCTCTGGCTTGACTTCCTGGCATCCTTACCTGGTTTGGCTCCTGATGTCTGACTTCTGGTTCTAATTTCTGGTTTTTCTCCTGCCTCTGACCCCCTGGTATCCTGTCCCAGCCTGACTCTGGTTACCAACTTGTTCTGATCTCTGGTTTGTCTCCTGCTTCTGATCTCCCCGTATCCTGACCCAGCTGATTTTTGATTCATGACTGGCCTCCAGCTCTGACAATTAAGTCTGGCTGCCTACGACCTGGCCATGACAGATGCTGACCGTGTTGTGGACTGTTACTGCCATTGCCTTCGTCCTGTCATAGTCAATTGGGGGTATGAACAGCTATCCAGCACACCTTCCAGTGCTACTAACCCTAAAGCCAAGGAAGGGTACCATGCATAGAGGTCAACTAAACCAACAATGTAACTATTGCACATTCCTTTGTGTTGATGAACTAGAGGGGACAATATGGGATGGAATGACTGGCAAGACAATTGCCACATATAATCTACCATCCCGTGCTGTCTCACAGGAGTGCTCTCCTTTGCCTCAGTGGCTGTGTGAATGATTGAGATGGTGCATTTCCTTTTGTCAGAACATAACAGTCTTGTTCTGTCTTGCTGGGGAAAGAGCATGTGGTGATGCAGGGTGCCGATTGACAGTGCATACTAACAAGCAGACCAGGGGACACTTGACCTGTTTGCATTGAATGACACACACAATCACTATAAAAGGTAACACTGAACCAGACACCTTCCAGAATTGCTTATCTGTCTGACTCCTGACTACTGGCTGACACAAATCCTGCTTCTGGTGCTGTGTGAATAGCAACACATTGGAGTTATAACATTGTGGCAACATGGGTACAAAATGGCACCAAGGATGATAGTTTTATCATTGTGTTGACTGGGATACCTGTACCTGTGATTGTGGGGAGTTATGTACACTCCATTGTGTTTGAGTAACATAATGGTATACTGCAAATATATAAACCCTAGGAATTATGTTAAATGCAAAATTCTCCAAGGTGGAGGGTATGCCCATATTTGACAGAGTTTCTCACTTGTAAGTCACGCCCATGGTCACATAAACCTGCATTATGACATATATACTGAATATTTCTACACTCCTTTTACTTTGCACATGAACGATGACAGTGCATTTTTCACATGCAGCTTTTGCACCCTGGGAGAAGAAAAGGAGAACTTCTGCTTTGAGTCTTAAAATGGGTATTAGATATATCAGGGGTTCTCAAACTTCATTGTACTGCAACCCCCTTCTGACAAAAAAAATTACTTCATGACCCCAGGAGGAGGGAGCAAAGCCTAAGCCCTGCCGCTCCAGGTGTGAGGGCCAAAGTCAAACCCCTGGGCAGTGGAGGTGGGGTGAGTGCAAAGCTGAAGCCCTTGGGCTTTGGCTTCAGCCCTGGGCAGTGGGGCTCGGGCTTCAGCCCCAGGCCTGAGCAAGTCTAAGCCAGCCCTGGCCACCCCATTAAAACAGGGTCACCACCCACTTTGGGGGTTCCGACCCACAGATTGAGAACCACTGATATATACTGAACAGATGATAGATGGGGGTACATATAAAGACAAACAGATAGTATCTTCCAAAACAAGGATACTGCATGGGATTTACCTTCTTTTAACTGCCATTGAAATTCAATATAAATTGGCCAACTGACTCCTTTAGGCTGCTTTGAAATCTCAGCCAGTACATATTAGGTATTAAATAGATTGACAATGTCTCTTTAATGCTTGTTTGATAGTCTTGGTCAAGAACCTGAGGGCAAGAAACTGCTTATCCTATGTGGATGCTCATAAAACTACTATGATAGGAAGCTGCTCAGAGTTGAACCATGCCACATCTCATAAAGAAACACCTCCAAGCACACAACCTTTTGCCATTTATTTGCTTGGTGATCTGGGATGGGGAGGTATATTGGACTCCTGAAGAAGTCTGAACCTAGAAAAATATACTAGAAATCAAACAATTGATCTGGCTGGAATTGTAAACTGCCCAAAGTAGAGAAAGCTACTGAAGTAAAAGTTAATGTTTAGAACAAGATTACAACATCACCCTTTTTTTTCTGAATGGAATTGGGCATTGGAGGCGAGCCCAAGGCTTGATTGTATGTGACAGTGACAAAGATGGAGATGGGAAGAGAGGATGTGAATGTGTGAGTTGAGGGGCATGAAGTGAGTTTAACATTGGAGGGGAATGTATCATAAGTACGAAATATTTCAAAACAACACTTTGAAGGGTTTTCTTTAAACTTTTCAGAGGCATGGAAACTGGAGAAAGAACAGGAGCTAGCTGGAGGATAAATACAGAAGATAAGCCTGCTGAAAAATAAAGTATCCTCTCTGTGTAGCAACTATGTGGGAACCCTTTAAAATCTAGCTGAGTGTATCACATATAAAAATTAAACTGTTCAAAATACCATTTATATCACCATACATTGCTACTGCTGTTAGCTGGTTATGCTACATAGTAGCTGCTCTACTGCGTATGGTAGGTTTGTACACTAAGGAGCGTTATTAACAAAACACCTGTGAATATTTCTTAACAAAGGATCCCAAAGTGCTTTTCAGTTACATATTTAGGGATCAATTTACCCACAACTGAAATACAGGCATTACTGCGGTAGAACCCAGTAACCATCTAACAGGGCCTCGCTGGGGCAGGAATGAAGGACATGGACAACTGGAACTACAAGTGTATTTATTTAAGGGAAATGCAATTGCCAATGAGACCAGGGCTAACTCTCATGTCAGTTGGAGGACTGACTCAGCAGAAACAGAACACAGTTACAATCAACCAGAATTTTCCTCAAAAGAAAATGCTGGGGGAGGGGAGGAGGGGTGGAAGTGGGGAAGAAATCAACCAACCAACCAAAAAAAAAAAAATCCTGGAACACAGAAATAAGGAGCAACAGAATATATCTCCAGCCTTGGATTCTATGCTATGCTTTGAGCCTGAATGTACAGCCCTAATTTTCCACAGACTAATTTTCCCCTCTCTGTTTCCCAAGCCTCAATTTATACTCTTTCTCCTGAGCACCTGTGCCAAGGGAAAAGGAAGATCAGCTGAGGGACCAGACAGTGCACTGCTAACATGAACTGACCCAGCTCTTGAAAAAAGCACCTTTGGAGGATTAAAGGGACATTGTCAGGTTGATGTAGCACTAAAAAGTAGGTGTTGTATAAGCTAGTCTTTAGAAAACCTAAAATCAATACAATTTTGTATTTTTAAAAAATTCTAAGGAAAACAGTGTTTCTATATTAGCGCATCAGAACCAGAAAATCAAAATAGCAGATCAGTTTTCTTTTTAAACGGAATGAAATGCAGAGGACATAAGAAGCAGGATATTCTTTTCAGTTCAAAATAGTCTCACGTCCACATCTAGCCTACTATGCAGGCTTCACTATTTCTTCCTCACTTGGTAAGTGGTGTTTATCTCCCCAACACCTTAGCTCTTTTTTATCCTCTTCTGGTTTTGATCTTTGGCTCTTCCTCTCTTCCTAATCCCTTAACTTAATCCACTGCAACTTCCGTTTTTATGGTGATTCTCCTTAAGAACCTGCCATTTCCCTGCTTCAGTCTTTATCTGTGGACCACCTTTTCCACCCACTATCAGATAGTCACTCCGTGGAGCTGACTTCTCACTAATCAAGTTCTCTCTGTCTGGTAACCGCCAGATTTCCTTGAACATTTCAAATTCTTGCCCTGCAGCCAATCCTTCCAGCTGGCTCTTCCATGATCTCCTATCTATTAACATGCCAACAGAGTGGAGTAAACAATTTGCTGTGAAAAATACATTAGGCAGAACCTATCCCCTTTTAACTATCCACTAATTATCTACAAATAGAATACAAATTTTACAAATGTTATCTATTTATAGTTCTTTGGCCTCCCTGATATGCATATTTTGCCCTTTGGTCTATCAAGAGTGCTGTTGTGAAATTATCTTCCTTGCATTTTACTTAGACCATATCACTCCCTTTCTGAATCCCTCTCCTTGTTTGTCTTCACCTTCAAAGCTGTAGGCAACTTTACCTTACCCTACATCTTGGATCTCATCTATTGTACTGTACTGTCCACCCTTTGTGCAGTCTCCACCCAACCCCAGTTCCCTACACATGGAACTACCTCTCAGATCCAGCAGCCTCCTCACTCAAATCTCTTCTGAAGACCAATTTTTTTCCATGTAACACACAAACACTAGCCAAAGTAGAATACCCTGCTGCACATACTAAGCATACACTGGAGATGTAGCAATTTAGCCCAGAATAAACAAATAACTGAAACATTAAAAAGTTAACTCATTTTGAATCCTCCTGTACATCTTGTCTTCAGTGTGCCTGGCTTTTAAATTGGCAGCAGCTGTCCTTAATTTGTGTCATTTACAGCACTAAGCAAATTGCTTGTACATAATAAATAAATGATAGAGGGTATTAGAAAAACAAGTAAAGAAATTTGTTTTAAAATGTCTAGTTATAGATACAGTGTTTGATATAGATAATAGCCCACTAATGACCACAAAAGGGGTCCGGACTTCAATTCAGATTTATGCCTCATCCATTCCAGTAGCATATTACCACCACTCCATGCTGAGGTGTTGATTCAGTATTGACTCAATTCTACTGATTGTAGGCGTTTAAAAACAAAAGAGTAGCATATTATCCCATATCTTCCCATATCTTCAATTTCAAAGGAAATCAAATCACTTCACAAAACTGTGGATGAGACATAGGTTTAAATGGGACACAGGTTTAAATTCAGAATACTTCCACTGACTCCAAGAGAGCTAAAAGTTACTTTGGATTTATGGAGGGAAGAATTGGATACAGGGCCTGATCCAAAAATCCATTTAAGTCAATAGGAACTTTTGATTGTATTGACATTAGTCAAACTTTGGATCAAGTTCATAAAGGGTAATCATTCATGAACTGTTGGACTATAGCTCTCTCCTTTTATCTCTTTCTTTCACATATTCTTATCGCTTTTCTTTCACAGTGGCAATGCTGATTAATGTTTTGGCAATGTTAATGAATGCAAATGGTTGAGTATTTGATTCAAATTCAGGTCCAAGTAAACACCCAACTTGAATTTTTGTGACAAATTGGAGTTCAATGTCCTGCCGGCTTACTCACCAGCACAAGCAAACTGCAATGTCTGCATTGGTTACTTGTATTTTAACTCTGGCTCATCTGCTGAGGAGAATAGATTGACTTGGCATCAGAAACTAATCCATTTGAGATTATTTTAAAGGTTTGATATTTTTAAACAAAGTATCATAGGAAAAGTCTATTGCTTTTATCAAAGCATATGTTTGAAGGCTATGGGCAAGTCAAGGATGAAGACTTTCTGTCGAGATGGTGTTTTGTGTTTTGCACGTAGTGCTTTGACAGCTCTGTTGAAGAGGAAGAACTTGAGCAAAAAACCCTGAAAGATAACCTCATACATTTACTGTGAAAAGGCTGGAACAATGCTAACACTCAGAGAGTTGAGGGGGAGAACCAGCATGAGGTTTCGTGGGAGAATAGCTTTTTTGATAATAGACATAATGGGGCAGTTATTATCTACCAAGGAAGTGTCAGGCTTACAGCACAATAAAAGAAAGGTGCAAGGTTCAGATCATCTCCTCAAGTTTCTGTAGGTGTAAAAATAGTTTTGCCACATTCACTATGTTCTCCTCTCAACGTGGAGTGAATGATTATCTTTCCAATAAGATGGACTCCAGCAACCAGTGACTTGTTACTAGGCATGGAACGATCACATTTGCAACAGCTCCTAGCTGGAAGTAATCATAAGCAGGCTATTTCCAACTTTAAAAGAGGTATGCATGTTAAGTTTTTAGTTTTGGAAGTGTCCCAAACACATTTCCTTTCTGCACCCTGACATAATATACATTCCTAATAACTAGTGTCTGCAGAGGCCCTCATCCAAATCCATTTGCATCAATGGGAGTGACATGGTTGTTGGGCCATCCAGGAGTGTGAGTCATATCGTTATCTTCTCCCTCCAGCAAGTCTTGTGTGTGGTAGCTGCATGTCAGATCTCTAACACTATCAGCCTTTCAGCTACTCAGGCACCCTTCGCTGGGCTATACAAGCCCTAACTTTGCCTTGCAGGTTAACAGTAGGTGCACCCCAATTCCTGAGTCTGTTTGAATCATTCCCCTGTGATATCCAGCCCCTGCCACCGGCTACTCTCAGAAATCCCTGATCCTTTTCCCCCAAAGGAGTTGTGTGTCACAGTTTATCAGTTTTACCTTAAACCTCCACTCCTATAAACCACACTGCACATGCAAGCACTTAAAACAAAAGTAGGTTTAAGAAAAATATTTAACTAGAAACAAGAGAGTTGTGGAAACAAATGGTTACAATATGAGACAAAATAATAAAACATGAACCTGGGTCTATTCTAATGAAAGTTAACTTTCCTATGTAATAAAGTAGATTCCCACCTCACCCCCTGCACCAAAATAAATTCAGTCTGTTGCAGATGGTTGGTTTCACAGGAACCAGGATCCAAATGTCACCCCCCCCCCCACTCTGGATTATATTGAAAGCAGCCTACCATTTCTATTCACAGATAGGGCAAACCCCTGTCTTATTGTAAAATTTCTTTTTTAACCTTAAGTGTTTTCGATTGTTTGTCATTGCTCTGATGGTTTCTCATTCAAAAACTTAGTATTGTTCACAGCTAAACAATGGAGCCTTGCACTGCATCACCAGCCAAACAGGGTGGAGTGAAAACTCCCCCTTGCCTGAAACTGTCTCAATGATGGCCCAGTCTCCCGATGTCTGATTTCTACTCCAATTCCACAAGGCATACTTTCAATATAAATATCTTATTCCTTAAATATTATAAATAATATTAACATGCATTCCAACATGCTTATGAATCTTGACAAGTTAGGGGCTTTCTGTAGGTATGCTATTCTTTACGGATAAATATCCTGTAAAACGTGTTTAGTGCAGTAAGAGTGTCAGGTGTGAGGTGAGAGATGTTTGCAAAGAACATGGGACTCTTTGCTAAAGGGTCTCTGTGTCACAGGGAATCTTTCCATCGATCAGGGCTGTAATGCAGATGATCTGACAATATCAAAAAGAAAGACTTTCTTGCCATAGCTACTTGCCATCCTCCTTTTAAAAACACTTTATAATTTTGAGTGTTTGATTTCATACTTTGTGGGGGGGAGGAGGATTCATTGTATTGCCTTTTCATAGAGTAGGGCATGACTAGAGAACTACACACTGTTAGCTTAGTTTATGGATGAAGTGTCTCCAACATAAGGAACTTTGGTTAAGAATGGAAAAGTGCGAAAATTGATGGATGTATATAACCATCTCCAATATTATGTTTCTTTATCCAAGCTGTTTCCCTAATATACAGTAGAGTGTAAGACAGGAGAGTGATCAGAAAGTTCCCCACACCCTATAACAAACACAGAATGGTTTCTTGGTATATTTTAAACTGTGTGAAATAATGATAGAGGTTTGCTATGTGTGCCAGATCTTTAAATATTTATTCAATTATTTTTATCAATCATCTGGAAGAAAATATAGAATCCCTACTGATAAAGTTTGTAGATGACACAAAGCCTGGTGGAACGGTAAATAGCAATATGGGCAGGTCACTGATACAAAGTGATTTGGATTGTTTTGGAAGCTGGAAACAATCAAAATATATGGCTAAAAATGGAAATTTTTCCCATTAACTTCAATTGGGCCAAGATTTCACCCTAAGTGTTTTAATCCAGACAACTGCAATGCCATACATTTGAGAATAAAGAACGTAGGTCACACTTACAGGATGGGTGGGGAGGGCACTCTGTCCGAGAAGGATTTAAGGATTACTTAGACAACCAAATGCCTATGAACACCCAGTGTGTTCCTGTGTCAAAAAGAGCTAAAATAATACTTTCATGATAAGGAAGGTAATATTGAGCTAGAACAAAAAGGTCATGCTGCCTTTGCACACAGCACTTGTGAGACCACTCCTGGAATACTGTGTCCCCATTCTGATATCCATACTTTACAAAAGGATGTTGAAAAATTGCAAAGCGTTCATAGAAGAGTTAACAAATGATTCATGGTATGGAAAACACACATTACAATAAGAGAATAAGGGACCTCAATCTATTTAGTGTATAAAACAGAAGGTTAAGAAGCAAACTTTGGTCACATTCTGCAACTACCTGTGCAGTGGATATGTCCACAAGGAGATTTAACCGTACTAGCTCTAATCATCTAACTATGATGGTGGAAGCAGCAGGAGGGGCTAGCCACCCAAGTAGGTACCCATCTAAGATGTCAAGTATGTAGTTGGGGTGGATAGGCTTTCCTGTCACTGCAACTGCACTCTGTTTTAAGTCCATTAATGGCTATTAGCCAGGATGGGTAAGGAATGGTGTCCCTAGCCTCTGTTTGTCAAAGGATGGAGGTGGATGGCAGGAGAGAGATCACTTGATCATTACCTGTAAGGTTCACTCCCTCTGGGGCACCTGGGATTGGCCACTGTCGGTAGACAGGCTATTGGGCTGGATGGACCTTGGTCTGACCTAGTTTGGCCATTCTTATGTTCTTATGTTTTTAGTGCCCTAGCTCAATCAGAGCTATTGTGGGCATGTGCCCTCAAGCTGGAATTTCCACCTCCAGCTTGAAGTGTACACATAGCCAGAGAGGAGATATGAAATATTACAGGGCTCTTTAATCGAGAAGACAAAGTCATAACAAGATCCAGTGACTGGAAGTTGAATCTAAACAAATTCAAAGTTGAGATAAGGTGCAATGGATGTGGAATGTTTCCATCACTTGGAGTCTTTAAATCAGTATTGGATCTCTTGCTAAATGATATGCTCTAGCTCAACCACAATTTACTGGAAAAATACAAGAATCACTGCATAAAATTCTATGGCCTGTTGATGTAAGATGTCACATGAGATGATCATGGTCCCTTCTGGCCTTAAAATCTATTAATCTATGTAGAGATGGAGTAGCCACAAAGTGGAGATAAGGGAGAAATTTGATAGCTACTTTTTCCTTTCACATACACAATCACGTTTTTGTGTCCTTCACTGAACACTACTGAAATGCAGTGAGTGTGATGCCTCACTCATCAAAATGTAATTTGGGCTTGGAATGCTTTATCCATGTGTGATAAGGACTGTCTGTCCCACACTGGCAGCAAGGGGGTTAAGAAGACAGAGGCTGTCTACTGGCAATGAAAGGGGAGCCTGTGAACCAAGTTAACCCCATCCTGCTAACATTGCAGATGATGACAGGTGTGGGGAGCAGGGCTAAAAGTGGGAGACCTAGCTCAATTTAGAGCTAACCAGGAAGGAGAGCAGAATTCTACTACTTTGTTGAGGAGGGAAGTCTCCTTCCCGCTGAGAGCCAAGGTAGCTTGCTACCTGGGTGAGTCATTTGGTGGATGGGAGAACTAGGCCCAGGAAAACTGACACAAAGGGACTAGCTGCCTGGAAACAAGCCGAGAGCAGATGGGCAAGGGTCCTCCTGACAAACCTTCAGATGGCCTTGATTCTGAAGTTTGTTGTTTTCCTTTTTTTTTTGCACTATGACACCCTGAAATGGGTGGGACTCAAGCATGTCATAGCCAGATGGCTAAGGCACCATGACACTTAATGTGTAAAGGGTGATGCCTGAGGACCTGCACTAGGATGGGCATTGTGCCATGACAGGCCATAAAATGGTACTGCTTAGCCAACCTGGTTACACCATGCCACAGCTGTTCCTCAGGATTCTGGTGCTTTGGGGAATGCATGTAAAGCTTGAAAAGCAAATCTCAAAAGTTTCAGAAGTTTGTTTTCATTTGGATACACACCCCAGATTTGAATGGATAAAATCTGAAGCCTCTTTGATGTTTGTAATCTCATAAAAATAAACCTCCTTGTGAGAGTTCCATTGTTACTTGGTTTATTTCTGTTTCTGGGCCTAGTCAAAGCCAAGAAGTTCACAGGCAGGCAAAAACTTAAAAACATTTGACTAGCCTCTTAAAAGTTTGGATTCACCATTTTTGTTTCCCCCAAATGACAACATAGCAGGTTTTAATGCTAATCTTCTAAGCAGTTATACATGTTGGCTGTGTAAAGTAATAAAAAATCATTAGGTAAACTGCCGTAGTACAATTACTGTTAAAGTTTGACAGTAAGATATGAAGAGGAGCTTATTTATATTTTAAGGGCCCTAGATTTTAAACTTGAATATTTCCACATACTCTACTTCCATTATTACTAAGTACCTGTGAAAAATTCATGGTTTGGAGATTGTGACATCCATAATAGTCATTCTTCCTCCATTCTCTTTCCCCCCACCTCTTCTTCTCCTAGTTCTTCTCCTAGGATATTCCACTTGTCACCCTCTTACATTTTCCCTTTCCTGCCACTTTCCCCTCCTTCCTGTTCATATTTTATGTTCTCCTGCAGTTCCTCTTCTCTTACCCTGTCCTTCCTTCACATCTTTCCCTTTTTCCTATATTTCTATTTTTGCATCTTGTCATGACTCGATTGTTTACCTCCTCATTTTCTCTCCTTCACGCCTTTCTCTTCTCTCCATCCTTTTCTCCCTTGTCCTCCCTCTTCTTTTCCTTCACTACCCAATCTCTTTCTGCTCTTCCCCTTAGCAATTTCTCCACATTTCATTTGTATTAGGACTCATGGTTTGTGTACTGTAGGCTGCAGTCACTCACACTTTTTATCCAGTAAAGGGTATGGAAAAATACTAGTGAGAACCTAGCTAATCATCACTGACATCAGTTATAACCTGCTCCCCTTTTCTCTGATATTTCCACTGAGGCACTCAGGGAAGAGTACAACAAAATACAGTAAAATATATAAATCATACAGCAATAAAAAAAAAAGTTGGACCCTACCCTCCTAAAACTAGGCATGTCTAAAATGGGGGAAAGACAGGATATAAGCAATGGAACAAAATATTGGACAAGCAAAAGAAAAGATTTATAGTATCCCTTAAAAGTGGGTCATAATGAACTACCATAGATGAAAAGGGAGAGTGAATTCCACAAGCTAAGTTCCACAACAGCTGAAACCTGACCTCTGCCAATCTAATATGCAGTGGTGGGACCTTTGAAAAATGGGAGGGGTCAGTGGAAAATATCCTTCGAGACAGGGCCTGTCTGGTTTTTGTTTCTTGTGGTGTTAGTCAAATACTGAAACCCTATTACTGTATGATAAATGCTATTATATTTAGGTCTCATACTGTGAACAGTATGGCAATTTTTTCTACACAATTCATTTCAATAAATGCTTAAAGCTCTTGAACCAAATACTTTTTCTTTTTCTTCTTAATGTGATGGGTTTTTACTCCCGTTGAAATAACATTTGTCAATAATCCAAAAGAAAACATTCACTAATGAAGACCTAATCATTGCTATTTGTCATTGAGTAGTAAAAATGAGCATAACTGTGTAGCCATGACACCTTAGTCATATTTTTCCAAGAATGCTGGAAAAGGTAACCAAATTTCAAGATAAAGTCCAAATTTTCCTTTTTTTAGTCTCAAGTATGTTCTTTTATTTGTGTACATCCGTGTACTGTCTTAAATGCCAATTATGTTATATTACACTAAACAGTGACTAATTACTCAAATATATTTTTAAATGATCTTATGCAAGAAACAGCTTCTGTCATTTAACTGTAAATTGCTGTAAAGAGAAAAGAAATTTATACTAATAGTAAACCTCATATTCCAGAATGAGTTCACCCTGCAAAAAATCTCAATATTGCTTCTTTTATTTTATAATAATAATGTGTTCCCATCTAACTCTTACTTCCATTTTAATCCTCACTTCTTTTGAGTTGACTGTCAATGATATCTAAGTGCTATGGCTAAAAAAGCCTCACATGAACTTTAATGGCTTTAAATGGCAAAGAACTTGGTTAATGAAGAGTGAAGGTTTTCTGGTGACAGCTCATGCCCTTTCAGCATATTAAGTTAAGCAAAACTCAAACTTCAGAAAATCAGGAAATACAGAGTTAAGTTTGTGACATTCTCTACCTTGGGAGAGCATCGTGGAACCCGCATATTCCTCATTTTTATATAATCATGATCTTACACATAAAGCATGCCTGGTAAGTTATCAGGGGAAAAGTTATGATCTGATGAAAGTCATTTCTCTATCCATATATGCATATCATTAATGCATGTGAAGTTATGAGAATTATGTTGTATGGTGGTCATTATGCTATAAGTTGGGGAATCAACCAGACATTAGCTCCCCAGACGCAACAGCAAGGAAAGTAGCAAACAACCGGGTGGGCTGTCGATCTACCCATCAACAACCATTGTCCAGCAAGGGAGCTACAATTCAATGACTCATCTGTATGAGGCCACAACAGGGGAATTGTTCAACCTTGCCTGGAGACTCAGCTATGCACCCAGACAGGCCTGGACTTGTGTTTTCCAAGGACATGGACTGAGGGTATAAAACAGACACAGTAGCCACATGCTTGGCCTTTTCTCCTGTTCCCACCTACACTGCAAGCAACTAAGACATTGAGAAGAAGACAAGACTCCAGTAGAGGAGATTGGCCCAGGTTTAAGGAACAAACCTGTATATTATGGACTGAAATATCCAGTGGGGTGAGAAAAACGGCTTAATCTGGATGTTGCCCAGTCTAATAGGGTTGCCCAGTCTAATAGGGTTGAGAGTTTAGACTGCATGTTTATATTTTCTTTTCTTTTGGTAACTAACTCTGACTTTTTGCCTAACACTTATAGTCACTTAAAATCTATCATAAATTTGTTTTACTGTTTATCTTTACCAATGAGTTTGCATGAAGTGTGTGGAAGTTCTGCTCAGGTTTTGCAAAGGCTGGTGTCTATCCACTTTCCATTGATGAAGTGGTGAACCAATTAATAAATTTGCACTGCCCAACTTGAGATACAGTTGAGATACAGTGATGGGAGCGGGATGATTTGGCTCTGGTGCCTTTCTCTGTGCGATTCATGAGTGGTTCTGGGAGCATTCATGCAATCTAGGTGGGTGTGGGGTCTCCACATGCTGTTGTGATGAGTGATCACAGCACCTGGAGGGGTTTGCTGCTTGTCACCAGCAAGGTATTATGAAATACAGCCCAGGCTGGAGAGAGTTCAGGGGTCATGGTGGTCCCACAGTCCCAGGCTGCACCCTGGGGATCCTGTCAGAAAGGTAAACTCTCATGACTCTGCCCTCTACTGGAACTGGCAATAGGGGATGGGAATTATTCACATTCAGTATTGTAGCTGTATTGAATGGCAGAGGCAGTAAGTGGGGCAGGTTGGTATAAGTGGGTTTTGGGAGCTGAGAAGGGACATGAGCTGTGATTATGATATGAGATCAGAGTTTGCATCCACTCCATGTGTATGAGTAAAAGAAAGGGGAGCATGTGTACATTGAGGAGCTAGTCTGCATCGTTTTATTGAAAAATGTGTGTAGGTTTTTTCAGTAGCAAGATGCTTGGGGGTCGGGGGTGTCTTACCATGGGAATTGTCAGTAATAAGGTGGGATGTGAGAGCAGTTTTGGGGTTTAATGTTGGGCAAAGAAAAGTATAGGCTTAGATGATATCCTGTGAGTAAATGTTAAGTGGTTGCTTATTTCACAAGTGTGATTATTCTGTCAGGAGAGTAAGCTAAGTGTCTTAGTGTAGGGCAGGTGCAGGTAACTCCTTTGCTTTCCAGTGAAAAGGCAGTGTGAATATGTGTGCTGTGAGTGTTTTGCTCAAAGAAGGCAGAGTTAAGGTTACAGGGGAAGTACCTTATGCTTGTAGTTCCTGGTTTTCTGAAGTCTGAGTCTTGCTGAACTTGATGTTCTGCAAGTGTATGAGCTGTCACCAGTAAACCTTAACTCTGCATTACTGATTTTCCTCCCCATCCCATTTAATGTCCTGGGTTTTTGTTTTTAAACAGTAAGAAAATGTGTTGGTAGGAGTTAGTGGTCTCGTGGCAGCATGCAGGCCAAGTGGAATACCGATCCTGGTCCAACAACCATTCCCCCTCCCCCGCTGCTCAGCTCCACCAACCTGCGCTGTCTCTTCCACTCTGGCCACCCTCGCAGCCAGCCCCCACCACGCTATTTTGTCCAGACTTTTCCCTACCCCAAGCATGGTCCCTGATTTGTTTATGTGGTGGAGTACCCAGGTTTCCAAGTGGATCTGGTCTTGGAATCCAGCTTTCCCCCTGTTGATGAAACCCAAAGGCTCTTTTAAGTGCCATCACCATTTTCTGAAGTGGAGTTGTATTCTGTCCACCAGTTGACCAGTCTAGGAATAGGGCTCAGACACCCTGGGGTGGGAGGAGGAGGAAATCCCCGGATCCCAGCTCACATGAGAGGGTAAGGAGTGACTCTCAAACTACCTCCAGAGAGGTAAACTCCTATGACAGGAGACAAGGAGGAAGGTCAGACCCCCATATAGGGTGACCAGATAGCAAGTGTGAAAAATTGGGATGAAGTTTGGGGGTAATAGCCAGCTATATAAGACAACCCCACAAATATTGGGATGGTCCCTATAAAATCAGAACATCTGGTCATCCTACCCCCATATATAGGCAGGGGTCTCCCTGATCCTGATACACAAGGGGGCATGGAACAGGCTCAAATAACCCAGAGAGGCAAGGCCCCCATATCTCACAAGCCTGACATGAACTTCAGGTATTTGCTTCAGAGTGAACCATGAAATGCAGAGTTCAGTCTTCCCCCAACCCTTCCTTCAGGTAACCCATTCTCCTCATTTAAAATATGTATTATATTATAATTGCTGCCAACACCATTCAAGCTGTTGCAAGGATTTGTTTTGAAGTTTGCCAGTTTGCTGAGAACTGTTTCTGAATCTGGGCAAAAGGTCTTAGCCATTGGTGAATGCGGACAGGAATGGAAAACCACTGCAGACCATAATCTCCGTTATTCCAATTGAATTAACATGCTGAGAGGGTTAGAGAAATGTAGTGTTGCACCCTCTGCCACACAATACTGGTCATATCTTTCTAAGCTTGTCTTTTTCACCAACTGAAGTTGGTCCATTAAAAGACATTACATCGCCCACTTTGTGAGGTAAATAGGTCATAAAACCATTAAAAAAATTATATCACTCACTTTTCTAAGACCAGTTGTTAAAAAAATAGACTCACTAAACTAATTAAGAGAACATCACAATATAGAGCAGAAGGAAGAATGTGAAAATGGTCAGAAATTGTACTAGAATATAACAGTCAGAAGTCGACAAAGTAAAGGGCAAAAAGGTCACTGAACAAATATTTTAATACTACTTCATTTGAAATTCCATCAGTTACACATTATTAGCTCTGCTATGCTGCAGAAACACAGGAGGGATAATGCGAACTGCCTTATTTATAATACAGCAAACCACAGCACCTCCAGGGTGTACATCATCCAAACAATTTTATTTTGCAACTCATTGCTACGTTTCCTGAATGGCAGTGCTTTGTTGCCTTCATTTAAGTGCATACTAGTTGGAATAGTAGAAAAGATCCAACTATTAACATAAGCTGATCATCCACATGGTAACTGGCTTGACTCTATGTGAGCCTCCTTTCAGATTAAGGAGCCCGTTGCAACAAAAATAATAATTTCTGTGGGAGCAGGATCATACCCTAAGAAAACAAACCTCTCTGCAGTTTAACAACTCTACCTCAATGATTTATATTAAGCAAATGTGAAAAAAATGCATTAAAAGGGTATATCTTTAGTTAAAAAGATGGGTCACGAGACTTTGGGTATGCTAATTTGTTTGAATTAATCCATTTCCCTCCAGATTCAGCAGAATCCAAACTCTAATCCCAACCTTCAAAACAAATACCCACATGTATATTGTGGCAATTGCATTTGCTTCAGCCCCAGAGGGAATTTTGTGAAATAATTATTGTTACTTTAAAGCAGAGGCTGCATTTCCTTTTGGGAACATTAATTGGCCTAGAGTCTCTAAAAATGAGAATTTAAATAATAAATGTCAAGCACATTTTTAAGTTACATTTTTCAGGCTATCATTTAAATGATAGGGAACATATTACTGTATATAAAATAGAGTAAAATGATATTAATAATAGGAAACTCGTTTATATCAGTTTTCAGTTCTCTTAGTGTCCTTTTTATTTCATTAACCTTTCATGATATTAAATGTGCAAATGTGTTCACACTTCTATTTAGAAAGGCATCTTTTCCTTATCCATCCACAGGAGGAACAAACCTACTTAAAAATAATTTTTTATACATATACACACATCCACGTGTGTGTGTGGGGGGTGTGTGTGTGCGCATGCACTTCGAGAAGAGATGAGACAAACTAGTTTGAAAAACAGATAGTAAGGAATATAGGAGACTTGGCTGAATAAGAAGAAAATGTGGTGAATAATTTATTTTAAATATTTGATGAAATATTTCATTTAGCAAATGTGCGTATTATTTTACCAGCTGTATAAAATGGATTAAAACAAGAAAAATATTCAATAATGTAATTTTAAAACAAATTAAATAAATGAAGGGAATATCAGTTAGACTTAGTCTCCTAAGTCACTTAGGTGCCTAGACACTTAAAAATCCAACTAGGCACCTATCTGCCTCTTTAGCAGCCTAAATACTTTTAAAAATCTGGCCCTTAGGGCACAATTCTGCAAGGTGCTGGGCAGCCACAACTCCCAGTAGCAGGTGAAGACGTTAAGCACTTCAAAGGATCAACCATTTTTAAATTTTACTTTTAATCAGTACTTCTTTGAAATTTGTGCTGGTTAGTTGTGATTAGTTAGACAGGTCATGAATCACTGTTCCTATTTTCTGATTGGACAAGAGAAACTCTAATCAGGTAGATTTGATGAAGCTACTAGAGGTGTGAATCTCTCAGGAAGAGGTAGTGGTTTATAGAGGCATCAGAAAAGGAATTTTAGAATATTTTGAACCTTTTCTGCTTCTGGGTCACAGAAGCTTTGTACATAACATCAGTCTGAGAGAAGCTAATGTAAGATTTATTGGGTGGATGAAGACTCTCATTGGAGCCACACATAATATTTGTGTGTGCAGACTTGATTCAAGATGCAAAGGGTACAGTCAGGCTCTTTGTCTGTGCAAAGGTTACAATGAGGGATTTGGGAACACTGACACTCTGTCTTAGTAAATGCTCCATTCCATATATACTATAGTACTTCCTCTGGGAATGTGTGTTTAAAATTTGCTATCTATAAATAGGAGTGTACAGGCTCAAAATGGTGTTTTCTATGGGCATTCATGCAGGTAAACTTGATTGCTGAATTGCCTGTGGGGAATGAACACAGAGGGTTTAAAATATGACTAGAGGGAATTCATTTTAAATGTGATCAAATAATTTTGTATTAAAAAAAATCACTTGGCTGTATTATAAACTTCTGAAGTGCCCAAAGGTTGTGTATTATATTTGCTATTATATGAACAATTATCCATTAAAAAAAAAGTTTTCCAGCCTTACAAAGCAAGAGGAAAAATGTATCTTGGTGAATGAATATTAGCGATTCAGAGCTGAAATGGCTTGAGGTAGATATAGAAAGAGAGATACCATGAAAGATGCTTTGGGGAACAGAGAAAATTTTTGAAAAGGGATGAAAAACAACTGCAGAGTAAAAAAGGTCTGATCCAAAGTCCATTAAAGTCAAAGATAATTTGGGATTAGGTCTTCAGAAAATACAAAGTATTGTCCCATTAAAAATCCCTTATTCACTGCACTGCAATACTTAAACTTTATCACAGTTTTTGGTTTATTCCTAATGCTAATACTAAGAATGTGAAATAGCACATTCATGGGTGGTAAAAATCCAATTACAAGGTGACCCTCACTACATGAATAGACTAAGGCATAAGAGAGTAGATGGAAAGAGAGGGATAGAAATATAAAACTAAATTACAGGAAGGCACAGGAAAGAGCAAGAAGAAAGAAGCAAGAAGTAGAAGGAACAGACCCCATAGGCCTACTACGATAGCTAGGGACTCTTTTAGACAAAACCATAAGTCAGTAATTTGTCTGTCAGGAATTAAGGTTAAAAGTATAAGAGAGAAGCTAGGCACAGAGGGCATAAGAGAAAAGAAATCTTGGTTATGAAGATGAGTTTCAGACTGTTTTTTTTAAGAAATTATAATAAAACAGAATGGTTCACACAGATGTAAAATCAGTTGAAATGAGTCTCTGAATTGTTAACCAGGATTTGAGTACTAGCTCCTTTTATTTTTGTGAATACAGACTAACACGGCTGCTACTCTGAAACCAGGATTTGAGTATAACTGTTTGGTTTAGTCACTGCAAATGAGAAAAAAATGGAATTCTGGGACTATTTTGAGAACAAAACAATCTTTAGATTACAAGGTATCCAAGGAAAATTTCAGAAGCAAACTGGTCACCTGCAGTGAAAACAGGCTCTTTGAAATCATGGCTGGGCAGTGGGAAGATAAAGGTGACAACATTGTGAAACTAAGGTGACAGGGAAATAGTTAAAAGAAAAGGAGTACTTGTGGCACCTTAGAGACTAACAAATTTATTTGAGCATAAGCTTTCGTGAGCTACAGCTCACTTCATGGGATGCATTCAGTGGAAAATACAGTGGGGAGATTTATATACATAGAGAACATGAAACAAAGGGTGTTACCACACACACTATAAGGAGAGTGATCACTTAAGGTGAGCGATTACCAGCAGGAGAGCGGGGGCGGGGGGGCGCGGGGGGGGAGGGAGGAACATTTTGCAGTGATAATCAAGATGGGCCATTTCCAGCAGTTGACAAGAACGTCTGAGGAACTGTGGGGGGTGGAGGGGGGGAATAAACATGGGGAAATAGTTTTAATTTGTGTAATGACCCATCCACTCCAAGTCTCTATTCTATAATTGTATCCAGTTTGCAAATTAATTCCAATTCAGCAGTCTCTCACTGGAGTCTGCTTTTAAAGTTTTTTTGTTGAAGAATTGGCACTTTTAGGTCTGTAATCGAGTGACCAAAGAAATTGAAGTGTTCTCCAACTGATTTTTGAATGTTATAATTCTTGATGTCTGATTTGTGTCCATTTATTATTTTACGTAGAGACTGTCCAGTTTGACCAATGTACATGGCAGAGGGGCATTGCTGGCACATTGGTAGATGTGCAGGTGAAAGAGCCTCTGATAGTGTGGCTGATGTGATTAGGCCCTATGATGGTGTTCCCTGAATAGATATGTGGACACAGTTGGCAATGGGCTTTGTTGCCAGGATAGGTTCCTAGGTTAGTGTTTTTGTTGTGTGGTGTGTGGTTGCTGGTGAGTATTTGCTTCAGGTTGGGGGACTGTCTGTAAGCAAGGACTGGCCTGTCTCCCAAGATCTGTGAGAGTGACGGGTTGTCCTTCAGGATAGTTTGTAGATCCTTGATGATGCGTTGGAGAGGTTTTAGTTGGGGGCTGAAGGTGATGGCTAGTGGCATTCTGTTATTTTCTTTGTTGGGCCTGTCCTGTAGTAGGTGACTTCTAGGTACTCTTCTGGCTCTGTCAATCTGTTTCTTCACTTCAGCAGGTAGGTATTGTAGTTGTAAGAATGCTTGATAGAGATCTTGTAGGTGTTTGTCTCTGTCTGAGGGGTTGGAGTAAATGCGGTTCTATCGTACAGCTTGGCTGTAGACAATGGATCGTGTGGTGTGGTCTGGGTGAAAGCTGGAGCCATGTAGGTAGGAATAGCGCTCATGTGCACTTTCTCTATTAGTCACCACAAACAGTATGATTTGGTAAAGATAGAAGTCAAGAAATTATCTCCTGGTACCTTTATTCTTGCTTATAACACTCTTTCTCTAGCTTTTCTTGGTGAAGTTTATTGAAAAAGTTTTGTCAATACAGCTTTGCCATTATGAAAGGATTCAGGATTTCTAGCAGTCCTCTCAGGCCAGGAATTATAACTGGTTATAGTTCAGAGATAGATTATCTCCTTTTAGCAATGTACAAAGAACAAGTGTTTATTCAGATATTTTGGATTTGTCAGCAGTCTGACACACTGATTATGGGGTTTGCTGACACATTTATGGACGATACTAGAGATAGATGGAGTTGGGCTTGAATTGCTTCAGTACTCTCTCTGAGAGCCTAGAGGAATTTTTTCCTTTTGCCCTTCTGGTTCTGTTGTTTGGGGTACCACAAGGTTCCTTTCTCTTGCGCATCCTGATCAATATATATGTGAAATTACTGGGAGAGTGAAGTTATATGAGCTGCTGTTCCATCTCTCTGGAGTTGACACTCATCTGTCTCTTTTCCATCAAATTCTGGTGGTGCAAGCACTTGATTTTCCCACTGTCTGGCCAAGATCAAGATTGGAAGAGGGCTAGCTAGAGCATACTCAGATGATGGAGATGGTGATATTTGGTTGGGGAAGCTACCTGGAGAAAATGGAAATTAATAAGAAAAAGCCGCACTGTTTTAGGAGAGAAATACTGTATTATGCATCAGTAATATAGGAGTGCTACAATATTATATATTTAAAGACAAGAAGAAATGTAATTTTAAATCCCCAAGTTTTTCAAAGTCAGGAGACTGCCTGGGATATTAAATTACTGAGATACAGAGGCCACAGAAAGGATAAACTATAAAGTGAGCCTGTGCATACGTGATGAAATGAAGAGCATAACGATTAAAGGAAACAGCTCACATTCATCGTCTATCACAGCAGGGATATCTGAGTGGAGGTCAAAGTTTTAAAAGGCTGTCTTAGAAAGTAGTTATATAGACTTCCTGAGCAGAAAGGGAAGGCATATACCAGACTATATGAATTTTCTTAGCCATGTCAGTTTGAGATAGTTGTGAGAATTATGAGGAACCTGAAAACTTATTTGGATGATGAGTATGTGACTTCACAGTGGCTAGATGCACTGCTGAACATTGTTTGATTTATTATTTTTCCATACAGTTGAGAGAGGAAAATGTGACTTGCCAAAATCAGATCCCTAGGGATGGAAGATGGAAACGAGGAAGTATATCCCCATTGAGAATGTTGCACAGAAACTTGGATAATTACTGTAACAGTATCATTAAATGCTATGTTTAAATATAGTGAGTAATTTTTATAACCTCTTATTCAGATCCAGTAATTAATGCATTATTGTACATTATCCTATTCGGGTGTGGATTTGTGTAGGAATATAAAATAGGCAAATATTTAGGAAAAGCAGACATGCCAGCACATACTTAGGTGGCTCCCACCACAGAATTACCTGGAAGTGCATGAGTACAACAGGTGGGGTATTAGACTACTTAGACCTAAATATCTAGTTGGTGTACAGTCCATTTACTGCCCCTGAATGATGACATGTGGCTAAGCGATCTGGGAGACTAAATCCTATTTTGAAAAAGTAATAGACACTTTGAAAGTCAGTGGGACTCTAGAGGGATTCCACTCACTGCAGGTACATCACCTTGCAGGTAGGTCTGAGAATTAGCTCTCACCCCATCTGGCACCCCCTTCCAACAGTTGCTCACAATATGTCCCCTTTCTCCCCACCCCCATCTTTGTGACTTGGCCGTCCAGCCAGGTCACTATATCGTCCCCCACTTCTAGGGTAACGAGATGCTCACATGCTGTTTCTGGACGTTTTCTGTTCCAACTCTAGGTTCTGTGCCACTTTGCCAGTGGCTCGTAGGGGAACCCATCCCTCCTGCCCACCCCCTGGTTCCAGCCCAGGGACCCTCTGACTAGCAACCTAGGTCTGCTCAGTCCCAGGTCCTGTTGCTTTTTCCCTGGACTCCTTCCTAGCCTACCTCTCTATCTCCTTACCAGGGGCATAGCCAAATCTGAGCAGGGGTGTAGTGCTGCCACAGTGGCCCAGAGTGTCACTTGGGCACCTGAAATATGGGATGGAGCTATGCACCCACCCTTCAGAAAGCTACACTCCGGCAACTCTGCCTTGCCATTTTCTGCGCTGCACCATGTGTGTGCCCAGCTCGGCTGGTGAAGCCCTGTGTCTGGGGCACCAGGGCTAGGAAGAGGGCATGGCAGAAGCTGAGCTAGCATAGTCTGTCATTGACTATTCACCCAAAAGTTGGGGCCCACACAGATTTCCACTCCTAAAGTTATGGCACCGCTCCTTACTTATCTCAGGTTCACCACCAGAGCTTCCTTTGCTCTTCATGGCTACTGTACCCTTCTTAGCCTCTTGCCAGACTCTCTAGTCCAGAACAGGATCCCAGCGCTTATTTTCCCATTGGACTTCTTCCTTGTACCTTCCCAACTTTTTCACTCTAGAAAGAGACTGCAGGTCCCTTCCCTACTGCAACTTCCTGCTCTCACTTCCTGGTTTTATAGTATTATCTCAACTCCTCCACCAGCTGGGCTTCATCTGCTGTTAAGACCTATTAATCTCTGGTTCCTCTTCAAGTGGCAGCATCTCAGGTTAACTGCCACCCCCTGTGCCCACATTAACCTGCTCTGGGCTTGTATGTGGTGAACACCCCATCACAGGGACTTAAAAGCCTAATTCACTATTAAAAAAGATGATTCCTCAATCACTTAAGCACTTTTGAAAATTTAACTCCTGTTCAAACTATCCCTTTGTAAATATTTAATTTATTGTCAATTAGCCCTATTTTCTATATAAACAACAAGGAGTCCTTGTGGCACCTTAGAGACTAAAAAATTTATTTGGGCATAAGCTTTCATGGGCTAGAATCCACTTCATCAGATGCATGGGAGTGAAAATACAGAAGCAGGTATAAATACATAAAAGGATGCGGGGTTGCTTTACCAAGTGTGAGGTCAGACTTATGAGATAAATTAATTAACAGCAGGATACCAAGGGAGGAAAAATAACTTTTGTGATTATACCCAACCTAATCATGATTTATCCAAAATTTTCATGATTCACAACTGTTTGACAAAGTGTTTATGAAACTATTTGGGCCTATGGATCTACATTTACTCTTGATACCAACAATTGATATTCTGATAGATGTATTTTGTGTTCTAGCAGTCTTTTACCTAGACATGGTGGTTTTTGGTTCCCCCGCACCTCCAACCGCATGGCCTAACCTGAATAAACAGGAGTAGTGCCTGCCTAAAGACATTATTAGTTTTGAATCTACAGAAAGACATAAAAAATGCACAGCAAGGAAACTTTGCAAATTTAAAATTGTTTCTTGTCTTCTGCACCAGAAATGCACATAAATGATTTAAGAGTCTAAGGGTAAAATTTTCAAAAGCACTGAAGGGGCAGATTTTTAAGAGGTATGGAGGTGCCTAAATATGCAGATAGATACATTGTGGGATTTTCAAAAGTGCGTAAGCACTCATTTACACTGAAATTAATAGGAGTTAGGTACCAGTGGGATTTTTTAATGTACCTAGATGCTTATCTGAAACCTCCCTGTAAATACCTTTACAAATCTGTCATAAGTGCCTATGTCTTTTCTGAAAGCGGGAGCTGAAGGATAGATCTACACTTCAAGCTGGAGGAGTAAATTCCAGCTTGAAGAGACATACTCATTCTCTCTCTCATTGAGCTAGCATGCTAAAAATAGAGTGTAGCCATGGCAGTGCATGGGACAGGAATAGCTAGGACCCCAAGTATGTCCCATCCAAGACACTAGATACGCAGTTGGACAGCAATCCCCTCCCATTACTCCCACCACCTCAGCTACACTCTATTTTTAGCACACGAGCTTGATCAGAGCTAGCACAGGTATGTTTCAATCTGCAATTTACTCCTCCAGCTCAAACTGTAGACATTCCCTAAAAGTCACTTAGCTGCTTTTGAAAATGTTACTCCTAATATCTAGTGTCAGAGTGTAATGTTTAGATAATTAATAGTTTTAAGGTGAACAGTGAAAAGTCTTACCAACATAGTTTAATTTCTGAGTGGCCTCACAATTTCAACGACAGATAAGTCTTGCAATCGGACACTGGCTGGATATGAAACTAGTTGTAAGATGAGGAAACCAGAGACTGACCAAGACTGCAAGTCTGCTGGAAAAATAAAATCTTCTGAAATCATGTGAAAAGCTTTGAGAATCATTAAAATATCTGAAATTCAGATTTAATGCATGTTGCACTACATTAGTATTCTTAGATCAACCTTAAAATAGTGTACATTGTGGTATTCTTTTGTCTACCTTCAGTCAACAGCTGGGAGCCACTTTTGGAGAAACATTTGGAATATATATAGAAGAATGCGATACTTCATAGTGACCTATAATTTTCAGGTAGTTGTACTTCTGGGAAGAATCCTTCCCTTACTTGTGCTGATTGCTTTTCAGTATGTTTCATAGATGTCTGTTTTGTCTCTAAGGTCAATTCAAGAACATCTTTTTCATTTATGGTTTTAGATATCCACTCAGTATCTTTGAGAGGAAAATGTTATTTCAGTTGCTCTAGGTTAGCTTCAAGCACTGGGAAACAATGCAGCATATTTCCTTCTGCAGTAGGCAAAGAAGATGGATAATACAGATTGTGACTGTAGCTCATGACTTATATAGACAAAGACTGCAGATGATCTTTCTGTTAGATTCTGATTGTCTACCTTGCAATCATTCTACAGCTTTGCAAAGTCCTTAATATTTTGAATTG
The DNA here is from genome assembly GCF_965140295.1 of Lepidochelys olivacea. Classification (NCBI taxonomy): domain Eukaryota; kingdom Metazoa; phylum Chordata; order Testudines; family Cheloniidae; genus Lepidochelys; species Lepidochelys olivacea. The sequence continues at coordinate 76,849,673 of NC_140416.1, forward strand.
AGGTGGAGTCTCTCAATCATATACTATAAAAGGTGGAATTTCACTTGAGTTACTTTCTTTTTGAACTAGAACATGTACACTTATGTGGGATAATGAACTTCGAAGTAAGAGTTAAATTGACTATGCAGCTTGTGTGCAATGATGAGCATTTTCCCTCCATTCTTTGGTTGTGTCATTGACTACTGAATGAAAAGAGCACGCAAAGTGTGGGATATACCCACTTGCCCCATCGTTCATGATATAAACCATATTTACCATTATCAGACATGATCAACCCAGAGAAGAGAGAAGTAGTACTTTGATTTCATCACATGGCTCCTCTGCAACAAATTCAATGCAGTGGTAATTTTTAAGTCTAGGGCCATATACTGCCTGGAATCCATTGCAAACTTCCTGCTGATGTCATAGGGAATTGTACATATGGATGAAGGACAGTATAGAACTCACAGTGTTGCCTGATAATAGACACAGGTTAATGATCCTGCATATGAAATGGGAACTCTGGCTGTCCTTCTTACCTAGATATTCTGAATGAAAAAAAAATAACAACCCCAAAACGTTTTACAGTAATTTTAAAATAAGTCAATTAAAAACAATGTCTGTAATGTCTTATGTTAGGCCCCTTTAGACCTTAGGTTCCATCATTTATGCATCTTTCCATATGTCAGTGAGCACACTGCAGTTTAGCAAGTGTAGTTTTAGAGTAATTACATAATTCTAAAATTAGCATAGCATTTGTATGTAAAATGTACATAAACGTTATTGGCCATATATTTTACTAGTAAAAATACTAAGAAAACATTTCACAATATTACATATACTTATCCATCTCTACAAAGGAATTGGACTAAATCTAAAAATAGCAAAAAACAAAATAAACTTCAGCAGGAAAATATACTAGTTTGTATCTGTCCCATGCAAGTCTCCTGATTAAAAATGGGTGCTCCAACAGGTATCTGATTCATAGATTAAGGCCAGAAGGGACCCCATCATCATCATCATTATCTATTCCCCTTTCATAACAGTTATTCCTGAACCTCACCCAGTTATTCCTGAATCAATCCCATAATTCATATTTGAGCTATAGCCTCTCTTTTAGAAAAGATATCCAGTCTTAATGTAAACACTTCTGGTGATAGAGAATTAACCATATCCCCTCGTAAGTTGTTCCAATGTCTAATCACCCTCACTATTAAATTTTATGCCTTATTTCTAGTCTGCATTTGTTTAGCTTCAACTCCTAACCACTGGATCTCATTATGCCTATTTTCTGCTTGATTAAAAGCCACCTATTATGAACAATCTTTCGCCTTCATAAGTTCTTGCAGAACATGGTAGATACTTATAGACTGATCTGGCTTGCAATATTTGGCAGCTGAACAACCAGATGACATGAGATTTCTATGCTCTTTGGGGCTGGAACTGTCATTTTCTTTATGTTTATAAGGGGCTAGACAGTGAGGCTCTCACTTGATTCACCTCTAGATGCTTCCACAATACTTAACCTGGATTTGTGCTGGAAATGGCCCAACTTGATGATCACTTTAGATAAGCTATTACCAGCAGGACAGTGGGGTGGGAGGAGGTATTGTTTCATATTCTCTGTGTGTATATAAAGTCTGCTGCAGTTTCCACGGTATGCATCCGATGAAGTGAGCTGTAGCTCACGAAAGCTCATGCTCAAATAAATTGGTTAGTCTCTAAGGTGCCACAAGTACTCCTTTTCTTTCCACAATACTTATGTTTAACAATAATATGTCTATGTACATACTTCTGTGAGCTTCTTCACTATATTGTCTGAACAGCTGACTCTTGTGAGAAAGTGAGGTATTATCCTCAATTCACAGATGGAGAATTGAAACACAGGGTACCTTAACTGACTTGACCAAGGTGTCAGAGGGGAAGTCTGAGACCAAGCTACGTATTTACTCAGGAGATGTTGGTTCAAAGGCCAATCAAAGCCCTATCCACTAGACAATCCTTTCTAATAAAGCTACAAGAACAATGCAATTGTTCAGCAGACTGTTATTTAAAAATTAGAAAGTCAGATATCATTAAAAGTTTTTTTGTATCTTGACAGATCTTATAACCTTTGTACACAGTACTAATTTTTTTGAATGTATAGTCAGCATCTAAGTCTCACTTCCAAGCAGCCTCTCTATTTACACTTGGTGATACTTGTACTCTTTGGCACACTTCCCTCAGAAATGCACGATCCTTTGTAGTCCGTCAGAACAGTTTGAAGTCCACCATTGAGAGAGCCCTGTAAAGAAAATCCCATTCACAACTATAAACAAAGATAAATGTCAACACATCTTGCCTAAAGCTAAGTTTGTATGAAAGGGTGACAGTAGATATATTCCCAGTATCACTATCTGTTGGGAATTTGCCACCAAACTTGGCATGTTTTCATATTATACCAGCCTAAAAACCTTCAGTTTAGTTTGTAAAGGTTTTAAATTTATACAATCTTATACAAGGACATCAGAACACAACAGTTAATATTATACATGTGGTTTATTTACAACACTTAAATACTGTAAATTGTGGTTGGAAAGGAAATCACTGAACTGGAAAGAGTGAAGCAAAACAGCTGCATGTTAATAAAAAAAGTTTTTTTTCAAATAGTATTTTTCTGTCATGACCATATGCCTACAGTAAGGTCACATGGAGTTCAATGTCCCAGAGGAACATTGCTGTTTTAAATCACTCTGCTAAAGTCTTTTATTTTAAAATGCTATTCATTAAAACAGTATATTGATAATTGTTCTGGGGAAAGGCAGATTAACTTTTTAAAGAAAGGCTAAAGCAAACGGACTATTGGATAATAGGGTTCGTTTGACCACAATGCAAACCTCCAAAAAGCCGTAAATTGTGAAATACAATACTATATTTCTGGTTATAATGCTTGGTGGAGGGGGGGTTGGTTTACATGGGCACTTATATAGCTAATCTCTGAAATAATAATTTTGACTTGCTTTATTATTACAGATGACATATTTAAATATAATGTATCAGGTATCATAAACTAAAGGTCAATTTTTTTTAAAGCAGCATTAAATTCATATAAAACAGAAACCAATACATAATATCAGCAGCACTCTAACTAGTGGATGCTTTGTCACAAGCATCTGAAGAATAGAAAATAAATCTACCAACCACCCTAGTTTTTATAAATCACTTCTCTGGGTATCGGGTCAGACAGTTCGGAAAACCACTGAGCTTCTTCTTCACTTAGAAATTTATTTTATTCCTGTCTTGAAAGACACAAAACATGATTTTAATGTACAACATTCCATTATTGCACAGGATATTGTTGGATGCCTGGAAGGAATTTTAAGGGTCTTTTACCTAGTGTCTCACAACTCTCTTTTAATGGGAATTTTATGTATATGTATTAAGATAATTCACACCCGTGGGGTATCAGTTTATTAAACTGAATATAAATGAAAAAAATAAGAAATCAAAATTTGATAGCACAATAACCTAACAAAAAATTCCATCTTCCTAAATCATTTAGCAAAGTGAGCACAGAATTGTGTTTTAAGGTCAATGTACAGTATTCTGTTCTCCCTGCCTGGGATGGACGCACTGGAGACAGAGAAAGAGAGGGAGACAGAGATGACTCAAATCAGACCCAGATCAATGGTTCATCTGAAAGATAATTTCTTCTTGGCTAGATGCAGGAACTGAAAGTGCAACTGTGGAAACTGAGATTGGAACAATTGTGATGGGCGTGAAAGTGCCATTAGAATAGGCTCTACTGAGGCACTTAGCAATGTCAGATGCCAGAGTCCAGAGCAAAAAACTGCCACATTACTGGAAGTGATTGAAAGTGGTTCTAAGTAGCCTGCTGAGAGGACTATATAGGGAATAAGAGACTGTAGATAGATAGATATGGGAAAGTACACAAATTTGGGAAACAGTGGCATAATACTGAGAAAGAAGAACATTAGAGGTAAAATTTTTGCAAGTGCTCAAATGCTTAATGCCTAAATCCTATTTTCAATAGTGACTTTCAGGCTTTGTCTGCACACAAAAGTTGTACGGCTTTAATTGCACTAATATAGTTGAAGTGGTACTGCCCACTTTTACTTCCCCCAAAGTGTGCTTAACCTGGTATAGCTTGTTCCAGTACGGGAAGGAGACTAAGCAATATATATGTCTCACTTATACCAGTATAACTGCATTCATGCTAAGCATTGTGCCTGTATAACTAGTTCCATTAAAAAAAATTCACCCCCCTAATCAAAATAGTTATACCAATACAAAAATCAATATGTAGACCAGTCTTAGGCCTTAGAAGCCCAAGTCCTGTTAAAAGTCTGTAGGATTTTTAAAGGCATTTAGGTACCTAAAGATGCAGATAGGTGCTCAACTCTCTTTTGAAATTAAAGGCACCTAGTGCGATTTTCAAAAGATGCTTTAGTTACCCTAAGTCACTTTGGAAAGTGGGATTTAGGCCCTGAATCACATTACTGCATGTCCCTCTATAAATATTAACATTAAGCATATAGTTTGTATTAGGCTGCATTTATTTTCTGACAGGGATACGGTATATGTATGGCATTATTTACTATTAATCATATTACTCTAAGCTTCACCTGGGACAATGATTCTGCAGTAGTTAATGTGTTGCTATTAATTTAATAACTTTATTGAAATAAAATACCTGAGATGAAACTCTCCACTGAAAGGTTGCATTTGAAACCATGACAAGAGACTCTCCCAATAGTTAACAACGATCTCACAATGTTAAAGCTTTTTCATAAGAAAGTACTTCACTATTTTAACATGGGGGTTTCTGGGTGTGGCTACCTTCTTGTCTGGATGTAAAATCCCACACAAGGCAATTCCAGTTTGGATGTTTGTACTGACAACTGGCTGATGGGGTGACTGACTGGCACTTCTCACAGAGAGGTGTTTAGTGTGTTTGGGGTGCGTTTGAAGAAACTCAGTGACACATTAATGAGGAGCAGTTTGTAGAAAGTAACAGTTTGGTTTGGTGTGTGTTTTACTGGAGTTTTTAAAATGGAGGATTTTTTATATAAGTTTTGCAGTCTAATCCATTGTCATTCAAGGTAAACAGGAACTATGTAAAACAAAATTTATGACTCTGAGTTAACAACATTAAGAATTTATGACCAAACTAGGATAAATTTATGTTCATTCATCTCCCTCCCAGCAAGGAATTAACCCACTCCAGGAACCCAAACCTTCCTTCAACTACTTAGAAGCTTCAACAATACATTAACTCTATTTCTCAGTGGACAGATTCCACATAATTTAAGAGTAAGATAATATGTTTGGCTACCTAAACAGTAAGCACAGAGACTGAATGAGCCTGGTCCCTCAAGCACAGTACTAAGGTACAATGACATGGCAGGTCATGGAACAGTATTGCCAAGCCAAACACTCTGGCTTAAACATCATAATTTTTATTTTTAGTCTCATGATTTTTGAAAGACAAAACAAATTAAATCTTGGGGCATTGAATTCACCTTCTGGTTTTTTTTTAAGCCTTTGTGGTGTATGTGGGTCACATTTTCAAGCGTTTTTCCATACTATGACAGCTATAAACTTTCTCATTTAATGAAAATGGAGATTTTCACCTAATCATTTTACTGCAGGAGGTGGGGCTTCATCAAATGATACCAAGTTTTATGAGACTCGGAAGAAATTTGTGGAAGGTGACGTACTGAAACTAGCACTACTAGTATGCATGTTGTATCTGTTCTGTGAATATCTAAAGGCCTTCAGTCTCTCAGGGCTTGTCCACACATGAAAGTTGTATTGCTTTAATTATGCCAGTATAGTTACCTGGCAGACCCCTCTAGTGTGGACACTGTTTTAAAAGTTCTACCAATTTATCTTATTTCCCTTCTTGTATGGAAAATGAGCTGTATAACTGTGTCTTTGGTAGGGGCTGTACTAGTATAAGAATTTCAGTTAAAAAAATAAAATGTAAGAAGCAATACGTCTATATCACATTCGAATCCTCTCTAGCTGACTCAGTTAAGAAATACTAACATATTCATGCATGCTCACTCTCCTTCTCACAATTTTAAAGAAAGCAAAAAAGTATGGAGTACAAGAAAATAGACAAATATATTCTACTGCATGTGAATTATACACATCTGTGTATTTTTCTAGTATAATAAAATACTCAAAGTAAAATTTTTGTTACAGCATACAAGTATTGCAAAATAAATGTTTACTGCTATAAGCTATAGATATTGGCAGCAAGACAGCCGACTAGGGTCCTGCAAGATAGGCAGGGATTCATTTTTATTACCTTAGAGATCGATGGGCATTTCAATTTAAAGTCCTATGAAGCTGAGGATATGTATTTAAGTCTTAAGGGAAACTTTTACCCAAAAGACTTCTACGCAGAAATTCCAAAGTTGCTATTCGATATATTTTAGTTATATGTTATTAACTTTTGCTGTGATTTTCTTCTTTATGTTTAAATGTGGGTTGGGTAATTGACAAAGAAAGTCACATTTTTAACAGTTCTAGGTTTTGTTATCTTTACACACTTTATAAATCTTTGATCCTAAGTTCGGTTAGTTTGATAGCTTCCATGTTTTAACATAGCATGATGATCTCATCCCTAAAAAAACCCCCAAAACAACAACAACAACAAAAGCATTTTGTCACATTTCCAGTCTTTTCCTTGCAAAAAAACAGTTTGAGACACCATACATGCTTCTACAATATATTAATGGAATTTCATGGGAGACTAGAACTTTTAAACTATGGCAGCAGAAAATAATACCCTTGCTAGCCTGGGAGATATTTATTAAAGTACAGTCTTGATTATTTGAACTTCATTTATCCAAATCCCTTTGCATCCCAAAACAGGGTTATGTTGCATGGGAGTTTCAGGCAAGTGAGCTCTGAATAGTTGTGCCTGCCAATACTGCTCTTCTACATTCTTCATTCAGCTAAAGCTTCTTCCCTGTTGTGTTTCCTCCATGATTGGGAATGGTCAGATTTCTCCAAAAGCCATTGACTCAGCAGTATATCAGTCTCTCTACCTTTATGCCATTATCATTAGATAACCCTGGTGCCCCGGGGAACATGGATGGACAAGAGAATTTTCCAGAAAGCTCAGGTTCTTTAGCATTAAGAGCCTGTTGATTATCCAAACCCCTAGTTACCTGAAGTGTTTGGATGTCTTGGGCATCTTCTTGGAACCATGGGATTAGGTCCTAGGTGTATATATTTGTACAAGCTGATGTACTCTAGCCCAATGGCCAAAAATATTGGTACTGTTACGGAATCAGGAGATATTAGCATAAACTAAAGCATTATACAAGAGTGTCTGACTGAGTGCCGGAAACAGCACCTACTGAGTTCCAGTTCTTGTGCCCGTCCAAAGCTAAAGACCCCTTCCACGTGCCAGAAACTAGTATGTGAGCTAGGCATCAATCAGCTCCTCTGGAGATGGCTAATTGGGGCCATGCAGGATATTTAGCTGATCAGGCTGAATGACAGCCACTTAGTCCAGCCACTGAGGGGTATAAAAAGGACACAGGAATGAAGTACCAGGGGGAGACAGGGAATGACCAGGGCTAGCTGAGTCCAATGTGTACAGTGATCTCAAGACCTCTGGTCTTCCCTGGGACTGTAGGAAAGAGCTAAAATTGGAGAAACGCTGTATATTATACTGCTATACAGGACTGTGGTAGTGATGGGAATGTAAACAAATGACATGAAGTTGCCACTCAGAAAGCATCAGAGATTCCTGGTGCATCTGAGGATGGGGACAGAGCACACCCTGTTATCCTTGCTCTTTGCATTAGCTATGGATCTTGTAGCACACAAAATTAGCTTTAGATGACAAATTACAGGTGGCCAACTGGGAGATGCTGATCACTGCATAGTGCTGTATTTAGACTAAACTATTTGCTAGTAATCCTAATATTTTGCTTCCAAATATTTTCAAAGAATGTCAGTTATTTATCAGCTACTTTGGCTGTGAAGTAAACTATAATAAAAAAAAACATAGACAAGCATTGCCTATAGGTTTTACTAAAGTAATCTTGTTGACTCCTTAGAATAGATATTTCTTTATATTAACCTCAACTTTTACCATCTGCTAGAGCTGGATGATGTTTTCTTGCCAAATAGTAAACTCAGCAAAGCTATTTGCAAATTTGGGTCACTTTCACAAATAATTTCACCAACCCCCTCCCCACAAAATTGTTTTTGAAGTCACCCTTTTTGACTCTACATTTGATCCACACAGTATTTTTTTTAGTTTATTGATTTGGTGAGAAGCCAAAAATTCAAAATAAAATAAAATAAAATAGGAATGGGTCAATCAAGATGTTTCAAAAATTTCAAAACTTTTCAATTTTATTTTAAATAACCTGTTGAATTGACTCCTGTGAAAATTTCAGTTATGAAATTTTCCAGTGATAATAACATTTCATTGAAAAATTCCTGACCAGCTTTAATTTGTATGGTATGGTAGTACCAGATATCTCTAGTCATGAATGGTACCCCATTGTGCAGGATGAAGAACAAAGATAAAGGAAGATAGAAATAGAAAAAAGGTTTACTCAAGAGGGAATAGGAGATATTGGAAATCTCATCAGAAAGCATGGTCTTGTGAAGCTTCCAGGCCATCTTTTTCCCCATACAAGACACACCAATAATTCAGATAAATTGAAGTTCAGATCCTACTTCAGTTCATGAATTGCTAACTCAGATGAGGTAGCTTTGTTAGATGAAAATGAACATCACCTGGATATAACGCACAGTCTACTTGAGGTTATTCTGGATGTCATTTGCATGTAGTCATTGTAAAAAGCTGCTTTCCTTACCTGCTTAGTCACCAGCTGTATTTAGGTTCTGGTTCCATGCTGTCCTAGTAAATTATCAGTGTAAGACTTATAAACATGGTATGCATATAGATATACATATTTTTACAACTGAACTTTCCCCAAGTAGTTTGAAATCTAAGAAGAATGTGTTACGAAATGCACCCCGGTATACACAATCTACACACTATTGTAATAATCTTTGTATAAGGTTTGTCTTGTGAGGTATCATTTGAAAACTTATAACTTACTGATCAGTAATATCATGGTAAAATGCATGTAGCAATGAAATGTATGTAAAGTTATGAACAGAAGCTGAAATCATGACTGAAGTGTGTTTCCAGGTAAGTCTGGGGAAGGGCTAAATCAGTTTCTCAAGATAAATGCCAAGATGGTGCACCAGTCAGGTGTCAACAAAGCTGATGGGCCATCACCTATCAAGTGGCCATTCTTTGACAAGAAAGGGGGGCAGGATCAAAGAGATCTGGATCTTAGCAAAGAAACAGTATGAGGTCTCTTTCCTCTACCAGACCCCAATCTCTTGGTTCTCAGCTGAAAATGCTTTTCAAAGAGGGACTGAAACTATAAAAAGGAGGGACAAACCTCCCATCTCATTCTCTGCACCTGAGAAGACAAAGGAAGCAGCCAATGAAATCTGGAGGAGGGTCCTGACCAGAAAGTTTGATCAGTAATGCTGTTGGAAGCACATGGTGAGAAACTTTGTTTTGAATCTAATAGTTTGTTAAAGCAGGCACAAGAAAGCATTTTAACCTTTATTTTCTTGTAACCATTTTCATCCCTCATTGCTTGGACTCACTTAAAATCTCTTTCTTTTTGTAGTTAATAAGCTTGTTTTATTGTCTTCTTTAATTCACTGTGTTTAAGTTAAAATGTCTCAGTAACTCCATTTAAGGTGGTAAGCTGATGTATGTACTTCCCTTAAAGGAATAATAGACTTAATATATTTGGACTGTCCAGTAGAGGATTGGGCAGGACAGGACTTACATTTCTAGGGGGAAATATATGACTGGGACAGTGTTGGGGTCACCCTGCTGCATAACCAAGGCTGGTGAGAACCAGAGTGTAACCCATGTGTGGCTGGCAGGCTGCAGTTACACACAGATGCTCAGGGTATGACTTGCATGCTGAAAGACTGTGAGCAGCTCAGATGGGAGCTACTGCTAGCAAGGTATTATAAGGCACCAAAAATTGCAGGGCAAGGGTGACACAGCCCTTCACTGGTCTGGATTGCACCTGGGTATGTCTCACAGGGCTAGTTGAAGAGCTTGGTTATTTTTTAACTACAGTAAGTCTCTCTCCTTCCTCCCCCTCTCACTCACTTTCTAAGCTTTAGTTTTGGAAGCTAATACAGATATTTGTACCGTAGGACTCATTAATCCAGTGTACTGCACAAACTGTAAATGTCTGCAACATGTTAACTCCACAAGTTAGATTCATAGATGGGAGAAGAAAAGCGAAAGGTTGTGATTTTTGGTAAATATAAAGTCCTGCATGAGTGCCTTGTAATAGCTTGTCAGCATGTAATCAGACTGAATAACTGTTGCATAGGAGAGCTCCTACACACTGGTAGATGCCCACAGGCAGTGCTTTGTTGTGGAATGTCACTGCAACAGAAACTGCTGGACATATAATGCATCATCAGCCTTAATGCTACAGGCATGTCATGCAGGTGGATAGGAATCACTGGAGTGTGGTAAATGTAAGCGTGCCAATGACATCTGAGTGGTATTAGATGGATAGGGGGCAAGCAGAAAGACAAAGAAGCCAAGAAATTGAAGAAAACAGCTTTCACCACTAAATGGAAATTACCTTGAATGCTGCAGTGCACCAGTAACTCTGACAGCTGAAGCAGCAGCAGAAAGAACTTGACTAAGATATTGGTCATAGTGTTTTCTTTGCAAGTGGCTAAATGTGGTTGATTTTCCAGTGACAATATCAATCAGTGTTCTTCCAACAAAATAAGCTCAAACTACTGAATATTTTCTTGGAGGCATAAGAAAACTGAAAGCCCAGATTCTTGTGTGTCTCTGTATGTGTGGAATAATGAACTGTAAGGACGAAAATAAATGCATATCTCCCTTATTTGACTAAGGCTATGTTATTTAATATTTGAAAAGAATCTTGTAACAAAAGATGTATGCCACCTTTATGTATATCATAACCAACTTGATGATCACTTTAGATAAGCTATTACCAGCAGGAGAGTGAGTTTGTGTGTGTATGGGGGTGGGGGGGTGAGAAAACCTGGATTTGTGCTGGAAATGGCCCACCTTGATTATCATGCACATTATAGGGAGAGTGGTCACTTTGGATAAGCTATTACCAGCAGGAGAGTGAGTTTGTGTGTGTGGTTTTTGGAGGGGGGTGAGGGAGTGAGAGACCCTGGATTTGTGCAGGAAATGGCCCACCTTAATTATCACACACATTGTGAAGAGAGTGGTCACTTTGGATGGGCTATTACCAGCAGGAGAGTGAGTTTGTGTGTGAGGGGGCGGAGGGTGAGAAAACCTGGATTTGTGCTGGAAATGGCCCAACTTGATGATCACTTTAGATAAGCTATTACCAGCAGGACAGTGGGGTGGGAGGAGGTATTGTTTCATGGTCTCTGTGTGTATATAATGTCTTCTGCAGTTTCCACGGTATGCATCTGATGAAGTGAGCTGTAGCTCACGAAAGCTCATGCTCAAATAAATTGGTTAGTCTCTAAGGTGCCACAAGTACTCCTTTTCTTTTTCCCTTTAATGGCTACTATATATCAAAAGTAGATGTTCGTATATTAGGAATACATTTGAGTTATATGCAAAATTTGCTGGCAAATCTGCCCCAGTTTGGAGCTTCATGTCATCCTGAAACTTTTAGTTTTATTTCCCTAACTCCTTTTACTTCTTTTCCCTCTGTCCAAATGACAGTATTTTCAGGGAATATGGAGCCTTTGATATCCCTGTATTTATTACTGTACATTATCTTTAAAATGCACACACTAATGTTTAGCTTTAATGTAGCACTTCCAAGCCATAGGTAATACTTTGCCTCATTTGAAAGTGCTTTAATCCACATTTTACACTCAGGGAAGTGGAGGCGCAAAAGGGTAAAATGACTTGTCCAAGGTCACCAGTGGCAGATCCCAAAATAGACTACAGGTTTCCAGACTGCCAGCCTAGTGCTTTTTCCAGTAGGTCATACTGCCTCATCTTCAGAGATATGCCTCTCCCCATCCCATCCCGACAACTAACATCTGTGAATTACTGAACACAAATGCACAGTTAGCATCTCCCCATTCCACCAGTATGACAAAATAAATTGAAACTCTAAGGGTGCTAAACTCTGCTCTGATAAGTTGCTCTCATGTAACTCAGAGGAGCTTGGCTTTATATTATGGCCCTCCATTATATGCTGGAGATGAAGTTTTCCATTTTCATTACTGTGTAAGCTATCAGAGATGGGGTTGTTATATTTAGTGGCAACTTCTTGCAGCAGATCATGTTTAAAAGAAGAGGTCAGAGCAGGTCTTCAGCTGGTATAAATTGTCATAACTCCATTGACTTCAAGGCAACAGAGCTATGACATTTTCCTTTAGGAGCAATGAACACCAAAGATGTTCACTCTAACCTAGGATGCTGTGACAAGAAAACTGAACCAATGCTATACGATTAGGTAACAGCTGTGGATCAGTGAGGCAGAGTAGTAGCTCAGAAAAAGGGAGACAGCATTTTAACAAGTACGCCAGTCCTTCTGTGTGCCTCTTAAAGATGGTCCTCATTTTAAATATAAGAGCTCAAATATGTACATTGCAGCAGAAGTGGAACAGCATATTTGTTTGTGGAGCAAGCATCAGCCTCTACTCAAAACTGTAGATGTGCCAGAATACTACTCTCCTGTAATAGGGTATTGGAGATACTCAGGTCCAGAATGCTTTTCTTCATATATTCCTGTCTGAAACCAGTAATTCTGGACACATTTCATGAGCACAGCGTATGGGAATTAATAATGCACATGAGCCTCCTCTGATGTGTACTCATTCAACAGGGAGCTGTCTGTCTACATGAGGTTTTAAAACACATCTGCCAGCTAACTCAGATTCAAATGCAAACACCAGCACCTAGAGGCATCATGTGGATATCTGGAGAAATGAGGGTCCATTAACCAGTGAATGGACTGCACATTATCTACATAGTGGTTTTCACTGACAACAGTTAAAACATGGACCATGTTCTTCATTTAATAAATATTTCAAGTATGTTTCTATAGCTACTGATTTAACAGCAACTGTCTGCATTTTAATGAATCGGGACCACGTGTGACAGAGAACACAAATAAATGGAAATAACTCATACACTATGAGAGAGAGAGAGAGAGAGAGAGAGAGAGGACTGCAGTAGTTTGACACAGTTGTCAGTGAAGTGAAGGCTTGTCATACACTGGTATGCTGTAGCTGAGGTGGCATTACACTGCCAATTGACAGATTGTAAGATGACTTTCACTTCACTGAAAGGCACTCCAAGTGTCACAGGATATTGCAGTCTTACTGAAAAGTGATGCAATACATATTGGACAGGTAAACTGTGTAGCATTCTTAGGCGGTATGTGATTACAGTAGTCAGGCAGAATATGAGAAGTGGGGACAGCGTTATCCATTTTGTATTTCCTGCTCAAGTATTTGTTGGGTATCAACACTGAACTTTGTTGTTGCAGCCAGAAGCTTTATTTCCAACATAATGCTAGTCTCTATTACTAACCTGGTCTACATTATATCCCTAAAAAAAATAGTAGGAAACGAGCTGTCTACCGAACAACCAGAAAAGAGATAAATCAGTGTATGTATTATCAGAGCTGAGATAGACACTAGACACATTATCTATGAGTACAGAGATGGAAACTATGCACATAGCCAAATCTGAATACTCCATCCAGTTTGCATAAACAGTGTTATTGAAAGTTGTGTTACTGTTTGTGTGCAGCTAACTTTCTAATTTCACACCCTTCCCTCACCCATAAACACAGATTGCTGTTCAGTCTAAGGAGGACTGTTGTAGCACTGCTCACAATCTCAGCCTTATACTTTAATTCCCTGAATAAATCATTTTAGTATCATTTCTGCATGGATTATATCCAATCCAGATTGGTTTCAGAGTAGCAGCTGTGTTAGTCTGTATCCGCAAACAGAAAAGGAGGACTTGTGGCACCTTAGAGACTAACAAATTTATTTGGGCATGAGCTTTCGTGAAGCTTACGCTCAAATAAATTTGTTAGTCTCTAAGGTGCCACAAGTACTCCTTTTCAAACCAGATTGGTCATTCTCAATCAGCTGCAGTCTCTTTTTCAAAACTGTTTTGTCGATCATGCTGAAATATTTGGTTTACGCACTGAAGGTTGACAAGAGCATAATGTTATCTGCCAAATCTCTCTCCCCAGTTACTTTACCAGCAAAGCAGCTGTATCTTTGAAGAATTCTCATAATAGAATAAAATGGAGTATCACCTTTGGGCTAATTGATTATGACATCTATGGTATATCTGGCAAGTTTAGGATGACAAAATCTTGCTGATTGTAAACATGCCCAAGAAACAATAACATATTCACAATAGTAATAGGATAGTGAGAACTTGGGGGAAGACTTCACAAGAAAAAAAAAAGATTCAAAGCTAATTGCAAATAAGTACATTACTAAAGGCATGGTATTAATTAAGATGTATGTGCTACCTTAGAACATAATTAAGGTGGCAAAATGTCAAGCATGAAAGAGTTAAGAAATGCAGACTTAAGGTGCCTGTACAAACGTGTTGCTTCAAATTTGGCCTAAAAATCTTAATATGCAGGAAATAGCAGCTGGTATTTCAAAGTTTCCCAGGGAAGCAGCCACAACCCATTTATTTAAGTTTTCCTTGTATCACCATAGCCTTGTTTGTCCAGCAGAAGACCAATTCTTATAGTTTCTGATACTTATCTTATTATGATTATTATCTTCTTCCCTAGGAGACCTAGTCATGCCCTAGGACCCCCACCCTGAATCATTGAAATCAAAGGGAGTTTTCCTAGTGAATTAAATGGGCTGGGAATATGTGGAAATCAGATCTACAGTGCTAAAATGGAAAGTGTTTGGTGGGGGAGAGGGGAAACGATCAGACCATCAACGATGTTAGAGTGAATTAACATTTGTTTTGAAATTTAAAAAAAGTGCCAGATTAGCGTGTCCCAGTAGGAGATGGGATGGAACAGCCGACAGTCTTATCCCAGCACTCCGACAAGCTGTTCTTTTATATGAGTGAACTAGAAACGTCGTGAATAGGGATGGAAGTAATCATTTAGATAAAGCAAGAACTGATCTAAACTTTTGTTCAAGACTGAACTCCATTTTTGTTGTTTGAAGTAGTTGTGACTATCTTTATTTTCCCACTTGCTTTTAACTATGAAGTCCCAGGTTTTAGCTGGGAGTGGAATGAGCAAAAATACAAGCAAAAGATTCTTGAGGTATTTATGTTCCAGACAGACTTGGAAATAATAGAAATATCAAGAGAGACTGTTAGGCTGTTTCCAGCCCAAACTGGTTTGAATGAGTATCTAAAATACTGAAACTGAATCAAACTCAAAATATTTGAGATAGGCCCCAAATTTATTCTGAAATGCAGAGATCAGTATTTTTAAAGCACCAATCACTCCACTATCCAGGCATTTTGGGTCATTAAACAAAGTGGGAACTGTCCAGAAGGGACAGGCAATTCTCATTCTTACTTTTCAGTTGGCTTCTATATTAATTCCAAACCAAAAACCAATATAAGGTATCATTAAGGGTGCACAATGAAGCATTCACAAGAATCAAAACATTTCAGAGGTAAGTTGGCCCTTGTTACCTTAACTATGCTTTTTTGTGTTTGTGATTATGTAAGGGGACTGTTGCCTGCTTTCTAACATTCAGTGGGGGTGTTTTGGTTGCTAGCTCCCAGTACTAAAAAGGGGGAAGGGTCGATGGGGAATCAGGACCCTGAGACTGATAGTCCCCAGGAACAATGGGGAGAGCCAATGCTCCAGGTCAGCCTGAATGACAGGGTGGGCAGGCTAATCAGGGAGTCAGGAGGCCAGGGAGGTCCTGTCCTCTGTGTGAGCTGAAATTGCCTGGGTCAGACAGAGTGGGGCCGAGCTAAGGAGAAAGCAGCGGCCTGAGCTGAGCTGGGGAGCAGAGCTGTGCCAGATCCAGAGGGACCAGAAAAGCAGCCCAGAGAGAGCAGACCCTGTGCTCGGAGCAGAGCTGCAGCCCCAAAGCCAGAGGCACAGCCCAGAGAGAGCAGACTTGCCCTGGGAGCAGAGCGGCAGCAACCAGAGCCAGAGGGGCCAGAAAAGCAGCCCAGGAAGCAGGTCAGTGCTGGGAGCAGAGTCACAGAAGCAGCCTGCAGAGCAGACCTGTCCTGGGGGCAGAGCTGTAGCAACCAGAGGCAGAGGGGCCAGAGAAGCAGCCCAGGGAGCTAGAGGCAGAGCAGCAGCAGCAGTGCAGAGACAGAGTGGTGGAGCTGGGGCTGGAGCAGTCTGGAGCTGGGTACGGTGAGCAGCTCGGAAGACCGAGGGGGACCCGGGGCAGCAGGTCCAGCACAAGAGCTCAGCCAAGAGGCTCTGCAGGCCAGGCTTGGATCATAACCCAGACAGGGTGGGGGCGACACCTGGAAGAAGGGTCCTACCACCTAGAGCCTGAGAGCGTGTGGCCACCACCAGAGCAAGTGTCCAACTCACAGCATCCTTGCAGGAAAGCCAGGGCCTGAGAAGAAGGCCTGGGACTTACAAGGAACAGACTGTGAACTGCCCTGACGTTCCAGAGACACTGTTTGTGATGTTCCCTGCCACAGAGCAGGTTGATGTGTTTCCTTTAACCTTTCCCATTTTTCCTTATCCTTTTAAAAATTAATTGTTGATTAAATAACTTGTGTTTGCTTTAAATTGTATGTAATGGTCAGTGGGTCAGAAAAGTGCCCAGTGCAGAGAGAGTACCCCAGAGTGGGGACACCCTAGCCCCTGTCCTAGGTGACCACAGCAGGGTTGGGGGGTCGAGCCCCCCAGGAATCCTGGGCCCAGCCTTGTTGGGGTTACGAGGATTGTGCCAGACAGGAGAGTGGAAGGGGAGTCCTCAAGGGCAGGGAGGCCACTGGGTAAAGGAAGTGGGAGCAAGGACTCAGATCCTTTCACTAGCCCACTTCACCGGGGTAGTACAGAAGCCAGGAAGGTTCCACACAATAGCGGGACTATTCCCCCGCTTACAGTTACGTACTATTTCTCAAACACTGCAATAGAATATCATGCTTTTTCTACATTAGATACACAGGCGTAGCACCTAGCACTGTGATGTACAGCAGACAGACCAAGGCTCTTGTGAATCCTAAGACCTTTGAGAACAACAATTATACTGATCAGTTAGGAAGAACCAATAACTATTCATTTACAATCAACCCTTTCAGTTTCAGAAGTAACTGTGCATTAGCCCTGCAGTTCCCAAGACCAAAACATTGTAAGTGTTGAAAATTAGTTGAAGGAGGGTTCCTGCTGTCAGCCTTCCTTCACCTCTCTCCACTTAGTGTCTTATCTAAAACTATTGAAGTAATGGGAATCTTTCTACTGACTCAATAGACTTTTGATCAGGCCTTGACTGAGGAGAGATCTTTTGCAGAACTTTTGTCTCAGACTGTGCACTCTCTCACTCTATTTTCAGAATGCAGGTATAGCAGTTCCATAAACAAATGAAGCATGGCCTTCTCAGCTGCACACTTGTGGTGAAATTCACTTCTATGCAGAGAGTCCATACAAGGCCTGTACAACACTCTAGCCTCATTTTGCATGGGGTGAATTTTACCCTTGTGCAACAACCACCAAACATCTACTTTACAAGTCTTATAACTCAGAAGAAGGCCAAAGCTCCGATACAGCACTTGTGAGCTGTAGCTCACGAAAGCTTGTGCTCAAATAAATTGGTTAGTCTCTAAGGTGCCACAAGTACTCCTTTTCTTTTTGCGAATACAGACTAACACGGGTGTTACTCTGAAACCTGTCACTGATAACAGAAAATTCTGCCCGTTTGTTCCGTTTGGAGAAGCCAGGTTAAAACTGGTGCAGTTACCACAGAGAGCCATCAGAGAGCCCAGGCTGAGGCTCGCAGGAAGCAGAGAATGCATCAACTTCCATCTGGCGAGTGGTCCTGCAGCCACTGTAGGCAGGTTTGCTGCTTGCGCATTTGGCTCTTTTCCTATACCATTGCTAAGCACTACTGATGGACTGACTTTGTCACATCTCCTTGTATCTGTCAAGGATGTTGGGCGGCCATATAAACTCAACTTGAACACTAAACAGCACTTCTCACTGAGGACTAATCTCTTTGCTATTTCAAACACTTCTACCCTGGCTGCTTTGGCTGTAGAACTGCTCATTAAAGAGTGCAAGAATTTTATATAAGAAAAGTATATATTTTTCACATTGCTTACATTCAAAAATGGTTTCATTTAAATATTCAGAACCAATTTTTCTCCCTTTTGAGCAGAAACTAAGCTTGGAAATGTGTAGCCCAATAAGTCTAACATTTCAGAAAGTTACAAGCAACTGAAAACAGGATATTATAATGGAAATTGTTATGCAATATTAACTATATTGGTCGCAGCCACTTCAGTTATAGCTCATCCATTTCATTTCTCAGAGATCCCAAACTTAAGCATTCAGATGCTACAATGATTTGGGCTATTTAAGTACCTGGATAAAAAGACAGAAATATCGAGAGCTCAGGTTTTCAGCCAAATAAACCTCTCAAATATATTTTAAGACAGCTCCACTAGAACCAAAACTTTGGAGGCCCTCTGTTGGTATCAGTAACCTAGTTTTATTAGCATTAAGAGTATCTCTTCCCACTCAACATTAGGACTAATTTAATTCCCACCTCCTCAGTCCAGCATTTACAAATGGAGGCTGCACACTTTTCCAGGGCTTACTTTAATCAACATATCGCTTGGGATAACTTGAACACTTAAATATTAGATCAAAATTGTGTTCAAGTCACACTTGTGCAATTCCACTGAATTAAAGGATGTAAATGAGATAGTATATGGCTCTTCATCCATTTCTAACATGGCCACTTTTGCAGATGACTTCTTTCAACTTGGCAGTTTTGTAAGTGTGAAGTGTTTGGATAAACTCAAGATTTCCAAAACAATATAAATTTAAGATTAACACATGAATTGTGCAATAAGTGCTAGAAAGTATATTAGTTATGTTTTGGAAGTTCTCGATCAAGGCAATATTGATCTGGTACTGTGTCACAGGACAGTGATTTCAACCATTATTAAAGATGGAAGGAGAGTGAATGCTTGTGAAATAGCATTACTAGATTAATTTTTCTTTCCACAACACGATGGCCTTACATCCCTTGGCTTCCTGTCATGTCTGCACCTCTGTCAACTTAGTGTCTCCCCATGGTGGTCCCCCTGTTCCCTGTATCACTGTGAGATACCTGAGGAGACTTAGCCCTCCAGCTAAGTCAGAAGATTGGACGTCTAAGAGTTAAACAGGAAGGCCATGCTGCATCTTCATCCTGGATCTTCAGCCGAACTCCACAGCCTTTCCACTCCTGTTGTGGGGATTTGTCACAGCACCTTCTTTAGTTTGCCTGTAGAGGAACCCAGGCCTTCTATATACTCTGGATTCCAGTCCAGGGACCATTATTAAAGAGAAAAGATCCACCTACTCTGACCCCAACTTACTTCACTGGACAACTTCCTAATTGTGCCTACCTCTCAGCCTTACCCACAGTCCCTTCCTGGGTTCTCTGTGCCTGCCTGGTTCCTGAGCCTCTCAGCACTTCCCATGACCCACCTGGCTTATTGTAAAACAGCTCTTCTCCCTACAGCTCTTCTCAGCTGAGCTGAGCAGGGTTCTTTTTCTAGCTGCCTCCTTCGGCAGCTGATGGACTTTAAGGCACCTCACAAAGCACAGATGAACTCCCTTAAAGGACCAGCCCATACTGTGACTCTCATTCAACTACTGCAGAGAAAGATCAACTTTTTCCCCCCCAAAGCTAGAAAACGCTACACATAAAGGCATACAAAGCAGACCAATTGTAGTTGGCAGTTTTGAAACAACAAAACCAGAAAGATTGGTTCATACCCTTCAAGTACACATGGAGATTTGGATATGTGTGAACCTGAAAACTCAAAACAAAATCAATCAAAGAAAAAAACCATTAGCAAAACTCTTTACAAAAACAGCTAGGGGGAATAATTCACAATATATTACTCTGTGAATTTCACCTGTTTATTTACAAAGCATCTGTCAGGGTTCCTTCCCCACTCTGAACTCTAGGGTACAGATGTGGGGACCCGCATGAAAAAAAACCCTAAGCTTATTTTACCAGCTTAGGTTAAAACCTGGTACGCAGCCATCACCAAGCAATTTAACAAAGAATCGGGCAAGAGACTATTGGAGACTTCTTCCCCCAAAATATCCCCCCCCCCCAAGCCCTTATGCCCCCTTTCCTGGGGAGGCTTGAGAATAAACAAGATGAGCACAAACCTGCCTTGGATTTTTAAGACCCAAAAAACCCAATCAGATTCTTAAAAAACAGAACTTTATTAGAAGAACAAAAAAAAGATAAGAGAACAACTTTGTAATATCAGAGTGGAAGATAATCTTACAGGGTAAATCAGATTCAAAACATAGAGAATCCCTCTAGGCAAAATCTTAAGTTACAAAAAGACACAAAAACAGGAATACACATTTCCTCCGGCACAGCGAATTTCACAAGCCAAAACAAAGAAAACCTAACGCATTTTCTAGCTAGATTACTTAACTTTACAGGAGTTGGAGGGCTTGCATCCTTGATCTGTTCCCTGCAAAGATATTACACAGACAGACAAAAAGCCTTTCCCTCCCCCCTCCAGATTTGAAAGTATCTTGTCCCCTGATTGGTCATTTTGGGTCAGGTGCCAGCCAGGTTACCTGAGCTTCTTAACACTTTACAGGTAAAAGGAGTTTGCCTCTGGCCAGGAGGGATTTTATAGCACTGTATACAGAAAGGTGGTTACCCTTCCCTTTATATTTATGACAGCATCCATGAATAAGTTGCAGAACTTTTTTTCAGCAAATAATCATTGGTTTGCAGACCATTTATGAATAGTTTCCTTGCACCTATCTGGAATTCACAATGTATCTTGCATTGACTAGTTATATCAGACACATGCTGGTTAGGGAGCTAGAGTGGGACTCCAGAGACGTGGGTTCAGTTCCCTGCTCCAAACATAGATACCCAGTGTGACTTCAGACAAGACACTTAGCCTCTCTGCCTCAGTTCCCCATCTATAAAATGGAGATAATAGAACCTCCCAACCTCTCAAGGATGTTTTAAGGATAAATACATTAAAGATTCTGAGGTGCTCTATTTATACAGTAATGAGGGGCTATATAAATACGGAAGATAGATAAGATATATTTCTCTTACTTCTTTGGTTGTCTTATGTAATTACCCAACACAAATTTTCTATTGCATATTCAAGTATACACAATAACACAGTTGTCACCACTGCGGGTTATTTCAGTACTATCCACGGCTATATATGCAGAGGTCATGTAGAGCTTTGTTCTACTAGTAGTATATAAGTAGCATTCCTTAGTATACTTAGTATATAAGTAGTAGTAACTTTTGTGCCTTTGTTTGAACATCTCTTCTTTGTACATACGTATTTGTTCTATTTGGAATTATTAGCTCCTGAGTTAATGGGCATGCGTAAGAAAGGTGCTGGGTCGTGCAGTCCTGGAGAGAGAAAGATAGCACAGACCCCTTTCATTTTGAGACAGATACACCAGTATTTATATTCAGTTCGGTCTTTTAACACATACTCTATTAATCTTTCCTCCACTTTGGATCATACCCATTTATAAAGACAGATTAGTATTGAAAGCCCACTGCACAACAGCTAGGAAGACCGAGTTATCTTGTTTGTCTTAACATTAGCTAACCTTGGCATCTTCTCTAATATTGAGGAATAATAGCGCAACAACACAGAGGGAGAGCCTGAATTAATGAAGTGGGGATGCTGAATGAGTAATTCATCCAAAGCTTCCTTTTGGTTAGGAGAACAATCATAGACCTGTGTTTGAGCTACTGTCTGGGCAGCTGGAGAATGGGTCAATGCAATGTCATTCCCTTCCTGTGCTAGAAACAGTACTTTCTGTAGTTACTAGAGCTGGGTTCCTTCCAATGGAAAAAGGAAGTGCCATACATGAGTCAACCTTGTGTGTCCAGGTGGTGCCATTACTCAGTTTTTGGACACTGTGCTACAACATACTCATACACTCATTTGGGGATTTCACAACTGTGTGAAAAGGAAACATTTTCCTTTGGATTCACTTAAACCATTAAAACAAACATAACCCTCCCATAAAAAGTTAGCTTGTGAGCCTCCCCTTTTTCTTAGGTGCTTATGAAGGAGAACAAGGGATGGGATAATGGGTTAAAAACGCCTCTTATTTGAGGGCAAAAGAGAAAAAAAGATTTCCTGTCTCTGGTGTTAAAGAAAGGGTTCTTTCACAGAGGTCTCCTTGTTGAATGTAGCCTTAGCTATGGGGTTGCCAAAATGCTGCTGAGCAACTTTTATAATACACCTAAAACCTGACTCATTTGCATGCCCATATTTTATTTTTCATGCCAACTGTCATTTGTCATAAAACAGAACAAAATCCTCCAAGTCTGCTTCCTCCAATAGAATTACACCAACTGCAAGTTTATTTAGAATTTATCCTTGCTTCTTATTTCTTTTCCATGACACACTGCAACAAATGTAGTTCATTTTTTATTACTTAACTAATAGGATATTAGTGTATCTATAAATAGTGGACAGTCTCCTATCAGCTACAAGTGGGAGTAAATATCCTTAATAGGCATTGCATGGGGTTAAATATCTGTGAAGTCCAGAAGAACCCTGCCCTGAAGTGGCACCATTTTGATGATCTTTGGACAGACTCTGGGTGGCTGTCATGATGTATAGTGGCAGCTAATTATTTGAAATACCTTCTAACCTATTCCCTTAACCTCTATCAAGATTCTGCAAAACTATTCCAATGGTTGCCATTATTTGTAAACATTTACCAATTGTTACTATGCAGTGGTATGTGGTAGGTCATTTATTTATTATTTTAAGTATGAAGTAAAAAACTGTCACTTTGTGGTAACTATTGATAAAGGTTTAATTTTATTGGCACACACTCTAAGTCGTACATTCCCCTGACTCTTCACGTTTTCAGTGGGAATCATTATGATCTTAAAGGTTTTGTCTAAAATCACAAAAAACAGTGCAGGTTCCAATACAGAACCATGTCATCATCCAATACTCACCCTTTAATTCCAACTCTTAACTTTCTGCCTGAAAATACTTTTTTTGATAACTTACTATCATACTGTTATTTAAAGAGTTTATACATTAATCCATCATGACAAACTTTGTCAAAAGCTTCATAATAATCCATATACATTAAATCTGTTGGGTGAAGCTTGATCTAGACCAATATTTACTTCACTAAGAAAAGCAGGGGAGTGTAAGAGCCAGCAGATTGTGTTATAATTCATCACTGAAAATTAAAAAGCAAATAAAAGAAAAATTCCCCATCCAGCTTCTGTTCTGCAGAGATCCCGACAAGGCTGTATTAACCCAGAAAATAATCAGGATGCTTGTGGCCTCTGAAAAAGATTTCTAAATTGCAGAATCAAGATCAAGTATGTATTAAATCTAGTCCCAATAAAATATTGATCACTGTCCCTCTTTATAAGAACAACTGTAATGGCAAAATGCTGAGCTGGCTGTGGCCTTGAGGGAGGAGGATTGTGTTAGGGAAGGGGGGAAGAGAAGACTTAGTGGTGGGGAGTGGGGCTGTGGTGTTCAGAATAGTATGGGGAGATTTTAACTAACAGGTTCTTCACTTTTGATAAGTTTGCATTTTTTTGTTTCTTTCATCTATTCCTATTTGGTTAGTTTTTTTGCAGACTGTTAATTATTTGGGGCCAGTACTGTCTTTTCTTCTATGTCTGTACAGTGTCTAGCATGATGGGATCCAGGAGCAGTGGAAGCTTTCTAAAAGTGAGGGGAGCCATCAGTGCCTGAACCATGGTCCCACTCCCTCGCGCCACCCCTTCCACCGAGGCCCTGCTCCTACTCATCTCTGCCCCTTCCTCCACTTGCCCTTATGGCTGGTAAAAAATGTGGGGGCATAGCCCTCCTACTTTTAAAAGTGAGGGGGCCATGGACCCCTGCCCCACTCACCATTCTGGCACCCCAGGTCCAGCTCTCTGACTGGAGACCCCAAGAACTACTGCAATACTAACAAATTATCAACAACAATTCACTTGCCCCCCCCCCCCCAGTCAATAAGCCATGCAATACACGTGGATTTTCAAGACAGAATTCATCCCTAATGCTTTGTTTACATCTAATAACTAATCCCTCCATACTTTGGTTTTGACTTCAGGTTTGGGGTGGTAAATAGTGATGTTTACTAGTGTTCCCATTTTCTTTATAATAAATGTCTCAGAGTGAGGAGTTATTTTGCAGAGATATGCATTATTGTACTTGTGATGAACAGCATAAAGAAACAGCTTTATCCATACAAGTGAAGGTGGGGGTTGTGATGATCATAATTTTAGAAGATGGTAGACAGTGTCAGTTAGAACATTAATTTTATTTTTGTAAACAACTATACTGTGTCAGAGTCTTAGTGTTACATATCTTTGCTTTGTATCCACTAAGGATACACATAAATAAACCTTGTACTTTTAGAGACTGGAGGTAATAAAAACAGGCTTCTATTTCCTTTTCTTATTTTGTAGTTGGAGAGAGAGCCAGAAAACTTGTGTCTTATTTGCTGAGCTGTTTGCAAGAGATGCTACTGAGTAACACCATAAATTCCACAAACACGCTGGTACTTTGCCAGACAGCACAGCTAAAGATATGACAGTTCTCTTATAATATTTTCCCAAGGATTTAAAAAGTTGTATGGCAGAGAAAGTGAAGAGGAGAATTTTTGTCTGAAAAAAACCCACAATTTTTCTGCAGTTTAAGATTTACTCTTATTTTGCATAGACTGCATTCAGTTCTGAAGTGTAACTATTTGCATACCACTGGAAGTGCTTCCGTGCAGCACTGGGGGTTATTATATAAATAAAACTTGCATTATTATTTCTTGTTTCACGTAATCTTAATAAGCACCTATTGCACAGTTAATCCTCAACAAATATGCTTTCAATAATCTAATGGTAATTATTTAGCCTATAATAACTGGCTTAATAAAATCTAATTTAAGCATGTAGACATTTAAAATGTTTAACCATTTGAATTCAGTCTATAGTCAACAGGAATACTTGCTTTAGCACTAGACCATTAAACTGAATGGAACATGAATACACACAACAGGTAACCACAGAACCAAATGACTATCAGTATCCTTCCTGACTGTGCCTTTCAAATGTGATAATTTAATGTTTTGTTAGCACTTCTTTTTTTTTGCAAAATACAATACTTACCATGCTGGCCTATAAGGGTCTTCTGTGTGAAGTATTGTAATGGGAAAGTGTTTGCTCAGAGATTCACCATCTTTGTCCTCAAGGGTTCAGTTACCTCTTAACACCTCTTAACACGATGGTGGCGACTGGGTCCTGGATATGGCACAAATCTTCCCAGTAACAAATTTGAAGGAGCAATGATGTGTGTTCCTCCCTGGAAGCTGCTCATGTAATGTTAGTTGTCCAAATACTATCATCTGCTGGGTGCAAGGGGGAAGAGACAGGGCCAAATCATATTCCTCATGCTGACATACACAAGGATTGATGGGACAGCATCTTCTTCCGCAATCTTGACACAGGGTGCCTGTAAGGTTGTAGTCCATTGGTTCAGCAGTTTGTAGACCATCTACCCATACACAAACATTCACTTTACGACTGTACCGGGTTGCACAGGCAAGCTGCTACTGATACAGAGTTTACCTCTACAGTCCCCCAGAACAAAAGTTGCCTATTTGGAAAGATTATTTCCCCAACCCAGTAAACATAAGACTGTCACACAGCACGTGGAGTCACATCTTCTGCCCCTTTAAGTCTGCTTTTTACTAGTGAATCTGGCTAGTAAGGATTTACCCAAATGAGGGAATAATCTGGGTGGCCCAGAGATAGCATGGCCTGATCTGCACCACTCCTTATTCGTAGACTCTGGCATACTGGACTTTCCTTGGAGAAGTGGGCTGTGGTCAGAGTTCTCCCAATTCCAGGCAGCCAGAGCTATTGACAACTAACTGTTGTAAATGTATACCTCCTTTAAGGCCTGTTACACTTCCCAGGAGAGTAATATAATTAATGCCAGTCAACATGATTTTATGGAAAATAGATCTGGTCAATAACAGTTTTTTTGGATGGCATCACAAGTTTAGCTGATAAAGGTAATAGTGTTGATGTAATACACTTAGACTTCTGTAAAGTGTTTGAGTTTGTATTGCAGAACACTGAGTAAAAAATCGGAATGATAGAAAATTAACATGGCAAACACTAAATGGATTAAAAGCTGACTACATGTTAGGTCTCAAAATGTAATTTTAACCAGGGAATCATCATCAGGTGGGTGGGTTTCTAGAGCCATCCCACAGGGATCGGCTCTTGGTCCCATCCTATATAATATTTTTACAAATGACCTGGAAGAAAACAAGATAATCAGTGATAAAGGTGGCAGATGACACAAATTGGGGGAATAGTAAATGAGGACAGTTCACTGATACAGAGCAATCTGGATCACTTGGTAAAGCTGAATACCAGCAAAACAATGTGTGTTTTAATATGGCTAAATATACACATCCAGGAATAAAAGAATAAGGGCAAGGACTCTATCCTGGAGCAGCAGTGACTCTGAAAAAGGTTTGGGGCTTGTGGTGGATAATCAGCTGAACATGAGCTCCCACTGTAATGCTGTGACCAAAAAGACTAATGCAATCCTTTACTACTGAGGGAATTCTATGCCACTGTGCAAGCGCAGAATTAATGTCCCCTGCAGATTTTTTTCCCTGTAGAATAATTGATTCTGCCACAGAGGTGAAGGAAAGCTGCAATTATACCTTTTGCCCACCAAGTGGCACCAGGAGAGGGCACCGGGCTCACAGGCTGGAGCAGCGAGCCGTGGAGAGAGAGGGGGAAAGGCTACCTTCCTCACAGTGCCGTGTCTGTGGGGCCGGTGAAGAGGCATGGGATATGGTGGGGACAGGCTGAGTGGGGCACACAGGGCTGCTGGAGGGGGGAGTCACACAGACTGGAGTTCAGAAAGGCTAGTGGGGGTGACAAAATTGGGGCAGGACTGAATGGGAGTAGGGGTCCAGGGCAATGTTCCCTCTAATTTTTGACAGGCTGTGTGTACAAAACATTTCTTCTGTGCAAATTTTTCTGCTTCTGTGCAAATTTTTGTGTGCGTGGTGTTTCGCCGTGTGCACGGGGTTTAGGATCTGTGTGCGTGCACGCACAGCTTACAGGGAACAGTGGTCCAGGGCCACATGGGAATAGGGGCAGCTGTGCCTGACTGAATGGGAGAGCTAGGGGTCAGCCAGGGTCTACAAGGGGGAGGTCCCCCAACTCCCTAACAATCCTCCCTCCCCAAAAAAGCCCTGTTCCATAATTTTCCCACCCAAACCCAACAACCCTCCAGATTCACTCCCAGGCTCCTTCCCAGCAATTGCTTCCTTCTCCCTCAGTGGCTCCATTATCTCAGCTCCTCCAAGCCTTTGCACTACTTCTGAGAGTGTACAATACGTCTGTATTGTAGCTTAAATTAATTACTCAAAGCTCTGTATTAATATGCCTAGTAAGGAATCTATTTGTCAAAAAAAAAAAATCTGGAATCTTTTTTGTTGTCTGTATTGTTACAGACATACTTGCTGACAAGTATTTTGAAATAAATAACCAAAATAATTTAAACTGGTGTGGTTATGTTGTGTTATTTTGACAAATAAAATATGCAGAATTTTCAAATATTGTGTGCAGAATTTTTTTGGTGCAGAATTCCCCCAGGAGTAAATCCTTGGATAAACAAATCAGAATCTCAAGTAGGAGTAGAGAGATTATTTTACCTCTGTACTTGGAACTGGTGCATTTGCTGATGGAATATTGTGTTCAGTTCTGGTGTCCACAATTCAAGAAGGATGTTGATAAATTGGAGTGATTTCAGAGAAGAGCCACAAGAATGACTAAAGGATTAGAAAACATGCCTTACAGTGACTGAGCTCCTTGAATCAATCAATCTAGCTGAGCAAAAGAGGAGGTTAAGGGTGACTTAATAGTCTCTAAGTGCCTCCATTGGGAAAAATATTTGATAATGGACGCTTCAGCCTAGCAGAGAAAGTTATAACACTAACCACTGGCTGGGAGTTGAAACTAGACAACATCAGATGGGAAATAATGAATACATTTTTAACTGTGAGCAATCAGAACTATTCACCCAGGGTCATCCTGGATTCTCCATCACAGGCAGTTTTTAAATCAAGATTAGATCTTTTTTTAAAAGATATGTTCTAGGAATTATTTTGGGAAAGTAGGGCCTGTTTTATACAGGAGATCAGATTAGGTGGTTGTTAGTAAATAGGTCTGTTTGTTAGCCTGCGATAGAATTCTGGGTTTGAATTTTTGATACTCTTATACTAAAATGTGTAAACAAGGAACACAGACACTGTGATGTTGCTTTTGCCTAGTCAGCTGGATTTGTTCATACAATGGGAATAGATAAGAGCAGTTAAAGTGTTACTGGAGAGCACACTTTAAGATTGCCTGGATCCCGATCTCAAGGCAAAGTCAAGCACCAGTCGGGAGGGACAAATGGGCTTGTGGGGAAGGTATAAAACACTAGAAGACCAAATAAATGCCAGTCCATGACCAGAGCACAACCTCACTCCTTACCCCCCCCCATGGAGTACAAAAGGGGTGGGATGAAGAGCCCAGACCCAAAATGGAACATGATCCTAAGTTGTAAGGGGTGGGACCAAGGGTTGAAGGTATATTTGGGCCTGCTAAGGAGGAGGAGGTGGGAATGGGAAATGAGAATGAGGAATGGGGAACAGGGACCCAGGCAAGGCTCTGGGGAGTCAGAGCTGGGAAGGGGGTCGTGGGATAAATGCTCTGCGGTTTCAGAGCTGGGATTGGAACACTGGGAACCAGACTCTGCTGGCATGTAGAGCTGTGGACATGTTGGCTTGGAACTAACCCCAGTAAACATCGCATTGTCTGCACTTTGGACTCCTGGCTTTCTGTCTGTGTGATAAGAACCAGCGGAGAGGGTGAAGGGAAAGCCCTTTAACAGTGGTCACAGTGGGCCCTCTCGGCCTTGGAATCTATGAATCCATAAATTATTTGTAAACAAAAGTGTTTTATTCTACCACCCTCATAGATGGTCCCATAATGTTCAGACACATTTGTGAATATATTATTTTATTTGAGCAGCTCTACCTTGAAGGACAGTTGCTACTGTCAGGCCCCAGTGAAACAGGACCCTAGTGAAGAAATTAGAAAGGAACATAAGCTCTGGCAAGTCAAGTATAACATTTTAATTAGGCAAGCCAAAAAAAAAATAAATCTGAAGATGAACTAGCAAAAAGACACAAAAACTAAAACTGTTTTTAAGTATATCAGAAGCAGGAAGCCTGTCAAACAATCAATGGGGACACTGAAGGACCAAGGTGCTAGGGGAGCACTCAAAGATGACAAAGTGATTGCAGAGAAGCTGAACAAATTCTCGACATTGGTCTTCGCTGCAGTGGATCTGCGGAGATTCCCACATTTGAATCATTCTTTTTTTATTACAAATCTGAGGAACTATCCATGATAGAGGTGTCAGTGGAGGTTTTGGAACAAGTTGATAAATTAACCAGTAATAAGTCACCAAGGCCAGATGGTAGTCACGCAAGAGTTCTGAAAGAACTCAAATATGAAATTGCAAAACTATTAACTGTGGTATGTAACCTATTGCTTAAATTAATCTCTGTATCATCTGACTGGAAAATGCTAATATAACACTGTTTTAAAAATGGCTCCAGAGGTGATCCTGGTAATTACAGGCCAGTAAGCCTAATTTCAGGACCAGGCAAGTTGGTTGAAAGAAAAGAATCAGACACAACATGATATGTTGGGGAACACTTTGATGAGGCATGATTGCCTTTTACATATCTATTAGAATTATTTTATGGTGTTAGACATGTGGACAAGGGTGATCCCCACTTTCATAAAGCCTTTGACAGGTCCCACACCAAAGGCTATTAAGGAGAGTAAGCAGTCATGGGATAAAAGGTCCTCCCATCTGGTAAAAAGATAAGAAACAAAAGGGTAGGAATAACTGGTCAGTCTTCACAATGAAAAGTGGTAAATAGTAGGATCCCCCATGTATTGTACTGGGACCTGTGCTCATCAACAGAGGGGGTGAATAGTAAGGTGGCAAAATTTGCAGATGATACAAAGTTACTCAATATAGTCAAGTCCAAATGTGATTGTGAAGAATTACAAAGGGATCTGTGAGAGACTGGGGTGCAATCCAGACCAGCGAAGGGCTGTGTCTCCCCTGCTCTGCAACTTTGGGTGCCTTAAATACCTTGCTGGTGGTAGCTCCCAGCTGGGCTGCTCAAACAGTCTTGCAGCATGTAAGTCACACCCTGGGTGTCTGTGTGTAACTGCAGCCTGCCAGCCACACGTGGGTTATGCTTTGGATCTCACCAGCCGTGTTTATGCAGCAGGGTGACACCAATACATTCCCAGTTCTGTATTTTCCAACAGAAATATATATGTCCTGTCCAACTCTCTCCTGGAGAGTCCAAATAAATTATGTCCATTATTCTTTTAAGGGAACAATATACAAAGGTTTACCACCTTAATGGAGTTACCCAGACAAACACATTGAATTAGATAAACCAAAACAAGTTTATTAACTACAAAGAGTACAAGCAATGAGGTATAAAAGTCAGAAACGGTTACAAGATAAAAATACTTTCTAGTGCCTAGCTTAGGAAACTATTCAATGCCAAGCAAAGTTTCTCACCATGTGTTTCCAATAGCATTACTAACCAAGCTTTCAGGTCAGGACCCCTCCTCCAGAATCCAATGGCTGCTTCCTTTGTCTTCTCCGGTGCAGAGAATGAGCTGGGATGTTTGCCCTTCTTTTTTATAGTTTCAATCCTTCTTTGAAAAGCATTTCCAGCTGAGAACCATGCAACAGTGGAGGAAGGAGACCTTATGCCATTTCTTTGTAAAGATGCAGATCTTTGCCCTTCCCCATTTCTTGTCAAAGAATGGCTGCTTGATAGCTGATGGCCTATCAATTTTGTTGACACCTGGGTAGGGTGTCAGCTTGACCTTTGTCTTTGATAAATTGGTTTAGCTCCTCCCCAGACTTATCTGGGGGAAACACACCTCAGTCATGATTTCAGCTTATATTCCTAACTTTACACATAATGTTGTGACATGCATTTTACCATGATATTGCAAATCAGAAAGTCATGAGTTTTCAAATGATATCTCACAAGGCATTCCTTGTACAAGGGTTATTACAAGAGTATAGGGGATGAATACAGGGGTGCATTCTGCCACAGGATCTCACTGGACTGGGTGACAAAATGGCAGATGAAATTCAGAGTTGGTAAGTGCAAATACTGCACATTGAGGTGAAAAATTCCCAACTAGATGTTCAAAATGATGGGAGGGGAGGGCGCTAAACTAGCTGTTTCCTCTCAGGAAAGATCTTGGCATCATTGAAGATAGTTCTCAGAAAAAGTCTGCTCAGTGTGCAGTAGCAGTCCAAAAAAAGCTAACAGTGTTAGAACTACTAGGAAAGGGATAGAAAAGAAGACAGGAAAATATAGTGTCACTGTACAAATCCACAGCATTCCCACACATGAAATATTATGTGCAGTTCTGGTTGTCTCATCTTAAGAAAATAAATGTTAGAACTGGAAGAGGTACAGAGAAAAGCAACAAAAATGATTTGGGTTATGGAACAGATTCTATACAAGGAGAGATTAAAAAGACATGACTGGGTGCGGGGGAAGGAGAGGGCGGATATCAGAGGTCTATAAAATCATAAATGGTGGGGAGAAAGTGAAAGTGTTATTTATCCCTTCTCATAACACATGAACCCAAGAGTCACCCACTGAAATTAGGAGGCAGCAGACTTAAAACAAACATAACAAAATACTGCTTCACACAATGGACAGTCTACCTGTAGAATTTGTTGCCAGAAATGTTGTGAAGGTCAAAAGTATAAAAGAAGAAGGATTAGCCTTCCTGAACCTACATCCATCAATGGTGATCACTGAAGATGGACAGGGACACAGCCCTATACAGTGTCCCGAAACATCTGACTGTCAGAAGCTGGGGATGAAAGACAAGGGATGGATCACTCAGTAATTGCCCTGCTCTGTTCACTCCCTCTGAAGCATCTGGTACTGGCCACTGATAGAAGACAAAATACTAGACTAGATGGATCACTGGTATGACCCATTATGGCTGTTCTTAACTGATTGAATAGACTGGGCATAACTCCACTGATGTCAACAGTTACACCTGCAGAAAATTTGACCCTTTTTATTTGATGGGAAAACAAACACACATGGATTTGTGAATGGAAGTAATGGGAGACTGGCTGGGTCAATCTCTTATTAATGAGATACAGACCCTTTCTACTCTAAGCCACTTGATTAAGCTGAAGCAGGTCAGCTGTGTGGTGGCCTGTGGAAAATGAGTTGGTGTTCTCAGCCCAATACATAAAACAGTACAATAATTAGTGTTAATTTGCACTCTTGTTGACAGTCACAGAAGAGAGGCCAAAGAGTGAATAAGCTACCCCATCAGCATAAAAATCTCTCCAGGTCAGGGTTGAAGCACATTAGCTTCAATATAGATGTTCAGTGATAAGCAGAGGACCTAATTTTTCAGTAGATTCAATCGTATGTCATCTTTTGCAAGCACTAAGGTCACTTAAAAGGTTATATTTAAAAAGAAGGAATACATTTATATGAGAAATACAATGATGTCAGGAACTGGAGGGCTAAAGCTGACCCCCTCAGAAGTGAAAAATTATATAGCAATATTAGTATTCCTACAGAATTGTTCATCTACCACCACAACTGAGAAACTATGAACTGTTTTGTATACACATGGCGGGTAAATTAGCTTTAAGTGTGTTGTGGTCCAGTGTCAACTTATAACCCTCACATTTTTTATTCCAGATTCTGTCACTAACATAATACTGACGTCCATTACTGCAATCCATTTTCAACCTAGTGTGAGATTAATATTTATCATGCATGTCTGTGCCTCTCATTCCTGGTTGTGCAGCAGAATAATGTATGTAATTAAACTAGAATGCCTTTAAGGCTCCCACCTTAAAAAGCTAACTGTCTGTGCACTTGGGAAGCTTTAAAAACTTCTGTTGGGATGTGTGTTCTGGAAAGGAGGTAGGCTGAGATATAGGAAATGGAGAGTAGATAACTGGTACTCAAAACTATATCAGCTATGAGTATATTTGACACTTGTCAAGCCTAGCTGAGCCCTTAAAGATATAAGGGACACTTCTTCCGAGGATTTAATTATACAGTTGAGATTTGTTTAGGAGTACTGGGAAGGCAATATTGAGGAGCCACAGGGTTAATTAACCTGGATGTGGCTTTTATGTGCAAATTTCTTTTGATTCAGTAAAACAACACTTCCCAGAGTCTGTTCTGCTGTCCACACAAGCAAGCCTGCATGTGAATGCAAATGACTTTATTATAGGCTGACTCTGTGCACCAGTGAACTGTACAGGACACTTGCAGTGATACCATCTTTGTATGCTGCTTTCTTGCTGTTCCTGTATGGAGATAAGTGGTATCTTATCCATTGGTTAGTTGGAAGGGAAGCTACCACTTTCACTCTTTGTTAACATATTCCTTTCTCTGTGACGGTTGATAACATTTGCTTTTCCTGTCTTCATATTGACATCTGTAATAGTCATCTCCAACTGAGTCTGAATAGTGTTCGGGGTAGGACTTCTGGTCAGGTTGCTATTTTGCTGAATTCACCGCGTGCATATATGCAAACAATGTATTGTTTAATAAATGAATAATGAGCATTCCAGAGCTGACAGACATGCACAGGTAGAGCAGGAAGCTGTTGGAAAGAGGAAACAGAGGCAGTTTCTCTTTATACGCAGTTCAGGTACCTGTATGTTATCAGACCCAACTGACTGACCTCCATTATCAGAGATTATTCTCTCTACTAGGGTTCAGCTCTGCACTTGGACTGTCCCTGTACATGCTCCTGCTGACACTGTGTGCTACCTTAGAATACCCCTGTGCATTAGATAAGGCTTTCCCACACCTGAGCTAATAGTGATGGTTAGCATAGACTATCGTCTGCAGTTGCTGCTCGAACAGTGTTTGCATAACCTTTGTTTCTATCCTTACTGAGGCCATACCTGCGAGTTGCACCTCATATTTTAAATTCGATTCAAGGGGATTTAATTGGAGAGTGGGTGCAGTTTATCCATTCCTCTTTCAGAACAATTTTTGGAGACTTTTAAAAAAAAAACAACAAAAAAAAAACCATGTGGGATGAATGTGTGTCTATGAATGTAGAAGAAAGAAATTGTTTTAGGCCATATCTTCACTGGGACTTTGCCCCAGTCATAGCCATGGACAGCGGGTATAATAGGCCACTCCAATCCTGGGCAGTGGTGGCCACACCTGTGCTCTGCCTCCGCCCCTCCTTGCTCTGCCCCTTCCCCGAGGCTCCCACTGCCCACTGCTGCCTGGTGAGTCCTTCCTCATTCTTCTCCTCCACTCCACCAGCCCCTCTCCGGAGGTCCCCACTGCTTGTCGCGTCCCTCCTCTCCTCCACCCCCTTCCCCATGAGACCCTCCCCACCCACCACATCCCTCCTCACCCTCCCACCCCCTTCCAGCAAGACCCCCCTGCCCTGTGTCCCTCTTCATCCTCTGAGACCCCCCCCCACCGACTGCATCCTTCCTCACCCTCTTCTGCCCCAATGGGGGTGGGGAGGGATATGGTAAGTGGTAGTGAGGGGGCCAAGCAGGGAGGGGGCTGAGGGGGGATGGAGTGTGGGCAGACAGAAGAGACAGGACAGGGAGCTAGCATCTCCCAGGGGAAGCGCCACCCACTGCCCATGATCACGGCCATGGCTAGCTAACCAGTGATGTAAGAGCACCAGTGTGAAATCCTAGTATAGACAAAAAGCTACTATAAACCATAATGAGCTGGTGTAGTCTACCCTTGCTTTGAGTACTGGTGCAAATTGCAGCTTACAGAGACTTTTCCTGTTTATACAAATGGTTTACGTGGGTACAGCTACACTCCTGGTTGGCTGCTAATGGCTGAAATACCTGTTTAGGCAAAAGGTAAAATTTTCAAAAGCACTTCAGTCCCTTAGGAACCTGCTGGAATGATTAAAAGTCAAGGAGCTTAGTCTCCCAAATCACTTAGGTGACTGAAAATTTTACCCAAGGCCTTATATATCTTAGTTTGACTGTAAGAGACCAGATATGGAAAACTATTTGGTTAAAATCACATTGCTCAAGAGTAAAAATGAAAAGGTATTAAACAGCAACATGTCATTTCTAATCATCATGGTTTTTGCTGAAAAAAGCAAGCACATCTAGAAGACCTGTAAAAGACCCGCGTGTATCCAATGAAGTGAGCTGTA
The DNA here is from genome assembly GCF_965140295.1 of Lepidochelys olivacea. Classification (NCBI taxonomy): domain Eukaryota; kingdom Metazoa; phylum Chordata; order Testudines; family Cheloniidae; genus Lepidochelys; species Lepidochelys olivacea. The sequence goes on from NC_140416.1 coordinate 76,885,229, forward strand.
GCTCACGAAAGCTTATGCTCAAATAAATTTGTTTGTCTCTAAGGTGCCACAAGTACTCCTTTTCCTTTTGCCGATACAGACTAACACGGCTGCTACTCTGAAACCTGTAAAAGAAAGATGCCTTAGCAGGACTTCAGCAAAGGAGACTTTCTGTCTACATGTTTTACAATGCATCGTTAGCGCACTAATATCAGATAACCTCACAGGTTATGCAAGTGTTTGAGGGCCATTAAGCACTGTGAATATTCCCTAATGAATCACAATTACAGAATCACCTGTGCTAAATCATTTTGTGCTGCTCCACCATGAATATTTATTCGTCCTTAACATTTCTCTTTGTTTACCTGTGACAAGATTGCTTGGTGCCTGAAGGTGATCTGGCACCTACATACTTGCTAATAGTGTAGGATTTATCCCAGGAGGCACGTACAGGGCTTGTAGAATCCCACATTTGCAAAGTTTCTGGTTGAGGTTCCTCCACAGGAAAGGGCATCAAACACAATTTGGGACACCCTTTGGGATTACGTGCCCCTGGCTGTCAGAGCACAACTATTTTATGCTCCAGTACCTTGGACATGTCTGTGCTTGAGCTGATACAGTCATCTGCCATAGGCGCATCTTCAACCAGAATGCCGGCGCAGGCAGCCCTCTTCTGTAACATACATTGTATATTCAGAGAAACCATGTGATCTAAAAGGGCTTGTCAGATCACTTCTTTTAGGCGGTCAGTGTCCTTGTAATCAGACCAGCTGCCTCTTATGCACCCCCTCCTGGCTTATACATGCAATGAGCAGCCTGCCTCAGTTTCCCCTTTTAGATTCATCAAATAAATTTCACTTAAAGCTTCCCCCCCTTACTCAAAAGGTGTATTAATAAAATAAATAAAATTCCCTACCTCCTTCCCCACAGAAAACACAACAAACAAAAAACCTGACAACAGTCCATTCATAAGTCCACACAATGCAAGGTTTCTCTTCCTCCTCCCAGATCAGGTACAGCTACACTCCTGGTTGGCTGCTAATGGCTGAAATACCTGTTTAGGCAAAAGGTAAAATTTTCAAAAGCACTTAAGTCCCTTAGGAACTTGCTGGGAATAATTAAAAGTCCAGGGGGCGTAGGCTCCCAAATCACTTAGGTGACTGAAAATTTTACCCAAGGCCTTATATATATATATTAGTTTGACTGTAAGAGACCCTCCTGCCTGGGGTCTTTGCAGTCTCTTCACTGCCTCGAGAGCTTTCCTCATTCTCCACACACTAACACAGCTGCCTGAGATTTAGTATAACTTCCCTCTCCTTTTATACTGGAATCACCTCATTCCTCTCAAGTGGAGTTTATCCTGAACTCAGGGTTGGCTTAGGCCCAGGATCTCCAGCCCATATTACAGTCCTCAAACTTTACAGCTCCCAGCCCCTTCTGGTTCCTCTTCTGGATCTTCAGGTTCATGTGTGATGGAGTGTAGTAGTATGCTGCTGTCATAAAAGGCACAGCTTTTTTCAGAAGATCAGGTACAGTGTTATTTAGGTAGCTTGTATTTCTTAGCAGTGCAGATGAAATTGTAAAGTTTACCTCCCTCCCCCAAAGGTAGAATTGAAATTCTGGAGCTGGAGACTAAGCTCTGACATATAATAAAATTGTCCATCACTACAGACTTCTTGGAAAACACACCCTTTGTTCTTTTAGGCACAACTCTGAGGAAGAGATAAGTGCATAAACTGCACCACTTGAGGTGTAGAAACATGCCTCATTTCCCTCCCTTGATTTCCCCTTGGCCTATACCAGCAGCAAATTACAACACCCCTTCCACTTGCTCAGCTGTACCAGTTGATGCACTGGGTGGGCCAAACCTATGTTATATCCACTCCCCATTGCTGGCCAGAAAGCTGTTACAGTTCAGTGCCCCAGGCTGCTGTAATGGTCCCTGAGGCTGCTCTAACTGATGTCTAATTAATTTACCTGGAGCTAATCTGGCTCCTTGGGATTCTGGGGATCAAGGAACCACAAAAGTAGCATTTGTCCTTGTCAGGTCCTGTACTATGTGGATGTGAGGGCAGTTTCAGGGCCTTGTTTTGTAGCAAGATGCCTTGGCAGTAGAATCAGCCAAGATTTAAGTGTCCTCGTAATAAGAATAAATATATTTCAGCTGTTTAACTTCAAATATACTTTTCAAACCATACATTTGTTAAGAACAATTTTTCTTCAGGTAACATTTGCTTTTTGACATTTTAATGAAGCAATCTACAGTGTGTTCAATATTTCATATAATTCCTGGGATTAGTAATAGTAAAACCTTTTGTCATAAATATAAAGGGAAGGGTAAACCCCTTTGAAATCCCTCCTGGCCAGGGGAAAGCTCCTCTCACCTGTAAAGGGTTAAGAAGCTAAAGGTAATCTCGCTGGCACCTGACCAAAATGACCAATGAGGAGACAAGATACTTTCAAAAGCTGGGAGGAGGGAGAGAAACAAAGGGTTTGTGTGTCTGTCTGTAGTCGTCTTGGCCGGGGACAGAACAGGAATGGAGTCTTAGAACTTTTAGTAAGTAATCTAGCTAGGTATGTGTTAGATTATGATTTCTTTAAATGGCTGAGAAAAGAATTGTGCTGAATAGAATAACTATTTCTGTCTGTGTATCTTTTTTGTAACTTAAGGTTTTGCCTAGAGGGGTTCTCTATGTTTTTGAATCTAATTACCCTGTAAGATATATACCATCCTGATTTTACAGGGGGGATTTCTTTATTTCTATTTACTTCTATTTTTTATTAAAAGTCTTCTTGTAAAACACTGAATGCTTTTTCATTGTTCTCAGATCCAAGGGTTTGGGTCTGTGGTCACCTATGCAAATTGGTGAGGCTTTTTATCCAACATTTCCCAGGAAAGGGGGAGTGCAAGTGTTGGGAGGATTGTTCATTGTTCTTAAGATCCAAGGGTCTGGGTCTGTAGTCACCTAGGCAAATTGGTGAGGCTTTTTACCAAACCTTGTCCAGGAAGTGGGGTGCAAGGTTTTGGGAAGTATTTTGGGGGGAAGGACGCGTCCAAACAGCTCTTCCCCAGTAACCAGTATTAGTTTGGTGGTGGTAGCGGCCATTCCAAGGATAACGGGGGTAATATTTTGTACCTTGGGGAAGTTTTAACCTAAGCTGGTAAGGATAAGCTTAGGAGGTTTTTCATGCAGGTCCCCACATCTGTACCCTAGAGTTCAGAGTGGGGGAGGAACCTTGACATGGTGGCACAGTGGTGGGATTAACCTGAAATCATTTTGAGATCCAGTTGAGATTTTTTGAACTAGAAATACAGATTTTAAAAAGGAATTTTTAGGAAGTCCAGAAGGCAGCTTTGAAACTGAAAGCAGCTTGGTTTCTCTCTGCTTTGTGGCCAAGCAGAGACAAAAGGGGATTATCTTGTGAATTGCAGGTTTTCTTTGCCTGGAGGCAGAGTACTTAACTCCTGCAGGGAAATTCACAGTCTTCCAACCCAGAGGTTTTTTTTTTTCTTTTCTTCCTAAAAGTAAATAGGGGGTGTGTGCTCTACCCATTTGCCTGGAGACAAAAGTGGCAGGGTTTTTTTTAGGATTTTGATTTTTTTTTTTGTTTTACAAGGAGCACAGGTTTGAAAAGAAATTTTTTTTCTTCTTTGGGCTGGGTAAGCAGGTTTCCAAGTAGTTGGAGGTTTTTTGCTTTAATTTGGGCCCAGAGCAGAGACAAGGGAATTGTCTTTTTCTGTAGGCTGACAATCACTATCAGAGAATAGGTATTCTATTCCAGCACAGCAAAATTTTACAGCCAAGTTTTGTTTGTTTATTTCTAAACCTCGGGTGTAAAGTTAGTTAAAAACAGAGAGGTTAGAATGGCCAAATCCTCAGCTCGACTACAGCTGGAATTAGCCAAATTTCAGGCTGAGGAAAAACAAAGGGAACATGAAAGACAGATAGAACTCATGCAGCTGAAGAAGGAACAAGAAAGGGAGGCAGAACAACACCAAGAGGCTGCCCACAAGAGGGAAATGGAGGCAAGGAAGCATGTGGAGGAGGAGAGGGAAAAAGAGAGGAAGCATGTGGAGGAGATGGAGAGGATAAAGGCCCAGCAGAATATACCAACAAACCCTAGCAATCCTTCTCCAGGTACCACTTCCCATCCCAGAAAGTTCCCCACCTACAAGGCAGGTGATGATACTGAGGCCTTCTTAGAAAACTTCGAAAGGGCCTGCCTTGGGTACAACATCTCTACTGACCAATACATGGTAGAGCTGAGGCCGCAGCTCAGTGGACCCTTAGCTGAGGTGGCAGCTGAAATGCCTAAAGAACACATGAACAAGTATGAACTGTTTAAATCCAAGGCGAGAGTCAGAATGGGGATAACACCCGAGCAGTCTCGTCGGAGGTTCAGAGCCCTAAGGTGGAAACCAGACATGTCATTTACCCGACATGCCTACCACATTGTAAAACATTGGGATGCCTGGATATCAGGAGCAAGTGTTGAATCTCCAGTAAATTTGCCCTTCCTAATGCAAATGGAACAATTCTTAGAGGGTGTTCCTGAGGAAATAGAAAGATACATCCTAGATGGGAAACCCAAAACTGTAATTGAGGCAGGAGAGATTGGAGCCAGATGGGTGGAGGTGGCAGAGAAGAAGAAAACTGGTCGCAGTTGGAGCGGAGACCAGAAGGGACCACCCCAGACCACACCCTATTACCGGGGGCCGCCCAAAGCCCCACCTACCTCCCAAAGAACCCTCCAGACCCCTTATCGTCCCACCACCCCGTTCTCCAGCAACCCTCCTCGCCCCAGTGACCCGTCAGCTGGACGATGTTTTAAGTGTAACGAGCTGGGGCATGTAAAGGCCAACTGCCCCAAGAACCCCAACAGATTACAGTTCATTGCACCGGAATCACACCAGAGGTCCACAGGCCCAGATACCTCCCAGATACCCTTGGAGCGGAGGGAAACTGTGAGTGTGGGTGGGAAGAAGGTCACCGCGTGGAGGGACACCGGAGCACAAGTGTCAGCTATCCATGCTTCCTTAGTGGACCCCAATTTAATCAACCCAGAGATCCAAGTGACGATTCAACCCTTCAAGTCCAACTCTTTCAATTTGCCTACAGCCAAGTTGCCTGTCCAGTACAAGGGCTGGTCAGGAATGTGGACTTTTCCAGTCTATGATGATTATCCCATCCCCATGCTGTTGGGGGAAGACTTGGCCAATCATGTGAAGCAGGCCAAGAGGGTGGGAATGGTCACCCGCAGCCAGGCTAAACAAGCCGTGAGGCCTAGCTCTGTTCCGGAAACTTCTATCAGGACCCAGTCAGAGGTGATGGACCTGGACCCCAGGCCAATGTCTGCAACAGCAGTAGTGGATCCAGTCCCAGAGACCCAGACGGAACCAGTCCCAGAACCGGAACCAGCCGAACAACCAACACCAGACCCCGTGTCAGCACTGAATCCAGTACTTGCAACCTCAACACCAGAGGGCCCCACCGAACCTGAACTGGCAGCAGCCGATAACCCGACCCAAGAGGCTCAGCCGGAGCCTGAATCCCAACATAGTGCACCAGCGGAGAGCGGTTCACAGTCAACAGAAACAGCTCCATCCCCTATATCGCTTCCAGAGGGACCAAGCCTAGGTCCACAATCCCATGAGGAACTGATGTCTCCAGCATCAAGGGAACAGTTCCAGACCGAACAGGAAGCAGATGAAAGCCTCCAGAGAGCTTGGACGGCGGCACGGAGCAACCCACCGCCTCTCAGCTCTTCTAATCGATCCAGGTTTGTTGTAGAAAGAGGACTTTTATACAAGGAAACTCTTTCTGGGGGACACCAGGAAGACTGGCATCCTCAGAGACAGTTGGTAGTTCCAACTAAATACCGGGCCAAGCTCTTGAGCTTAGCCCATGATCACCCTAGTGGCCATGCTGGGGTGAACAGGACCAAAGACCGTTTGGGGGGGTCATTCCACTGGGAGGGAATGGGCAAGGATGTTTCTACCTATGTCCAGTCTTGTGAGGTGTGCCAAAGAGTGGGAAAACCCCAAGACCAGGTCAAAGCTCCTCTCCAGCCACTCCCCATCATTGAAGTTCCATTTCAGCGAGTAGCTGTGGATATTCTGGGTCCTTTTCCGAAAAAGACACCCAGAGGAAAGCAGTACATACTGACTTTCATGGATTTTGCCACCCGATGGCCGGAAGCAGTAGCTCTAAGCAACACCAGGGCTAAAAGTGTGTGCCAGGCACTAGCAGACATTTTTGCCAGGGTAGGTTGGCCCTCCGACATCCTCACAGATGCAGGGACTAATTTCCTGGCAGGAACTATGAAAAACCTTTGGGAAGCTCATGGGGTAAATCACTTGGTTGCCACTCCTTACCATCATCAAACAAATGGCATGGTGGAGAAGTTTAATGGAACTTTGGGGGCCATGATACGTAAATTCGTAAATGAGCACTCCAATGATTGGGACCTAGTATTGCAGCAGTTGCTCTTTGCCTACAGAGCTGTACCACATCCCAGTTTAGGGTTTTCCCCATTTGAACTTGTATATGGCCGTGAGGTTAAGGGGCCATTGCAGTTGGTGAAGCAGCAATGGGAGGGATTTACACCTTCTCCAGGAACTAACATTCTGGACTTTGTAACCAACCTACAAAACACCCTCCGAACCTCTTTAGCCCTTGCTAGAGAAAACTTACAGGATGCTCAAAAAGAGCAAAAAGCCTGGTATGATAAACATGCCAGAGAGCGTTCCTTCAAAGTAGGAGACCAGGTCATGGTCTTAAAGGCGCTCCAGGCCCATAAAATGGAAGCATCGTGGGAAGGGCCATTCGTGGTCCAGGAGCGCCTGGGAGCTGTTAATTATCTCATAGCATTCCCCACCTCCAACCGAAAGCCTAAGGTGTATCATATTAATTCTCTAAAGCCCTTTTATTCCAGAGAATTAAAGGTTTGTCAGTTTACAGCCCAGGGAGGAGACGACGCTGAGTGGCCTGAAGGTGTCTATTACAAAGGGAAATGTGCTGGTGGTGTGGAAGAGGTGAACCTCTCCATGACCCTTGGGCGTATGCAGCGACAGCAGATCCAGGAGCTGTGCACTAGCTACGCGCCAACGTTCTCAGCCACCCCAGGACTGACTGAACGGGCATACCACTCCATTGACACAGGTAATGCTCACCCAATTAGGGTCCAACCTTACCGGGTGTCTCCTCAAGCTAAAACTGCTATAGAACGGGAGATCCAGGATATGTTACAGATGGGTGTAATCCGCCCCTCTGAAAGTGCATGGGCATCTCCAGTGGTTCTAGTTCCCAAACCAGATGGGGAAATACGTTTTTGCGTGGACTACCGTAAGCTAAATGCTGTAACTCGCCCAGACAACTATCCCATGCCACGCACAGATGAACTATTAGAGAAACTGGGAAGGGCCCAGTTCATCTCTACCTTGGACTTAACCAAGGGGTACTGGCAGGTACCGCTAGATGAATCTGCCAAGGAAAGGTCAGCCTTCATCACACATCTCGGGCTGTATGAATTTAATGTACTCCCTTTCGGGCTGCGAAATGCACCCGCCACTTTCCAAAGACTTGTAGATGGTCTCCTAGCGGGATTAGGAGAATATGCAGTCGCCTACCTTGACGATGTGGCCATATTTTCGGATTCCTGGGCAGACCACCTGGAACATCTACAAAAAGTCCTTGAGCGCATAAGGGAGGCAGGACTAACTGTTAAGGCTAAGAAGTGTCAAATAGGCCTAAACAGAGTGACTTACCTGGGACACCAGGTGGGTCAAGGAACTATCAGCCCCCTACAGGCCAAAGTGGATGCTATCCAAAAGTGGCCTGTCCCAAAGTCAAAGAAACAGGTTCAATCCTTCTTAGGCTTGGCCGGTTATTACAGACGATTTGTACCGCACTACAGCCAAATCGCTGCCCCACTGACAGACCTAACCAAAAAGAAACAGCCAAATGCTGTTCAGTGGACCGGAAAGTGTCAGAAGGCCTTTAACAAGCTTAAAGCGACACTCATGTCTGACCCTGTACTAAGGGCCCCAGACTTTGACAAACCGTTCCTAGTAACCACAGATGCATCCGAGCGTGGTGTGGGAGCAGTTTTAATGCAGAAAGGACCTGATCAAGAATTCCACCCTGTAGTGTTTCTCAGCAAAAAACTGTCTGAGAGGGAAAGCAACTGGTCAGTCACTGAAAAAGAATGTTATGCCATTGTCTACGCTCTGGAAAAGCTACGCCCATATGTTTGGGGACGGCGTTTCCACCTGCAAACCGACCATGCTGCACTAAAGTGGCTTCACACCGTCAAAGAAACTAACAAAAAACTTCTTCGGTGGAGTTTAGCTCTCCAAGATTTTGATTTCGACATCCAACACATCTCAGGAGCTTCTAACAAAGTGGCTGATGCACTCTCCCGTGAAAGTTTCCCAGAATCAACTGGTTAAAATCGTCCTTGAGATGTGGAAAATATTGTTAGTCTTTATGTACTTGGTAGTATATTTAGAGATGCATGTGTCTTATTAACTCTGTTTTCCTAGAGCTCCAGGAAGAAATCCCAGCCAGTGTTTCACCCTAGCTGAGATTTGGGGGGCGTGTCATAAATATAAAGGGAAGGGTAAACCCCTTTGAAATCCCTCCTGGCCAGGGGAAAGCTCCTCTCACCTGTAAAGGGTTAAGAAGCTAAAGGTAACCTCGCTGGCACCTGACCAAAATGACCAATGAGGAGACAAGATACTTTCAAAAGCTGGGAGGAGGGAGAGAAACAAAGGGTTTGTGTGTCTGTCTGTAGTCGTCTTGGCCGGGGACAGAACAGGAATGGAGTCTTAGAACTTTTAGTAAGTAATCTAGCTAGGTATGTGTTAGATTATGATTTCTTTAAATGGCTGAGAAAAGAATTGTGCTGAATAGAATAACTATTTCTGTCTGTGTATCTTTTTTTGTAACTTAAGGTTTTGCCTAGAGGGGTTCTCTATGTTTTTGAATCTAATTACCCTGTAAGATATATACCATCCTGATTTTACAGGGGGGATTTCTTTATTTCTATTTACTTCTATTTTTTATTAAAAGTCTTCTTGTAAAACACTGAATGCTTTTTCATTGTTCTCAGATCCAAGGGTTTGGGTCTGTGGTCACCTATGCAAATTGGTGAGGCTTTTTATCCAACATTTCCCAGGAAAGGGGGAGTGCAAGTGTTGGGAGGATTGTTCATTGTTCTTAAGATCCAAGGGTCTGGGTCTGTAGTCACCTAGGCAAATTGGTGAGGCTTTTTACCAAACCTTGTCCAGGAAGTGGGGTGCAAGGTTTTGGGAAGTATTTTGGGGGGAAGGACGCGTCCAAACAGCTCTTCCCCAGTAACCAGTATTAGTTTGGTGGTGGTAGCGGCCATTCCAAGGATAACGGGGGTAATATTTTGTACCTTGGGGAAGTTTTAACCTAAGCTGGTAAGGATAAGCTTAGGAGGTTTTTCATGCAGGTCCCCACATCTGTACCCTAGAGTTCAGAGTGGGGGAGGAACCTTGACACCTTTCTTAAAAAAAAAGAATCACATCAATTTTGGTGATTCCTTCTATTTTCTTTTTAATTTACTCTCTGTTCACATTGAGAGAAAAGACAGTGATCAGCAGTGTTTAAAATACTTATGCACTCCAGGTAAAGGTGCTAATTCTGTCACATCTTAGTAGGAATGCAGGATATTTCATTTCTATACAATTTAATTTAAGGGATATGTTAGGATTTCTAGTATACTTGAGCTGTCATCTCCATGTGTTTGAATTCTGGAGGTCTCAAGCTATTTATGTTTAAAGAACCTATATTGTGATGTTGGATAGAGGTTGTATTTTAAATAGGAAGTAAAAAGGTCAAACTATTTCATCCACTTGGAACTCCTCCTACCCCAAAAAAATTGTTAAGAAAAAACACATTTTTCACTTGTATTAAACAGAGATGTTTCCTAGGAACTAGACTGAATTAAAAACCTGTGTCTTTGTATGCATCAGGGAGCTCTACTCATTGAGAGATTATTAAATTTTCATACATTTAAATTATAGTTGCTGGTTATATTAATCTAATTGTTATATTTCTATGAATATAAAATGGTCTGTTATAGGGAAGTTTTATTTGCCACAATAGCGGTATAAAAGTAATTTTACTTATTTTCACTTTTGATGTTTTCAAATTGTTTACCAATTCAAAGAAAGGTGGGTAGACCCATGCGGTTCTATCTAGAACCCAAGTTAAGGCAGCCCCATGAATTTGTTAGCAGAGGTGATCTACCACTGCGTGTGCCCAGTATCCTTTCTTCTCTAAATCTATAGAGCAAACATCAAAACATGGCTCTCATAAATTGCAGTACAAATTGGTATGGGTAACCAGCCCTGGCAACCATCGATCTTAATTCTTTCGGCCATCACAAACAATTTTTGGGAGGGGCGGGGTTTGGCTTCAAAAGCCCTATATAGTCTTAAGCATGCCTGCAATACAGAAAAAGTTTGGAAACTGATCAGAAATATCTGACAGCTCTAAGAACAAGGAAAATATTTTCCATAGTTATGCTATTTTATTTCTTTTCATAAATATTTCTCGCAGCAGCATATAACTTGTTACAGGCCTTGTGGACAGACCAGCAAGGTTTGGTTCAAGTATGGATAAGATGGGCACAAGTGCTCTGAACAGGTTTTTTAAAATCAGCGATTAGTTTCCATGAATAAAAGTGCTGCATCTAGTCGGTTATGATTCACTGAATCATATGATTTCTTATTCATAAGTAAATGGACAACTGAGCACGGATATAAAGGTTTATGAATTCTGAAAGTTTTTTCTATTAAAATTTATAGAGTAAAGGATATTTGTTAGTCACTGTTAGTAATTTTAAATACTTCGGTCATCTACCCATACAGTGAAAACTGTATCATGTGATTTGAGTGCTTCAATCACACACCATGAATAATGAATAGCAAGTAGTCACCGAACAAACACCGTATAGTTTGACATTATTCAACCAAGCTTTTTGGCAAATACTTGTGTAACCCTTCTGCCCGTCAGAGTTGGCAGCAACAAGGGCCGGGTTCAATATCTAGGGGTTCCATTCCAATAACACAATGCAAACCGGCTCGAGCCCCCACCCAGTGACCTGGGACAAATATATACCACCCCCGCTGGGCGCCTCCAAGAGGCAATACTTCCCCTCTCGCAAGCACATAGTCTGAGTGTAGCAAAAGTCTTTTAATAACAGAGAGAAACAATGTGGCATTATGTTGGGGAAACACCACCAACCGAATTCATAACACAACCCATGAGCAAAAACAACCCCATCCCAGGCAAATTGGGGCATGCCCTTTTCCCTTTGGTTCTTGAGTCCAGCAACCCCAAAAGTCCAATGCCCCAAAAGTCTCTGTCCCTGGTCAGGGCAGCCCCAGAGTTCGAAAGTTTATCGGCGGAGCTTTACCTCCCAACCTGGGTGGAAATGGGACGGGGGTAAGAGGCACCTTACGTGATCTGAAGCTGACCGCCCCATAGCTCCATAGCGGCGCTCCGCTCCGCTCCGCCAGCCGCCCCACAAAACTCCTTCGCGCAGCTGCACTCCGCTCCACCAGCCGCCCCACGAACTCCTTCGCTCAGCTGTGCTCCGCTCCGCCAGCCACCCCACGAACTCCTTCGCTCAGCTGCGCTCCGCTCCGCCAGCCGCCCCACGAACTCCTTCGCTCAGCTGCGCTCCGCTCCGCCAGCCGCCCCACGAACTCCTTCGCTCAGCTCCACGGCCCACAAGCAGCTCCTGCCATCCACACACTGCTCCGTGTCGAACTGCTTCGCCAGCCGTCCCGCAAACTGCTCCACAATATATCTTCAGGCTCCCCCACTACTTAACACAACACTCAGTGATTTCAGCGCTTAGGTGAATTCAGCTTATAATAGGGGAGCCCCAGTGCTGGTGCACTGTCAGCCCAAAGTGAGCTCAGCAGCCTATAACTAGACTTCTAATGAAATCAAAATTAGCTCTGATATTCCACAGTGGAGAGAGGAGGAAGTGCAATTAGCATGTAAGGCCCTCACCAAGGGGCCCATGCCACCAAGTATTAATACTTGTCCCCAGCCTCTCTCCATTCACACAGTTTTGGAACCCATGACCCTTGCCTAGCGAGTGCTACTTAGATGATGGTGAATCCCTCCATCATAACAAAAAGCCACGTACAGTTCCAAGCACAGTTCCCATAATCAGGGTAATAACAATTTATTCTTCCTGCCCCAATAACAGAGACACTGGGGATCCCACAGCAGCCAAAGTGACCATTTGGGCAGCTATGGTCTCATTCTAGGCGTGGTGGGTGTGCCTATGCAAATGAGATCGGCCCCTGAAGTTCTTTTCCACAACTTGCCACACCTCACCACCAGATGTCAGGGTGGAGCTCATCCTGACACTGCTTACATCCTCCCCCCAGCCGAGACTTTGTCGTCCCGACAAATCACACTCCCTTTATACCAACTCATTGGTTTCCTCCAAAGGGCCTCAGGAAGCCCACTTTAGCTTCCACAAGCCTGTGTGCTAAATGTATTGGCTCCTCACTAGTCACCCCAGGTGCATCATAAGTTAACCGTTTCACTGGTCTTATCACCCTGTCTCGTCTATTGAGAATCTCTGTTGCCGAAGTAAGGGGAACATCCTCTTGAGTGACGGATGGAGAGGCTTCCCTGGAGGGTCCCTCGGCTACTGGTGTAGGCCCCTGCACTCCTAGTTCTAACGCTGGAGGGTCCAAGGTGCCCAGGACATCCTCTACCTGTCTGTCCCCATTGTCCAATAACCTGTGTGTGTCATCACAGGGGGGTCTCATCAGCAGCACCGGGGTATCAGAAAGGGGCCTAAATAGTTCCGCCATTGGGTTTAGGGCGGAAGAGGGAAAACTCTCGTTTGGTTCAGCTGATCGAGACTGAAATCTTGTCTCCATCCCAGGATACACCAGGGTTGTGTCTTCCTCCTCAGACTCACTCTCAGATGTGCAGAATAGGGGTAAGTTAGCTGCAGGGGGCCCACTGTCTGTGTTGGATGGCGGCTTTGGTCTAGCACCTCTGTTCTGCCCGGCGGCCCTGCCGTGGCCCATCTCACAAGGGGTGCTTACCAATTCCCCCACAGGGAGCAAAAGGTTTCTATGCACCGTCTTTATTTGCCCTGGACCGTCTTCAGGTTTGATCTTGTAGACCGGCAGATCTCCCAGCTTTTCCATCACCAGGTAAGGTATTGCCTTCCATCTGTCAGCTATCTTGTGTTTGCCAGCAATACCCAAATTTCGCAGCAGGACTCTGTCCCCCAGCTGGAGCTCCTGCGAACGCACTCTAGCATCATATCGATGTTTGTTGCGGTCTGCGTTCTTCCGAGCCGCAGCGGTAGCTAAGCGATAAGCATCCCGCAGCTTTTCTCTTAGTCGGGATACATATTGCTGATGAGTTTCATAGCTATCTCCATCCTCTGATACACCAAAGCACAAGTCTATGGGTAATCTTGGTTCTCGCCCAAACATCAAGAGATATGGGGTGACTCCCGTAGCATCGTTCTTTGTGGCATTGTAGGCATGCACCAGAAATGCGACATGCTGGCTCCAGGTTGCCTTCTGCTCTGGTCGCAAAGTTCCCAACATATCTAATAGGGTTAGATTGAACCTCTCTGGCTGAGGATCACCTTGGGGGTGATAAGGCGTTGTCCTAGACTTTTTAATTCCTGCTATCTTCAGCACCTCCTTCAGAAGGTGACTCTCAAAATCCCGCCCCTGATCAGAGTGTATCCGAGCCGGGAATCCATAGACTGAGAAATATTTGTCCCACAATACTCGAGCAACGGTGGTGGCCCTCTGCTCACGTGTGGGATATGCTTGTGCATACCGTGTAAAATGGTCAGTCACTACTAGAATGTTTCCAACATTCCTCTTCTCTACCTCTACAGACAAGAAATCAATGCATACCAACTCCAAAGGTTTGTTGCTGGTGATGTTCTTGAGATATGCAGCCCTCGTGGGCAGAGTTTTCCTTTGAACACATCGAGCGCAAGTCTCACATTTCCTGCGAACATCTTCAGCCATTCAGGGCCAATAGAACCTACTACGAATAAGTTCCAGGGTCCTCTCCATCCCTAAATATTACCCTTGCCTAGCGAGTGCTACTTAGATGATGGTGAATCCCTCCATCGTAACAAAAGGCCACGTACAGTTCCAAGCACAGTTCCCATAATCAGGGTAATAACAATTTATTCTTCCTGCCCCAATAACAGAGACACTGGGGATCCCACAGCAGCCAAAGTGACCATTTGGGCAGCTATGGTCTCATTCTAGGCGTGGTGGGTGTGCCTATGCAAATGAGATCGGCCCCTGAAGTTCTTTTCCACAACTTGCCACACCTCACCACCAGATGTCAGGGTGGAGCTCATCCTGACACTGCTTACACTTGAATGATGAATACATTCAAAGAAAAAAGAAGTCGCAAAACAGAAGAGGTGCTAAATTTATAACAAATATTGAGCCCAATTCTGCAAGCCATTTATTAGACAAATAAAGATAATGGGTGAAATTCTGACCCCACGACAAAACACTGACTTCAGCAGGGCCACAATTTCCAGTATTTGTAGATTGGAACCATTATTTGTAATGAATAGATTAACCTGCTCTAATGGGAGGTGTATTTAATCTGAGGTTTTTCACTTTCTGAGCAAGCCTCCATCTGATATATTTTGTTGCACTTCAGATAATTTTGGATTGTCAGTTATGAGAATAAGGGTCTCTCCTCCTCCTGCAGCAAAATAGTCCAACAAAGGAAAATCCAATGAAGTTGAAAATCCAACTTCACCTGTTCAATAGCTATTTATAACATAGTTACTATTTTAGCTTTGGAAAATGTGCTTACAATCATATATAGTACCTCTCAGCCCAAAGGATCAAAAGAATACTTTATAAACTATGTGAATAGCTTCACACACACCAATGAAATGACACATTTGCAGTGAGTTATTAGTGGTTAAACAGCCCTTCTCGCAATTGCAGTTATTTGAACTGGAAGTTGGTGTGCACAGGGCAACTGCTAGGGGCAGGTGAGCAGAGAACAGTCTCTGCTAATACCACAATGATGGGCACACTATAAAACATGAACAGACTAGGATGTCAGGCATTTATGAAATAGTGCTGACAGGTTCAACTATTGTTTACTTGGTTCAATAATTATAATTGGGAGAGGGAAGAGTTTTTTTGTTTTTGTTTTAAATAAAAGAGATAAAGTAGACCCCACAACATCCCAGTCTCAAATTAAAGTGGTGTAGATTTTTCTGCTGGGTGCCCAAACTGAACTTGGGGTCTCTTAGAGACGAGCCAGTTGTACTCATTTACTTAAGAGTATGTGCATTTAGTTACTAAATATTTGTTGACAAAGGAGCTCTCTCTCATGATCCACTTTCTCCTTTTTGTAGGATGGTGTTAACACATCCTTTTGACACATCACAGGATATTACCGTTAAAAAAAAACCCACCACATTATAAGCACCAGATTTTGTCCTCATGTAATAAATAAGTCCCAGCAGAGAAGTGGAAGAGAAAGTTCCTGATTTATTGTTTGTGGAGACAGTTTGATAACTGACTAATCTTCACATACAAGCCAAAAATAAATATTCAAAGGAATTAAGAAAAATGGGAACATTTTAGTATTTTTTACTTCTTTTTTGGACCAAGCTTTTAAGATCACATTTAAAAGCCTATAATAAAAAGGCTATAGGCCCCAATGCTCCTGCCGTGGAAATCCTGAAAAACAAGGTCTGGGGGTGGATAATTCTGCAACCCTTGCAGAGTTTCCCCTAACTTTTTGTAGGGAAACAGAGACCTGGGTTTGTCCCCCACAACTTCATCTGTGAAAGGATATGTGATAAGTAACTGGGAGGGGTATGTAACAGGCATAAGATCACAAGATTTAGTGAACTGATGGTCCTCTCATCCTGACCCCATTCTCATCCTTTTGGTTCTCAATCTTGATCCCACTGAAGTTTGAACACTAACTCCCATAAGTTTTAGTAGTGAAGGATGACGCTCTTTATGGCTACCTTCTTTAGATCGGATTCTTCTTTGGTGTCCTATCATGTGTGTATTCCAGTAGCGCCTAGTAGGCCAATCAAGATCAGGGCCTCAGTGTGCTAGGAGCTGTACAGACACAAAGTATGAGTCTTACAAGGCCTGGATAGAGCTTCCCCAGCTGGATATGCACTAGGCTACTGTGTTTGTGTCCCATCACACTGGCTAAATACACCCTTAAGCTTCCCTTGCTGCAGAGTATCTTTTTCCTTAGCCTCTCTGGCACACTTCCTGGGCACAGGCTGACTGTCATCCCTTCATGGAAATGAGACCATGTGGCCCAGCTGTCCTAGGCCTTCAGGACAAGTGCTGCCCCTCCCCCCACCCCCCACCCCCCACCCCCACACACTAGTACCCTTCACTAGTTTAAGTACACCTTTTCCTAGAGCTCCAAGCTTTTGAGTGCTCTGTCTTTACAATTCACTTTTTCATGGACACATGATAGTGAAAGTAGACACAAACTTTATAAGGGTTCCAAAAACCAATCAATCATTCTTTACTTCAGCTAGCACAAGGAATATATAGCTCTAGACAAAATAATAAACTCACCTGTATGCATTTCCTTGCCTCATATTTTTACCAGTCCTGAGCACTGTTTGGGGTTAGGTCAAACTCCTTTAAGAAGTCCAGAATTCCCTTTCCTGAACATGGCTTATACTCCAAATGACTGACGGCTTCTCTACACTTCAAAATTAGGTTGACTTAGGAAAGGTTGACCTATAGCCCCTGCAGCAATTAAAATCATTTGTTGGTATCCACACTGCTCTCCTTCTGCCAGTGGTGCATGTTCTCACCAGGAGTGCTTGCATTGACAAAAGTGGGGCATTGTTGGGCAGTGACAGCCATGCATGGCTCAGCATTGGAAAACCCCCTCTCCCCCACCCCCAAGGCTGACAGTGCAAGCCAGAGACAAAATGTGAAATAGTTGTGAAATTGATATTCTTGTCAGTTTCACGGCTATGGATAGGCTCCCTGTTGTGAAATTGAACCACCTGGGCTCACAGCTCAGGCTGTCAGCCCTGGGACAAAGGGAATTCCAGCTGTGAGCCCCACACCAGGCTGGCAGCTCAAGCTGTCAGCACCTGGCAGCAGGGGATGGAGGGACTCCATGCTGTCAGCCCCACTTGGGGCTGACCGCTAGCAGCTGATGTAAGTATGACTATATTGACATAAGCACTATGGCTCTCGTGGAGGTGGAGTTATTATGTTGGTGTAGCGAGCCACTTACTTCGGTGGAAGCAGCATTCTAGTGTATACACTGACATAATTAGGTTGATGTAAGCGATCTTATGTTAACCTAACTCTGTAGCATAGACCAAGCAGGAGTCTCTCTCCCACCCTGCCCCCAGGCATCCAGTTTCCTCCTTGTTTTGCTAATCCCACAGTTAAACAAGACCCCTCTGCATGAGAAGCATGCCCATCTCTTCAGCTTTGTCCTCCCCACACTTCTTTTGTCTTTGTGAGTACCTTTGTATTAACACTTGATTGTTGTTCTGCCTCTAGAGCAATTCAAATATCCCAAACGCCTTCCTGCAGATAAACCTGACAGACTGTTTTATCTAGGCTTCAGTCATCCGTTGTCTGGAGGTGCTTCCACTTGAATAGGCATCAACAAGGTTTAGCCTGTTCTTGGAGATTCTTGACACAGCCCTGACAGTATATGGATGACTCCAGATATATCAGTGTATCCAACGGCAGCCATTCTAGTTGTACATATAGATCCCCAAGTTGTCTCCATGAGAATCTCTGCCCCACAGAGTTTAGAATCTAAATACCTCATTTCCAGTGTCCCCTCTCCAGTGCACTTTGTACCTGAAAGAATATCACTCAGGAACCAACAATGAATAGCACCCGACATTAAGCTAACTGCATGCAGTGTTGTTGCAGCCATGTTGGTCCCAGGATATTAGAGAGATAAGGTGGGTGAGGCAATATCTTTTATCGGACCAACTTCTGTTGGTGAGAGAGACCACCTTGTATTTAGTTGCCACACTGAGTACATTTCCCAGACCTGAAGAAGAACTTTATGTAAGCTCAAAAGCTTGTCTTTTTCTCTCACCACCACCAGAAGTTGGTCCAATAACAGATATTACCTCATCCACCTTGTCTATAATGAAGCTAATTGGCATAGTGACAGGCAAAGGAGTAGATATTCAAGGGGGGAAAAAGAAGCAAAAACTGTACTTAACAATTTAGTCATTTTAGAAACCAAAACAATTCTACACTTTGCATCAACTGAGGCAATCTCAGGCATAGGAATATTGAGATTTCAGACAAGAAGACAGTTAGTATGTGTCCTCAAAGATGAGAAAACATGAGACCTTCTGTAATCTTTTAGAAGTCTCCTCCTCCCCCAGGAAAAAAAACCCTCTCTTTTCTAGCAGAATGTTTGTGGAGTTTTCTTTTTCTCCCCTTCTTCCTACAGGATTAGTAGTTAACCGGAAATATGTGGGAGTGGGGAAGCTACAGTAGCTCCTTTAGAAGAACTCCAGTTTAAAAAACAAAACTAAACCAAAAAGCCAAAAAAACCCCACACACCACACCCACAACAAGAAGTCTTTTTTAAACCATCCAGGCTGAGATTTGCAATATGTCAAATGTCTCTTTGATTATCCAAAGAGAAACATTATATGGTTGTCTCCAAATGATAAAAGGTTTCTTAGGCAGTGTAGCCATTTTAATTTCCATGTGTTGAGATTAATCTTGCCCTTTAACTGTTCCTACAAAAAACAAAGTCTGTTTTTCCTCCATGTGAATTTGATGTTTCAAGGGATGCCATGCCCAATGTTTTTTTTTTGTGGAGGGAGGAGGGAAAGACGACTTTGTGGGCTGCCATTGTTTCATATCTCATGTGTCACATTGCTTTGCTGCTCCTGCTGCTTGCCCACCTGTCTCCCCTGCTCTGATTTGACACTTCAGGACTCGGCACATTACTGGCACAGGTACTTCTTAAGGCAGGCCCAGGGCAGCAAGCTAAAAGCAACAGTAGAAACAAAACAGACGTTACTATGTGACTCATTGCCAAAAATGTGGTTGCTTCCTGAAAAGCAAAGGGGATAAAATAGTATGGAGGAAGGGGGGAGAAAAGAGAAATAGCTTCAGAAGAGGTGATGCTGAAAAGGACTGAAACAACTGCAGCTCAAGGGAGCTTAAGTGACATCAGTTCTCTGTCCTATTATGTTTAATGTTGCCTGGCCTGATTCCCCTCTCACCAGTTTTACATTCGTTGAGTTGCTCCTGATTCACACCAGGGTGAGAAGAGAAGCAACCCCTTATCTTGAACTTCATTCTGGACCTTTTTAGCTCTTGGATGTCTGAGCATCACACTGAATATCTGAAGAATTTTTCTCACATTTTCTAGCAAGAAATATTCATCCAAAGGATTAAGAGGCTGTGGAATTATGAAACTTTATATTCTCTTCACTCCCTCCTATCTAGTGATTTGGTGCCTTTAGATAAAAACAATGTGGCTTACACTTCATACTTTTAAAATGGATTTTTAATTAAATTCTGAATCTGCATACATGGCCTGATTCAAAGCCAGTGAAGTCAATGAAAGATGCCCATTGACTTCATTTGGCATTTGCCCCAGGCCCATAACACTTTAGAGTTGAGAAATAAAGCATTCAAAAAGCACAGAAATGCCAGAAGTTAAACTGAATCTTCAGCTATGCTGTATTTATGTTCTAAGCTACTTTTCCTCTCTCCCACACTTGGGCAGGGTAAAGCCTGAAACAGTCCCTGGTAGCTGCAGACAAGGATCTGAAAGAACACGGTGTGCTCTGCCTCTTCCCCTCCTGCCTCTGGTATGTCCCTCTGCACCCACCATCAATTGCTAGGTTGAAGGTAGTGGGGAGTGGATGCTGTGCAGCTGGTTACATCAGCTTCGTGCAAAGTGAGGATTCACCTGTCACGGCTTCCCTTACAGGTAGCTGTCCATCTGCTAAAAAAAAAAAAAAAAATCCACACCCCTCATGAGACAAAGATCTTCAACCTCTGCCCCCTACATCCTACTGTGGTGATTTACTTCAACTACATTGATACTCTTCATATTAGCTAATCAATTGCAGAAGTTCCTATAGCGGAAGTCAAATCTGACTGCTTATGAATGCAACTGTTTCTAAGCATAGAGGTTGCTAGGAATTAGGAATGACCATACAGATCAGTTTGTTTTGGTCCTATATACAGAGTTGATACAAATTGGTATTGAAAAATTCTGGCTATCAGCTAAAATAGGTGGTTACATATAATGCTGGGGACAGGATAATCAGCTACCCTCAGGCCCCTTTACACCATTTTGGAAAGGGGTTTTAGGAGTGGATTAGCAACTTGGCCAACAGGGCCTGTGCCCAGGGTCCCGGATCAGTATGACTTAAGGTATCACAGCTGGTGTTAAAGCACTTAGCCCCTAGATAGTCCCTCCAGCCCAATCTGCCTTTAGGGATTGTTTCTTGTATAAAGCAAAACAGCCAGGGGGTCACCTTGTGTCAATAGGGTACGGAGGCACTCATTTCCCAGAGACAATAGTGCAGGAGCTGCTACTATGGCTTGTCTATGCCACCCGAGGAGTCCCATATGCAAGGGGAACTCTCAAGGGTTGGATTGATCAACATTGCATCGGGTTTAGTGCTAACATAGGTGATGCAAAGCAAATGGTTAGGGCAAGGAGCTGGTCCTTAGAAAGGAAGACAAAGCAAAACAAAAACAGAGCAGAGCTTCTCATGTCAACTCACCAAAAAGTGCAATTGCCATCCCACTTGCTTTCTGCCTTCTAAAATTCTATGTTAATTACATTGCCAGAGACTTGTTTCCTTTAAGGATAGAAAGAAGTGAAAGCCCTCTTAATTTCTAGGGCCTCCTGCACTGAATGCCCGTTGAATGCAAGAGGGACCCCAATGAAGGATCTGAAATAGAGCCAACCTAACCTTTACATTAGAGAGCAGTGACTGTGTAAGAGCCCTTTCTTCACACAGAGCTGAATCATTATATTTGCCCC
Source organism: Lepidochelys olivacea (assembly GCF_965140295.1). Classification (NCBI taxonomy): domain Eukaryota; kingdom Metazoa; phylum Chordata; order Testudines; family Cheloniidae; genus Lepidochelys; species Lepidochelys olivacea. Next base: position 76,906,300 of record NC_140416.1, read on the forward strand.
CCCCCCCCCCACACACACACACAAAGGACAGCAGCCAATAAGTTTAAGAAATAATCATTTCAGGTAGGTCCCACTATGTGGCTCCAGTCCCACAGATGGATTTTGCACACAAATCCTGCATTGTGCAGCTGCTCTCAGTTCAGTAGCTCATTCGGGGAGAAGGGACCAGAAAAGAATCCACCTAGGAAAGACACTTTATAAATAGCAAAGCCCCTTTCTCTCATGAATTTGAAGATATTTGCAAGCTTTAAGACTGCAGCAAAAGGTATATTCTACCTTCCAAATTATAACAAATTATCAGTGCTAGATGCAAAGATGTTTGTTTGAAGGAGGCCTTTTGTTTACTTGGGAATTCTTGGCAAGTCTTTATAAACTCCCAAAAGACTTCTATGGTGGGTTCCATGGCCTACCACATATGACCACTGAATAGATGGAATTATGAATTACAATGGAGATCTTAAATTCCAAGGCCAGAAGGGACCATTATAATCATCTAGTCTGGCCTCCTATAGAACACAAGCCATAGAACTTCCCCAGAATAATTCCTACAGCAGATTTTAGAAAAATATCCAATCCCAATTTAAAAATTGTCAGCGATGGAGAATCCACCATGATGTTTGGTAAATTGTTCCAATGGTTAATTACCCTCACTTAAAAATTTCCACCTTATTTCCAATCTGAATTTGTCTAGCTTCAACTTCCAGCCATTGGATTGTGTTTACATTTCTCTGCTAGATTGACAAGCCCATTATTAAATATTTGTTCCTTGCTTAGATACTTATAGAAAAGTAATGTGATTTGTGGTGGTGTTTGCTCACCATGGGAAGCACTGCTATGAAAAGACTTCAGTGAGACAGGAGGGAAAGATAAAACAGCTTCAGAAATGAGAAGCTGAAATCACTGCCTGGATACAGACCATATTTGTGTGATGTTTTACTCTGGGACCCCTCTTCATGGATTTTGATGTTTCACAAAATGACATCTTGTTAATACATTGCAGATGCATTATTAAAGGGGCTGTGCAACCTCTGATATGCCTTCACTTACACTGAGCTCTACAGGCCTCTGGCAAAGCTTTACGTAGCTTGAATCTTACAGCTCACATGCATGTGAATCTTACATGCATATGCAAATCTGCTTAAAGAATAAACTCAGAGCCACTCCAGAGTTTCTTGGCATCAAAAAGGGAGAGAAACTTTAAATTTCCTTTGAGGAACTTCTTGCTTGGAAGTACATTAAAAAGAACTCTGTTCTGAGTTAGTAAGCAACTTTGTATGCCAGCCAGTAGGACTCATTGCAGTTATTGAGTAATTACAGTACTTGCCTGGAAAGATGGACAATGTGATATTTGTTCAGTGACTGATGAGTGATAATGAAGCTAAACAAAAGACAATAATTGAAAACAAAATGATCTTAATGCAGTTGACAGACACAGAGTGATTGCAGTCTTGACATCAAAAACACATTTTATCTTCTTGATTGTTAAAACAGTTTAAAAATAGACACTGGCAGCAAGACGTTTGGAGGGCAATCTTCCAGTTGCAGTTTTCTTTAAGCCATCCCTCAAATCATCAATGAAGGGTCTTTAAATTCTAATCCTCAGGAAGTGGATCTCTTGTGGACTGGTCCAGGCTGAGGTTGATGGTGGGATGGAAATTGTTGAAATCATGGTGGAATTCCTCAAGGGCTTCTTTTCCATGGGTCCAGATGATGAAGATGTCATCAATATAGCGCAAGTAGAGTAGGGGCATTAGGGGACGAGAGCTGAGGAAGTGTTGTTCTAAGTCAGCCATAAAAACGTTGGCATACTGTGGGGCCAAGCGGGTACCCATAGCAGTGCTGCTGACTTGAAGGTATATATTGTCCCCAAATGTGAAATAGTTGTGGGTGAGGACAAAGTCAAAGTTCAGCCACCAGGTTTGCTGTGACATTATCGGGGATACTGTTCCTGATGGCTTGTAGTCCATCTTTGTGTGGAATGTTGGTGTAGAGGGCTTCTACATCCATAGCGGCCAGGATGGTATTTTCTGGAAACACCATCAACCTCAGCCTGGACCAGTCCACACAAGAGATCCACTTCCTGGACGCTACGGTGCTAATAAGCGATGATCACATAACACCACCCTATACCGGAAACCTACTGACCGCTGTACTTACCTACATGCCTCCAGCTTTCATCCAGACCACACCACACGATCCGTTGTTTACAGCCAAGCTCTGCGATACAACCACATTTGCTCCAACCCCTCAGACAGAGATAAACACCTACAAGATGTCTATCAAGCATTCTTACAACTACAATACCCACCTTCTGAAGAGAAGAAACAGGTTGACAGAGCCAGAAGAGTACCCAGAAGTCACTACTTTCTTTTTTGGGCCTGTCCTGGAGTAAGAAAACACCACTAGCAGTCACCTTCAGCCCCCAACTAAAACCTCTCCAGCGCATCATCAAGGATCTACAACCTAACCTGAAGGACAACCCATCACTCTCACAGATCTTGGGAGACAGGCCAGTCCTTGCTTACAGACAGCCCCCCAACCTGAAGCAAGTACTCTCCAGCAACCACACAACAAAAAGAAATAACTAACCCAGGAACCTATCCTTGCAAAAAAGCTCATTGCCAACTCTTTCCACAGATCTATTCAAGGGACACCATCATAGGACCTAATCACATCAGCCACACTATCAGAGACTCGTTCATCTGCACATCTACCAATGTGATATATGCCATCATGTGCCAGCAATGCCCCTCTGCCACATACATTGGCCAAACTGGACAGTCTCTACGTAAAAGAATAAATGGACACAAATCAGATGTCAATAATACACAAGGTGTCATGTCTTAATATTGCCTCTGCATGAGAAGGTGCATCCATGTTGATGAAGCATTCTTATATCTATGATAGGCTATTTCTTATGCCTGTATATTGTACTTTTAAAAACAGTTGGTTACTATTTGCCTCTGAGGTAGATGCTTCTAATCATTTTATTTAAAAATAAGATGGCAATTGATATACCATATCAAGACGTGACACCTTGTGTACATCCCCAGGTGCCAGAGCACACTGGGTTTACATACGAACATAGGTGCTAGAACTAGGGGTTCTGGGTGTGCTGCAGCACCACCCTAGCTTGAAGTGGTTTCCATTATACACAGGGTTTACGGTTTGGTTCAATGGCTCTCAGCACCCCCACTATAAAAATGGTTGCAGCACCCCTGCATGCTAGTAAAAGTAGCATGAAACTAGGCAAAAGAGACAATAATCAACTTCACTATAGATATACAACAAGACAAGTTCAAAAAACACCTGTTTGTATTGCCTCTGGAAAAATACCACTTGTGTGGAGTAGAAGTCAAAGATACATAAGGTAGATCATCTTTTAGCCAATCACAGTCACTCCTACATAAGCATGGATTAATAACATGTCAGAATAATAATAGGTGGTCATACATAAGGGGCTTGTTACAAAGTGAAGTGGAGAAGACTATATCAGAAGTATGTCCCAAAGCAAAATTTAGAGTATTATTTGGAGTATGCTAGGCTCCCCCAACTCCCCACCAGACCACAATTGAAACAGCTTACAGAGTCCTTCCCACATATGGCACACAAGGAAGTCTTCAAACCAAAACAGAAAGGTTCTTTTTCCTCTCCTTCCCCTGATAGCAGCAGAAAAAGAAAAAAGTGGTCAGTCTCTGGGGGCAACTTATCTGCAAATACAATTTTTTTGGTAAGGGTTTTCCTCCAGCCTTCCCCCACTTTATACCTGGGCCACTCAGTCTCAGGAGCAACAAGATTTGTTACAGCCTTCCTCTTTGCTGGTCTGTCTCTATAACCAACAGTTTCTGCAGTCATCTCCCTAGTCACCACCCCTTTCCTGTGGCAGGCTTTCCCTGTTAAAGCTTCCTTCCTCCAGGCAAAGCAAGCCTGACACAGGTGTGTCTGGTTAGTGCTGGCTGAGCCCAGAATAATTCAGACTCCTCTTTACTAGAGTGAGTGACTGTTCCTCAGGTGGAACATGAGCTTTACTGTGTAATATACCTGCTAGAGCTGTAGGTTTGGAAGGCTTGAGATTTTAATGTAAATTGGGAAATATCTTAATTTGCATATTAAATAGGTGCTCATCCCCAATTTACATAAATCCCCCCTACTATAAAATCCTTCAAGTTCTCTCTCCTACTCTCTGCAGTATTGCCAACCTTTCAAAAACCATGAGTCAGACCCCACAAAATCATGAGTTTGGCTTTAAAAGGTTGTTTGTTAATTATCTGCCTTCTGTTTTTTGAGTCACTAGGGGAGATGATCTCCCCACTGTGAGTGGGATCATTTCAGGATCAAAATTCAACTTTAAATGCAGGCCTTCCAGCTAGCTCTTCAGAAGCAGTCCCTACTTGCCATTTCCTAAAACAGGGAGCTGCCTTTTTTATCACCCTCCATTCCCCTCCCTTATCACTATCATGTTTCTTTCCATGTCCCAGCCAGTCTCCAGCCCCCCTCGCATTCTACCTTCATGCTCTCTATCTGTCTCTGTGCCCCACTGGGGCCCTATATGCTCTTATCCTCCATATTTTTCTTCTCCATCTCCCTATTCTCTCTTATCCCCTATATTTTCTCTCTCTGCCACCTCTATTGCCTTGCAATCCCTCTGTCTCTTCTTGCAACATTTTGGTCTCTCTCCTCCATCCCATATTTCTCTGGCTCCTCCTTAGTCTGCTACTCCTTCTATCTTCCACAGTCCTCTGTTCTTACTTATTCCCCCTGCCTGTGCAACCCACATGCTTTAGACGGCAGCATTTGACTTTGTTTCTCCTGGAGATCAGGAGAGAAGCAGTGGGGCGTAGACATAGAGCTTAGTTGGATTTTCATATCTCTGCACACATACAGAGAGCAGGACCAAGCAACTCATCTGAAAGAACCCATAAACATTCAGAACAGTTATTAGCCATGCTCAGTAGCTGTTTTCTGAGGCTGTGTAGGAAGTTTTTCACTGTTGGCAACCCATTAGGCAGGTCACACTTTAGTCAGCTTCTGAGAGCTGTGCCAGTCAGAGAACATTTGGGGCGGGGGTGTGTGTGTGTGTCCGTGATGATGTTATAAATACAGGAGTTAAAGACATCACTATGGACTCATGGCTGATTGACACAGAATCAAGAGATGTGTCTGCTGGGAGGGCTGGGTCTCAATCTCTGTACCACTTTGGATACAGGGTACAGACTTCCGTTTCACGAGAAACTTGAGAGGACCTACTAGCTAATTAATACAAGAGCTGGAGTGCTGCTAGCTGTGGAGACCCCAAGACTGTTTGTTAGCTGACATGGTTCTGAAGTATTTCGAAGGACAGAGAGGCTGCTACTTCTCAAGCTCCAAAGAGTCCAAGTGACACAGGATACCTACTTTAGTCACCCTCTAAAGACTGAGAAATTACCTCAGAGAAGTTCAGAGGGGCATGTGTTTTGCCTTCCCAGATCTTACATTTAGCTGCACCCAATCAATCATCCTACCTCTTCTGCACATTCCTTCTGCACCATCTTCATATTTTGTAGATTTCAGTTTCCTGTCCAGTCTCTTAAACCACAGAACACCTGAGATTATCATCTTCCCTGAAGGAAGCCTGACTTCAATTCCATTGAAAACAATGGGATACGATAGTCACTTTTAATAGAGGCAGCTGCAATGCTTGCAGACCAGGTGCCAGCTTGTGCCAAAACCTGGGGTCTCACTGAACCTCACAAATGCATAGTTAGAAACCAGTCTGGCTTACCTGGGGGTTAGTATAGTTAAAATAGGTATTAGTGTTATAAGTGTGTATTTAGTGTTTAGACTTTTTGGAATGCTCACAGGATGCTGCATGTATTAATCCCACATATAATATCTGTATCCCATGGTATAAAGTTATTTTGAGTGTTTGCAATGTAAGCCCCTGTAACTGTATAACTCACCAAACAAGAAAAGAAGCATTAATTAAGGTAGAGTGCTTGTCCTGCATGCAAGATGGCCTGTTGAAGTCAAAAGAGGAGTTATGTAGCATCAAAGGACAGAGACCTTGTTGATTGCACTCCTAACTCCATCCTGGAAAGAGAAGCCTGTGCATGAACTCAGCCCATCATCTTGGAATCTGGATGAAGGAGATAAAAATCCCTGACAAAGACAAACTTGGTCTCATTATTCTGTCTGGACTATGAGAGGCAAAAAGTCCTAAACATAAGCAAAAGATCCTCATGCTGCTTGGCAGGGCTCAACCCTAAAGGACATATAGAGCTGCTTATTATAAAAGCTTATCTTACCTTTTTCAGTCTAACACTGTAACTTATTTGTTTGTGTGTGTTTCCTGTTTTAACCTTATAAATAACTCTCTCATTTTTTTTCCTAGTTAATAAATCTTTGGTTAGTTTAATACAGGTTTCCTACAGGGATTTTCTTTGCTGTGCGATCTAAGGGGCGAATTGACATGGGGTAAATGATTGGTCCTTTGGGACTGTGAGAAACCTGAATATTGTTGTGATTTTTGGTGCAAAATGACCATCTATCACATAGTCCACCTTGCCTGGATGGCAAAATAGACCAGGATGCCCAAGGGGACTGTCTGTTACTCCTTGGTAAGACTATGATAGTGTTTTAGCAGTTTGCATTTGTTGCAGGGTTGATGAAATCTAATTATAGAACATACAACAGTTTGGGGTTTCTGCCCTGCTTTTTGAGAATCTGCCCTGAGTTTGGCACTCACGGTCAGGAGCCTCTTCAAACAGCATGACAGGAGCCTAGGGAAAACAGTAGCTATCATGACTCAGGTCAGACTATGGTTTGAGTCCTACTGAAATGGGAGTTGGCAGCTATTTTGTATATGGAAAAAATATGAAATTTATGCCAGAAATCATGAGGAACTTTTAAAAAACACTAAATATTGTTATCATCAAGATAAAACCATTAGAGTTGGCAATTCTGTTCCTATCAAAGATATTATTTCCTCCTTTAAGATTCCCCTGCTTTCCCTCCCCCTGAGTTTTCTCACATCCCCTCTTGCAAGAATGCAGCAGATACTTTGGATCCAAGAAGGAGGCTCCTGAAATCAGGAGTCTGTCAGCCAATCTGGGATATTTAACAGGTTCAACAGCAGACCCATGTGAACATTATGTAGGTGTCTCCATATTTATATATTAATAGGCTTGTAGTGATAAGAATGAAGGAGAAGATCACTACCGATGATACAGGAGAAGATGGACCTACTTGCATTGCAACTAACTCTTTGGGAACCCAGGCAGTCAGCATCACAAGCTACAGACATTGGCCCTTTGGCTACACAGGGTGGATTAGACCCATATCTTCTGAGAAGCAGCTAGAGTTCCCAGTATGCCCATTGTGCCTGGTTACAATGAATGAAAGCAGGCCCTAAGCAATGGGAGTATGATTTCATCTGGGCCTCTGCTTGTTCCCAATCAGTGGAAAGCATGTACAGTTGCCTTACTTGCACATGTAACAGCTTGGCACTTTAGATTGGCCCTGTGTCCTGGCCAGTCCAGGAGATGGAGGTTTTTGAAAGTGAAGGTCCAATATAGAGACCTATGTCACTTCTAGAGTTGGAACGAAAGGGCATATGTCCCCTAGCTGCTTCCATCCTCCTGACCTAGTATGTGTATCTCTATAATATGTAATAAATGTGATATGTGTCTGTCTGTGTTCCTTTATTCTCTCCATCTTCTCTCCCCAACCTACAAATATAATAGTTATGGTACTTCCAAGTGAAAGACCAAATGAATCTAATTTCCAAAATGTGAATTTTTGAGGTACTGTTGAAATGATTCTTGCAACTTGATATATGAAATCACATACTATGTAACTCAGAAATTTTTCAAGTAAAACTTCACTATAAAAACTATACAAATTCTCATACATACTACTACATGTTCTGTTTGGAGTAAAAATACAGAATTATTTATGTTTGTAAAATTACTCATGGTAGCTTTCTCTCAGGATCATCTAGAACCCTGTGGAAAACTTTTGTACATAGATCTTTGACTATTCCCACTCTATGTTTTTCTATGTATTGTACATGTAATCGAGGCTCAGTGCCACAACTGACTGATGTTCAAAGAAACTGGAAGCTTCTTCTTCATACAGATTCTCCGTACATGGCGTCATCCTTTTCTTTTCTACTTGTTATTAAAAGGCTCACACATCAGCATTAGAATTCTTCTCAACTGCAGTTAGAGACTCCAAACTTTTTTTGTCTACTAGTACTTTAGATATGATATTTCTTTTATAATAAAGAAAGCAGAATCAATAAGAGGCAACTCTCGAGTGTTGGAACATATGATCAAATACCAGAGGGATTCCAAGGATAGCTTTTTTTTTGTACTGACTGCCAAAAGGCCATACTCAATTTGATGCCACACATTTTTTCTGATGATACCCTGCAACACTTGTAGTGTAATAAATTGGACTCAGAAGAGCATCTAAGCAGAAAGCTTCACAGATGAGACAAAGTAATTTCTGAATGAATATCTCTCATACAAATGTGTAATCAGGTCCAGGAAGTCTTAGGGATTTTGGTTTATACATTGTGAGCAACACAGGAAAATATTTTGTCAACCCAGAACTAAAATTTAACATGAGATGTGCAGGTGGTAAAGAACTTTCTGAATTACCTTAAATGTGATTTTTTTTTTGCTTCACATGGGATCTAAGATCCCTAATTACCTGTCAAAAGTGTAAATCCTTATATAAATCTGAACAGTAATCAAGTCATTTGAAAACAGCATGCACTGTAAGCAGTAGCCCATGCTTACAGAATTACCACTGTGCTAAATTATCCAGAAATTCCATTTCTAAGCTGCTTTCTTAAGGGTCAGGTTTTTTTACTGTCAGATAATTCTGTTATTACGTGGTTTCAGAATTACAGTGACCACTCGGGATACATTTTAGTGTGGTGCACCGGGATTTAGACATGCAAATCTGTGGACTTAGTGTTGGTCATGGCAGTCAAAACAGCACTTATGAAGTTTCCTGGTGAAGCTTCTCATATCTACTATGCTATAGAACATCTGTAGCTTGAATATGATTTAAATTCGTGTACTGTACACTACTACCTGGCACAGTCATCAAAACTCTTATTAAGTCTCATTGTCCTATTAGCTTGAACACTAATAATGCTATTGAGATTTAATTTCTGGTTTATGTATATTCTGCCATATTTTACTTACTGATGATAAGTCATAGCTGTATATTCTCACAAGCATAAGAGGTGCTATCAAAATGCAAAGCATTATGTAGCTAACCCTTCTCTTCTTAAGATATTACTTTCTTCACTTGTTTGTAAAAAAAAGGCTCACCTAAAATTAAAGTGAAAACATTACTCTTCATCTTTAATTCTGGCATCTTAGAGTCAAATCTTGCTATCCTTATTCAGGCTGAACTCTCAATGAAGTCCATAAGTACGGAGTGTAGGACACAACCCCCCAGGTCCTGATCCAGTGCCCATTGAAGTCAGTGGGAGACTCAGGCTTTACATGATTAAGGTGAGAGAGTGTATTCAGGCATTCTTGATAGTCTAATGGTTTGATGAGATGCACAATTAAAGAATCCGATTGTGCAGTTACTGTACAAACTGCTGACAGGGTGCTCAACACATTACTAAATAACCTATGCAAAGAGAATCACAGAACTATGGAGACTAGTACAGTAATTGATTCATTTCAGGAGCATATAGTTCAAGCCAGGACTTCGACCATAGTAGACATCAAAGGCTATATCAGTCATTGTCTTGGAAATGCAGGAAGAAAGAAAAGATGCAAGGAACATGGTTTAATTAGGCTACAGCTTTATTAACTTAACTTATCTGGGAACTGACCATCAATAACTTGCACAGCGCAGACAATTATTCCTTCCTGAATGGTTTCCCCCTGGAAGAGGGCTGCAGCCAGCCCTCTACCCCACCACAGCCAGTCCCCAGCTTATTGCTGGGACCTCATCACCATCCGCTTTTATGAGGGTTAAGGGATTGGGGAAGGATGGTGTCCCCTTTCTGTACTAGACATTAAGAGCCACAACCCCATTCCCCAGCTTTAGGGGATGCCTTTCCCTACTCCACTTCCAATTCTGGTTGATCAGAGAACTGGACCCCCTATGAAACAAATATCTGTAATGGGTACCAGCAATTAATTTGAGTGCCTACCGCCATCCCCAAATCCAGACATGCAAGGGGGCTCGGGTTGTAAGAACAGAGTTTATAAATCCACCCCAGATGTGTAGGAACCAATGGCTTACTAGCTCACACATCAACTCAGGTCGTGCCTTCCCCCTTCTCTCAACCACTGAGGTGGGTGGGTGGGACACTTAAAGGAACCATTGCCCTTTTTTCTTCACCCAGCCAGACAATGACCCTCCCCCCACACCTTTGACGTTGCCAAGGTTACGTTCTGGGAGCTAAAGAGTCAGAGGAAATTAAAGTATCTCAGTCTCTGTACAGTAGCTTGACTAAAAAGTCACCTTTGCAATTCTTACAGCTGAATCCTGTCTCTTTTCTGCTATGTGGAAACACTACTAAGGACTTGTGCAAAAGGACTGCTAAATTAACCACTTAAAGACAAGTTTGCCAGCATTGTGCTGAGTGAGGTGACTTGGGAGGTCATCATGGAGCAGTTATATCTCCTTGATTCTCTGTCCAGTATTCGATCCCTGGTTTTGGCACACCCGAAGGCTGCTGTAACTTGTGCCAGCTAACAATAATCCCCAAGGGACCTTTCACTAGCTGAGCATAAGCAGAGCAGTCCTCCCCCAAACACCCCTTCCCACTCCAATCTGCTCCCTGCCATCTCAAGGCCTGGTGAATGGGGCCTTGACAGCTCACCCTGAAAGGGTGGTGCAAGAGCCAGCTATACCAGCTCTGTGCCCACGGGGTTTCCCCCGTGCTAGAGAATGCCCTAGCTAAGGGGGAGTGGGCAGTCTCTTCTCAGAGAACTTGCCAAATTAAATTTACAGCATATATTCCCTCCCTCTTCCCGCAAAGAAAGTGGTGGATATTTATTAGACTATATCAGAATTACTCATGAGATACAATACTTATTCCAAAATGAAGCAAAATATTGGCTGTACAACAGCTAGGGATTTAAATTGGGAAGTTTATAAGTTTAAGGCCTGTTTTTACAATCAATGCTACAAAAATAATATATTAAAGTTTTCTAGCTAAAAATGATGGAGTGTGACTATGAATACAGCAAATGATGACCAAGTCATAACATGTAACTTCCAGATGCCATTAAGAGACTGATAGACCAGCTGAAGCTAGTTATCATAATTTCCCATGATCTCTGGGCTTTCCAGTCAGAGGTTTCAAGTATCTGCGTCTTCATCTGTACAATGCTTAGGAATGTTAGTATATACTATAATACAGGCAAAAAAGCACAGATCAGATGACATATGTATTGTGTGTATACTATATATCACACTCACACACATATACAGAGCATATATCTACCAGCATGCTATGCTCTGCTAAACATTCAAATTTAGCAAAGGTATGTATAATAGAAATCAAACAGGGTTTACTATCAGCGTGGCAACTTTCATTGAGTTAATAGTGTCAACAATTGTTCCAAACAAAGTTGCTCATTTTACATTATATTGATTTGATTATCAATTGATAATCTAGTCTCAACTATCAAAATAGTATATTTCTCTGGGTTTTTTCTCTGAAGCTATAATATGGTTGTTTCTTTTCTAAAAAAAAAGCATAAATCAAAGCTGTTTTGACAGATGAACAACACAATTTTGTAATAGGGTGGAAATTTTTAAAAACTGAGTAGCTGATAAAGGATGAGTCAAACCAGGGAGGATTGATGTTATAGCTGAAGGCAACATTAGAGATTACGTACTCATTTGGCTTTTCAGAAGGCCTGGTGACTCATTCCACATAAATGAAGTTTGTGATATGTAATGAAAAGCTTTCTATCTTCACTGCAAGCAAATTAGCAGGTATTTTGTGTGAAGAATGTTAATGTTATCTTGCATTTGTTTCAGAGCAGGAGCACATTCACAGAGTAGATTTGAACAGAATTTCACTTTTATAACATCAGGTGCTGAAGGCATTAGAACAAGGTCACCTCTGTAAAGTAATGAGTGAAAATTAGGTTATAAACATGTATTGCCTAAAAATATATTCTGCCTGCTCCACAGACTAAATGCAATACAGTATTACCTCAAATTACTAATTTTCTTTTAGTGAGAATGATACTCATATGCTCAAAGCTGAACCTGCCAAGTTAAATAATAAAATAGCATGGGGAGGGAGGATAAGCATTTCAGTGGGTAGAATAATTTTATTATATTAAGGCAGAAAACAAGGTAGTCTGCCTTACAGTTTTTACTGTTAAAGATTGAAATCATAGGCTATAAGAACAAACAGGACCTGTTATGAGGGTAGCAAAGAGGCAACCCAGAAAGAAAGGAATGCTACCTAAAATAATTATACAAATGAAAGTGTAGAGTCAGAGATATAGGGAGTATGTATAATTATTTATATAAAGGAGCCAAAAGAGATGGAAGTAAAAGTGACCGTATTTGTTTTCTACTCAGATGCAAGATACAAACAGTACAAGATTGCACCATTGCCAGTATTGAATTGAAGGCAATATAATTTGGGCAAACATGACACTAGTTGGGGCTGTTAAATGAACAATATTTATTTTAGAGAAGATCAGCTCAATTTTATAACAGAAGGTTTGTAATGTGGGTATGAGAAAGAGCTTAGAGTGTGAGAATAAAATAAAACTCTGTGTAGAGATAGCACAAAGGAGATTATTTGGGTGGAAATATTGTACACGTGAAAATGATAGGTAGGCAGGCAGGCACAGAGAGAGAGCTAGATAGAAAACTGATTTTCAAAGCAACCTAAAAAGGTAGATAAAGGAAACGTGTTTGATGATAAAAGAGGCCTAGTAACCTAGGAGATATGACTTACTCTGACAGTGCGTGGATTACAGTGGAGGGGCTCTTAAGAAAGTGGCATATTTCTAGAGGTGATGCAAATCTGTTCTTTTCCTTCTTGTTTGTGAAATAGCCATAATGATCAGAGACGTTTCTGGATTTATTCATTTTAATTTTAAAATATGCATCGATAGGTGATGCTTTATAGATGTCTTAAAAAATCCCACAAATCTTATCAAGTAAGTCAAATTACTTAATCAACAAATCTCACTCCCCCTATAAAACATAGGACTGGAAGGGACTGCTTGGGTCATTGAGTCCAGTCCCTCACTATCACACACAACCATGTCAGATATCCCCCATTCATAAACTTATCAAGCTCCATCTTCAAAATAGTTATCTTCTTTGTCCCCACTACGCCTATTGAACGGCTGTTCCAGAACCTCATTCCTTCTAATGTCCAGCCTAAATTTATTCATGACAGATTTAAATCCATTTGTCCTTGTGCCAACATTGTCTTTTAGTTTAAATAGCTCTTCTCCCTCACTGGTGTTTCCTTCCTGATATATTTATAGAGAGCAAGCATATCCCTCTCAGCTGTCATTTTGCTAGGCTAAACAACCCAAGCTCTTTTAGTTTGTTCTCACAACATAAACTCTTCATTTCCCTGATCATCTTAAAAGCCCTTCTCTGTACCTGTGCCTGAAGAGAGTCTGAATGCAGCTAAGCCAGTTCAGAGGATCTGATCCAGGATATCAAGAGCTGTTAGCTGTGAATATCTTAAATTCATTGTCCAAACCTACATCATCACAATGTCTTCAATTCAACATACAGTATATCAGGTAGAGTTTGGTGCAGGATAGGGTCCCAATTAAGGTTGAGAGATCTTATCTGTTCATTTTTATATTTTCTAACGTTTTGTTTTTATTTTAAGAGCTTCCAGGCTTTGTGATTTAAAAAAAATAATTACAAATTTCTTTAAATTTTTTACATACTATTTACAGCTTTTAACTGCATCAAAATGAACATTTCAGTATGGGAATATACTAATACTTATCTAGTTTACCATAGATAGAAGATGTGAAGCTTATTTAATTAATGTTTACAAAGCACTTTGAGATCCTCAGATTATGGGTGCTATAAATACAAAGGACAATATTATTTCTTGAGTGTGTCCTTTTGTTATGATGAAATACTGTGGATAAGATCTTCCTCTCGTGTACGTTGGAGTAGCTCCATAGTATCCAATAGAACTACATGTAACCAGGTGAAGATGTGTATAATGTTATTATTATAACAATTAAGCACAAAAAATAATCTAAACAATAAAAGTTACTTGCAGGCAACTCAAGTATTCCAAAAAGATGAAGGGGATTTTTTTTAACTTTTCCAAAAGAGAAAGAAGTAAAGAAAATAAGAAAACATAGCATAATTTTGTGTCAATAGCACAGTATAGCTTTTTATTCAAATCAAAGATTACATTTATGGATAAGGGGTCAGGAAGAAGTATGAAGATACTGTCATTTATCTTTCTTGGAAAGCAGTAGACATTTAAACTTGACACGGCAATGGTCCAGGTCATCAAAGAGTACATTCAAGAGTGTGAAAGGAAGTGGAGATGGAAGTTGATTGGGTGTACCACATATTTCCATAAGTTCACGTACTGCAAAGGTTATTGATGAACTTTGGAGAACAGCCCATATGATGTCACTATTTGAGGAATGATCCAGATTTTCCAATTTGACACTACTTGTAGGCAGTGATATTTAAAACAAAAATAAAAAGTAAATCCTTCTTAAAGGGATCACATTTGGGAGCACTGGGAAAGCAACCCTATAAATTTGAACAAAAGCAAACAAGGATTGTATAAGCATGTAAATATGCCAGGGCAGAAACCTCCCCTCCCGCAAGATATTTCTGGGATTTCTCTGCTAAAATTTGCAGAAATTGCAGTCAAAATTACACTTTACATCATATTTTGAATATAAAACGTTACACATACTGAGGAAAAGAAACAAAGACAAGGAAACAAAGTACAAATGGTACAAATAATTTGCTAATATACAAAGAGGTTACACTAGGGAAGCATAGCACAAAATGTAGAGCTTATTATACAAAACTTTAACAACCTTCAACCCAAGGTGTCACAATTCTCATATATTAGCAGAAAAGGCACATAGTTTACTGAAATGCTTTTCTAGATGAATACAGTATAATTCAGAGACTGACTTGTGGTGCATGGTCAAAAGTCTATATTTACTTTCTCTGTGGGAGACTCTGCAGCCTCTTCATCCAACATTAGTTGCTCTGTAGGCCAAGGAAGCCCGGAACATAGGAACTGCCATACTGGATCAAACCAGAAGGTCCTTGTTTATCTAGTTAAGTATTTTTGTCTCAGTAGTAGAAGCTTCTGAGGATAAAACAAGAAATCCTGGTGTGGTTCAGTTTCTGTTACCAAAAGTTGAGAGGTGAAGTCAGCTAGGTTAAATGGATTTTCTCAACACTCAAAGAAAGTTCGGTGTTTGGTTTAATGAATGTAGTTTCCAGGGATTCCTATTTTGAAGGAAACCCTTTGCCCATCCTTAGCGGAATATGTTCATTCCTAGCTGATCTTCAGGAGTATTAAGGCCTTGTCTACGCTGCCACTTTACAGCACTGAAACTGTCTTGCTCAAGGATGTGAAAAAACGCCCCCCCCCCGCCCCCCCGAGCGCTGCAAGTTTCAGCGCTGTAAAGTGGCAGTGTAGACAGTGCCCCAGCACTGGTAGCGACTCCCCTCATGGGGGTGGGTTTTTTTACAGCGCTGGGAGAGCTCTATCCTGGTGCTGGTGCTGTGACGACACAGCCACGTTAAAGCGCTGCCGTGGCAGCATACTAACGTTGGTAGTGAAGACACAATTTTATTACAGGGACAGAGTTTCAAAAATGCTCAGTGCCTCCACTTATTTTAGGGTTTAAATAGGAGCTGAGCTCTTTGGAAAGGGGCCATTCAGTGCAAAAAATCTTAATCTATTCCCAGGATTGCAGAGGCTAGCACCTTGCTGCTTCATTTAACTGCATTGCAGCAGAGTGTTGCTGGTGGTGGGGAAACTCCCTCTGACTAAAATAGATGTAAGAGAGGGCAAAGCATGGCTCCAACACATGATATTCTGAATAGCCAAGAGTTCTTCTTATAGGGCTAGTCTACATTGGCTACATTAAAGTGTTGCTGCGGCAGTGCTTTAACGTGGCTCATGTAGTCGTGGCTGTGACATTGCACTCCATACGTTTTAATGGAAATATGCATATGAGTGTGAATATAATGTAACTGGAATATGCTTTATGCAAAAGGTCTCCCGTAGGGTATCATAACAAAGGTTATAGACTACTGAATATATTCCTCGTATTAGTATGTATGTATCATTCTTGTATCTGAAGCTAGAAATATGAAGTATAACTCTGAGGTCCTACTGAATTCAGCTAAGTCATTATGCAAAGTGTGGGCCATTAATGGTGGCTTGGAATCTTGATGGCTCCCATTAACCAGGACAATTGGTTGTAAATGGCTCTGTTTACTCGCAAACCTTCCTGGGTACATGTGGACCAGCCGCTGGGTAATGAAGAATGGGGTCTCGCAGGACATGTGACCATGTCACAAGATATTGGAATCCATTTTAAATCTGGTACTTTTCCTTTTAGAAGGAGGTGTGGGGACCCAGAAAGACAAAAGAGTCCTGCCTTGTGCCAAAGCAATAAAAGGGGGTGGAACAGAACAAAGGGGCTGCCAGTCATGAAAACACCCCTGCTTTCCACCTAAGATGTCTGCTGGAACTAACAAGGACTGTACCAAGGGAAAGGATTGGGCCCAGACTAGGAAGGAGTCTAGTCTGTGAAAGAAGCTTATTGGAACATCTCTGAGGGTGAGATTGTACCTGTAATCAGTTTCTTAATGTATTAGGCTTAGACTTGTGTGTTTTTGCTTTATTTTGCTTGGTGACTTACTTTGTTCTTTGTTATTACTTGAAACCACTTAAATCCTACTTTTTATAATTAATAAGATCACTTTTGTTTATTAATTAACCCAGACTAAATGATTAATACCTGGGGGAGCAAACAGCTGTGCATATCTCTCTATCAGTGTTATAGAGGGTAGACAATTTATGCATATCTCTCTATCAGTGTTATAGAGGGTAGACAATTTATGAGTTTACCCTGTATATGCTTTATACAGAGTAAAATGGATTTATTTGGGGTTTGGATTCCATTGGAAACTGGGTGTCTGGATGTTGGAGATAGGTGACCTGCTAAGCAGTTTTTGGTTAAAGTCTGCAGCTTTGGGGGCGTGAACCAGACCTGGGTGGCTGGCTCAACAAGGCAGGGTTCTGGAAGTCCCAAGCTGGCATGGAAAACGGCTTCTGTTTCATAGCTCAAGCCTTGAGAGAATACAAACAGCAAAAGAGATGAAAAATGTTCTTGTCAGCTATTTTTATTTCCTTCTTCCAAAATTCCAGTTGATGGGACTAGCCCTTTTGCCTGTAGCCTCTTCATGGGTGTGAAGGGGCAATTAACAAAGTCGTTGTATTGTGATGTCCATAACGGCCCATTTATTTTTGATCGTCCTTTTTGATGAGCAAGAAATGGTCCTTCCTGACGGAGTTCACAGTTTCAGAGCAAACATTTTTTAAAGTTATAAATCAAAAACTTAAATATTACTTTATAGCATATGATATAGATAATATAAGTGGGATTAATGCATGCAGCAACTTGCAAGCATTTCATACAGTCTCAACTCCAAACACATTGTTATAAGTTCAATACCCATCTTAACCATAATGATACAGGTGAAACAGACTAGTTTTCAGCAATGAATTTCTCAGTGGGTGGATAGGGCCTAAAGCTTTGGCAAGAGCTGACGCCTTGTCTGCCAGCATTCCTGTATTCACAAAAGAAAGGTACTAGAACAGTGCAACAAACATCTACAAGGGAAACTAAACAAAGAGATACATTGGCTTTCAGAGGTAGTCAGGACAGCATCTTGGTGTTCAAAATAGGTTCAAAGTAAATTTCCACAACAGTAGCTTACAAATGATTAATTCTCTATATTGTTTCCATCCCTATGATGCCCTACTTAATGTAAAAAGATTTCTAATGTCTATTTGTGAGTTAGATTTCCATATATTCTGTTTTTCTTTATGTAAAGAAATATGTTTTGAAACAGATAATTGTCTTGTGCTATCTAAGGCTATAATTAAATCAGTACATTTGATGTTAATAAATAAGACTCTTCAGGTTTCAGAGTAACAGCCGTATTAGTCTGTATTCGCAAAAAGAAAAGGAGTACTTGTGGCACCTTAGAGACTAAATTGGTTAGTCTCTAAGGTGCCACAAGTACTCCTTTTCTTTTTAAGACTCTTCAGTTACTTTAATCTTCTCTTCAAATGTAAGAATCCATAAGGCAAATGTTGAAAGTTTTTCTCAATGTGTTCAAGTGACTTGATAGCTTCCATACTTTAGAAAGAGGAAGAAGACCAAGGACAGAGTAGGCTCATCACTCAATGGGGTCAGGGTGGGGAACAATAACAGAAAATGTGGAAATTGCAGAGGTGCTAACTCACTTTTTTGTTTTTGTCAAGAACAAATCATGGCAAAACAAGCTAATAGCTTTCTTTGACCGGGTAAGAAGCCTTATGGACGGGGGAAATCAGTAGATGTAGTATATCTTGACTTTAGCAAGGCTTTTGATACTGTCTCACATGATTTTCTCATAAACAAATTAGGTAAATACAACTTAGATGGAGCTACTATAACAGTGGTTCTAAAACTTTTATACTGGTGACCCCTTTCACATAGCCTCTGAGTGCAACCCCCCACCCTTATAAATTAAAAACACTTTTAATATATTTAACATCATTATAAATGCTGGCAGCAAAGCAGGTTTTGGGGTGGAGGCTGACCGCTTGTGACCCCCCCCCCACGTAATAACCTTGCGACCCCCTGAGGGGTCCTGACACCCAGTTTGAGAACCACTGTACTATAAGGTGGATGCATAACTGGTTGAAAAAAACATTCCCAGAGAGTAGTTATCAGTGGTTACAGTCCAACTGTAAGGGTATAACGATAGGATCCTGCTGGGATCAGTTCAGGGTCCAGTTCTGTTCAATATCTTCATCAATAATTTAGATAATGACTTGGAGAATACACTTGCAAAGTTTGTGGATGATACCAAGTTGGGAGGGGTTGCAAGTGCTTTGGAGGATAGGATTAAAATTCAAAATTATCTGGAGAAACTGGAGAAGTGGTCTGATGTAAATAGGATGAAATTCAATAAAGACTAATGCAAAGTACTCCACTTAGGAAGGAACAATCAGTTGCACATGTACAAAATGGGAAATTGCATAGAAAGGAGTACTGCAGAAAGGACTCTGGGGGTGGGGATCATAGTGGATCACAAACTAAATTTGAATCAACAGTGTAACACTGTTGAAAAAAAAAGTAAACATCATTCTGGGATGTATTAGCAGGAGTGTTCTAAGCAAGACACAAGAAGTAATTTTCCTATTCTACTCCGCACCCATTAGGCCTACACTAGAGTATTGTGTCCAGTTCTGGGCACCACATCTCAGGAAAGATGTTGTCAAGGTTCCTCCCCCACTCTGAACTCTAGGGTACAGATGTGGGGACCTGCATGAAAAACCTCCTAAGCTTATCTTTACCAGCTTAGGTCAAAACTTCCCCAAGGTACAAAATATTACACCCGTTATCCTTGGACTGGCCGCTACCACCACCAAACTAATACTGGTTACTGGGGAAGAGCTGTTTGGACGCGTCCTTCCCCGCAAAATACCTCCCAAAACCTTGCACCCCACTTCCTGGACAAGGTTTGGTAAAAAGCCTCACCAATTTGCATAGGTGACCACAGACCCAAACCCTTGGATCTGAGAACAATGAAAAAGCATTCAGTGTTTTACAAGAAGACTTTTAATAAAAAATAGAAGTAAATAGAAATAAAGAAATCCCCCCTGTAAAATCAGGATGGTAGATATCTTACAGGGTAATTAGATTCAAAAACATAGAGAACCCCTCTAGGCAAAACCTTAAGTTACAAAAAAGATACACAGACAGAAATAGTTATTCTATTCAGCACAGTTCTTTTCTCAGCCATTTAAAGAAATCATAATCTAACACATACCTAGCTAGATTACTTACTAAAAGTTCTAAGACTCCATTCCTGTTCTGTCCCTGGCCAAGACGACTACAGACAGACCCAGACCCTTTGTTTCTCTCCCTCCTCCCAGCTTTTGAAAGTAGCTTGTCTCCTCATTGGTCATTTTGGTCAGGTGCCAGCGAGGTTACCTTTAGCTTCTTAACCTTTTACAGGTGAGAGGAGCTTTCCCCTGGCCAGGAGGGATTTCAAAGGGGTTTACCCTTCCCTTTATATTTATGACACGCCCCCCAAATCTCAGCTAGGGTGAAACACTGGCTGGGATTTCTTCCTGGAGCTCTAGGAAAACAGAGTTAATAAGACACATGCATCTCTAAATATACTACCAAGTACATAAAGACTAACAATATTTTCCACATCTCAAGGACGATTTTAACCAGTTGATTCTGGGAAACTTTCATGGGAGAGTGCATCAGCCACTTTGTTAGAAGCTCCTGAGATGTGTTGGATGTCGAAATCAAAATCTTGGAGAGCTAAACTCCACCGAAGAAGTTTTTTGTTAGTTTCTTTGACGGTGTGAAGCCACTTTAGTGCAGCATGGTCGGTTTGCAGGTGGAAACGCTGTCCCCAAACATATGGGCGTAGCTTTTCCAGAGCGTAGACAATGGCATAACATTCTTTTTCAGTGACTGACCAGTTGCTTTCCCTCTCAGACAGTTTTTTGCTGAGAAACACTACAGGGTGGAATTCTTGATCAGGTCCTTTCTGCATTAAAACTGCTCCCACACCACGCTCGGATGCATCTGTGGTTACTAGGAACGGTTTGTCAAAGTCTGGGGCCCTTAGTACAGGGTCAGACATGAGTGTCGCTTTAAGCTTGTTAAAGGCCTTCTGACACTTTCCGGTCCACTGAACAGCATTTGGCTGTTTCTTTTTGGTTAGGTCTGTCAGTGGGGCGGCGATTTGGCTGTAGTGCGGTACAAATCGTCTGTAATAACCGGCCAAGCCTAAGAAAGATTGAACCTGTTTCTTTGACTTTGGAACAGGCCACTTTTGGATAGCATCCACTTTGGCCTGTAGGGGGCTGATAGTTCCTTGACCCACCTGGTGTCCAAGGTAAGTCACTCTGTTTAGGCCTATTTGACACTTCTTAGCCTTAACAGTTAGTCCTGCCTCCCTTATGCGCTCAAGGACTTTTTGTAGATGTTCCAGATGGTCTGCCCAGGAATCCGAAAATATGGCCACATCGTCAAGGTAGGCGACTGCATATTCTCCTAATCCCGCTAGGAGACCATCTACAAGTCTTTGGAAAGTGGCGGGTGCATTTCGCAGCCCAAAAGGGAGTACATTAAATTCATACAGCCCGAGATGTGTGATGAAGGCTGACCTTTCCTTGGCAGATTCATCTAGCGGTACCTGCCAGTACCCCTTGGTTAAGTCCAAGGTAGAGATGAACTGGGCCCGTCCCAGTTTCTCTAATAGTTCATCTGTGCGTGGCATGGGATAGTTGTCTGGGCGAGTTACAGCATTTAGCTTACGGTAGTCCACGCAAAAACGTATTTCCCCATCTGGTTTGGGAACTAGAACCACTGGAGATGCCCATGCACTTTCAGAGGGGCGGATTACACCCATCTGTAACATATCCTGGATCTCCCGTTCTATAGCAGTTTTAGCTTGAGGAGACACCCGGTAAGGTTGGACCCTAATTGGGTGAGCATTACCTGTGTCAATGGAGTGGTATGCCCGTTCAGTCAGTCCTGGGGTGGCTGAGAACGTTGGCGCGTAGCTAGTGCACAGCTCCTGGATCTGCTGTCGCTGCATACGCCCAAGGGTCATGGAGAGGTTCACCTCTTCCACACCACCAGCACATTTCCCTTCGTAGTAAACACCTTCAGGCTACTCAGCGTCGTCTCCTCCCTGGGCTGTAAACTGACAAACCTTTAATTCTCTGGAATAAAAGGGCTTTAGAGAATTAATATGGTACACCTTAGGCTTTCGGTTGGAGGTGGGGAATGCTATGAGATAATTAACAGCTCCCAGGCGCTCCTGGACCGTGAATGGCCCTTCCCACGATGCTTCCATTTTATGGGCCTGGAGCACCCTTAAGACCATGACCTGGTCTCCTACTTTGAAGGAACGCTCTCTGGCATGTTTATCATACCAGGCTTTTTGCTCTTTTTGAGCATCCTGTAAGTTTTCTCTAGCAAGGGCTAAAGAGGTTCGGAGGGTGTTTTGTAGGTTGGTTACAAAGTCCAGAATATTAGTTCCTGGAGAAGGTGTAAATCCCTCCCATTGCTGCTTCACCAACTGCAATGGCCCCTTAACCTCACGGCCATATACAAGTTCAAATGGGGAAAACCCTAAACTGGGATGTGGTACAGCTCTGTAGGCAAAGAGCAACTGCTGCAATACTAGGTCCCAATCATTGGAGTGCTCATTTACGAATTTACGTATCATGGCCCCCAAAGTTCCATTAAACTTCTCCACCATGCTATTTGTTTGATGGTGGTAAGGAGTGGCAACCAAGTGATTTACCCCATGAGCTTCCCAAAGGTTTTTCATAGTTCCTGCCAGGAAATTAGTCCCTGCATCTGTGAGGATGTCGGAGGGCCAACCTACCCTGGCAAAAATGTCTGCTAGTGCCTGACACACACTTTTAGCCCTGGTGTTGCTTAGAGCTACTGCTTCCGGCCATCGGGTGGCAAAATCCATGAAAGTCAGTATGTACTGCTTTCCTCTGGGTGTCTTTTTCGGAAAAGGACCCAGAATATCCACAGCTACTCGCTGAAATGGAACTTCAATGATGGGGAGTGGCTGGAGAGGGGCTTTGACCTGGTCTTGGGGTTTTCCCACTCTTTGGCACACCTCACAAGACTGGACATAGGTAGAAATATCCTTGCCCATTCCCTCCCAGTGGAATGATCCCCCCAAACGGTCTTTGGTCCTGTTCACCCCAGCATGGCCACTAGGGTGATCATGGGCTAAGCTCAAGAGCTTGGCCCGGTATTTAGTTGGAACTACCAACTGTCTCTGAGGATGCCAGTCTTCCTGGTGTCCACCAGAAAGAGTTTCGTTGTATAAAAGTCCTCTTTCTACAACAAACCTGGATCGATTAGAAGAGCTGAGAGGCGGTGGGTTGCTCCGTGCCGCCGTCCAAGCTCTCTGGAGGCTTTCATCTGCTTCCTGTTCGGTCTGGAACTGTTCCCTTGATGCTGGAGACATCAGTTCCTCATGGGATTGTGGACCTAGGCTTGGTCCCTCTGGAAGCGATATAGGGGATGGAGCTGTTTCTGTTGACTGTGAACCGCTCTCCGCTGGTGCACTATGTTGGGATTCAGGCTCCGGCTGAGCCTCTTGTGTAGGGTTATCGGCTGCTGCCAGTTCAGGTTCGGTGGGGCCCTCTGGTGTTGAGGTTGCAAGTACTGGATTCAGTGCTGACACGGGGTCTGGTGTTGGTTGTTCGGCTGGTTCCGGTTCTGGGACTGGTTCCGTCTGGGTCTCTGGGACTGGATCCACTACTGCTGTTGCAGACATTGGCCTGGGGTCCAGGTCCATCACCTCTGACTGGGTCCTGATAGAAGTTTCCGGAACAGAGCTAGGCCTCACGGCTTGTTTAGCCTGGCTGCGGGTGACCATTCCCACCCTCTTGGCCTGCTTCACATGATTGGCCAAGTCTTCCCCCAACAGCATGGGGATGGGATAATCATCATAGACTGCAAAAGTCCACATTCCTGACCAGCCCTTGTACTGGACAGGCAACTTGGCTGTAGGCAAATTGAAAGAGTTGGACTTGAAGGGTTGAATCGTCACTTGGATCTCTGGGTTGATTAAATTGGGGTCCACTAAGGAAGCATGGATAGCTGACACTTGTGCTCCGGTGTCCCTCCACGCGGTGACCTTCTTCCCGCCTACACTC
This sequence comes from Lepidochelys olivacea, assembly GCF_965140295.1. Classification (NCBI taxonomy): domain Eukaryota; kingdom Metazoa; phylum Chordata; order Testudines; family Cheloniidae; genus Lepidochelys; species Lepidochelys olivacea. Next base: position 76,930,274 of record NC_140416.1, read on the forward strand.
ACAGTTTCCCTCCGCTCCAAGGGTATCTGGGAGGTATCTGGGCCTGTGGACCTCTGGTGTGATTCCGGTGCAATGAACTGTAATCTGTTGGGGTTCTTGGGGCAGTTGGCCTTTACATGCCCCAGCTCGTTACACTTAAAACATCGTCCAGCTGACGGGTCACTGGGGCGAGGAGGGTTGCTGGAGAACGGGGTGGTGGGACGATAAGGGGTCTGGAGGGTTCTTTGGGAAGTAGGTGGGGCTTTGGGCGGCCCCCGGTAATAGGGTGTGGTCTGGGGTGGTCCCTTCTGGTCTCCGCTCCAACTGCGACCAGTTTTCTTCTTCTCTGCCACCTCCACCCATCTGGCTCCAATCTCTCCTGCCTCGATTACAGTTTTGGGTTTCCCATCTAGGATGTATCTTTCTATTTCCTCAGGAACACCCTCTAAGAATTGTTCCATTTGCATTAGGAAGGGCAAATTTACTGGAGATTCAACACTTGCTCTTGATATCCAGGCATCCCAATGTTTTACAATGTGGTAGGCATGTCGGGTAAATGACATGTCTGGTTTCCACCTTAGGGCTCTGAACCTCCGACGAGACTGCTCGGGTGTTATCCCCATTCTGACTCTCGCCTTGGATTTAAACAGTTCATACTTGTTCATGTGTTCTTTAGGCATTTCAGCTGCCACCTCAGCTAAGGGTCCACTGAGCTGCGGCCTCAGCTCTACCATGTATTGGTCAGTAGAGATGTTGTACCCAAGGCAAGCCCTTTCGAAGTTTTCTAAGAAGGCCTCAGTATCATCACCTGCCTTGTAGGTGGGGAACTTTCTGGGATGGGAAGTGGTACCTGGAGAAGGATTGCTAGGGTTTGTTGGTATATTCTGCTGGGCCTTTATCCTCTCCATCTCCTCCACATGCTTCCTCTCTTTTTCCTTCTCCTCCTCCACATGCTTCCTCTCTTTTTCCCTCTCCTCCTCCACATGCTTCCTTGCCTCCATTTCCCTCTTGTGGGCAGCCTCTTGGTGTTGTTCTGCCTCCCTTTCTTGTTCCTTCTTCAGCTGCATGAGTTCTATCTGTCTTTCATGTTCCCTTTGTCTTTTCTCAGCCTGAAATTTGGCTAATTCGAGCTGTAGTCGAGCCGCGGATTTTGCCATTCTAACCTCTCTGTTTTTAACTAACTTTACACCCGAGGTTTAGAAATAAACAAACAAAACTTGGCTGTAAAATTTTGCTGTGCTGGAATAGAATACCTATTCTCTGAGAGTGATTGTCAGCCTACAGAAAAAGACAATTCCCTTGTCTCTGCTCTGGGCCCAAATTAAAGCAAAAAACCTCCAACTACTTGGAAACCTGCTTACCCAGCCCAAAGAAAAAGAAAAAAAAAATTTCTTTTCAAACCTGTGCTCCTTGTAAAACAAAAAAAAAATCAAAATCCTAAAAAAAACCCTGCCACTTTTGTCTCCAGGCAAATGGGTAGAGCACACCCCCCCTATTTACTTTTAGGAAGAAAAGAAAAAAAAACCTCTGGGTTGGAAGACTGTGAATTTCCCTGCAGGAGTTAAGTACCCTGCCTCCAGGCAAAGAAAACCTGCAATTCACAAGATAATCCCCTTTTGTCTCTGCTTGGCCACAAAGCAGAGAGAAACCAAGCTGCTTTCAGTTTCAAAGCTGCTTTCTGGACTTTCTTTCCAAAGAAAAAAAAATTTCCTTTTTAAAATCTGTATTTCTAGTTCAAAAAATCTCAACTGGATCTCAAATGATTTCAGGTTAATCCCACCACTGTGCCACCATGTCAAGGTTCCTCCCCCACTCTGAACTCTAGGGTACAGATGTGGGGACCTGCATGAAAAACCTCCTAAGCTTATCTTTACCAGCTTAGGTCAAAACTTCCCCAAGGTACAAAATATTACACCCGTTATCCTTGGACTGGCCGCTACCACCACCAAACTAATACTGGTTACTGGGGAAGAGCTGTTTGGACGCATCCTTCCCCGCAAAATACCTCCCAAAACCTTGCACCCCACTTCCTGGACAAGGTTTGGTAAAAAGCCTCACCAATTTGCATAGGTGACCACAGACCCAAACCCTTGGAACTGAGAACAATGAAAAAGCATCCAGTGTTTTACAAGAAGACTTTTAATAAAAAATAGAAGTAAATAGAAATAAAGAAATCCCCCCTGTAAAATCAGGATGGTAGATATCTTACAGGGTAATTAGATTCAAAAACATAGAGAACCCCTCTAGGCAAAACCTTAAGTTACAAAAAAGATACACAGACAGAAATAGTTATTCTATTCAGCACAATTCTTTTCTCAGCCATTTAAAGAAATCATAATCTAACACATACCTAGCTAGATTACTTACTAAAAGTTCTAAGACTCCATTCCTGTTCTGTCCCTGGCCAAGACGACTACAGACAGACCCAGACCCTTTGTTTCTCTCCCTCCTCCCAGCTTTTGAAAGTAGCTTGTCTCCTCATTGGTCATTTTGGTCAGGTGCCAGCGAGGTTACCTTTAGCTTCTTAACCCTTTACAGGTGAGAGGAGCTTTCCCCTGGCCAGGAGGGATTTCAAAGGGGTTTACCCTTCCCTTTATATTTATGACAGATGTGGACAAATTGGATAAAATCCAGAGAAGAGCAACAAAAATGATTGAAGGTCTAGAAAACATGATCTATGAGGGAAGATTGGGAAAAAAATGGGTTTATTTAGTCTGGAGAAGAGAAGACAGAGGGGACATGATAACAGTTTTCAAGTTCATAAAAGGTTGTTACAAAGAGTAGGGAGAAAAATTGTTCCCTTAACCTCTGAGGATAGAACAAGAAGCAATGGGCTTAAATTGCAGCAAGGGTAGTTTAGGTTGGATATTAGGAAAAACTTCCTAACTGTCAGGGTGGCTAAGCACTAGAATAAATTGCCTAGGGAGGTTGTGGAATCTCCATCATTGGGGATTTTTAAGAGCAGCTTACACAAACACCTGTCAGGGATGGTCTGATAATACTTAGTCCTGCCATGAGTGCAGGGGACTGAATTAGATGACCTATCATGATCCCTTGCAGTCCTACATTTTTATGTTTCTAAAACTGTTGGGAATGAGACAGAGACAGACAGAAAGAGTCTGTGACTCCTCCTTAGTAGATTCAGTGTCAACTGTCCCTAAAAAAGCTACAGCTATAGAGAGGGCTGGCCCTGCAGGTGGGCGGTCCGGGCCACAGCCCAGGGCAGCCTGCCAAAAGGGGTGTCTTGTGCAGGATTTGTCTGATTCCTTCTTGATCTGCAGAGAGGCAGCTGGGGTGGTGGAGGCATCAAACAGGCAGGCAGGCGGAGCAGCAGCATCTGGAGGGGTGGGACCCGAGCTGCAGGGGGGCATTTGGATAACCAGCAGAGCTTGGTAACTTCTCCGGAGCAGGGGTGCCCCTGCTCCAGTGCCGTGTGCAGCTACCACTGCTCCTGTCTCCCTACCGCCCCCCCTCAGTTCCTCCCCAAAACCCCTGTCCTCTCCGGACTGGAAGTATCCTCCTGTTTTCTGGGGGGAGGGGATGGGGGAGGGTGATGTCGGGGTGTCCCCTTCCCCCCCCCACCCATGTACCACTGAGCTGGGGTGACAGGACAGGGAATCTGTGTGTGCTGCTGCCTATCTGGGTCCAGCAGCTGCTGCTTGTGTCTGAACAAGCCTTCAGGAGCCTGATCCCAAGTGCTTTCTTAAAGAGACAGTGCACTCAGCTCAACACTCACTCAGGCACACACACTCCCCTGAACAAAAACACATACTCCCTCTTTCATATATGCACAGTGTCCCTCACAGAGTCCCTCCCCAACACTCACACTAGGGCTCCCTGCATCCAGGTCATTTTCCCCACCTGGGCTGTGCTGTGAGGTGAGCATCATCAGCTGCTGCTCTCCTGCCTTCTCCTTATGCAGCCCAGGCGGGGAAAGTGACCTGGATGCAGGGAGCCGTGTTGTTGCTCCTTGCTGCCCCACTTGCAGGGGTGTGTGGGGCAGAGGAACAGCAGTGCAGTGGGGGAGCAAGCAGCAATGCCAGCTGCTCCATCACTGCATGCAGGTAAGTTTTCACATGTGGGTGCAGGAGGGGAATGTAGAGGTTAGGGGTACAGGAGAGGGGCAGGGGTTGGGGTGAAGGGGGCACAGTGCAGGCATTAGGGGCATGGAAAGGGCAGGCATTCGGGTGAAGGGGGCACGTGCAAGGGTTAGTGGTGCAGGAAGGAGGTGTAGGGGTTGGGGCACAGGGATTGGGGTGAAGGAGAGGGCAGGGGTTAGGGTGAAGAGGGCACAGTGCAGGGGTTAGGGGCTCAGGAGGGAAGTGCAGGGGTAGGAATGAAGGGGGCGCAGTGTAAGGGTTAGAGTGAAGGAGGGGTGGGGTTAGTGGCAAAGGGGACACAGTGCAGGGGTTAGGGGTGAAAGGATGGTGGGGAGCCATGGGGGCAAGGCGGGGGCACGCCAAACCCATGGGGGCCAGGAGCACCAAAATGCAAGTTAGCCCAGAGTGCCATTTTCCCTAAGGCTGGCTTTGGCTATAGATCTCAAGTATGTGTCTAAAGTCCTCTTGGTCTTTCCCAGCTCACCAGCCCATTGTGTTTGCTCCACCTTCTGATAGTGTCCAGACCTTCTGAATTCACCCTATCACAGATAAGAGAAAACTACAATTCTACAGGACGAAATGATACTTAGTATTCATTGATGCACATAAATCTTATTGACAAATACCCTCTTTAGACAAAGTGAGAAGCATAAGACCACCTGGAGACACCCTCCTTCCAGGCATTGGCACCTTCTTGGCTATGTTATTGTTAGAGCTTGAAATCGGAAGGATGTCTGCATCACGAGGGCCACGTATGGAACCGATGACTGATGGACAGACCATCACCTTGTTAGCTCAATCATGAACTTTCAGATTGCCTGAAGGCATTGCAAGCAGTCAAAATCAGCCTAAAAGAAATTCAATTTCAAGTCCCTTGAAGGTATAGTGACTAAGGAGAAACTTCAGCAGTGTCTCCAAGAGAGGTTCGCCGCTCTGCCTTCAGCTGACAATGATAATGAAAAATTCTGAAAGGGATAAAGATTGCCATTCTCTTGGCATGTGCTGAGTCCATTGGCTATGTCACCCACCATCACCAAGATTGGTTTGGTGAGAATGATGCTGAGATTCAGGGCCTGCTCGACCAGAAAAGAAAAGCTCATTGCATATGGAAAAATGACATATTACATCAGCAGAAGAAAGAGTCATACAAGCAACTCAAGGCTGAAACCAAAAGGAAAATCCGTTACATGAAAAATAAGTGGTGGCAAGAAAAGGACAAGGAGATTGAGTTTTACGCTGATAAACATGACATGAAGAGTTTTTTTCAGCCAATAAGGGCCATTTACAGTCCATGCTCCCATGGTCCCACACCAGTCTGAGCCCAAGATAGGTTGACGTATTTTTAAGGACAGTGAAACCATGAAAGCCAGATGGGAGGAGCATTTTGAGTTACTCCTAAACCGTGAGTCAACTGTATCTGATGCCACTATTGAATCTATAAATCAACGACATGGAAGAGAATCTCTTGTTGACCCGCCACAACCCCTGAAGAAGTAACATGATCCATTATGCAAACCAAGAACAACAAGGCAGCAGGGCCAGATGGCATACCAGCTGAAGTCTACAAGTTTGGAGGTGAAGAACTGATAAGGAAGCTCCACAAACTTTTTCTTCATCTTCATATGTGGTATAATGAGAAGACTCCAGAAGACCTGAGAAATGCCAACATTGTTACAATCTTTAAGAAAGGAGATAAGTCGGAGTGTGTAAATTATCGAGGCATTGCCTTGCTATCTACAGCCGGGAAAATTCTTGCCCGTATCCTCTTCAGTATGCTGATGACTGTGTCATCCTCGCGCACACTGAGAATTACCTTCAGTCCATACTGGATTTTCTTGAACAAGCTTACCAAAGCCTAGGTGTCTCAGTCAATATTGAGAAACTGAAGTGCTCTATCAACCAGCTTCAGGACTTGCACATGACTCACCACAAATCACCGTTGAAGGACAGACTTTGCAGACAGTCAAGCACTTTTGCTACCCTGGTAGCCAGCTTTCTCAAAATGCAAAAATCAACGGTGAGATCCAAAACAGGATTCAGTGCGCAAGTGCCTCCTTTACAAAATTGCTCCAATGTGTTCTCATAGACCATGATCTACGGCAGGATACAAAGATCCAGGCCTATAAGACAATTGTTATTCCTACACTCCTTTATGGATGCGAAACCTGGGTGACCTATCAACAGCACCTGAAGAGTCTGGAGAGGTACCACCAATGATTCCTCTGGAAGATCCTTTGCATCAAGTTGGAAGATTGATGCACTAATGCCAGCATCCTCAGTGAAGCCAAGGTCACCAGCATTGAAGCAATGATCCTCATTCACCAACTCTGCTGGGCTGGACATTGTGTGTGGATGCCACGCTCTTGCCTCCAAAAACAAGTCCTCTACTCCCAGCTCACACATGGTCAGAGATCCTGTGGTGGTCAGAGGAAATGCTACAAAGACACACTGGAAGCGTATCTCAAGAAAACTTATGTGGACATCACAAGTTGGGAGGAGCAAGCCACAAACTGACCCCAATGGCACCACATCCTCCATCAGTCAGTGGCCTGCTTCAAGGAGAAGCGCCTTGCTGTCGAAGCTGAAAAGAGAGAGAAGGAAGGAAAAGAAAGAACTTTCTCCCAGTAGGTAGCTGGCCTGCCAGGAAATATCTGTACCTTCTGCTGGCAAATTTGTGGTTCCAGGATCGGACTCCTGAATCATCTCAGGACCCATATGTAAATACGTGGTAGAGATCATCCTCGAATCGAGGAATTGATGATGATGATGATGATGATGATGATAAAGGGATTTATGTGTTTTCATCCTAGAAACAGAAATTACACAAATCTTAGGAAACTGCACTTTAAAATGTATGGTTTCAGAGTAGCAGCCGTTTTAGTTTGTATCCGCAAAAAGAACAGGAGTACCTGTGGCACCTTAAAGAATAACAAATGTATTAGAGCATAAGCTGTACTGTATATATTTCTATTGAAAATGCCCAATTTATTTGTATGGGTATTTTTTTAAAAATAAATTAAGTTCCGTGGTTCAAAATGAGTTATTACAGGATCTACTTTAAAATAATAAAAGTATAAAAGATGAATGGGAATTCCAGGAGGATTTTGTGGGGTTGGTTATTTTTATGGCTCTGTGTTATATTTTTTGATGATCTGTAAAAATTACCAGACTCAGAGGAATTCTAATTATGCTATTAAATTGCTTAATAATTGAATCAACATTCCCTCTTTCAATAAAACAAGTTCTGATGTCCATGGGGGTCTGATCCTTCCTAGTGCTTATTATGGTTCTGAACAGCATCGACTCCCATTCACCACTATGGGAGTCGATGCTGTTCAGAACACCACTATATTAAAGAGGCTCAGCACCTTAGAGCAGATTTTCAGTCCCTTACAGAATGCATTTCCAAGGCAGTGTGTGAGCTATTCCTGAGTGCTTAATAGCTGTTGTGTTTGCCTTCTCACGCTCTGCTTTACCAATATCTAACTAATTCCTTTGTAAAGTACTTCAGGATAATCTAAGTGTGAAAGTTGTTAGAAAAAAAAATGTTAAATTCTAACATACCATGAAATGCTTTTCAGTGAGAAATTTCATTGCTATTTTTCTTCATTGACACTATTGGTATTTGTTAGGAATAAACTTAATCTTAAAGACTAACCTGGTATGTTCCCGTTGTGGGCTCACTATTTTTAAAAAGATTCCCAATTGTATATTTAAGAATGATGGCAGATACCTTCAGTACACTATCAGCACAAAAGCTTACTACAATTAGTCTTAATACTTGTTTTGGTAATTGCATTCTGTCTTTGTATCAAAGTTTTTTGCTTTCAAATGCTTTTTCAATACAAGTCACATACAAATGTATATTTTGAAATATATATTTTCAAACACATGGCAATATAACAAATAAAAATCTCCCTATTAAGTAACATTGAGGGTCATGTACTTCCACTCTTAGTCATGGTGAGAAGAACATTAGTATGCCAGTAGACCTGGTAATTTTGAGTTAGGGTATCACAAACTATCTCAATATCTTCGTTTCTCATACTAATTAGATATATGCCCAGCAACTTTTAAAAAATAATTAACTCAGCCTTCCATGCCCAAAGAAATATGAGCAAAGAAAAGTAACTGATATTTAAAAGGGGGGGGGGAGACACCAATACATTTGGATCATACTAAGCAAACCTATAATGCTATTTACAATAATTGGAAAGTAAATAGTCTCTTAATCGCACAGATGTGTCCTTGCATAATAGAGATAAATAAATATTCAAATACAGATAAACATTGTGGCCCAGAGCTTTGCTATGCTGGCTCTCTGCTTTTTTTCCATTTTAAGTGATTGAAACTACTCTGGAGGTACACAAGTATTACAATAGGATTTGGCACATCTGAATCTTGCGTGCACTTTTAAGAGATAAACTGAATAATTTACTATTTAGTCTTTAATTAATTTCACATCAGAAAGCTTTATGGCTAGTTTTAGTCAATGTTCTGAATTAGGATATATTCTTCTTGTTTATATCTTCTGTGATGCTCACAATATGGATGCTGGGTGCCTAGCTTGAAGAACTTACAGTTTACATTTGAACTTAATGTTGATGTTGTTGAGTGCAATATTGGTAATTCAGATTCTGATTACTGTAGCATTGCAACAGTGATAGTTGAAGAGGTACTTTCATTCTCATCCCCAAATTGAATCTAACCCAAAGTGTATATAACTTTAGGTAAAAACAAAAACAAAAGCCTTTCACTTTAGCTTCTTATATTTGCTCAGTCCTGAAATGACATTTGGTTGATGGAAAGCATAGTAAAATCCTGTCCAACACTGAGATATTTGAGCATTTTTGGGTGGAGAGGAAGTTGGATATCTCATAAAAATGTATTCTATTTATAACTTCAAAGTTGTTATATTTCACTAATCTTTCAAGAACTCAAGGTCTGATGCCCATATATTTGCATGGATGAATGTGTCTGTGTAGGTGGAATACTCTACACTGAAACACAGTGTAAACTACATTCCTCGTAATTTTTCCAATCCTTCTCTTAGACATTCGTCTAAATTCCCATCTGCCATGTTTCTTTGACAAGGTGATAATTAGGTTCCCCCTGTCAGCTGAGGTTTTGTGGTTTTGGGCTATACACCTGGGAGTACCTTACAGAGAATGCAAAATGTGAAATCCATAATGAGAGTAACCGTTATCACCTACCACATTAAAGATCGCATCAGTGGGGCTCAGCAGTGTTAGCTGCTCTTCTGCTGCTTCCTGTATTTACTATTTCCGATTTTGCACTCTGTGGGACATAGAATTTCCTGATGCTCACAGCTCCAGAAAAAATAAATCTAGATTGCCCGTATCTGGCTCTAAACACACATTCAGTATGAGGTCCTAGGCAAATTACATGGGACTCCCTCATGGCTCTGTCCCTATAGCCCAGCTCCCGACCAGCTCTCCTGGTTGGAGTGGCAATGGCAGATGGGGACTACCTCACAGTAAGGAACAGCATGAGTAGGGCCCTACCAAATTCACGGTCCATTTTGGTCAATTTCACAGTCAGAGGATTTTAAAAATTGTAAATTTAATGATTTCAGCTATTTAAATTTGAAATTTAACAGTGTTGTAATTGTAGGGGTCTGGACCCAAAAAGGAGTTGCGTGTTTTTGGTTTTTTTTGCAAGGTTATTGTAGGGAGGCTTGCAGTACTGCAACCCTTACTTCTGCACTGCTGCTGATGGTGATGCTGCCTTCAGGGCTGGGCAGCTGAAGAGCAGCGCCTGCTGGATGGGAGCCCAGCTCTGAAGGCAGAGCTGCCGCCAGCAGCAGCACAGAAGTAAGCGTGGCCTGGTATGGTATTGCCAATCTTACTTCTATGCTGCTGCCTGCAGCGCTGGGTCCTCCATCAGCAGCCGCCACTCCCTGGCTGCCCAGCTCTGCAGGCAGCAGCGCAGAAGTAATAATGGCATGGTATGGTATTACTACCCTTATTTCTGTAATGGTGCTGGTGGGGCGCTGCCTTCAGAGCTGGGCGCCCGGCCAACAGCCACTGCTCTCTGGCCCCCAGCTCTGAAGGAAGTGCAGAAGGGAGTGCGCCAATACTGTGACCATCTAAAATAACCTGCAACTCCCTTTTGGGTCAGGGTCCCCAGTTTCAGAAACGCTGGTCTCCCCTGTGAAATCTGTATAGTGTAGGATAAAAGCACACAAAAGACCAGATTTCTTGGTGGGAGACTAGATTTCTCGGTTTGTGATGCATTTTTCGTGGATGTGAATTTGGTGGGGCCCTACGCATGAGGCTTCTTCTCCTCCTAGGAATAATAACAGGGGTTTCTCGTCCTGGAGAAGCATGGACAAGCAAGCTGGTCCTGCTGGACTTTCTTCCCCTCCTGGCACACAGAATCCTTTGTTGGGATGGTATTGGTGGAGTTTCCCAGACAATAGGGTTTGGTATTAATTGAAATGCATTGGCATCGTTTACACTTCTGAGCTACTGTCTCAGGCTGTTGGAGCAGACACAGTCAGACATCGCTGCATTAGTTGGCCTTGAATCATTTCTCATCCTAACCATGAGGTCTAGAAATGTACATGTTTTTCTTTCAATGAAAGCTGAAATACTGATGTAGACAAATGACTTCAGGTGCGGGAGCCCTAGTAATGGGCCTACAGTGTGTATGCCTTAATGCAGGTCCATGTGTGTTCAAAGTGTATTTGACTGTTCAATCACAATGTCTAATTCTCCAGCACCTGCAAACAACATTTGGCAGTAAAACATTATGACTGGGAATTTATGTACAAATTAGAGAGACAAGGTGGGTGTGGTAATATCTTTTATTGGACCAACTTCTGTTGGCAAAAGAGATGAGAGACAGTCTGGGCCTGCAGAAGAGCTCTTTGTAGCTTGAAAACTTGTCTCTTTCACCAGCAAAAGTTGGTCCAGTAAAAGATGTTACTTCACCCACAAAGTCTCTCTACTATCCTAGGACCAACATGATTACAACAACAACACTGCAAACAACATATGTACAGACTAGTCAAGAAATAGAAATTTAGAATTCTTAAAGCAAAAGTGGCTTAGTGGGTTAAGAACTATATACTACCATCAGTGGGACTTGCATTAATAGATCAAGGGCTGTATATGATTGCAGGAAACTAAATCCTAACACTATGCATAGGAATACAGAATACTACATACGTGTTGGTGGGGTGTGAATTGGAGTTGCAGCAGGAATCTTAAGTTTCAGTTTACTGAAAAGCAATGGCTTTTGTAAAGGCAAAATGTCAGTAGTGCATTAGCTGTGCATTTAATAAAGATTTTCAAGCACAGAACACTTTCCAGACATGGATTATCATTTAAAAAAAATCAATTATGCTCTATCCCCTTAAGAATACGATACAATGCATTCACCAATAGTCATGCGACTGAATCCTAGTACTAAATTGGCATTTTAACTCAGTGTGTTACTATGGCAAGCTTCCAGACCCTGATCACAGGACAGCTGTTTTCTTCCATAACAGGGTGAATTATAGTGGAGAGTGAAGCCAACAAAGGAATTGGCTATGGAAGAATTGGCATCTGTTCTACTGCTTGCCTTTGCCAGCAGTACTCATTGTATGGAACAGTAGGGATGTAAGATACAGTAAGGAATAGGTCATTGTAAATGGGAACACTGATGTCATCTTTGGACAGGCGTACCTGGAAAATACCACTTTTAGTGGCAGAGTCCATATTTTTATAAGTGGAATGCCTCTGTCGAAGGTAATGACATTATAGCCTGAAATACATCAGCTCAGCTAACATATTCAGATCTGAACAACTCAACAATATCTTAAGGAATGCCATCAATAAAGACAGAAATTCTTGAGCCTGCAGGAGGCACCTCTGCACTTCTTGGTAAGATGCTTTAATAGCCTCATGAAATATTAATAGGACAGAGAGGTCACTTGTGGTTTTTAAAAATTTATTACAGCAAAGAGTTCACATTTTTAATCCCCTTGAACCTTTAAGAAAATTAGTCAAATAATGTAATATTTTGTTATTAAATGCACTGCATTCCAAGTAATAAACCAATAATGTTGCCATCAACCTTCAAAATAAAGAAGAGCTGCTAAACAAAAGGGGGTATATTTATTGCAAATCAGGAGAACCTACGAGAAAGTGACCATCATCAGCTTGATCTGCCAAGGATGACTTCAGTCTTTCATGAGATTTCTAGGAGATTGAAAGACTTTCATTGAGATGATCATTAATTATCCTGGGTATGCTCAAATCAAAGCTTAATTCTGAATGAACTGATGTTGAGTTCTAGGATATCAACTGTAAGAAAATGCATGCCATGGCTGGGAGTATAAGGAACAGGAAATTCAGATAAGTGCACTGGCTGACATTAATTAACATTAATTCGAAACTGCATAGGAGGCCAATGGAAGGACTTATGAATTAGTGTAACATATGAATTCCATTGAGTATTAGTCAGACCACCCACTTGTACATTTGGGTTCAGTTGCAATCTAAAAAGCAATTTATCTGAAGGAGCTGAATAACAGCGGTAATCCTAGGGCTAGAAAATCAAAAATATGTGCCTTCAAATCTAATTTGGAGAGTGTAGACCTAAATCTGTGTTTTTAAGATGACAAAATGCAATCTGAATATATTATTCAGATTCTCTAAAGCTATTTTAAACCAACTTTGGAACTATTTAGTAACAAATAGTTAGATACTACAGTGCCATACAAATCCCTAAATCAGTTTACCTCTAAAACCTTGATTGTTTTATTTAATACTTGGTCAGTTACCATGGAAGCTCACAATGCTTTTTCCCTGCCACTTGCCTAGGCTGGTACATGTTTTTCTTCCTTTTTGCCAGTTTGTAATCTTGTTTTTTTTTTTTTTTTTTTAGTATAGAGGGGATTCCTAACCAGTACTGTTTAATTGGTATGTAAGCAGACCCTAGTTCTTTCCAGTTCTCTCTGTACATTTCCAGAATGTATTGCCCGCCCAGCTGCTTCTGGTGATACTTTGAATTCGTGCCTTCTGGGTAGTCCATACATGCTGAGGCATTATGGGATAGTAATACAGATTTTTTCCAGAGTGCAATATGCAAACAGGAAAGGTAAATGTGGATGCACAACCATGGTTGACATATTATGTTGTGAAAGAAATATCTTGCAGACACATGTTGTAAATTGGATACACACACACACACAGTAATACTTGGAGTGTCAAACCCAAGATTTCAGCCATGGGATTCAGGTTTGATTGGCTCATCTGACCTGTATAAGAAGGAAAGGAAAACAGAATTATAATTAGTGCAGACTTGTTGGTTCAGTGAACAAAGTTTTAATTTTAGTTTTTAGCATAAAAAGGCTATTAAATTCAAGAATAGAAAGAATCAGAATAATCAGCAAGAGTGAAAATAAGCTCCTGAATAGTGAAGAAGAAATTCGAAACAGATCTGCTATTATGTTGCAAGTGAACTGAACCAAGAAGAAACATCTAAATACAATATAACCTTAGGGAACTCAGAGTCCACAGAAGTTGTCAAAGTGAAATTGTAATTCAGAGCAACCCTTTCATTCTTCTTATAAGACAAAGTACAAAATGCTTCCAAGAAGACAGTTCATGATCAATACGGTCAAATGCCACTGTCGTGGGTAGTGAAATAATTTTTCGATTAATTACATTTAAAATCAGCTGACAGATGCTTGTCATTATTGGCATCAATGATACCAGCAAAACTTAAAAATCTTGATTCTGAGTCACCACTGCGTTGTTCCAGTTTCATGACAGTGAATCGTCCAGGCCAGATCCTCTGCTGGTGTGAATCAACATAGCTCCATTGAATAGAGAGTCAATCTGGCTCTTTCACAGCAGTGGAGTTACACCAATGTCAGTCTAGAGTAATGCAATAGTGTAGCAGACATCCAGATATTGATTCTCTTCTCAAACAAGGGCAAAGTGGGAGTAACAACATTGAAACCACTGGTCAGCCCCCTACTGAGTAATAACTGTGGACATTCAGTATTTATGTAATGGGTGGCAGCTGTTTCCTTCACTCCCTTCCTGCTACAATTAACTACATTCTGATTTGCATGCACTCTTGGGCTATTCAGGAACAAGACATAGGCATCACTGTGGACAGATCAATTAAAACATCTGATCAAATCACAGAGATGGTCAAAAAAGCAAACAGGATGTTAAAGTGCATTTTCAAAAGGGATACAGAATACTGAAAATATTATAGTAAAGCTCTTGAATAAAGCAATATACATACTCATCTGGAATATGGTGTTCCAATCTAGACACACCCATCTCAAATCAGATATAGCAGAACTCAGAAAAGGAATCCCAAGAAGGGCAACTAGAATGGAAAAAGACATGGAAATACTTCGATATCAGGGAAAAAAGTGATAAAGATTAGGAGTATTTAGTAACAAGAGGAGAGAAATAAAAAGTGACATAATATAGATATCTTAAAATATGAATGAATGGTATAGAGAAAGGTCAGTTAGACACTAGTATTTAACCTCTCTGATAATATGTGAGCAGGAAGACACCCAATAAAATTAAAATTAACAAATTTTAACCATGCTAAAATAAAATACACTTTTACATTTGATGCATAATTAATTTATGGATCCTGCTGCTACAAGATGTTATTGAAGCGAACAGTTTATTAAGCTTTTTTTTTAAAAAAAAAGAATTAGACGTCTATACAAACAACAAGGACATGTGCAGTTATAGTAGACAGGATAAAAATGCACAAAGGCTATATATAACGCCTCATGCTTGAGGTCATAATCCAACCAACAGACTTTCAGTTGACTTGTGCTCATATTCACTAGATGCTTTTTTAAATACCACCCTAAATGCCTAGTGTTAGTCATCTGAAATATATGGTATTGGCCAATCTTTGAAGAAATCAAGATTTTCTTGAATGTTTCAGTTATTTGAAATTTACCAGCTATTTTCTGCTGAAAATTCTTAGGAACAGATTCTTGGTCCTATAAAGGTAGCTTTGAATTGCTCCAGAGTAAAGCTGGCTGAACAATCAATGTGGGTTTCCTCACTTGATGTGAACCTTCTGATGGCATATGGTGCTGTAGCAGCTCCTTGTCTCTGGCATAGGATATGTGTCCAGAAAAAAGGAATTTGTATGCTCCACCAATTTCTGGATGTTCAAACAATCCATTGGGGGCTGCTGGCAACCAGAGATACTGACAGCAGCCCAGAGGCTGCCCTACTTTATGCAGGGGCACATGCAAGTCAGCTCCAGAACTGACAAGACGCAAAAGTGGCTTGACATGACCTTAGTTCCCACCCTGTGTTGAGTGCTGCCCTAGTGTGACAGAGGATCTATGTGTGTATGATTGTAATATATATATGTTATATACTCATCTGGAATATGGTGGCCTAAGTAGGTGTGAATGCCCAGGGTCAGCTCTAGGGCCATGTCTTGGTAGGGAGAGGGTCCTGGTTAGAATCATATAAACTCCTGCTCGACTCTCCACCCTGAACTAAGGGTGCTCTAATGATCACAGCACAGGACAGGGTGCCAGGAGCACCAAGGTCTAACCCCAGCTCTGTCACTTTGCCTCAGTTTCTCCATCTGTAGCATGGAGAGGAGGCTGGTCCAGTACACAGGGGCAACCCCTGCAGGTTGACTGGTGTGTGTCAAAGGCAAAGCACAGTGAGGGTGTCCATTCACATGCTGCCCCAGTCTGCTCCCAGGCAGGGAGCACCAAAATGCAGCAGGGAACCAGTTCCCAGGGACTTGCCAATCATGATGCGGGCCCAAGGGGCTCTGGCACCAACCTCCAGAATTCTGGGTCCCTCTCCAAGCCCAACCCAGCACCCTCTGAGCTTTGCCTGTCACTTAAGGGGAGGCTCCTGCACATCAGGTGGATCTGGAGGGGTTGGGGTGGGGGCAGACAGAGAAATGGCTTGTATTTTTGCCCGGTCTTAGGGACCAGGATTTTGTACTAATAGAAGTGAATGTTATGCCCCTATGGTGAGCTGGGGCTCATGCATTTCCAAGGGTGAATCACAGGTATTTCTGTCCCCATTACCCCTGAGATGGAGTTTGAAATCACGTCAGCCCAGTCACAATCTTGCATTCCTCCTCTCTGTCCACTCTCTCTAGAGCTGCCAGCATCAGTGCTGTGTGTCCCCTGGCTCTGAACCTGCACCCAACCCTGCCTGGGCAGATCCCCCTGATCCAGGAGTGCCCCATGTCAGCATGGAGGGCCTCCTGCAGGACCCAGCCCCATCTGAGCACTTGGAACCCCCAGCGCAGAGCAGGACCCCATCATTGCCAGCAGTGACTGGGCTGCTTCAGCCACCTTCATTTTCATAGAATCATGACACTGGAAGGAAGTATTACCTATTATTGGGGGGCCTGGTTGAGGGGGACTGGATTCCAGGAGGTTCTGAGCAACCAGCCTCTGAGAAACGAGGCTTTTCTAAGTAGCCTCCATTTGAGCCCCCCCTCCAAAATCCCACACCACCTTTGCAATCACCGCCTTGCTCTGGGAGGTCAGGCATGAGAGGACTGGTGGATCCCGGAGGACACACACAAGTGAATATGGCTGAACGGCTCGGTAATAGCGATCATAATGTAATTACATTTAATGGCTTTTGTGTGTGTGTGTGGGGGGGGGGGGGAATGCCAAAGAAACCCACCACAGGAGCATTTAACTTCAAAAAGAGGAACTACTCAAAATGAGGAAGCATGTTAAAATGGGAATTAAAAGTGAAATGCCTGCAAGCTGCACGGAGACTATTTAAAAACACCATGCTAGAGGCTCAATCTAAATGTATACCCCAAATTAAAAAAAACAGTAAGAGGATCATAGAAATGCCACCACAGCTAAACACCTGCGTAAAAGAGGAGGGTAGAGGCAAAAATGCATCCTTTAAAAATTGGAAGTCAAATCCTACTGGAGGATAGGTCCATCAATGGATGTTAGCCTGGATGGGCAGGGATGGTGTCCCTAGCCTCTGTTTGCTAGAAGCTGGGAAGCTTGACAAGATGGATCACTTGATGATTACCTGTTCATTCTGTTACCTTTCTGTTCATTGCCCTGTGGGGCACCTGGCCACTGTTGGAAGACAGGATACTGGGCTAGATGGACCTTTGGTCTGACCCAGTATGATTGTTCTTATAATATCTGTTAAAAACAAAGGCTCATAAAAACAGATCATGTGAGAGATTACAGTACACAGGAAAATAGAAGTATCACTCTTTTCCCACTCAGTCTCACAGGTTAATCGTTAATAAGAAACAAAAGCTTTTGAGATGGAATTGGCATCCAATACCAACCTCACAGATGGAAAGGAAGGCCAGCTTGGTTTGGTTATTAATTCATTAACTTTAAAAGTTTTATATACAATCATAAATTCCAAAGGCACTTTACAAGACATAAACTTTGTTTCAATCATGTGTGGAAACTAGGTAATGTGCCTGAATGAAAATGCGACAACTGGCTCAAGAAATGTCTAATGTAGTACAAACTTCTAAAGGCTTGCAATATTTGAGTGAAAAGAGAGAAGTAAGAGGAAATACACTCAGTCTTGTTAAAGGGCTTTCCCAATGTACTGTAGCATGAAGGTATACTTTTAAACAATTAATTTAGAAAATGGTGTTAAACCAGTTGTGAGAGTTCAATTTGTTTCCAGGCAAACACCACTAATTTTCAGACAGTTGGCCAGTTAACACTAAGATGAGCAAGTTCCAAGGAGTGAGGGCAAACTATCCTGATCATCTGAGAAGTGTCAGCTAAGGTTATGCTGAGCATAGCCAGTCATAGAACCACCACATTTGGCATCCTCATTGATTGTACAGGCACATGCCCTGTGTAGCAGCATGATATTAACTGCTGCCCCTATAAATACAGAGGGTGTGAAACAGACCCTAAGCAGTGATACAGTTACAATCAGCAACTCTCAGGCAAGGCATCAGCCAAGGATGGGAATTCACCCATCTGTATTTTATGATTTGCACTTTTCCAATGAGCTACCATCCCATACAGGTGGACAAAGTGACTGAGGACCTAAAAAGGTGTTTGGGACACCAACTCATCCACTTCCTCCCCTCCCCTCCCCCCACTAGGGACTCTAAGTAATAGAGAATATTTCCCTCTACTTAATTCTCTAAATACATTGAACCACTGTGTAGTCAGGAGCTTTTTTTAGTTATCATTTCACAGTAGGTCATGTATATACTGAAATTTCCTTCTCACTGTTTTTTGTGTGTAATGTTAATCCGCTTCATTAGACTTTTGCAATGTATTTTGACCTATGACTGTTTGAAGTGTTTCCCTCTACATCTAGAAACATTTAGTTAATAAAAAACTTAAATAATATCAAAATTCTACCGGATTGGCCATCTATACAGATGTGATGAACATGCTAGGCGAAGACTACCAATACATTTGTCAGTTGCCTACAAAATGGGTGCTCATAAACATTTAGAATAATTTCATTTAGCCTGGGCAATTTTTTCCTGGAGTTGCAGGAATGAATTTGAGTTGAGCATTGGTATCAAAAAAGTATCAAGGTGGTAAAGAGCCCTGGAGCAGATTAATAAAAACAACCAACCCACAAAAGCCTGGGAATTGACAACCCCAGTATGTTTCAAAAACCAAAGCAAGCAGTGCTGAATTTGTATTTGGGGGGAAAAATGGATTTTGACTGGGAGAAAGTTTCTCCAGTGCACTCAGCAAAACAAGCACTGGGCAGAGTACGCAGCTGGTGGTAGGAGAAGAGATGCTGACAAACTATATAGGGTTGGAGCAGAACCCAGCCATGTCATAAACGGGAGTTACTTTGGGCCTCACTCTAGTAACCAAAAACTATTCACCACTCTTTTATAGACCCATATGTCAAACAGACCGTGTCATGGTTACCAAATCCACTCAATATGGCAGGCATGGAAGGAGATACAGGTATCTGTGCAGAGTGGCATCTACCTTCTCTGTCCTGTATCTTGTCATCAGTGTTCACATAATTTTAGATTCTGCAAAACCTGTATTGTGGACAATGTGTAAGAGGTAAACATGAAAAGCATGCTATATAATTGCCACAGTTTTGTTTTCTGTGTACTACAACCTGAAATTTGTAGGGGTCTACTGGACATAGCTGCCATCTTGTATTCATATTAGACGTAGCTTGCTACAAGGAGGCACACACTGTTCTTTCCATATAAAAGTGAGATTTTCTAGGCACTTTAAAAATGCCACCCATCATCTACTAAGAATTTTTAAATTTCATTTGCAGTAATGTTACCATGGAAAATTTTGCACTATTCGTTTTAGTAATAGCTTCCATATGGTGTTACGAATTACATTTAATTGGTCACACACACAAACTGCTGCGAATTATACCTGACAGGTTACGCACACAAACTGCTGTGAATTATACCCGATAGGTTACGCACAGGAACTGCTATGAATTATACCCAATAGGTCACACACAGTTTGAGTCTAGGTTGAGGCACACGAAGAAAGTTCACAACTGCAGGGTTTCCAAAAATACTAAGTTTATTACGCTTGAGTGTGGTGCTTTCTTGCTAATTTGGCGGGTACCCTGCATGCAGGTTATACAAAAATTATATACTTTTTAGCAAAGCATGTTGCCTTTGTGCATTGGAAATTTTAGCCAATAGACAAACCTTTTTTTATTTATTATTTATTTTTGCTAAGTACATTTTTTGTGCTAAACCATTACTTTAACTACATTATATGGTTTTAAAGCAAAGCATTAGTAACTTTTTTTTATTAGGATGGGAGGCCTACATTAAGGCCAGGAGGCAGGGAGTTAGGAACAGATAGGAACAGACAAAAAACAGAAACCGGGAGTTAAAACAGGCTGGACACAAGGGGGGACGGGGGGATTTTTACAGGAATGCAGTATTTAAGAAACACTTTTCCTGGTGCATGATGTGCTTGCTTTTAAACAATGGTGGGCCCCAAACCAAAATGGAGTTACATATGCTAACTTTTTCTTAACAATGGCAACAAACAGCAAAACTATTTGAAAAGTTCTGTAGCACCTCTGCACACTCTGTAAAGTATTTGCAGAAAACTAGAGAAAGATCTGTCAAATAAACACACAGCATCTCATGATGAAGGGTCTAATGTAAGAACTGCCTATGGGCTTGCATGAACCAAGTGATAGCTTCAAAATGTGATTTCATTTTAGATGCTTGAGTTATTTTTGCAACAGAGGTCCCAATCCAGCAAAGCATTTAAGCATGTGCTTAAAGTATTTACTTTCATGCTTTGCTGAATCAAGACCAGACTGGTTAGTCAATAAGTTATGCAGGAATTGTTTTTACTTACTTTATCAGCATTTCATTATACTATCTTTTCTTTATTTAGCATGTATATTATTCCTTTCATGTGTATGTGCCCAATGGAGAAATGTTAGAAAATGTAACTTGAGGA
This sequence comes from Lepidochelys olivacea, assembly GCF_965140295.1. Taxonomy (NCBI): domain Eukaryota; kingdom Metazoa; phylum Chordata; order Testudines; family Cheloniidae; genus Lepidochelys; species Lepidochelys olivacea. Next base: position 76,950,797 of record NC_140416.1, read on the forward strand.
CTGTTCTAAACAGTTAAAGAATAAATTGAATTATTTTAAAATTCAAACTCAGCCATGCACCAATACTGAAGAGAGTTAATCATTTAAAAGAGAGTTTTGTTTTCTAAAAATTCTACTTGAACTAATTTGATCACTCATAAAATATAAAGAAAATGTATGATGTGAACCCATTTTGAAACAGCAATAAATAATCTAAAATTGTACCATAAAAAATTAGACAATTTGTCAGGAAGACATTTTAAATAGCATATTCCAGAAAGCCGATTTTGTATCACTAGACAAAATGCTCCAGTCTAATTTATTATAATCATTTTTATTATTAGAAGAGGTTGAAATGGTGAGTTTGAAATAAATTCATACTTATCTCGAGGTTTAAGCCTTTCATTTGTCAGTTCTTAGTTTTTTAAATTCATTGGTTGCTAAAAGAAATGAAATTATTCCAGCAACTGCTTTTCTTTATTCTTGTGTACCAGATTCTGTTACTTCTGACTATTGCCTAAACATACATACGGAACCTGTGAGATGGACCAAGATAAAAGAATAGCTCATCATGTTAAAAGTCAGATATGATGCTACTGCCTAATGTTCAAACCTGAAAGCACTGCACATTCCTGTTGTTTGATTCAAACCCCAGAGCACTGGGCACAGAGATATTTCTGAATGTATCACAGTTATTAAAAGCTTTTGTTCCAAGTAACTTTGTTTCTGATCTATTGAGATGTGGAAAGTGTTCACTAACCCTCCCATTTCCAATATTTTTCATTAATTGTGGCATTCCAGGTTATGTAAATTAGACTTTATTGTGGAACATGCAGATATTGGTAAAATATGCATTCATTGTATTCCTTTCTCATACAGTTTCAGACCTCCACAATGCACTGGTTTTTAAACTATATATTGCATTTTTAACAATACAAATGTAATGTGTTTGTTCGTTTAGCGGGAAAGCCAATGGTACAGATGCTATTGAAAAGACCACACAGATACATTGAAAAAGATGGCAGAATAAATCTACAAAAGGTCTCATGAGGAAAAACTGTAAGGTTACGTCTCGATTTATGAATCTTTCACTGCAGAATCACACATTGCAAACAAACTGCTGGTGTGCACTATTTCACAGGAGCATGTAAAACATGTTTGTGGCTAAGAGTGTGATGACAGTTATGCGTATGTTTATAATGCAGTCATCTGATGTGCCAACGGTATCTTTTGTTTGTTTCTTTCTTGTACTCACAAACATTTACACAGATCATTATCAGCTGCTAAGAATCTTGGGTAAATAGAATTTATGGTGTGGCATGACCCCCCCTACCAGAGAGACCACTTGCAACAGTCACCTTCAATGGGCACGCTAATGCTGATAGCCCAGGATGAAATATCAGGAGCTGCAGCAGGTTCTCAGCTATTGAAATGCACACCACCATAGATGAGGATGATTCCTAGCACTGTGCAAGATACGTTTTTGTGCAAGGCTCTCCCCAGTAACAATGGCAAAAGATTGGCTAGCTGAGCTCTATTTTGAAGGAGGGTGCACCAAACAGCTGGACAGAGAGCAAGCTGCATGCACCATACCATTCTACTAACCATAACATCCATACTAACCCACAGAGACCTTGCTACCAACACTACAAAAAGAAGGATTCTGGATGGACTCCTCCTGAAGGTCGAAACAACAGACTGGGCTTCTACATAGAGTGCTTCCGCCGATGTGCACTGGCTGAAATTGTGGAAAAGCAGCATCACATGTCCCATAACGTCAGCCGTGCAGAACACAATGCAATCCACAGCCTCAGAAACAACTCTGACATCATAATCAAAAACGCTGACAAAGGAGGCGCTGTCGGCACCATGAATAAGTTGGAATATGAACAAGAGGCTGCTCGGCAGCTCTCCAACACCACATTCTACAAGCCATTACCCTCTGATCCCACTGAGGGTTACCAAAAGAAACTATACCATCTGCTCAAGCAACTCCCTGAAAAAGCACAAGGACAAATCTGCACAGACACACCCCTGGAACCCTGACCAGGGGTAATCTGCCGCCCTAGATCCATAAACCTGGAAATCCTGGATGCCCCATCATCTCAGGCATTGGCACCCTGACGGCAGGATTCTCTGGCTATGTAGACTCCCTCCTTAGGCCCTACACTACCAGCACTCCCAGCTATCTTCGAGATACCACTGACTTCCTGAGGAAACTACAATCCATTGGTGATCTTTCTGAAAACACCATCCTAGCCACTATGGACGTAGAAGCCCTCTGCACCAAAATTCCACACAAAGATGGACTACAAGCCATCAGGAACAGTATCCCTGATAATGTCATGGCAAACCTGGTGGCTGAACTTTGTCCTCACCCATAACTCTTTCACATTTCGGGACAATGTATACCTTTAAATCAGCGGCACTCCTATGGGTACCCGCATGGACGCACAGAATGCCAACATTTTTATGGCTCACTTAGAACAACGCTTCCTCAGCTCTCGTCCCCTAATGCCCCTACTCTACTTGCGCTACATTGATGACATCTTCATCATCTGGACCCATGGAAAAGAAGCCCTTGAGGAATTCCACCATGATTTCAACAATTTCCATCCCACCATCAACCTCAACCTGGACCAGTCCACACAAGAGATCCACTTCCTGGACACTACAGTGCTAATAAGCGATGGTCACATAAACATCACCTTATACCGGAAACCTACTGACCGCTATGCATACCTACATGCCTCCAGCTTTCATCCAGACCACACCGCACGATCCATTGTCTACAGCCAAGCTCTATGATAAAACCGCATTTGTTCCAACCCCTCAGGCAAACACCTACAAAATCTCTATCAAGCATTCTTACAACTACAATACCCACCTGCTGAAGTGAAGAAACAGATTGACAGAGCTAGAAGAATACCCAGAAGTTACCTACTACAGGACAGGACCAACAAAGAAAATAACAGAACGCCACTAGCCATCACCTTCAGCCCCCAACTAAAACCTCTCCAACACAACATCAAGGATCTACAACCTGTCCTGAAGGACGACCCAGCACTGTCACAGATCTTGGGAGACAGGCAGTCCTTGCTTACAGACAGCCCCCCAACTTGAAGCAAATACTCACCACGAACCACACACCACACAACAGAACCACGAACAAAGCCCGTTGTCAACTGTGTCCACATATTTATTCAGGGGACACCATCATAGGGCCCAATCACATCAGCCACACTATCAGAGGCTCGTTCACCTGCACATCTACCAACGTGATATATGCCATCATGTGCCAGCAATGCCCCTCTGCCATGTACATTGGTCAAACTGGACAGTCCCTACGTAAAAGAATAAATAGACACAAATCAGACGTCAATAATTATAACATTCAAAAACCACTTGGAGAACACTTCAGTCTCTTTGGTCACTCGATTACAGACCTAAAAGTGGCAATTCAACAAAAAAACTTCAAAAACAGACTCCAATGAGAGACTACTGAATTGGAATTAAATTGCATACTGGATACAATTAACTTAGGCTTGAATAAAGACCGAGACTGGATGTGTCATTACACAAAGTAAAACTATTTCCCCGTGTTTATTACTCCCCTCCCCCTTCCTCAGATGTTCTTGTCAACTGCTGGAAATGGCCCACCTTGATTATCACTACAAAAGGTTTCTCCCCCCCCCACTCTCCTGCTGGTAATAGCTCACCTTACCTGATCACTCTTGTTAGAGTGTGTATGGTAACACCCATTGTTTCATATTCTCTGTGTATATAAATCTCCCCACTGTATTTTCCATTGAATGCATCTGATGAAGTGAGCTATAGCTCACAAAAGCTTATGCTCAAATAAATTTGTAGGTCTCTAAGGTGCCACAAGTACTCCTTTTCTTTTTGCGGATATTTTTGCGGATACAGACTAACACGGCTGGTACTCTGAATTCTAGGAACTGTACATTGTAAATTGAGATTCTTGTTTAAAAGGAAGAAAGAAAAGTCAGATCCTCAGCTGGTATAAATTGTCATAGATCCACTGAAGTTAGTTTACATTGGCTGGAGAACCTGGCTCACAATCTCTAACACTGGATTTTGGTTTGTAATCATGATTGTTCCTTATGAAATGAGTTTCAAGTAAGTATTTTCCAACCCAGAAAAAGTTTTTACATTCCTTTCAGTTCCATTTTTAGTACATTTCAAATTTATTATGACACATCTAGATTCTATAACTAAGAAGTATAAGCTGTTTTTAGGGTTTCAAACTACAATGGGTTGAATATTGATATACTAATGGGTTATTCATTTGCTAAACATCTATTCTATAAAATGGCTTTCATTCATCAAGTTATTATACGAATTAAACACATGCATGGACAGATTGCACCATAATTTGTCAAAGGAGACATCCAGAAAAATACATATGCACCAGTTAATCTGCAAAACCCTGTATTTTTCCATATAAATGGAAAAGTGCAAATTCAAATTGTGTGGATATATCTATAGCCTGCAATAAGCCCTTTTCCCCCAGACATAAGTTTAGAGCTCTGTAAACAATGTAAGAGTGTGGTTCTGCTCTGAAAACTGACTGTAAAAATAACAAGGGGATTCCCTGTGTAGTCTTTCAATGATTTACACATCAAATGGGCTTAGTTTACAAGTAAAAGGATGCCACTTCTAACTGCCAGTCCTGCAAACTGAGCCTAGGATCAGAAGGGTGGTATCCACAAAAGAACTTAAGTGCCTAAACCCCAGACTGAGGCACTTAAGTCCCACACTGAGATCCATGAAATTTCCACCAAACTCTGTACGTGTCTAAACTCACTCAGTGCCTAAGTTTTTGCCTCTGGCATGTACACTGCAGCCTCACTTTCAGCATGTGGATGCCTGTCTTCCACCTCATCCCCAGACCAATTCATGAACCAGGGCAAGACAGGTCTCACTTACCCAAGGGGTCCCATCCTGTAGGCATCCCCTGAGCACATGTACTGGATCAGGTCCAATTCAAAGTGGGCCCCAGGAAGAGGTGGTGCCGGCTTCCACCTTTATCACTGCTAGCCCAGAGGTTAGCACACACACCTGGAATGTGGAAAACCCAGGATCAATTCAAAAACTGTATTTCCCCTTCCATTCTTTAATAGGAATAACTGTAGGTTATTTTGCTGAGTCTACACTCTCTAGTAAGACCTCAAGTAACTGCATTTTAGATTTTAATTTCATAAATTCAAGCAAAATTGGTCTAAAAGAGATTGAAAAGAATTATTTTAAGCAATTACGTTTAATGTTCTGAACTTGTCCCCTTTGGGCCAATTTAGTTAAATTTAGTTAAAGAGAAGTAACCACACTCTTCAAAGTGCCTTAAAGATAAGTGCACCCTTGGAAGTGTGATGGATATGTTAGGTATTGAAGAATAGAGAATTGTTGATCATAAGTAAATATAATTAGAAATCTTGGTACTTTGCATTGTTCTTTGATATAACTACTGAGCCTCAACTCTAGTCTGTGGTAATTGCTTGCAAGACTATTATGTGTGCAATACACACAATTGGTTGTGTCTACACTTAAGTGGTGAACTGTTGATTATATATTAATGTGGTTTTGGGTGAATTAATAAATTGTTGGTTGGTTAAGAATAAGCAAGTGTCCTGATTTGAGAAATACTGTTCAAGTTAAAAGTTTCCCTGAAAAGAACCCAGCATTAAAATAGTAAGTTAATGGTCCCTGGACTCAATAAAAATGGGCTATCCTATTGGATTCTATTATGTATGAGCAAACCTTGTTTGTTAGATTTCAGCTTTTAAATCTAACTGGCACTTTGGCGAATTCATAAATTGATTCCCTTTCACATTTACAAATAGAAGTAAAAATGTAAGTCCTGATTCCAGGGGTAGCCTTCCTAAGACCTTGAATGCCAATAGATGTTCTGCTTCATTCATGCTTCATATACAAAGCCAAAATAATATGAATGACTCTTAAGAGAAAGAAGGAAAGATGTCACACACATGATACACTGTTCTGTAAAAAGCTTTTTCTGATAGCAAGCAACACAATACTTCCTAAAACCCATTTTGTAAAGTCAGGCCAACCTGATGGGTAAAATCACCTGCAGTAAGGCAACAGGTTGTTAGATGGAGATTAGGCAGTTTTTTATTGTCTTCCAGAGACCACTGAGGGTTGGAATTTTTGAAGAAATATTATCACTGGGTCCTGAGTGATGGGAGTTAGGCTCACAGACATGAACTGCTAACATGCACGGAACGTACATAAGTGTGTTCAGTTGAGCATACCACACTGCCAATACCTTTCCTACAGACTGATATGCAACACATGGTGAATTCAAATGAGTTTAATACACATTCTCTTGATTAATGGAAAATGGCAGAGTGTAGGAGACTGAAACAGTTCGTGCTTTCCTTGATTAATTAATAAGGGACTCTCTTTTCCCAGCTTCAACTCATTATGCTAATGAAGTGTCATCAATTAAGGCTTTCCCCTGATTATTGAAACTGTCAGGTAGTGCTCAGTTAAAAAGCTGCATTCCTTTGCTGTCTTTGTGGAATTGCCATCACAGCTTTTTTACAAAATGCTACTTCTATTAGCCATTGTTTGTTCTACTTTCTCATTACTGTATCTTCCTCTTGACCTTGAGACCAGTGAATGTGGAATGCTCTGAATGAAACAGACAACACTATTGCTAGGAGTGTGGGTCAAGATAATGTGTTAACAGAAAGATAACTACCATTCTTCATTCATGATTTGTTCATTATTAATGGGCTGGTCAAAGATAAACCCAAGGAGAACATGTAACTTTTGGAAAACAATGCCATGCTGGCAGTCGGCACTTCTGGAAGATTAGAACAAGGTGGAAAGGATATGGTTTTAACCCTTGAAAACACTGGCCTTCAACAGACCGTTGGACGATAACTTGTTAGATGTGCACGATATAGATATATTTCTATATCTATATGCACAAAATCCAAATGATTTTGAGAACCTAGGAATATATTTTTAAAAGGAAAATATTACAATATTTTCAGGGATATACCTTTTGTGATACATGTTTTGTTTTACTTAATTATTTGGAAGGTACAATAGAATTTGACCACCTTGAAAATTGTTATTTAAAAATTAAATCAAATTAAGTACTAGTCTTCGCATCTTTTCCCATCCCTCTCCCTTCAGCTGGGAAGATCTCTCACATCCTGTCTCCCGCCCTATAGTGCTTTCCTATGGAGGCTGGAAAGTGATAGTCTTGTAATAAATAGTGAACTGAATATTATTGTGTGTTGTACAGTATGTAAATGATTGTATAGCATTTTCTGTGCTCTGGACAGGGATTTTTCACTTCATACATAATTTATAACTGCCTTCAGTGATTCTGCACCCCAAGCTATAAAAACTTGAATTCTATTCCTCAGGTTATTCTATCCTCACACATTCCAAACACTTTTAATAGCTCTTAATGATTGTTCAAAGCAGATTCAACCCTGAGGGGAAGTACATGGAAAAAATATGTACTATTACAGCCAATAGTGAATGGCTGATTCTGTGAAGTATCAGAGGGGTAGCCATGTTAGTCTGTATCCACGGAAACAATGAGGAGTCTGGTGGCACCTTAAAGGCTAACAGACTTATTTGGGCATAAGCTTTTGTGGGTAAAAAATAAGAAAAATATGGTATATCCCATTAGTAATTGTGACACTACCCAGGGAACAATATGGGCTGATGAATAACTCAATTCTCCAACCTGGGTTGCCTTTTATACTGCTTTGCTGTGTAAGCCTCCACTCCTGGTCTGCTCAGACTCAGCCTCCAGCATGTAAGGTACTCTCCATTGTGCAGTATGAGTGCTATAGCCAGCCACTCATGAATTACACTACAGAGTAACGCCAGCAAATTTTCATTCCCAGACTTTCCCCCAGAAATGTGCCTCTTTCACTGCCCAGCACTCTCCTGGGACCATACAAGCTCATATAAAGTTTGTCATTTATTAATAGAAAATGGTATGCACAAATCCTGTTATCCCAAATAGAGTTTCCCCAAACACTTCAATCCAAGCACACTGGTTTAGATAAAACAATAAAATAAGTTTATTAACTACAAAAGATAGATTTTAAGTGACAACAAGTAATGAAGCATAAAAGTCAGAATTGGTGAAAAGTAAAATGCAACTAAGACTTAACTTAACCAGCTAAGTGAATTCAAAGCAAACGTCCATCACCACTCATTCTAGCAGTCTTACTGGCTGAATTTTTTCAGTCAGGATCCCTCCCCCCATCCAGCGTTGCTTCCTTTATTCCTCAGGTGTTGTAAATGCCCTGGGTAAAGATAAATGGAGGAAAGATGTGGGGTCTTTGTTCTCCCTTCTTATAGTTTCCCTCTTCTTTGAAAATCATCTCTAGCTGAGTTTCAGGAGAGAGAAAGTCTTTGTAGATGAGAACCTACAGCTGTTTCTTTGTCAAAATGTAAATCTTTGCCCATATCCTTTTTCCTGCCAAAGAATGGCCACTTTAGTTGATAGTCCATTTGATTTTGTTGACCCCTGGCTGAGGTGTTGACTAGCCTTTTGTGGCTATTTTTAAGACACTTTGTGGCTGTTTCTAGTAATGTCATACAATAGAATCTGATAACTTTACATACAATGTTAGCAAACATTTAACGAGGATAATAATGATAATCAAATTATGAGTTTTCAAACAATACCTCACAAGGCATACTTTGTATAAGATTTATCAGAGTCCTATAAAAGAGGTGAACTTATGGATACAGGCTGTCAGAGTAGTATTTATGGAAACTGTAATCAGCCTGTTTGGCTGTTGAATGTTTGGTAATCAAACATTCTTAAAATATCATTTTTTTGTGCACTGGAGAAGGATTCCACCTCAGAGTTAAATCACATGCTGCACTGATAGTAGAGTTACCTATAGTATCAGTATGCAGTGAGACAGCACAGCTTATAGGTGCCTAAATCCCTTTGTGCCTAAATCGTGCATGCAGCCCATCAGAGTAATCCGATTGTGGGCCACGAGACATTTTGCTGACATTGACCGTCTGCAGATACGGTCCCCCCCACAGTTCCCAGTGGCCGTGGTTTGCCGTTCCCAGAGAATGGAAGCTGCAGGAATGAACCCATTGAATGAACAGATTCAATGTTGGAGCTGACACTTTAGGTGCCTAATTCCAAAATTTACATTCTGAAAACTCCAGTTCAGCTTCCACGTAAACTCGTACCTTCCCTCTGGTAAAGTCCTCAAGGCACCTACATTTCTCTGCTGGGTATGTGCAAAAGAATCTCAGTCCTGACAGCCAGCCCCTACCTCACGCTGGTATCCTCAAACTAGCTATTCCCCCACGCATATTGCCTGTGGGGCCCAATCCACTGGATGAGCTCAGGGGTCTCCTACTGAACCAAGTCCTCCACAAAACAATTATGATGATGGTAACCATTACCATTAGCCCAGAGATTAGAGTACTTGAACATGGGACTCCCACATCCTGGGCAATCCCTATTCTACCTGTCTGGGCTGTGAATGTGGGTTGTCTCTTGCCTTCCAGTTGAGTGCCCTTTTATTCATTTTTTCTTGCCAAAAGACTAAGTATTTTATGAAATTAGAACAACTTCAACAGGAGAGACTAAGAAAGCTCCCCCACAGAAAACCTCTTAACTCAGTGGTAAGGCCACTTTCCTGGGTGGTGGGAGACTTGGTTTCAAGTCTCTGCTCCACATCAGGAAGGTCTCCCATATTCTGAGTGAGTACCCTAATCACTGGCTTTAAAGTTATATGGGAGGGTGACACCACCATCACCACTTTTGTGAGAAAGGGCTGACCTGGCTTAGGTATATAACTCCAGGAGAGGGTTCACAGCTATGAATCTCAAGTGGGGTGGAGGAATCTCACCTCCAGTTAAGCACCTAACACACTTTGAGACCAGGATTTAGGCCCCACCCTTCAGCTTGGTATTTCCCAGTGACAGGTCCTAGCTCAACATACTGGCTTTTGTGGATCCCATTCTTCTTAGGTGCCTAACTCTTTTCCCCATGGACTATATAGAAAGCCTGGTTGCTTAGCTCAGGTCTGTGTAGTCTACTAGGTGGCAGAGTGCCTAAAAGTTAGGCATTGCAATGCTGTGTCTAAGTCCCCTTTGTGGCTGTAGTCCAAAGTATCTCTCCAGTTCTCAAGAAGGGTAAGGAGTTGGGGGATAAGAATGAACCAGTGGTTCTGGCTCAAGTAATAAGCCTCTATTAGGCAACAGTTAATACCAGCCTATTATTTCTTTCATGGTACAATTTGTTTCTCTAAAGGACTTCCATTAAAAAAAAAATCACTGGACATGCTCAGGCCCTGATCCTATATATAGGCCCTGATCCTACAGAGGGACCAGCCCACACAAGTCCCATTGAAGTCAATGAATTTATCACAATTTTCTATTAGTAAGTTAATGGTTTTGAGATCCTTGGATAAAATATACTATACATGCAAAAGTGTTATTAAAAAATAAGGAGAATCACAGCAATCACCCGTTCAATCAGACTGGCACCTGAGATTCCCTGCCTTCTCACCCTCTTTTGTTGTTATTGCCAATTATTATTCCAGTAGCATCTAAAGGTCCAGTTCGGAGTGGGGTGCCATTGTGCTTAGTACTATGCAAACACATACTGTACAATCCTTTTGCGTTTGCATTTGCATTTCTATATCCCAAAGAGTTCACAATCTAAAAAGACAAGGAATAAAACAAAAATGAGGAAAAGGGCTGCAACTGTAATAGCAAAGAACCCAGGGTGATGGCAGCCATGTATTTTAATTCCATGGGTAGGGGTGGTGGTGGGAAGGGTGAGAGAGAGTAGAGTTTCCACTTTCCACCACACCACACCCTCTCCACATAGGGCTCCTTTGAAAGCCTTTTTTACAGGGTCAGATTCAGGGGCAAGCAAGTGAGTCATTAACTTTGATGGAGTGTACCTATGTATACCTGTCTGAACATGTCCCTCAACATTTATCATAAGTGCAACTCATTTTAGTTCCTGGAAATGGTTCACTGTTAAATTCATTTACTTGCACAGGCAAAACACCTTTGGCTTCAGTGGAGAATGAAATGATAGTATTATATTGGACTGGCCCAATGGCCCAATCAGATGCATTATGTTGCCTCTATCAGGAACAGATTCCTGATGCTTCTGAAGGAGAGAAACTTCGGAGCCTCTGGGAGAGTCATAATTGCAGAAACCATCTCTCTCACCTAGTCACTGAACTGCAGGCTAGATTTAATAAAATTATGTTCTTGGATTAGAGAGTAATACATCTAAGAAAAGACGACCTTTCCCTGTCATTCAGATGCCTTTCAGAGATCAAAAACTAAAGGATACATGATCTTTCAGAATTGTTTTTTCAACTGATTTCCTTGTGAAAATCAAGATGATTTTCCTTTGTTTTTTTTTTTAAAAACAACAACTTTCCCCCATATCATTTTGTAAAATAAACTGGATTGAAGACAGTGTGTAAAATGGATAGTAGTTTTGGTGTACCTTAATCTCACCAGGATAACAAAAAGAGCAAGCAGGGAACATAGCTACATAGCTTTCAAGTTGAAATAGCTGGACCTCTTTGCTTTGAAGCCAATGCAGCTTATCATACGACATTGCAGTTATTACTATAAAAATCAATAAAACAAAAACAGAAAACAAATGTTCCTTTCCAGATACTTAATCATCCCACAGTCTACACCTATGACCAACTTTAAAGCTAGAGTAGTTGCTGTGAAATATTTGTTTACTTGCTGATCATGTTGTCCAGTTCTCTTTCCTGTATGTTACATATAGTGACATCAATTAATACTTTTGTGCCTCACAGATTTTAGTTAAGTTATGTTAAAGAAATATCAAAGGAAAGAGATACATCTGAAAAGGGAAAATGATAGGGGAAATTCTCTTGACTGGTGAAGTAGCCACTCAGTATGAAACTGTTATTTACTGAATTATATACATCAGGTACACTGAAGTCAGTGAAGTTACACTGATTTACACTCTCCCCGTTATATGCAAACATACCATGTCAGGCACAAAGGACAGGTGATTTGGAATTAAGGTTCCCAAAACAAACTTTGGCATTGGTCTCCTCCTTTATGGTACATATATAGCACATGTGCATTATGAAAGTGGAACAAATTAGCAATAACTGGGTCAGATTCTGATTTAACTTACATTGCTGAAAATCAGGAGTGATGAACTAAGGGATCTACACTGTTGTAGAAATGAGATCAGAATCAGACCCACTGTTTGTATAATTTGACCATTTCAATGGCTAAGTCTTTTCAATGTGATTTTTTAGAGTCAGTCATTAAGGGCACAAAAACAGCACCATCTGAATTAGATGCATACAGAATAAAGAGAGACTTCTTGATACAGCAATTAGCTTGTGACTGTAGTAGGGTTCATTTACCATTGTGGCCCCTCCTGCTGGCTGTCTTGGGAATTAGCTCCGCACCCTCTTCAGGTGGTCTCACCACCATGACTCCTGCCCTAGGTCCCACATCTCTCCAAGGACCACAACAGCCTCTACAGTGATGCAGCCCTCTGGCTGTGCTCCCCCCCCTTCCAGGGAATCTGCAGTCTGCTGTTCAGCCACTTCCCTTAGTGGCTACTGCAGCAAATTGTCCGGCCACTTCCTCATGGCCCAGCATCCTCTTTGCCCTTGCCTCAGCCTGCAAACCCCAGCAACCAGCCAGGAGCTGTCTCTCACTCTCCAGTCCCTGCTATCCACACTATTCTATCCAGGGTGCTGGCAGCTCTCTCAGCCCTCCAGAGACACTGTCCTTCCTCCCTGAGCTCCCAGAAGAGAACTGCCCTTCTCTGCCCTTCTGCTCCCTTTTTATATGGCCTGCTTGGCCCTGATTGGCTTCTCCCTTCAGCCCTTCTCTGGTTGGCTGCCTCCTGCGCAACCTTCGTAGGGCTCTATTAACCCCTTAGAGCCCAGTGTGGGGCAGGTGCCCCATCACAGTGTCTAACCTATAGATTGAAACAATTTTGAATAATGAACAAGTTCATGACGTCTATTGATGGGTAATGTGTAAATAGAAAAGGGTTATATTCACTGAATAAATTATTTGAATCCAATTTCACAATACATTCTAAGTAAAAACTTGTACTGAATAGTTTTAAAAATTCATAACACATATAGAAAGTTAAAACAATAAAAAACTTTACATCATATGTACAAAATGTACTAAAGTACAATTTGGAATATGGATCCTTCGCTATATCTTAATAGGAGTAAATGAAAAATACCTATCATTGACAATTTCATGCACTTAATTTTGCACTTATTCTCAGCTATCATGATGTTGGGGGAGACTAATTCTTGACAAGACCCATCAATCAAACCATGTTTGACTGTTTATTGTATCTTATTTGTGTGATTTCAAGAGAAAGAGCTTTGAGTTTTGTATAACATTCTGGTTGATTCAAGTCTTTCATGAACATCTGTATAATTATGGAGAGACGATCACAATATTTTCAATACTAGTTCTATCTTGCTAAGTGGATTATATTATAATAATTAAGATAATGCTGAAATCATTTGTCATTTTAAATAAGTGTTTTTGTTTGCTTGTTTAAGATCAGGTTTGTGATCAAAAGTTATTTAGAGGAGAAGAGTATTAGGGTATTTTCTTTGACAAGTTATGGGTTAGCTCTGCGTTGAATAATCTTACTTGACTCCATATAACTGAACACAAAATGAAATAAAAAGAGGATTGTGGAAATGCTGCTGAATTTATGTGGGCACAGTATAGGATTCCAGCAAGGACCCGTTAAGAAGAACAGTAGCTTTTACAATCAGGTAGTAAGTGTAATATAATGTTAAGAAATAGCAGCCAAAAATCCTTCTAATTACATTATTTATAGCAGGAACAGCACATTTACTGTTTTCCAGGGTTTTTTTAGGTAGTTTTTTAAGCTACTAGATAGTAGATACTAAGAATTACTGTATAGTAACTTTGTAAGAAGCCACCAAAAAATCTGGAAAATAGTAAAGAAAGCAAGAAGAGCATCTCTGTCAGATCCTGTGCAGTGTTTATCAAAGAACTCTCGATAGTAGTAACTTTTAATTCAAGAGCATTCCCAGTATTTATGTACATTTCTCTTGCTGGACTGTATCTAGCATGACCTATTGTCTTTCTTCTAAACGTCTCTCTATGTATTTCAAATTAATAATAGCCCTTCAGGTTTTTTCTAAGTTTCCAAGTACTTCACACAGACAGTTTCTCAGAGTATTTTGTATTACATAAAAAAAAAAAATCCCAGTTATTTGCCCTGAGGATGGGCACATGCTGGACAAACAGATTCAGTGAACAGCACAGAATAGTTTAAAGTATATATTTGATCCAAGTCCACTATTTCCCACAAATCTTCCTATTATTTTATTGACTATTGTGCTGACGTTTATAACCTTTTGTTTAACCTTGCACAGGACAACCACAGTGTCAGACAAGAGTACTGGAAACCAAGTTATTGAAAGAAAATTCATTTTCCTCTGCACAGCATCTTGAAAGTTCAAATAATAAAAAAAAAGAGTTGTCTCTGTGCATCTTGCCACTGGATGCTACTCTTGTTGTCTATCTATCCATCTATGAAAGAGATGCCAAACATATATCCCATGGATTGGATCAGGCATGTTTAATGTACTGATGTGGATGCATAACATTCAGGGTTAGCTTTCATTTAAATAAAAAGGGTTCTAACCTTAATGGCTGGGAAGAAAACCTTCCAACAGTAACACAAGTGTAACTGATACATTGCCATCTGTGCTAATCTGTAAACAGCCTGAAACACCTATCCAGAGATTTTAATCCCCATCACCTATTAATCTCTTTGGGGTGCCAATTCTAAATCACAATAGTGAAATTTCAACTTCCACATTAATTATCTACTTGATAATCATTTTAGCAATTAGAAGCGTACGGAATTCAATGAGTAATGCTGAATGTGAGAATAAGGCAGTGAGCAAATAATAACTTAAAGCTTAGTTACCACATGAAGCATTGCTCACTTAATTACCCTTGATCTTTCTTCCATTGATACCAGTGAGTGTTCCACTCTGGGTGAAGGGGATCATGTAGGCCTAAATTTATAGCCCAGTCCATAGCCCTCAGCTAGACTACACTAGAAGCATTACAGTGACACAGTTGTGCCTCTGTAGCACATCTGGTGAAGATGCTCTATGTTGATGGGAGAGAGCTCTCCCATTGGCATAATAAAACCACCTCTGTGAGGGAGCGGAGAAGCTCTCCCACCAGTATAGCACCCTCCAAACCAACACTTAGGTCAGTGTAACTTATGTCGCTGGGGTGGGAGGTGGCTTATTCACACCCCTGAGCAACATAAATTATGCCGACATAACCTGTAGTGCAGAAAAACCCATATGGAGTTTGACCTCTCCATCAAATGAACCTGACACCCCCGATTTGTATCTGTCTTTGGGTTCTGCACCCTTACCTGTGTATCTGAGCATCTGAAATATGGTCTTGTATTTGTGACATTAGCTAAATGGGCTCCTTGAACACAAATCATTAATATGGAATTTCCAAAAGAGTTAATTACTTGTCGAACCATCTGTTATGCTGTATGATTGAATATGACCATTTACATCATTGATATTACCACTGTTATACAATTGCAACAAATCTTGTACAAAGTATGTCAGATAAGATGTTAATGGAAAAGTTATGATTTGCTAAGTATGATTATCCTGTTTATATGAATGTACCATCTTTGTATTTAAAGTTATGAATATTGGCCATGGACTTGCATCTTATACATGTGTTGTATTCCTGTGTAACACTCACAGGATAAGATTTATATCAAGGCCAGACAGCTATGTGTTGATGGCCCATTAAAGACACTTCACTCTAACAGTGGGCCATAGAAGAAACTCATCCTGCCCAGTAAGCCTTCCTGTGGATGCCCCCTCAAGAATGTGGACAATAGCTGCCCCATGAGTCATCAAAGCATGCAAGGACAAGTAATATGCTCATGTAACCCTGGACTCCATCTTGGGCCAGTAACTTTCCACAAATAGAGGCTGTGAGCTTTGTTTTGGATCGTAAAATTCCTTGCACATGGCAGAGGATATAAAAGACCCCTGAAACATCTCCATCTTTTCTTCATTTCCTGCTTCATTTCTCCAGACTGAATTTCTAACAAGGAAGCTTTAAACAAGGACTGATGACCTCCAGCCAGTTCGCTTAATTTCCAGAGAGACTTTTGCAAGCTAAAAGTTTATTCCATCACTGCTATGATCCTGCTCTAAGAACATTGGAAAATCACTTGTATGTATATGATCTATTAACCATTAATAACACTCTTATTTTCTTTTATTATTAAACTTTTAGTTTTCAGTTACTAAAGGCATCAGTGTGATTATTGGGTAAGATATGAGTTACCACTGACTAAGTGGCTGATCTCTTGGGATTGGAAGGACCCTATATCTGATGAAATTGGTTTTCATTAGCCACTCATCATATAGTCGAGTGTCTGGGTGGTAAGCCAAGGGCTATTTTGCCTAAAGGGATTGCATTTTTGACTGCTTGTTAACCAGTGTGGTGAGACAGAAGTGCACTTTTCTTACTAGCTTGATATAATCTAATGATAGAATAACCACCATTTTGGAGTGAATCTATTTCTCAGCAATTTGTCCTGAATTTGGCATTCTCAGCTGTGACTCACTGAGGCACAGTGACTTCATCTGAGGAAGCATTGTTGAAGCATTTAACACCAACATTCTACTTCCAATTATCAAATCAAGGTAAAGCCAGGGGGAAATTGTTTCACGACACATTTGTTATACTGGGACACCAAACTGGCATCGCCACTCTTCAGCTGCAGCAGGTGGCTGAGAGCTCCATTTTAATTAAAACATTGCTTTTTAATATTCAGTTCGCAGTTGTGAACTATTTCTTGTGAACATTCAGTATAGTGCACTGAGAACAGAAATAGGGTTTTTTTTCATTTGAATTCCCCACTTCCTTTGATTAAAAATAAAGGGTTTCTCCTCTAGTTCATTTTTCTAATTTCCTCCTCTGAAATTTTTTCCACAGTTGTATCAGCAATTTTTGAGCTTATTTCTGACTCAAAAAATTAAATATGTTGGTAGAATTTATTGGTTTATACATTCAATATTCCATTATTCTTCAGACATCTAGGCTAGATCTTGAACTGGGGTCCACTGAGGACAATAATTTATGCCATCTGAGAACCTGGCCTCTGATCTCTGATGACTGTTATAATGGATGTGGGGCAGCTATATATTAATTTATGAATAATATATATGCTATACAATTGTAGTAATGGATGTTTTCTTTCTGTCTATGTGAGTTCAGTCAAAAGGGTCTGTTAGGAAAAACAAGTAGGAAACCATGACTAGAGATAAGATGCCTGTAGTGGGGGTGGGGGGAAATTACTTCAGGGTTATTAAGAGAACAGAGACTGGGCTATTAACTCAGAAGAGCCTACCTGCCTTTGCTCCAGCCTGGTGTGTCAGGGAACTGACACAGCTTAGCAGCAGCAGGCTGTCTTAACAGCAAACACTTCAAGACTCTGCCTTGCCTTTCAGGTAACAATCAGTGAACCCCAGTTCCCAAGTTCCCCAGAGGCATCTCCCTGCAGCATCCAGTCCCTTTCACAGAAATGATTCATTTCACTGCCTCCAAAGAGATAGAACATACATCTGCCTGTGAGGTTAGCTGAAGACTCACACTTCACTTTAGTACACACTCATTGAGATGGCATTGTAATAACACAATGATAAACTGATTAACAAAAATAGAGATTTAAGTGATACTATGCAAGAGAAAAAGAAACAGGTACAGTTAAAAACATAGGCACCAACTCCATGGATGCTCCGGGGCTGGAGCACCCACACTTGCTTAGCACCCACCAGCAGCCAAGCTCCCCCAGCACTTCCTACCCACCAGTGGCCCCACTGATCAACTCCTCCCCTTTCCTGCCAGCGTCTCCTGCATGCTGCAGAACAGCTGTTCCACGGCATGCAGGAGGCGCTGGGAGGGAAGGGGATGAGTGGAGATAGAGTGCACTTGGGGGAGGGGATGGGAAGAGGCGGGGCAGGAGTGGAGCAGGAGCAGGAAGAGGTGGGGTGGGGCTTGGAGGAAGAGGTAGAGTGGGAGGCGGGCCTGGGCCAGAGAGGGAATCGAGCACCCACCAAGTAGAGAGGAAGTCGGTGCCTATGGTTACAAAAACAAAACAAAATAGACCACTTTCTCCTAACTAAAACTTAGGGTGACCATATTTCCTAAATGGAAAATGGGATATTGTGTGGGGCTAGCCCTCCCCCTTCGCCTCTTCCCCACTCAGGGCTGGACTGAGCTGCTCGCACAAACTCTGCCCTCCCCTCCCCATGTGAAGCTGGCAGTACTGCTCACCTGAGCCCTGCCTGACCCCAGTGCAAGGTGGGGCTGACATCACTGCTCGCCCAAGCCGTGCTTCCCTCCCTGTATGGGGCTGGCTTCACTGCTTCCCCCCACACACACACATTTCTCCGCACCCCACATTTTTGACAAAAGTGGGCATTTGTCCTGTTCAACTGATCAAGTTGGCAAGAGCAAATGGGACAAATGCCCACTTTTGCCAAAAAAGTTGGGATGGCCAGGACAGGGTTTAAAAAAAGGACTGTCCTAGCCAACATGGGATGTATGGACTCAATGGGACTCAAACTTAAATTTGGCAGGTTACAATCTTTGCCTAAGCATTTTTTTTTACCAACATCTTCAGCCCTCCATGACCCAACATTCACAAAATCAAAGGGGGATGTTCCTTCTGTTCCCCAAATTATAGAGAACGAAAATGTCTTCTTGCTCCCTTTGTATTATCCAAAGTCCATTGCCTCTACCTCAATTGCCAAAAAGAATTCCTGGGGTGCAGATACTGTCCCTTGGTGTGCTCGCTAACTTGATGCATGTTAACCTGAAATCTTTGTTGACCATGTATGTAAATATACTTTCATTGTCCTCTACCAGTAAGCAAGCCAGTAAGACAGGTAAATACACATTACTTTGTCTAGGGTAGGCTGGGTTTATGCACTGCCTCCCAAACACATTTTAAGAATGTATTTCCAGCACATACCCATAACTTTTGCAAAAAGAAAAGGAGTACTAGTGGCACCTTAGAGACTAACCAATTTATCTGAGCATAAGCTTTCGAGAGCTACAGCTCACACCTCATAAATCAATCATGCAAGGATTATCAGGACCATATCATCCATTTACATACAGTACTTTACACGACACTTTTCAAATACATATTATGACAAGTGTACTGGAGGTCTGATATGAATTACAGTACAGCAGGCCCTAGTCAACTGGCACTGAGGGGCTCCCAGGGTTCCATCTACCTAACGAACATCAGGAGATGTTAAGCTCTAGGTAGCTAGGCTAGGGTACAGAATGTTTTATTGTTCTAAAAATCCTTGTTCTCTTCCAACGTTGCTGAGTAGTACTCCTATTTTTAAAGAATAATTATTTTAGAGGCAGTATGGTCACTCTGTATATACAACTGGTGCAGCTCCCAGAGGGCAGAACTGCAACTACTGAACCTATTTTAGGTTTGTTGAAATAATCACAGCTAGTACACAGGGATCTACAGCCCAGAGTCTGGTCTAAGTGGGGAAATTGTGAGATTCCAGCCTCAAGAAAGATGACAGCTCAAGGCTCATCACCTGAGAGAATGCCCGCAACAAGACCCAGTGAGGGGACCATAGTGCAGGCCTGGTAGCCTGGTAACCATGACAACTGTGCTTTGGAATGTAGCAATATCTAATTGCTAGATAATAGGAACCAGTGAATTTTGCTCTGAAATGAAAGTCAGAATCTAGGGGCTGTGTTTCTAGCTGTGTTTTCTGGTGCCCTTGAATTATGGTCATTTATACCTGGCAAAGTGAGCATAAAAATCTAATAAATCGGTATGGTAACATTTTACACCCAGTTTGTACAGGTGTTCGTGATGCAACTAAGTGCGAGTGAATGGTGAATCAAGCCCTACAAATATAAAAATAATATTTCTCTTCCCTCCCCACTCCTTACTGAACAGAAGTTTCCTTATGAGCAATGTAAAAAAAAAAAAGAATATAAAAGTTAGAACTTCCTCTTTTCTTATGGAGATTGTGACCACGGAGGATCCCACCCATACTACTCAGGAATGCTGCATTCAGGCCTGTGCCCATGCTGTATATTTTTATTAGGACAGAGAAGAGGGAAGAATTAATCATTCCTTAAGCATGGGAAAGAATCCATGAAATGCCAATTGCCAATGTATGTCATACTTCAGTTTCTATTCATCCATAATCTCAAGTATGTGGCTGGATATGGTATACATTTTGACATCCTTTCAACTGTAAATAGTATTCCATGACATCATATGTTGTAAATCCAGCCTTGCTCATCTTTAGTGACCCCAAAGATATGAAAATGAATAGACAATAATATATTGCTGAATTCAGGAAGATGCAACAGTCTTTCCCTATGTACTTTTTGGGAATTTTCTCTCTAATCCTGGGCAAGATCAAGTGAATGGTTACTGTCTTCTGATTGCAGCACAGTCAGTTGGGTGTAGTGCGATTGTTGATCTCTGCTTCTGACATCTTTGCTTACAGGTATGCTTTTTAAAGTGTATGAACTTGTCCTCAGTTACACAGTTAGACGACCATTGGAATCAATGGCAGCTACCTGTATATTTGAGGCCAGAATTTTATTTTTTTTCATACTTCCATCCATATTGATTTTAAAATACAGCCATTTGGCCTGCAATGTAACACCAAGTGATTTACCTGTAAGCAAAGATATCAGAAGCAGAGATCAACAATCGCACTATACCCAACTGACTATGCAGCAATCAGAAGACAGTAACCATTCAGTTGAGCTTGCCCAGGATTAGAGAGAAAATTCCCAAAAAGTACACAGGGAGAGATTGTTGCATCTTCCTGAGTTCAGCAATAGATTTATTGGCTACTCATCCACATATCATTGGAGTCACTAAAGGTGAGCAAAGCTGGATTTACAGCATACGCCACCAAGCAATACAGGGTTACTGCAAATTGCCAGTGCTCTGGAGAAATCTAGTGCACTAGATCCCATATTAAAAAAATGACAGCAGGATGAAATACCTCCTGCCTCTGAGATAAAAGCCAAAGAAAAACTTAACGTCAGGGTCCAAAATAAGACTTGACAAAAAATGAAGATAAAGAGCAAAAAATCCTGAATGTAAATAATTCTGAAAACAGAAAGTGCAACAGCTCTTTTAATATATATTTACATTCTTTTTGGCCTTTTAAATAGTAGAATGAAGAGAAGATGCCAGACTGGGAGGCGATAATAAAGGTTTTTTAAAATATAAAATCTTGAACATTTGAGAAAGCTAAGCAACTTGTTTTGTTTTTTCGCTGCTGCTCCCCACTTCTTACTTACAGAAAAAAAATCTACTATAGCTAACTCCTCTCACATTTTTATGTACAATGAGTGGTAATTAATGTAAGGAGTTCAGTTGTTATCTAAGGTGAACATGCATTTGCCAAGGCTGGTTTCAAAGCGTTCTGGCCCAGCAGATTCTTTGTGTTTTGCTAGAGAAGCCAAAGTTTGCTAATAGAGGTGCAGGCAGGATCGATGTATGCATACTACTATCCCTTTAGTAGTCTGTATGTCTCCTCTGCTCATTCCATCCCTGCCAGCAGAAAGTAATACTAGCATTTATAAATGCATTATTTTCCTTTAGAAAACTAAAGGCCCTCTGTATCTGCATGTGGAAAGCACTTGAGTCCTCAGAACAAGGAATTCATGCTTCTATTTCCCAACAGCCCTGTAGACGTCCCTCTGCTGGGGCTGGGTTGAGCAGAAAAGACATCTGGGCTCCTCTGAATTCTTCCCCTTCAAGACACACTACAAAAGCTCTCAGCTGCACCTCTTCCCCATTTGCGCTATGGAATTCCCACAGGCAGCTATGGGGAGGAAGCCTGAGGCAACTTGGTTTGTGAGGAGCTGAGGTTTTCAGTGGTCAGCAAGAGCTGGTGAGCTGGAAAACAAGCAGAGACAAAGCCCATCCCTCTAGCCCCAAGAGAAGAATTCATATGAATCTAAGTTTCCAGTCAGTAGGTTATTGATTCCCATCTAGGGGAGAATGGGACCTTATCCATATTATTTAAAAACACAGATGTATACAGCTGCCTCATTCCTGTTGCACAAGAATTAAGGATGATTCCCCCATGCCTCCAAAATCCTAGTTTAACTTCTCTCTCAAATTGGTAACTCCAGATCAGTGGACCAGAATTCAACACCAATCTCTTCTTCAGATTCTGTACCTTGAGGATCACAAGAAATAAAAAGCACACAGTTTTTCAGCATGCCAAGATGATCCGTGATTTTATTTCTAGAATGATTAAAATCAAATTAACCCAGTGCAGTCTTTAGGTAAAATGGGAGGAAAAAAAAAAGATTGAGGAGTTTAATTTGCTTGGCATGTTATAACTATGTTTATTAAAGTATGGAGAATTATAGCAAAATTTTGCATTTTTTTATCATTCCTTAATATTATTTTGTCTCAATGGGGGTTATATTGAGAAAGCAATTTTTGCAGACATAAAAGGACACTAAAGGTATATTTAATAATTTCTCATCTCTTTTTTCCCCTGTGCTATTTTAATAGTTGAAACTGAGATCAATCAGATTTTCTTCTCTTTTCCATTACAGGGCCACATTGGTTTATTATTGTAGGGTTGCTCCTGAGTGCTAATGGGACATTGACAAAATATTCACTTAAATGGACATATTCAGTTATAGAATCATAGAAGATTAGGGTTGGAAGAGACCTCAGGAGGTCATTTAGTCCAACCCCCTGCTCAAAGCAGGACCAACCCCAATTAAATCATCCCAGCCAGGGTTCTGTCAAGCCGGGCCTTAAAAATCTCTAAGGATGGAGATTCCACCACCTCCCTCGGTACTCCATTCCAGTGCTTCAGTACCCTCCTAGTGAAATAGTTTTTCCTAATATCCAACCTAGACTGCCCCCACTGCAACTCATTGCTCCTTGTTTTGTCACCTGCCACCACTGAGAGCAGCCGAGCTCCATCCTCTTTGGAACCCCTTCTATCAAATCCCACTTCACTCTTCTCTTCTTCAGATTAAATAAATCCAGCTCCCTCAGCCTCTCCTCATAAATCATGTGCCCCATCCCCCTAATCATTTTTATTGCCCTCCGCTGGACTGTCTTCAATTTGTCCACATCCTTTCTGTAGTGGGGGGCCCAAAACTGGATGCAACACTCCAGATGCGGCCTCACCAGTGCCGAATAGAGGGGAATAATCACTTCCCTAGATCTGCTGGCAATGCTCCTACTAATCCAGCCAATGTGCCATTAGCCTTCTTGGCAACAAGGGCACACTGTTGACTCATATCCAGTTTCTCGTCCACTGTAATTCCCAGGTCCTTTTCTGCAGAACTGCCACTTAGCCAGTCGGTGCTCAACCTTTAGCAGTGCATGGGATTCGTCCGTCCCAAGTGCAGGACTCTGCACTTGTCCTTGTTGAATCTCATTAGATTTCTTTTGGCTCAATCATCCAATTTGTCTAGGTCACTCTGGACCCTATCCCTATGTTCCAGCGTATCTACCTCTCCCCCCAGCTTAGTGTCATCTGCAAACTTGCTGAAGGTGCAATCCATCCCATCATCCATATCATTAATAAAGATGTTGAACAAAACTGGCCCCTGGGACTGACCCCCTCCACTTGATACCGGCTGCCAACTAGACATCGTGCCGTTGATCACTATCCATTGAGCCCAATGATCTAACCAGCTTTCTATCCACTTTATAGTCCATTCATCCAATCCATACTTTTTTAACTTGCTGGCAAGAATACTGTGGAAGACGATATCAAAAGCTTTCCTAAAGTCAAGATATATCACGTCCACCGCTTTCCCCAGATCCATAGAGCCAGTTATCTCATCATAGAAGGATGACTGATCTGTAGCTCCCCAGATTCTACTTCTTCCCTTTTTTAAAGATGGGCAGTATATTTGCCTTATTCCAGTCATCTGGGACCTCCCCTAATCACAATGAGTTTTCAAAGATAATGGTCAATAGCCCTGCAATCAGATCAGCCAACTTCCTCAGCACTTTCGGATGCATTGCATTCAGACCCATGGACTTGTGTATGTCTAGCTTTTCTAAATAGTCTTTAACCTGTTCTTTCACCACTGAGGGCTGCTCACCTCCACACCATACTGTACTGCTCACTGCAGGGGGGAGAGGGATAGCTCAGTGGTTTGAGCATTGGCCTGCTAAACCCAGGGTTGTGAGCTCAATCCTTGAGGGGGCCTGTCATAAATAAAGGGAAGGGTAAACCCCTTTGAAATCCCTCCTGGCCAGGGGAAAGCTCCTCTCACCTGTAAAGGGTTAAGAAGCTAAAGGTAACCTCGCTGGCACCTGACCAAAATGACCAATGAGGAGACAAGATACTTTCAAAAGCTGGGAGGAGGGAGAGAAACAAAGGGTCTGTGTCTGTCTGTAGTCGTCTTGGCCAGGGACAGAACAGGAATGGAGTCTTAGAACTTTTAGTAAGTAATCTAGCTAGGTATGTGTTAGATTATGATTTCTTTAAATGGCTGAGAAAAGAATTGTGCTGAATAGAATAACTATTTCTGTCTGTGTATCTTTTTTGTAACTTAAGGTTTTGCCTAGAGGGGTTCTCTATGTTTTTGAATCTAATTACCCTGTAAGATATCTACCATCCTGATTTTACAGGGGGGATTTCTTTATTTCTATTTACTTCTATTTTTTATTAAAAGTCTTCTTGTAAAACACTGAATGCTTTTTCATTGTTCTCAGATCCAAGGGTTTGGGTCTGTGGTCACCTATGCAAATTGGTGAGGCTTTTTATCCAACATTTCCCAGGAAAGGGGGGGTGCAAGTGTTGGGAGGATTGTTCATTGTTCTTAAGATCCAAGGGTCTGGGTCTGTAGTCACCTAGGCAAATTGGTGAGGCTTTTTACCAAACCTTGTCCAGGAAGTGGGGTGCAAGGTTTTGGGAAGTATTTTGGGGGGAAGGACGCGTCCAAACAGCTCTTCCCCAGTAACCAGTATTAGTTTGGTGGTGGTAGCGGCCAGTCCAAGGATAACGGGGGTAATATTTTGTACCTTGGGGAAGTTTTGACCTAAGCTGGTAAAGATAAGCTTAGGAGGTTTTTCATGCAGGTCCCCACATCTGTACCCTAGAGTTCAGAGTGGGGGAGGAACTGTGACAGGGCCATTTAGGGATCTGGGGCAAAAATTGGGGATTCATCCTGCTTTGAGCAGGGGGTTGGACTAGATGACCTCCTGAGGTCCCTTCCAACCCTAATAGTCTATGGTCTTCTATGGGAGCTGACCTTGTCTGTGAAGACCAAGGCAAAAAAAAAGTATTGAATACTTCAGCTTTTTCAGCTTTGTCACTAGGTTGTCTCCCCCCTTCAGTAAGGGTCCCCACTTTCCCTGACCTTCTTCTTGTTGCTAACATATCTGTAGGAACCCTTCTTATTTCCCTTCACATCTCTTACTAACTGCAACTCCAGTGGTGATTTGGCCTTCCTGATTACACCCCGCATGCTCAAGCAATATTTTTATACTCCTCCCTACTCATCTGTCCAAGTTTCCACTTCTTGTAAGCTTCCTTTTTTGTGTTTAAGCTCATCAAAGATTTGCCTGTTAAGCCAAGCTGGTCGCCTGCCATATTTGCTATTCTTTCTGCACAACAGGATGATTTGTTCCTGTGCTCTCAGTAGGGCTTGTTTAAAATACAGCCAGCTCTCCTGGACTCCTTTCCCCCTCAGGATGATCCTGCCCATCAGTTCCCTGAGGAAGTCAAAGTCTGCTTTTTTGAAGGCCAGGGTCCGTATTCTGCTGCTCTCCTTTCTTCCTTTTGTCAGGATCCTGAACTCGACCATCTCATGGTCACTGCTGCCCAGGTTGCCACCCACTTCTACTTCTCCTACCAATTTTTCCCTGTTTGTGAGCAGCAGGTCAAGAGGAGCATGGTCCTTAGTTGGTTCCCCAACACTTGCACCAGGAAGTTGTCCCCAACACTCTCCAAAAACTTCTTGGATTGTCTGTGCACTGCTGTATTGCTCTCTCAGCAGATGTCAGGGTGATTAAAATCCCCCATGAGAACCAGGACCTGTGATCTGGAAAGTTCTGTTAGTTGTCTGGAGAAAGCCTCATCTACCTCATCCTCCTGGTCTGGTGTTGTATAGCAGATGCCCACCATGACATCACCCTTGTTGCTCTCACCTCTAAACTTAACCCAAAAACTCTCAACCGGCTTTTCTCCAGTTTCGTACTAAGCTCTGAGCAATAATACTGTTCTCTGATATACAGTGCAACTCCTCCATCTTTTCTCCCTCTCCTGTCCTTCCTGAACAGTTTATATCTATCCATGACAGTGCTCCAGTCATATGAGTTACCCGACAAGGTCTCTGTTATTCCAATCACATCATAGTTCCTTGACTGTGCCAGGACTTCCAATGCTTCCTGCTTGTTTCCCAGGCTTCTTGCGTTTGTGTAGTGGCACCTAAGATAACTAGACAATTGCCCTACTTTCTCAATATTAATCAGGAGGCCTCCTCTGTTGCAACCTCCTCCTTGTGTTTTTTTCTGGTATCCCATTTTCCCATGTTCACATGTGAGATTCCCACTGAAGTCAATGGTAGCCAAGAAGAGAATTTGCAAACTTACATACAAAAATAAAAATATGTCAAATAAGGGCCCATTGGGCTTGATACAACTCCCACTGAGGAAGTGACTAAACTCACGCTAACTTCAATGGGAACAGAATCTGGCTTACTGCCTCTTTATAAAACCTGTTTTTTGGGGGGGGGTTGGTTTTATAGGTATACCCCATTATATTTGCTCATTGCACCCCCAAAGTCTCACTAAGTTAATTTATATTAAATTTTTTTTTTTGTCTCTTCAAAGATCAGGGCACTGAAAATCTAACCAGGTATGTTATGAATGTTCCTTCAGACATTTCAGATGCTTATATTTTTATGCCCTTTACTTCTGTAAACATAAATGAACAATTGGTACTGCTATAGCTCATGGAATTATTGCTTTGTTAAGCATATGATGCAGGCTCTTTCTAGGTCACTATATAACCCTTGGTGTCAGAACACGAAAGGCCAACAAAAAGTGAGATCTGGTGAGAGCAGAGTAAATGAAATCCAATAATTGATAAAGCAGTTCTGAGACTCTGCCCCATAGCTCTACATTTGCAATATCGTTTTTAAAATTTAAACTAGCTAAAATTTAAACTAATATAGAAAGAAAAAATCTTAATGGTTTGTCATGACAAAGGGTAGAGAGGCCCTGTTGATTGCTGTTTTATAGTAGTAGAGCAGGTCAAAAAAATTGTGATGAATAATATTTGTTGAAAATGTCACCTTTTCCCCCCTCAGTTTGCAAACTAATCATGCTTTCTGTGACTGTGTCCAATTCTGGCATATTTACTACCATTGAGCAGCAGCTCACTAGTACTTGCATAGTAAGGCACTACTCACCATGATTAGGGTGTCACAACTGAGCCTTCAGTTAGTTGTCTAAAGCAGTGGTTCCCAAACTTGTTCCGCCATTTGTGCGGGGAAAGCCCCTGGCGGGCCAGGCCGGTTTGTTTACCTGCTGCGTCCGCAGGTTCGGCTGATCGCGGCTCCCAGTGGCTGCAGTTCACTGCTCCAGGCCAATGGGAGCTGCTGGAAGCGGTGGCCAGTACGTCCCTCGGCCCACGCCACTTGCAGCAGCTCCCACTGGCTTGGAGCAGCGAACCGCGGCCACTGGGAGCCGCGATCGGCCGAACCTGCAGACGCAGCAGGTAAACAAACCGGCCTGGCCCAGCCCGCCAGGGGCTTTCCCTCCACAAGTGGCGGAACAAGTTTGGGAACCACTGGTCTAAAGATATGGCTGGAAAATATAATCCAACCTACCTGGAAGCTTTGTATAAACAGGAAGACAGGATAACTTCATTTTTTAATAAAAATATGTACATTATAACTGCTAATATCATAGTATCATATAGGTTAGTGAATGTATCAAAATAATAATGTACATTATTCTGTTTGCAATATTGTAGAGCAGAATCACTGTAGTGAGGGATGTGGGGGTTGCCTTGATTGTGTTTTCTAGAGTTTTCCTTCTTTTTTGATCCAGGTTGCAAAAGCATGGGCTTTATTTCTAGTCATTGCCACTTCAAGAAAATCATACAGGACCTCTTCCTGCCAAGCTTTCACAGGCTAAGTAGTAACTCAGATTGGGAGTAGCTCAGTGGGACTACTTCACACTAAAGTAGTGCTCACTGTGAATAAGGATGGCAGAAATAAGCCCACAATATTTTACATAGTCATGTCAAAACTCTTATATTGCAGGTCTTATATGTCTAAGGGCTTGTGATGCTTCCTAGGATTGCAAGGCACCTCACTACCACCTTCCTTAAGCATGAGGAAGTGTTGTCTGTGCCCTGACTCCACCAGCCACAGAAAACGTAAGTGCTGCCCTCATAAGCGCTGACTTTTGTTTTTGCTGGTGGGTGCTTTTGAAGAAGGGTGTGTGTTTGGGTGGTGAGAGGGCACTCTGCCAGTTTTGGGGGGAGGCTATTTTCTGTATATTTACGTTTAATATTTACAGTTACATTTGCATTTAACATGGATTTTCATCTGCCATTTTGTTGCCAAGTCACCCAGTTTTGTGAGATCCCTTTATAACTCTTTGCAGTCTGTTTTGGACTTAACTATCTTGAGTAATTTTGTATCATCTGCAAACTTTCCCACCTTGCTCTTTACCTCTTTCTGCAGATCATTTATAAATATGTTAAACAGCGCTGGTCCCACTACAAGCCCCTCAGGGACACCAATTTAATTTACCGACAAGCCTTTTGTTATCTTAACTCCGCCTCTGTTTATAAACAAAGTCCCTGCCCCAAGGGCAGAAGTGGTTAGCGGCACAGAACTTAGCACATTTCACACTCAAGCTCTGGCTCCTGGGTCCTGAGCACCCCCTATTTTTTCCTTGAGCTCTGGACCACCCACAGATTTGATGCCTCTAGCTTCCCTCTCAGCCTATGTAGCCTTCACTGTCCCTCTTCAGGTTAGTCACAGGCACACTCCAACCCTAGAGCCCTCCCAGTGTACCCCTGAAGTGTCCAGCCCTGGTCCATTGGGTGCTCACAGAATTCTCAGCTCCACTATTCCCAGAGGAACAGCACACCTCCATTTACTAGATTCTTCACAGGATCACTGCTCTTCTTAGTTCACAGAAGTATAAGTTTAATTAACAGACAATAGAGATTTGATAAGTAGCAAGTAAAAATACTGGAAACAAATAGTTACATTGTAAATTAAAATCATACCAAGCTTTCTAGGGCCTAGACTTAACAAACATGACACTTTCCTCTCTAGTGAAGTTTAGCTTACCCAACCCTTTCTCCCAGCATTTAATAGCCAGGTTGGCTGTGCGCTGCCATTCATAAGATAAGCACGCTGACAGCTTGTCTCATACATGAAGGATAACTTGTGTCTCCTTGCATTTTGCTGATCTATCAAACTCATTCTAGACACTCTCCTGCTATGTGTTCCTTCCTAGCGATCTTGATTAGCTGGCGGCTCTGTATGAAAATAGACTTACATTGTAAGACACACAATGCACAATAACTCACCAGGGAGTGCTAAGTGTCTCCTATCACCTGCCTGAACATAACCTGTTTATTACCTTCCGGTGATCTGTTTTAACTTTCAGAACTTCAGAACATAGTTTTCAGGATAGATACATAACTCCTTAAATATCATCCATACATACACAGTGATTAGGATGACCAGTGCATAACTGCCAGAGTCCTCACCTGCTACCCTTTCTGCACTATTATGTAGATAACAGACTCAGTGGATCCCTTTAAACAGTGGATCCATACAAGCAGTATGAAAAAGAGATGAATTTTCCCTTATTGGAAATTGAATATGCTTCAAGGAAAGTGCTGATCAAAACTCGGTCTTGACACAGGCAGATCAAGACAGCAGCACTTCAAAGCAGTACACACTGCTCTGTCATTGAGAGTTGGGAACACTGATTAAATGAACTGGGTGTGAGAGCTTCCAGGCTCCCTTGTGGGGCAGAGAAGCTGGAACCACACAGACCACCCTGGACACAAGAGAGCTGCTACCCCCTATTGCCCATTAGCAATGAGACAGAAGCCAAAACCCTCCTGGGGGAGCAAGGAGTAAGAGAGAGGAGATGCTCTTTTTAGGCAATGGAGTAGAAAGAGAAACTTTTTCCCAAGTCAGTGAGTGAGAGAGATTGGAAACCCCTTTCTTCTAGTAGTCACAATAGGAGGGGGAGGAAAAACTCTCTCTCTTTCCACTCCTGGAAGAATTGTTAGAGGAATCCTCTCCTACCAAGAAGCGAGGAGAGCCATATTTATATGTGTACTCTGATTTCAGGATGGAAATGATATGGCCAAAATAATAACATAATGAAAATGTGCATAGATTTAAGGATTTAAGAATGAGAGGAGAGGCCAATGAGGTGTACTCTATTAATACGTGGCCTACCACATGACAAATATTAAAATCCCTGCATTAAGCTATATATTTTTTTAAAAATGATGACTTTTGTCATCCCTAAAGAATTCCAGCTCTGTGAACTTGAATGGTGTACTTCAATGAGGGCCCAAACTGAAAGTCATACTTAAGCACATGCTGAACTTTAAGTATGTGAGTAATTAGTTCCCCCTTAAGCCAATGAAATTACTTTTGCATTTAAAGTTAGGTGTGGGCTTAAGTACAATAGTGAATCAGGGCCTAACTGCAAGATCCTTGCTCTGAAATTCTGTTTATAGGACAACATTATATTTCAGTACTCTGGCTGTAAATACTATGATGTGTCTGTTGAATTCAATAAATAATTGCAATGCACTTCAAAACTTTGCAGTCATGGTAATCCTGTCTGCGTATGGCAACTGACTCTTCCTTGCATTTGATGGCAATATTAGCATTGTAAAGTGCTTTGTCAGCTCTGCCAATGGACTTCCGCTCTTAATTACTATTTTCAGTAATGGTTTGGTGTTCAATGGTAATTTTGAGCCACAGCTGCTGCTTCTGCTGTGATTTGTTTACTGTCTGCAAGGCAATTTGTATTAGGGAAATTAATTCCGTTAAGCTGGGTTTCTTGTGTGTGATATAGAAGTGCAGTCCTTGTCTGAAGGTTCTTATTTCAATTCAGGTTTTTCTTATAATCATTTGTTTGTGAAGAATTTGGATTAAGCCTTATTTTCTGTATGTTAATTTTCTTTACTGATAAAACAAGGATTTTCCTGTATTTGGGATATGCACTTATTTCATTGTCTTACCTCTTAATTTGTTTTCCTTTCTAGAGTGCATTTCTGGAAATATCACAATAATCTATATCACGTATAACAAAGAAATCCACTCTGAACACAAGGAAACACAGCCCATGGACAACAGACTACAGGTAATCTTATTCAATCAATCAAAATCAAAACCAGGACTGCAAGAGTTGTTTATTAAAATTTACTCCTCCTGGCCACTAGTGAATCCAGAACTGAAAGTGAAGGCAAGAGCAGGAAGAATTTAAACCAAAATATAATATGTGAATTGTAGTGCAAGAAATGTTTCAGAGTAGCAGCCGTGTTAGTTTGTATTCGCAAAAAGAAAAGGAGTACTGGTGGCACCTTAGAGACTAACCAATTTATTTGAGCATAAGCTTTCGTGAGCTACATCTGATGAAGTGAGCTGTAGCTCACGAAAGCTTATGCTCAAATAAATTGGTTTATCTCTAAGGTGCCACTAGTACTCCTTTTCTTAGTGCAAGAAATGTGTTCCATAATTCCAAACCCCACCTCCTCCTCTAAACCGCACAAGGGAGTGAGTTGTATAAATGTTCAACGTCGATCACAATTCTAGAAAAAGAACTAGACACTTCAGAAGAAATGATTTCTAACAGCACACAGAGCAAGAAAAAACATCTTCAAAAATGGTATATTAAGAAACCTCAGGCCCGATTGTGATACCCTTTAGTATGATTAAGAGTATCTTACCTTACAGATAGGCCCATTAACTTCAACAGTAGTATTTGTGAAATAAGAAGCTATTTAACACGAGCCAAGGCATCAGAATGTGGTCCTTAATTCCATCTAATCTGGAAAAAGTGTTGCAACAGTTAAAGAATGTTTTATGCACTGGAACAAATTCCTCCAAAGAATTCCCAAGAGCTGTGCAAAAATTACTTCATATTCAGTGTTTATTATAGCGGGTGAGATACAGAACATTTATTCTGGCTTCATAAGTTCAATAATATGAAACTCCTGCTCTGACAGAAGTGTGTATAAAGGTTAGTTTGAATGCAAACCAAACATTTATTGCTGTATAGTCTTCTGTGAAAAGCCTCAGTGAACCATATGTCAGGGACTACAGCCCACGGGAAGAGTCATATTTGTGAGGTCTAGGACAATAAAAATGGAAGGTGTTGGAACAATTCTTTAGACCCCCAAAAACTTGTGCATTAATGCCCAGAAAAGGTAACAATATGTACTCATCCCACAGGGATCAGTACAGTATGGAATGGATGGAAAGAACAGAAACGGTCTCTTGAACGGTGTTTGTAGAGTGCCCAACACAATAAGACCCCACTCCTGACTGGCAGCGCCAAAGATCCCAAATATATATGTTTTATAACTATTAGTATTATCATTGTAGCTGTTGTTTCTTAGGTATTATGGGCCTGATCCAAACCCCATTAAAATCAACGGGAAATCTCCCATTGACTTCAGTGGGCACTGGGTCAGATCTTAAACAAAGTGCTAGAAAATGGGCAGAACTTCCTCATCATTCATATAAGTTCAAGGTCTAAGATGGTAGAAGTGACCATTTGCACTGGTTAACATTTCAGAAAACAGTATCAACAACAAAAGGTACCTTTTTTCCTTCTCTTGGAACTGGATGAAAATGTACTTTATATTTGGAAATTTTCACTGGCACTATACTTTCCCCCAAATGCTTAGGCTAAATAGGATGGAGTACCAAGTAACCATGCAGGTCTCCAGACAAAGAAGCCAAAAATGACACATTTGATTCTTACCAAAAAGAAAAGGAGTACTAGTGGCACCTTAGAGACTAACCAATTTATTTGAGCATAAGCTTTCGTGAGCTACAGCTCACGTCATCGGATGCTGTAGCTCACGAAAGCTTATGCTCAAATAAATTGGTTAGTCTCTAAGGTGCCACAATTACTCCTTCTCTTTTTGTGAATACAGACTAACACGGCTGCTACTCTGAAACTTGATTCTTACCATCAACTTCAATGGAGCAAAAATTTGGCAGAAAGTTAAAGATTCCTAACTATAGCATTTCTGAATTAACAACAAATGGATTGTTATCTTTGATAGCTCTTTTATTGCTGGATACAGCTGGATTAAACTCAACTGTAAAGGGATCTCAATTTTCTTTATCATCTATTTGACATTGTTTAACAGATGTTTTCTGGAAACTATTGTAGTCTTTTAAATTTGTCTCTGTATAATGCGCAGCAAATATCCTTGGTTAATAGCCTGATTATTAAATTTAATTCTTTTTCAATAGCATTTTTCTTTGTTGCAGAAACTTTGACTCCTAAGAAGAAGCCTATAAAGAATACTGATTTCACTCTGGCTGAAGTGCCAACAATCATTTGAACATAGCCACATACTCGCATAGTCTTTACTGGAAAAGAATTTGTGTGACAGTCATGATGCCTGTAGCAAGTGCAATAGATGGGCAGCCCTCTCAACTTCTGGAGATATGGTTTGCTTAAGATACCAAATCTTGTCAGAATGTATCTTAACCTTATACAATCCTTTTCCATCCCTCTCTCCCCCACAACCTGATCCTTGGACCTGCTTCTCCTCCATCTGCTGCCCTCAATGTAACTAATTCTGGCTGATTCCCCTAGTTAGTACTTGATGACTCTCATCCACTCCCTCCTATTCCCCAGTCCAGATCTAAGATCAGGGCTACATCACAGTTCCCCTGCCTTTGCTCATATTATCATTTGTTATTTATTTCCTGTAACACCCACAATGCGTTAGGCACTGTACAAGTAAAGAAGAAAAGAAAGTGCTGGCCTGAGATATACACAATCTAAATCCCCCATGAAGTGTAATATACAGCTTGAGCAGATCTGCCTTTATCTACTCCTCTGGCTGTTGTCTTTTAAACCTGGAATACCACAGGCACCCCATTGCACGACTTTGACTACAGAGAGCCCCCAAGGGTCATATGATATGAAAAGAACAATCAGGCCACCTGACTTTAAAGAGACCTGCTGCAAGGACCCACAATCAAATTGGTGGGAAATAAACCATTTGGGAAAGATTGGCTAAGACCAAATACTGCATCAATTTACTCTCTGGAATACCCACTGGAGACTATACTTTGACATAATAGAAGAGTTGAATTGATGGTCTTATAGGTCTTTTCCATTCCTAACAGTTGTGATCTTTGCAATAGACCTATCTGAGATAAAAAGGTCCTCAGATTTGGTAAATGAGAAGCTTGCAGAAGAGTGCACTCACTGCTGGTTTCCCCCTTGCGCTGGATGTGGCATAGGAAGGTCCTATCATCTAGTACCACCTGTTGACAGCCACACCAGCCCTGTGGTGGTCTGCTCCTTCTCATGACTCACTCCTCCAGCCAGGCCACCTTAATGTCTCACCCTTTCTGAAATAAGTGAAAGTCCAACAGACAGTAGTTCTGCAATTTCAAGCATGGTCTTTGGCTCAAGTCCTAACTCAATCATCCTTCCATTCCTGGTCTCTGGGGTCTTCATACCACTTTTTCCAGTGGGCAATAAGGGAACCCCTCCCACTTCTTTGAGTTCCAGCCCAGGGACTCTGTAATAAGCAGGCCAGCTCTGTCTGTTCAAGTCCTCGATCTCCTCCCTGGGCTTCTTCCTGCCTCAGCCTGTCTGTAGGCCTTTCCCACCAGCTACTGTTCGTGCTTACCGTGTATCCACATTCCTCTCAGGTTCCTCAAGATTTCAGGCTTCTCCCTTCTTTCAAAGCTGTGGCTCTCAGGATTCCTCCCACCTGCCAAAAGTTCTCTAACAAATCCTATCCCAAAAGTACAAACTTCAACCTTTCCCAAACTTGTACTTGAGTCCTTCACCAATCTTCCATGATTCTCTGCTCAGCTGAGCACCAAGCACCAGGGATACCTCCCTGGAGTTTTGCCTGTGTTTTGAGACCCACCACAGGAGCTAATTCCCCTCCTGTGGCTTTTCCGAGTTCTCCTCTTGCCTGGCCTCTATCAGACTATTCTCTAGCTAGCTTTCTCCCCCAGCTGAGCTTTCTCAGTCCTTTCAGGGAAACCTCACTCTTTTCCAGGTGGAGCCAACTGACCTACTTAACACCCCTCTAGGTACCAGCAAGGTAGGTTAATTGCATTCTTAGACTCCCAATAACACTCTCAATACCAGTTTGGGTTTTACACCCCATCACAGAGTCTTCAGAAAATATAGACGCTGGTTGAGTTGGCACATTCTGGAAACTGTGTGGTAATCCCAAACTGAAACAAAAATAAATGAGACTAGTCACATGCTCAAAATTAAGCACATGCTAAAGTGCTTTCCTGGACTGGGGCCTCAAATTGTAATATCTGAACTGAGAAGTACTGACCTGAATATCTGAACTGATTGGTTGATGTTTTCTATGGATATTCTATTTTTCTTCTGAAAACTGGATCTATTTATGAAAACTTAAAAAAAATAAGGTGAGTATAAATTGAGCTAGATGACTGAGATGGATGTGCCAGTATATAGACAAACAAATTAACATTTTATCAACAAAGCAGAATAGACTTTTATGTGTGACAAGATACTTTTCTTGATTATGTAGGACATTTTTGTATTGATAAAAGAGACTGCATATTACATTGCTTTATTCTGAAGATTGTATTGATTATATTATACGTTAGATTGAATACTAGGCTATTAGTTCTACTGCAATGGGCAAATCAATTCATTTTTATTTCTTGTCATATATCATTATTTGATTATCCCTCTAGCAGTAGGAATTCCTGAAACAAAGAGCTACTCCAAAATGCAACCACAATGGGTGCGGGTAAGGTACATTCCTGTATCCCTTCAAGGAGAATGCGTTAATTAAAAAATCAACAGAATTATAAAGAACAGATATAAGAATTATAGCTTCTGAAACAATAAATGTACAAATGGAATATGAAACTTCCCATGATACTATTAAATCTAATTCTGTCAAAAAGTTGAGTAGATTGCATACTGATACCAATACAGAAATAAATAATGGCACCTAGGGGTAGAAATAGAGAACTGCTAATGAATATTATGAATTTGCATTAATATCAGTATTTGGAGAAAAACAAATAGTACCTATTCTTCTGCTAGTTCTGTTAATTACTTCAAGTTTAATAAACTATTCTATGTTAAGTTATTTCAAAACAACCATTCCAAGCAAAGATACATTTGAAATTTAAGAGGGCAAGGGGCTGTAGGTAGGTTCTGAGACAGACCTAAGACTGGATTAGGTTTGATATGATATGTGGACCCTCGCATTTGCAACCCAAAACACATAACAGATCACAAACTTAGCCAGTGCATATCTATCTACAGCAAATACATGTCACTATAACAGAGGATGGAATTGAGACTTTGTGTTACAGTGCAAGGTGGAAGAACTGGGGGTATCTTATATGTTTCCTTGTATTTGGGCTGGGCAAGGATGTTCCTTGTGGAGGTCTAGAGTCCATCAGTCTGAATGGTGACAGATTCTGGGTGCCAAAGTATGTGATGGAAAGTTTCTGTAGCATTTTATTTTCTTGCTAGTAAGGGTTTTTCAGGAAAGAATCTTACTTGGCTTTTAATGTTTTGTCGTTGTTATTGTTTATATGTTATAGGGTGTCTAAATGGTGCTTTGAAAATCTCTGCTAAGATATGCAGGGCTTCTTACTGCTTTGACTGTGACTGATTGTACGGTCTTCAGTAGAGACATTTAAGATCAAATCCTCCTCTCACACTACTGTAATTCAATGGTAATTCCACTGTCACACTAGGAGCTGCACTGGTATAAAACTGGTGTGAATGAGATCTGAACAGTGCACATTACCCCTTACGCCTCAGTTTACCTAGGTGTTCAAAACAAGTCTAACAATACTTATCTCACAAAGGAGTGGTGGTGCTCAGTCACTTTCTGCTCATTAAGGGCCAGATTGTGATCCTGGTGATCCTCCTCACAGGAAAAAAGGGGACACAAAAGCCAGGTTGCTAATCCCTGCTCAGGTAGGCAGGAGCAAGCAGGCAGTGGCCAAAGGCTTGACTATGGTCCAATTCAGTGGAACTGGTCTGAGGGAAAAGGAAGTTGCACGAGGAAAAAGGCTGGCACAGAATCACAATTTGATCCCCACTCTACCCCTGGGGCAGCACAGCTATGCAGGCCACCCTCTTTCTTGCAAAGTGCCAATCCAGCCTTCAGTGATTTGAGATTCTCTGATGAAAGGTGAACATGTAGTAAGAATTAGAGTATTGTGAGGCCAATCCAGTAGCCCTTGGGGTTTTGAACTAGCGAGGACTGCAGCATTCAGCTCTGTATCATTATTTAAAGTAAAAATAGATTATATAAGTAATTACTTCAAAACATCAGTGAAAACTATATCAGCAATGCTTAATACTTAAAAATGGCTGTAATAAATACCACATTATGGGAATTAAAGTATCACATACAGATAATGGCTTGCTGTTCAGGAAAATTACACTTATATTAAAAGCTATTAGAGCAGAAAAGTTTCTATGATGTCCTTTCCCTAAAACTGCAGTTATTAACATAATTGTATTCACATCATACACTAGTCTGTGGGCATATATTGCAAATGTGAATGAATGAATGGATACGTTTGCTGTTTATAAGATTTATAAATAAGTTGGTTAATATTTCTGAACTTTCTCCAACTTCTCAAACTGGTTTCAGCATTCGTTCAACGAATAGGTCAAAGCTGAACCTTTTCTCCCTTAATTTTCATATTTCTTTTTCCATGGCGAGTTGAGTTATAAAGAAACATAAACAGCCTGTTGTTTTTAGTGAAAGGAGCATGTGCTGTATATTAGGGATACAGAATACCCCAACAGGAAGGCTTGCACAAGTGGAAGTCCAGAAAAGGTTAAATACTGTGGGCCTGATTCACCACTGCCTTACTCTAGTTTAAAACTAATGTTTTTGACTGGATCCTCTGCACTGTTTCCACTTTCAGCTCTAGCCACAATGACTTAGATTATGTCTACACTACAGCCTATGTTGACAAAACTGATGGTGCCCGGGGGGGGTGTGAAATATTTCAACCCCTCCTCCCCCCCCGAGCGACATAAGTTACACTGACATAAGTGTTCGTGTGCACAGCGCTATGTCGGCAGGAGAGATTTTCCTGCAGACATAACTTATGGTGCTCATGCAGGTGGCTTTTTTATGCCAATGAGAGAGCTCTCCCCCGTTGGCATACAGCGTTTTCACCAGACACGCTGCAGCAGTGCAGCTGGATCAGTACAGTCGTTCTGCTACAGTGCTGTACATATAGACATACCTTTAGAAAAATTAAATCATGAGGCTGTGGCGAGATTGAAAGGTGGGTTTTTTTCGAAATTGGAAGGTGGCAGAAGGCATTTTTTGACCCAGGATTACTGATGAGTTGGACTCTCAGATGCTGAGTCTTTGCATCACCAATATTGATCACAGCTCTTTATAAATTTAGCCAAATTATCCAACTCCTTATGCTAAAACAATTGCCCTCCTTTCTTCCTTAATGCTTACCCGACAGGGATAAAATAAGTCACCAGATTACTTCTGATGACATCACCAGACCCTGGGGTCTAAAAAGGTTGCATGGCCACCAATGCACTTCTGTTCTCATCTCTCCTCATTTTGGGGTGGGGCTTTTTACAGGTCAGTTCTCTGGAGATACTCCTGCCCTACAGGTCTCAAAAGTTTAGGAGAGATGCCAGTAGGGCTTGATTTCCCAAATTCATGTGGGGTATTGAAGACTGCTGGTTTTGCAAGCTATCACTTTGGGACAGGGGTGGAAGGAGGTTGGGTCCTGCTTCCCTGCTCTGTAGGGAAGCATGTTATCAGCAGTCAGTTTGCAGCCAGCTGGCATAGAGTAAGGTGGGGTGAGTTGGGCCTCTCTGATTTTAGGGAACAACCTGCTTTGTCTCGCTGCATTTAAAGGGTTTTTGTGGGTTATTATTTTGAATTCTAAGAAATGTATGTAATGTTGCAATCTTCCAGCGAAGGTATTTTATGTTTTTATCTAACTTGTGTGTTTGTATGC
Organism: Lepidochelys olivacea; assembly: GCF_965140295.1. Taxonomy (NCBI): domain Eukaryota; kingdom Metazoa; phylum Chordata; order Testudines; family Cheloniidae; genus Lepidochelys; species Lepidochelys olivacea. Next base: position 76,990,181 of record NC_140416.1, read on the forward strand.
TGTGAACATAACAGTTCACATTTGAGGGCAGAAGGAGCCTAAATAACTTATTTTCTTTCCCCACCCACTCACATTACAACTACTGCTACAGTGCTCCTGGCCTTTCTTCTTCATCAGGATCTGTCATAGGCCAACCTCTGGCAGTACTGAAAAGTTTCTGCCCTGCATGTCTCTAAGATCTCCCAACCTCTTCCCCCAGGGCTGTTCAACTTATGATGATAGTCTCCAGGGGAGCATTTTGGTGACCAAGGATTGCATTACTTTTGGCATTGTCTTGTCTCTCTGCCATGTCCTCTGCAGAGGAGGCTACAAAGGGGGGATGCTGCAGAAGCAGCCATGCAGGCTCTATGTCACATAAAGATTCATTTACACTGAGAGACTAAGGAGCCCTTTAGCAGAACTTTATGGACCCTGGGTGCTGTAACAGGGACCAAGCTCTGACCCAGAGTGTGTTTTGTTGATGTTGTTTAGGGTGCGTGTAAATACAACTGTGTGAACAATGAGCATGTATATAACTGTACCTATGGACATACCTGCTGAGAAAGCTGTTATGTAAGTTACGTAAAAAAAGAGTAAAACACCATTCAAGAAATGTCCGAAGACTCACAGTGCATAAACATAGAGTAATTGTGGTGAAAAATAATGTGCCAATAGGATAAATATAGCAAGCACAATCAGTGGAAATCGCAGATTTCCATATTACATACTAACTGTTTGGGCTAATTAGTGTGAAATTTAATTTGTACTAATCAGGCCAAAGATGAAGGGAGCACAGAAGGAACTTGACATGTTAATTCTGTGTTTTACAGTAAATGCTTCATCAGAAAAAGTCCATCATAGCTTTTCTTGCCATTCACTGCCCCAAGTGTGTGCACTCTCTATATAAAGATGTAAATATAATATATTACAGAAGGGTCAGTCACTATTTCGTGTGTCCCTGGTGGCTGGGCTTGGCATAGCAGACCCTCTGTCTCTGTCACTCCCCGCTGGCAGCAGCTTGGGCCAATCACTTAGTGACCTCTCCCTTTTTGCAACTCAGCCCTTTAGCCAGATCACTTAGTTTCATCCCTTCCAGGGTAATAGAGAAGTCCAAACAAAACCAAGTCTAGTTATCTTATATCAGGCCTTCAGCCCCAGTTTGGGCTCAGTAGCCCTTTCCCCTTTACTCCTGAGATTTATATGGCCTCTTGCAGGAGGAATGGTACAGGAGCCCAGGCCCACCTCCTCCTCTGGGTTCTAGCCAAGAGTCCCTGTGTTAGGCAGCTAATGTCTGCTCCTTACAATCCTTTGCTGCTTGCCTAGGCCAGCCATTGCCTGCTTCCGCAAAGCTGAACTCTGTATTCTTTGCTCCCTAGATCTCTATCTCTTTGTAGAGCTTCCTCCCATTCCAGGACATTTCTCAAGATAGCATTGCCTGAGCTGTGACCTTTTATTCCAGCTGTTGCTAATTAGGCATTTAGTCACAGCTGGAGAAGTATTTGATCCATGGATTAACCCCTTCCTGGTTGCTGCAGTGTGGAGTCTATACATCCCATCACGTATATGTCATCTTCAGTGGTGTTTGGCACTTCCATCCACGTCCCCTGAAATGTATTTTTATTCATATATTTTGTCTGTTCTTGATTCAGATTATAGATATCGGGAATATGCTTTCTTATTTTATTCTATTTCAATGTCTTTGTGGTTTTGCATTATGTTTCCTCTCTTATAAACTGTTCACATTTTCTCTGTGCCATGAACCATTCTGGTGTGGTGTATAATTTGTGTGTCGCCCCCCCCCCCCGTGGTTTCTTATCACGCATAGATGAATTGATTTTGATTTTTTTAATCATTCATTCAAATTTATTGTTTTCCTTCAGTGATAGATTTTGCTGCTACTGTGTTTACTTTATTACTTATGACTATGGCACATTGTCTTAGTTGGGACTTGACTAAGACTCTGCATTAAGTGTTGTCTCATAAGCCAACACCAGGAAATGTAACAGAGTGCAGGGGGAAAAACCACAGGAACTTGAAAAGAACAGCTGTGAATAGGGATGAGTGAACTGATTCAGATAGGTTTCAGAGTAACAACCATGTTAGTCTGTATTTGCAAAAAGAAAAGGAGTACTTGTGGCACCTTAGAGACTAACCAATTTATTTGAGCATAAGCTTTTGTGAGCTACTGTAGCTCACGAAAGCTTATGCCCAAATAAACTGGTTAGTCTCTAAGGTGCCACAAGTCCTCCTTTTCTTGATTCAGATAAAATATTAACCCAATATGCCAAATGTGAATTAAACCAAACATTTTGTTTTGGTTTTTTTAACCTGAAAACAAATGAACAAGTGAAATAATATTGTTCTTACCTTCAGTTTTTAAAAATTTCATTGATGTTTTTGGTTTTCTTTCATGTAATTTTAACAAAAAAAGTTCAACAGTTCCTTCTCTCAGATAATCTCTAATACAGGCTTAAAATTGCTGTTTCCAGTACATTCAGTCACTTAAAGTGAATGAGCAAATTGCAAGCAATTTCAATTTTTAATTTGGGTGAACATTTGCTGACATTTTTCTGCACTATTTACACAGATCTAATATAAAAAGAGCTAATAACACTTTCAGACAAAAGTAGCTTAAATTTTTTTTAGAGTGATTGTACATTAAATCCTGTACTTTAATTATTTTCTTATCATTCAGAAAGCATGTGGGTGTCACCTACAGAACACTGAGGCAAAAGTGTTTTGCCTATGAGCAAAAACTTTACATGGCTGCTACTAAATCTATTGCCTGGATTCGTAAAGCACATACTTTCATATGTTGATTTCATAAACAAAGTGTTCTGCAAGTTCATATGTTCGAAGGTGATAATTGGAGGTACAGCTGTAGTAGCTAACTGCATAAAAAGTTATTTCAATGGCCTAGAGGTCAGACTGACTCACATACCAGTATTTCATGTGATATCAATACTCTACGGAAAAAAAAATTCCATTCCACAGATTTGCAGGCAGCCTGAAAGGCAGTTGCAGTTACAATGTCTCATTACTGAGTGGCATTGCTGCTTTGCATTAAAATGGAACTATTCTGTTTACAGAATCCAATCTTTGCTCTTTTACAGTGCCTCAGAGCTCCCATACAAGAACACAAAGCTAATTAGATTTCAGTCTCTGCCTCCATCTGATTCCACAGATACTGTGTCTGACCTCTACTAAGTAGTATTAGCATCTTAGTGTGAGTGGCCAGAGAGTACTGAAGTGTTCAGTTTCAGTGGATAGGCCTGTAGAACTCTGCAGGATAGTAACTGTGTAGAAGAAGGGAGTTGTGTATTTTTTTTAATAAATATCGTGTGCCCATCAATTTACCAGGTTGATAATATCCTGCCTGACTCTACGTAGAGTTAAATCAAAGCAGTTGTAAACTAGATTGGGGGATAGGTGGGAAGCAAACAGGAAACAAAACAATGACAAGGAGTTATGGCTCCTTGGGGGAACAATGCGAGAGGAGCTATTACAACATGGGGAAGAGATGGCCAGCCCTCTGTGGAGAAAGAGGTGGTTAGGGACTATTTAGAAAAGCTGGACGTGCTCAAGTCCATGGGGCTGGACGAGTTGCATCCCAGAGTGCTAAAGGAACTGGCGGCTGTGATTGCAGAGCCATTGGCCATTATCTTTGAAAACTCGTGGCGAACGGGGGAAGTCCCGGATGACTGGAAAAAGGCTAATGTAGTGCCAATCTTTAAAAAAGGGAAGAAGGAGGATCCTGGGAACTACAGGCCAGTGAGCCTCACTTCAGTCCCCGGAAAAATCATGGAGCAGGTCCTCAAAGAATCAATCCTGAAGCACTTACATGAGAGGAAAGTGATCAGGAACAGTCAGCATGGATTCACCAAGGGAAGGTCTGCCTGACTAATCTAATCACCTTCTATGATGAGATTACTGGTTCTGTGGATGAAGGGAAAGCAGTGGATGTATTGTATCTTGACTTTAGCAAAGCTTTTGACACGGTCTCCCACAGTATTCTTGTCAGCAAGTTAAAGAAGTATGGGCTGGATGAATGCACTATAAGGTGGGTAGAAAGTTGGCTAGATTGTCGGGCTCAACGGGTAGTGATCAATGGCTCCATGTCTAGTTGGCAGCCGGTGTCAAGTGGAGTGCCCCAGGGGTCGGTCCTGGGGCCGGTTTTGTTCAATATCTTCATAAATGATCTGGAGGATGGTGTGGTTTGCACTCTCAGCAAATTTGTGGATGATACTAAACTGGGAGGAGTGGTAGATACGCTGGAGGGCAGGGATAGGATACAGAGGGACCTAGACAAATTGGAGGATTGGGCCAAAAGAAATCTGATGAGGTTCAATAAGGATAAGTGCAGGGTCCTGCACTTAGAACGGAAGAACCCAATGCATAGCTACAGACTAGGGACTGAATGGCTAGGCAGCAGTTCTGCGGAAAAGGACCTAGGGGTGACAGTGGACGAGAAGCTGGATATGAGTCAGCAGTGTGCCCTTGTTGCCAAGAAGGCCAATGGCATTTTGGGATGTATAAGTAGGGGAATAGCGAGCAGACTGAGGGACGTGATCGTCCTCCTCTATTCGACATTGGTGAGGCCTCATCTGGAGTACTGTGTCCAGTTTTGGGCCCCACACTACAAGAAGGATGTGGATAAATTGGAGAGAGTCCAGCGAAGGGCAACAAGAATGATTAGGGGTCTGGAACACATGACTTATGAGGAGAGGCTGAGGGAACTGGGATTGTTTAGTCTGCAGAAGAGAAGAATGAGGGGGGATTTGATAGCTGCTTTCAACTACCTGAGAGGTAGTTCCAGAGAGGATGGTTCTAGACTATTCTCAGTGGTGGAAGAGGACAGCACAAGGAGTAATGGTCTCAAGTTGCAGTGGGGGAGGTTTAGGTTGGATATTAGGAAAAACTTTTTCACTAGGAGGGTGGTGAAACACTGGAATGCGTTGCCTAGGGAGGTGGTGGAATCTCCTTCCTTAGAGGTTTTTAAGGTCAGGCTTGACAAAGCCTTGGCTGGGATGATTTAATTGGGGATGGGTCCTGCTTTTGAGCAGGGGGTTGGACTAGATGACCTTCTGAGGTCCCTTCCAACCCTGATATTCTATGATTCTATTGGGGGAACGCCCTTTCTTGGTTCCAACTAGGCCAGTGATGTTTACTCTTCCCAGGCCTAAGCCTAAAACCAAAGCGAATCTTAAACCAGTAAAGGACCCCGGGCCAGGAAATGGAACAGGGGTTGAGTGGATTGTTAGCAGCAGCTGGAGATGAGTCTCTAACAGAGAAGCAGAGAGCGTGCTGTACCCGTATAGTTTGCTTTTCCCAGCCCAGAGATGACCGTAGCTGGACTGAATGGCACTAACCAAAGCTTTAAGGAATGATTAAGGTTTAGGTAAGGGGAAAGGCCTGTACTATTTTTACCCTTTGCCCTGCACACTATATATCTGTGGGTGAATAAATAATGCTTTGTCTTGAAGAAGTGGTTTTGAGACCCTTTTAGTGTTGTCATCTTTCTAATGGCTGGTAACAGGACCCCAAAGGCCCTGTCACTGCTCTTCCCCCCAAGGCCCTGGCCCTGCTCCACCGCTTCTCTTGAGGCCACACGCTTCTCCAACTCTTCCCTCAAGCCCCGCTCCTTCTCTGCCTCTTCTCTGAAGGCCCCATCTCTGTCATGCTCTCCTCTTCCCCTTTCCCCGTGTTGCTCCCTGGATTGTCTCCACCTCCCCCCAGCTGGGCTCCCTCTGTTCTGGGGCTGGGACAGGAGCTGCAGCAGTCTGACAAAGGAGCCTGCCTGCAGACAGAAGGCATCCCCCGCTGAGAAGGGGCTGGGATGAGTTAATGTCCCAGCGCCTCCCGAACCCAGCGGTAATCGGACATCTGACCAGACACTGCCAGATCCCCTTTTCACCTGGACTTTCTGGTCAAAAACTGTACACCCAGCAACCCTAAAATAGCACCCTGACACAGAAGCCAAAAACTGGACTGTCCAGGTGAAACGCGAATGGGTGGCAACCCTAGTCCCTTTAATCAACTGCAGTCACAGGCTCCTAAAGGAAAATGATTTACAGTAGCCAAACATAGCTAGGCCTGTTCTGTTACAAGGGTTGGGAAAACTAGAAATCTTACACCTAGTGATCCCATTCCAGAGTGGTCAAACTGTGTGGGTTCCCCCTTGACAGAGGTGCAGGAAACCGGGCCTGTCACCTGACGGACTGAAAGAGATCTAAAACACAGATCACCCTATAACCATGACAATAATGACAGGTTTCAGAGTAGCAGCCGTGTTAGTCTGTATTTGCAAAAAGAAAAGGAGTACTTGTGGCACCTTAGAGACTAAGAAATTTATTTGAGCATAAGCTTTCGTGTTGCTTTCTCAAAATTAATCAAAGAGGGAATAGAGTTATGTGTCACAATGTGAAAAGTTAACTAGTATGTCACCTTCTCCATTCCCAGATATTTGAAGGTACAGAGAATTTTTTTAAAGGTCCCTTTTCACTGCTTGAGTAACATTGTAAAGAGTTTTTGAAAGAACATTCTAACTCCCTTATGCCAGGCTTAGATAAAGTGTAATGAAGAGAGTTGTGATTCAGGTCAATATCATGTAAAGATTTTTTTCCTCCCTGTTTCCAAGCTGGATATTCACTCAAGTCTTTATGTGTGGCTACAAGTGAAGGGACAGTAGTGAAGAACTATGTAAAATGCCACTTCTTTGCACGCATTAAACCAGAATAAAAATAACTGATAAATTAGATACCTAAGTGTACTTATTCTTCATATTTCTATGACTGGGGAGAAAACCACTAGCATTTCCTATCTAATGTATAAACAATTGTTGAACTGATTATATGTGTGTAGATAGCTGAAATTTTCTTCTCCTGTACATCAAAAAGCTGCAGTTTTTTTTTTAAACAAAATATTTCAAAAATTTAAAATGTAGTTAGTGGTGCTGCAAGGTGCTGACAGCCCTAGAAACTAATGCTTTCCATTTGTCCGTCTTGACAACTACCTTGTGCTTTAGCTGCTCTGTTTGCTGCCATACTTGACAAACTTTGAAAAAATATTGTTTTTTAATTTGTTCAGTTCAAGCATTTTAATTTTGGAATTTATTCTGAGTTTAATATGCCACCTGGTAGCATTATAAACCACTTTGGACTATGATAGTTTTAGATCTCACAAGCTAGGCCTCATTAGGCTGGATCAGTATTTGGATAGGACACCTCCATGGAAAACAGAGGGGATGAAATTGTCAAAACTCCCACTGAGTTCATTGGGGCCAGGATGTCACCTGGGGTGCTTTAGGAAGTGATGTTGGTACAGATATTTAGGTTAGTAGGATCCTTTGGGAAGAAAGGTGATCTATTTTTATACACACAAACACAAAGCCACATGAAGTGCAGAGTCTTATGGTCTGGTCTAGAGAGGAAGTAAATGTGCTCCTTGGCATTCTACCCATGTGCCTTGTGACTGAGATGGTGTAGTAATGCACAGTATAGTTGTGGTCCCCTTGTGAGTGATCCTCCATGCCTGAACAAAATGAATGTAGTACTGATGAAAAAGGCAGGGAAAACAAATTAGCTAGAGTCAAGCATAGTGTGGATGCCCATGTACTATGGAAGCCATCCAAGGGCTAATTAGTCAGTTCACCAAATTTTATACATAAAATTTGTAGTGGTTTTGTGATAGGCACAAATGAAGACTGAGTTCTCATATTCATCTTCACTTGAAATTTTAGCAAAAATTTGAAATGAACTCAAGTTCCCTCTGATAGAAAACCCTAACACTATTGTGGCTACACTTATTTGTTGTGTGTGTGGGGGGAAATGCTTCAAAAAAGCCTAAATGCTTTACCATGCCTCATGCTTTTAAAATTCGAAAACATGGCCAACAGAAACTCACCTGTCTTTAGACTGAAATGGAGATGAAATCCAGACAAGTATGTGTACCACTTTATTAGGATAGCAATTAAGGACCTTATCTGAAAGTCCATCACAATTTTAGAGGTAGGATGGGCAATATTGATCTTGCTCTTGTTTTAGACTGGCTAACTATTTGTTGTGTCATCTTCCTCTGTTATTATTTTTATTCTAATAGATGAAACTGTTTTGATGACATAGTCAGGATTCTCCTGAGAAGTCTTTCACTATTCTACAGAACTGCTTGAAGTCTCTCATCTGTGTTGCTGCTTCTGCCTCTGCAGCCTTCTCCTGAACCCAGACATTTCTACGTTGCGTGATTTTCTTCTTTATTTCTGTGTTCTTTTCTCTGAATCTTGGATGCACCTCTAACAGTTCTGCCAGTGTCTTTCACTGTCCCTTTTTTGCCTTCAGAGCTTTCCGCTTGTCAATAGATGCTCATGTTCCAGATGTAATCCATGCATCTTTCTTCCACCATCTTTGGTGCCCCACTACTTCCCCTGCTGTCTCAAATACTATTATCTTCCAGTTTAAAAATCTTCCAGACTTTCATCTGCCTGGTTCTGTAAAACACTAGAATGGTTGCTAAATGCAGTCTGGAATCTGGTCTGCATTTCTTTGTCCTTGAACATTCTCTATTGCTATAACACAGTTTTTGTCCATCTTCATGATCTTTCCAAGCTTAAATTGTAATGTGGCCACTAAAAAGATAATGATCTGAGCCAACATTTGTTCCTCTGCTGACTCTGACATCCCCCAAAGAAGATGACCATCTCTTAGATGTACACACATGGTCTATCTGGTTGACAGTGAGATTGTGAATGCTCTTGTGGTGGAAGAGACTACTTCCTACTTTTAGGTTGTTTGTATCACAGAGATTCAAGAACTGTTCCCCATTATCAGTTTGGACACCTTCCACTGCTGTGCCCATTACTCCTTCTCAGTCAGCTGAGTGCCAGTTTGTGTCACACATCATCAACTTGATGTCATGATTAGGCATGTCATCCAATACATGATGAACCTGCTCATGGAATTTATCATTTTCACTGTTGCCCGTCGTGTTTTTTGGTGCATATACCAGATTATTACAGGTGATGGCCATCAGGGACTCTCATGGACAGATGTTGAAAACACACAGAGAACAAGCCAGATGATAAAAATAACATTTTCTTGCCATAATAAACTGTCTGGAGAGGCAGATCCTGCACAGGTTTGAGAGAAATGTGATTTCTAAGTTAGACATAGGAAGGCCTCAAACAGGGGAAAGCACCTGTGGTTGACAGAAAAGCAAAGGTTAAGACAGAGTTCAGACTGGGCAATGCCAGGAATTCCCTGAGCCATGCTTTTTGTCCCTTTGTCTGCATCCCAGGTGAGAGTCCCAGTGCCTCCATGTGCTCAGCTCTTAACACAGCCACCTGACATATTTTCTCCTTTGTTCTCAGTTTGGGGCCTTTGCTCTGCTTCCCTGCATGGCAGGGACGGGGAGGGAGAATATCCTTCTTCTTGGCTGTTGGTTGCTAGGTGTGAATGTCCCAGCCACTGGTGTTTTCATTGTCTCTTCAGTATTCTCCGTTCAGTTTGTTAATGACTCTGGTCTCCAACTGGATGACCAGATGAGTGTAACACCTTGTCCCTTCCCTTTACATTCAGTGCATAGCCATAGAAAGCACAGAGGGAAACTGTGGTATGCATAGGAATCATACAAACATTACCAAAATTCTCACATTCATCATGGGGCCCATCTCTTGTTTTGAATGTTTGATTTTTCACTTACCATTGTTTGTGCCGTCATCTTAGAAACTAGAAAATAACAGCTCTTTCCTTTCCAGTTTTGCTCTTTTTCATTCCAATAAATAAACGCTGTTTTCTCCCTGTTTCTTATGAAGCACAAGCCAAGAGAACTGGGTTGTTTATGACTACGTACCTTCTAATTTGTCAAAAGCTTATGTGATTCCATCAGCAGTGATGTCAGCAGAGTTATGGGAACAGACTTTGTCATTTAACTCTGCTGGCTGGGTGGCTGCATCTCCCTAAGCAAAAGAAAAACTATTGACAAGTTGTGCTGTTGTTTTTCTTTTTTAATTAAAATTTTGGTGTCACAGAGTTGTGGATTTAGAAAATAAAATGTTTTAAAATCTGGAAGACATTCTCTAACATATCAGGTCCAAATTGCAGTCCAATCAACTTATTCCTTTAAGGGGGAAATTCTCTTCCTGATATACGGAAATTTTCAGGCATAACTCTGTATGGATTGTAGTGAAAAATAGCATACCTGTAAATATTCTGATTCGCCTCAGAGATGCTTGAGAGTTTGACACAGGTAAGAGCTCCTTTGTGAATTTTAGGCAGCAGCTGTAGAGAGAATCAGAAACAGGTTAGGAGGAGGAGCAAAGTGAGGAAGAGAGAAAAAGAGTGATGGCTTTTATTTCCCTCAGGAAATATTTAAAAATAAAGCCATTTTGGTGAATCTCTTCAGCTCATGAAATTAAAATAAAAAAATAAAAATAGAGAAGCTTTAATGACTACACTAGATGGCCATCTGTCCAAATAACAGCTAGGAATAAAAATGCCTTGACCCTCTTCCAGCTGTATTTCTCAGTGGTTTAGGAGAAGTAAAGAATTATATCTGATCAACATGAATGTTCATTAAATTTCATTTGCATAAACTTTTGGGGGTAAAGACTATCCATGCTCATAAAGAACTATTTGACCAAGGACTGGATTTCTCAAGTTTGTGTGATTTTGCATTTGAGTTTGTTTTATATTTATTTTAAGAATTTCTCTGACAAATGTGAAATGAGGTGAGTTTGTGCTAGGATGGATGGATACCTGGAGCCACCGTATAGGTTGAGCCAACTAACAGAAAAAAGATAAAAGGTGCATAGCGTGGGTGGGTATTTTATTGTCTTTACTGGCCTCTAAACTGAGTTAGCACAAGAAACAAAATAGACAAATCACCTCCTCAATCATTCTAGACTCCATCTTCCACCCCTTCAATAAATCTCCCTCAAGTGTGCAGCTGTGACACAGATTAAAGTCCATTACAAGTGTTAGGGATGGAACAACCTGTCCCTTGTCGGTTGCCAAGAAACTGGCAATAAGTTTCTATCCCAGTGAGTCTCAAATAATTGTCTCCCACGGACCACTAGAATTAAATATGTTGAGGACAAAACAGTGGAAGTCTGGGATGTTGGGATGACAACATGATCCATGAGAGGATCTCTCTTTTTGCAAAGTGTGTGTATGAAGAAAACAGAGTACGACTGTGATAGTTTCTTCAACTTGTAAAAGCTGGAAGTTGTCTGCCTTCCACTCTGGGATGTCTAAGGCCAGTAAAATATATCCTTGATATACATCTCTATTGTTCTGATGTTCAACATTTTGCGACTAATAACTATAACATAATTAACAAACAGTAGCCACAAAGGATCAGATTTACTGGTTATCCAAAGCAGCCATGAACCTGGCTTGTCAGGCCAGTTAAATCAGGTTTATAGTGGTTACGCTTTGCTCCTGAGACACTAAACAGCTAGAACTAGCTAGAGCTAGAGTGTGGCCCAATGACTTTATCTTAAATACATCTTTTGAATAGTCACATTCTTGGTTTAGTTTGACTGAAACAAAATTAAAAGTAAATAAACAAAAAAGTCTGTGGAAAAGAAACAATAAAAATAATTCACTAATTTTCACAACCTCTTTTAATGAGTCAGAACCAATTATCTGGACAACTTCAGAATTCTTCTTCTGGGTGAAAAAAATGCATTGCCCAGATATTGAAAAGTATAAATGTATCCATCCAAAGGATTATGGACACAGGACTGAAACATCAAGCATAATTCTCTGGACCTTCCCCAAAAGTTCATTCTCTTCAGTAAAGTAGGTATGTATCTTGGATAAATAAATGCTGTTTCAGATCTTCTAAAGTTTAATTTATTAATTATTAATTTGCTAACTATAGTAACTTAAGAATGCTGGCATGTGATATGGCCCTGTGCACCAGAAAAGTGGTGGAAAGAGACTGCAAAGCTGTCCTAAAAGGAGTTGGGGATTTCTCTTACACATGGGAATCCCTGTCTTGCACAGAGCTAGCATATTTGCCTCTGACACCTCCCTCCTCAATCCCTGTGCTTCCCTCATATGAAAGATATTATGGAGGGATTCTGGGTTCAGGAAGAGATGTGACTTGAGTGCACTGCATTTGGCTGATCCCTGCTATCATCAAGAACAAGTTACAGCACCCTTTAGGCTACTATAATTGTGCACTGTGAGCAGACGTAGTTCCTGGATGTCCCAAGGAGTGGGTGAGCAGGAAAGTAGCTTTAAGACACTTTTGTCCCTTCCGTCCTCTGTGGTGTGCTGAGTGCAGGTAAAGCACTCCGTATCACATTACTAATAAAGGAGCCCTTTATCTCCTTTTTGAAATCCAGGGCTATAAAGAGACAAATGTGCTGAATACACTAGAGAGAAGAATCTGAGGAAATGTGTTCCCCAGTGACTAACCATGTGAAAGTTTTCAAATCTCTCTTTCCTGCTCATCTGAGTTCTGAAAGCTTCAGCTAATGCAAATGGATATTAGAAATCCATTCTTGGTTACTGGAATATGAAAGCAAGCAGAAAGAATACTCAAATATCTGCAAAATTTGCAAGCTGACCGACAATCTAGTTTGCTGAGTATAATAATTATTGTTGGAGAGTTTGGCACATACTTCAATGCTTTAAAGCTTCAAATTGCTCTAACAAATCTTCCAGATTTCAGCTGCTATGAAATGGACTGTAGAGTTTTACCACTTACTACCTGCCCTATCTCTAGTTAAGGTAAAAGTATCTATCTGCTTGTGCTGAAAAGGATAATCGCTAAAGTGCATGTTAAGCTGAATCTAGTCACATCTGTTTATACCAAGTCTTATAATTAAAGTCATAGCACAATGTTCAATACAGTCCTTTGAAATTCATAATACTTCTCAAGGTTCATATTACATCTCTCCCCTAGAAAGATTACACCGAAGGTGAAAGGAAGCCGGAACGCCCTGGTACAGCGTACCGGTAAGAGCCGGTGCACTGTACCAAGACCGACTTTCAGAGAGGGCAATTTCAAGCCCTGGGGTAGCGGCGGCGGGGCTGCAGTGGGGATTTAAAGGGCCCCGGAGCTCCAGCCGCTGCTCCCCCACTCCCCCTGGGCCCTTTAAATCCTGGCCTGAGCCCTGCTGCCCAAGCCCTGGGGTAGCGGCGGCAGGGCTCTGGCGGGGATTTAAAGAGCCCCGGAGCTCCAGCCACCCCTACTGCCCCGGCCCTTTATATCCCCGCCGGAGCCCTGCTGCAAAAGCCCTGGGGTAGCGGCGGTGGGGCTCCAGCGGGCATTTAAAGGGCTGGGGAGGTAGCGGCGGCTGGAGCCCTGGGGCCCTTTAAATCCCCCATGGAGCCCGGCCACTGCTACCCCAGGGCTCGGGGAGCAGGGCTCCGGTGGGGATTTAAAGGGCTCGGGGCTCCAGCAGCTGCTACCACAGTGGAGTCTCAGGCCCTTTAAAGCTCTGCCAGAGCCCTGAGCCCCGGGGCAGCGGTGGCGGCCGGGAGCCCCCTGGGATCCTCAGTGATTTAAAGGGCCCGGGGCTCCGCTGCGGTAGCAGCAGTTGGAGCCCTGGGCCCTTTAAATCACCCCCGAGCTCCTGGGCTCCCAGCCGCCTCTGCAGCTGGTAGCTCGGGGGTGATTTAAAGGGCCCCGGGCTCCCAGCCGCCACTACCACAGCTGGAGCCCTGGCCCTTTAAATCAAGATTTAAAGGGCCCCGGGGATTTAAGGCCCTGCCTCTTCCAGTTGAGGCCACGCCCCCTGCTCAGGACTCCCGTGTACCGGTAAGTCCTCTAACTTACTTTCACCCCTGGATTACACACAACCCCAGCCCCACTGCTTAATTTGTGCTGCAATAAATGTACTGCAACCAGAGCTCGATGGTGCTGTTAAGGGATAGCCAACAGTAAGAGGTGATACAGTGTTACACAGCCCTATAGCGGAAGACACTCACTACTATACCCTATTGTAGGATGCATTTTAGTCCTCAACTCACATACTTGGAGACTTTGGCTGCCTGGTGCTTTCATAACGAAGGCAGAGCTTCACCTCCACCTAGCTGCCCCAGTGAAGTAGTGATGGAGAAGCCGCTACACTCCTCAGATAACAGGAATGGGGCCAGGATTTAGTCCTTAACCTTTCTCAAAATGCCCTCAGGAAACTGACTTTGCTTAAAGGTATTGACCAGTGCTTATCTGGAACTGTAGTAGCATACATTTTGTGACAGATATGGCAATCTCCATGAAAAATTGTACCGAATGAAGCTTAAGTATCTTTGGAGTCCATTGTATTAAATGCAAAGGTTATATATTATTGTGGGCCAAGCAGTGCTTAACTTTTAATGAAAGAGGAGCTGGGGTGGAAGCAATTAGGTGCCCAGACTCAAGCAATTGTTTTACTTTCATAACTGCCGCAGCAAGCCCAGAGGTGCTGAAGCTATGAACTGTCAAGCCTAGAGGTGCTAGGGCTCAACAATGGCAAGGCTTGGCACAAAGTAAGCAGTGGGGCTGAGGTTGTATGTAGCCTCTCTAAGGAAGAGATGAGATGTGAACCTTGAGATGTATTATGAACTTAAAAGGACTGTATTGAACAATGTGCCGGATAAGAATGGATGTTTAGGATAAACAGTGTCAAGTGGTTTGCCTGGGGAATCTCAAGGGGGAGATGAAGGCAAATTCCCCACACTCTTGTTATGCAAAAGCCCAGGCTTTTGAAGCTACATCCTGAGGAGGGGACCATGATCTGCTGATCACCTGTTCCCAGAATCTCAAGATCAAAGGCTCAAGTAGTGTAAAGGAAAGATTGAACTATACATTGGGATTCTTATTCTGGGCTACAGCTGTTGTGATTCCGTAACCACTGAAACAACCCTTTGTGGGGCTTTAAGGACTGACTCCTACCAGAGCCCTTGTCAGAGTTGGGGGGGATGATCTCTGTTTTAAAAACAGCAAAAGAATCTATATGCATGCTAATAACATTCTTTCACCGTAAGAATCATAGAATCAGAATATCAGGGTTGGAAGGGACCCCTGAAGGTCATCTAGTCCAACCCCCTGCTCGAAGCAGGACCAATTCCCAGTTAAATCATCCCAGCCAGGGCTTTGTCAAGCCTGACCTTAAAAACCTCTAAGGAAGGAGATTCTACCACCTCCCTAGGTAACGCATTCCAGTGTTTCACCACCCTCTTAGTGAAAAAGTTTTTCCTAATATCCAATCTAAACCTCCCCCACTGCAACTTGAGACCATTACTCCTCGTTCTGTCATCTGCTACCATTGAGAACAGTCTAGAGCCATCCTCTTTGGAACCCCCTTTCAGGTAGTTGAAAGCAGCTATCAAATCCCCCCTCATTCTTCTCTTCTGCAGGCTAAACAATCCCAGCTCCCTCAGCCTCTCCTCATAAGTCAATATTATGAATATTAGTCTTTCACCTTACAAATAAATATGCTTACTTATAAAGGGCTGTTTGTGATAATTTATGACTGCAACAATTACCACTGTTCATAGCCTTTGAAGAGAAAGCAATTGCATACACTGGCCTTGCAGGCTGTCTGGCTTGCTGGGAATATCACAGTGTAGGCAGGTTTCAGAGTAGCAGCCGTGTTAGTCTGTATTCGCAAAAAGAAAAGGAGTACTTGTGGCACCTTAGAGACTAACAGTGTAGGCAGGGAACTGTGCAGCCTGGAAAAACCCTGGTCAGGAGGGAAGGAGACAAAGATCTCTGTGCAAGAGAAATGGCTGAGGATCTGGGAACTTAGAGAGGGGACCCTCGAGGGGCTATGAAGAGGGTATACATGCACAATTGTCCTGAGCTGTGAGACATTTAATTTAATAGCAGGTTTCAGAGTAACAACCGTGTTAGTCTGTATTCGCAAAAAGAAAAGGAGTACTTGTGGCACCTTAGAGACTAACCAATTTATTTGAGCATGAGCTTTCGTGTAGCTCACGAAAGCTCATGCTCAAATAAATTGGTTAGTCTCTAAGGTGCCACAAGTACTCCTTTAATTTAATAGCCTATTTCATTTATCTGTTCATTAATAGTTTGTGGGAAACAACATATTTTGAAAAAAATAAACATTTAAAATGTGGCAGAAAATATCATGAACAAATAATAAAATTCAATAATACCGATAACTTTTCATTTTCAAAGAAAGCCATTTTTGACAAAAAACATCCCACCACCCATAACAAAAAAAGCAAAAGAAAACAAAAACATTTTTGTGTGAAAAATTGCAGCGAACTTTATAATTAGGAAGAAAGATTCTAGTATATTCGTTTCCAATTTGAGGGGGAAAAAGAGCCTCTAAGATTACTAAAATACAACATACTTATGTGGTTAGATACTGGGAGCTCAATATTTAAAAGCATTTGAGATATACACCCATATAATGCTTCAGTCTGTTCTTTCTTCGCAACAATGATGGTTTTACACATAGAATCACATGATCTCACAGTGTATCTGGCTAAGAACAACATGAAAGAAATAGAGCTAGACAACCAACAATTTACATCCATCCAAGCATTTTAGACTGTCAGTGGGTAATTCACAGAAAACCTATTTCCCCCTTTCCCATGTCATCCTGCCCTCTTTTATCCCACACACACAAGGCTAGATGCAGACCATGAGTACTTCATGTATGGAACTGTTTGAGGGCAAATCTCCCAGGCCTAGTCTAAATATTTTGAAGCTTCAAAATTGTAAATATCTCTGTAAGTCTTTTAAAAACATTTTTATGCCTCTAGGCAAATAATTATCCATTTCACTAAATCTGACACAATCAGATGAAACTCAGTATAGCTTTGAAAGCCCGAGAGGTATCTAAACTATAAACAACACTCTGTGTGCTGGCTGGGAAAAAATTTCAATTAGTACCCGATTTTTAAAGGACTTAGCTCATCACTGAAATAAATCAGGAAAAGCAAGTTTATTTTCTCTCTGCCACATTAGAACTGGAACTTCAATTACAAAAAGCTGCAAAAAATGGTTGAGGAGTAAAATGAGCATTAGGACAGACAAATTATATTGAGAGTACATTTATACAACACCAAGGTATCATTTTTACAAAGTGACTTTTTTCCACTGAAGGAGCACTTTTAGATAAAGCATATAAATTAGGATCCCCCCTGAGGTGTACTTTTTCATTTTACATGATACGAAGAAAGCACTGTATGTCTGAAAGGAGTCTTTAGGGAAAGACAAGCTCGTGCTTAGTTAAGGGAAAAACTGCCATAGGGAGAGAAGTTAGATGCATGATCTTGATCCCCAGCAGGAGAACATGGCTGATATCACTAGTAATAAAAACACATCAAAACCCAGCATGTAGTTCAGCTCTTGGTCGGAAATACTAAGTGACACTGACAAAAAATATTTCAAGGGTCATTTGCAGAAACTGTTCAGTCAGATGTGGCCTCTTTTAACTCACTGCTTCAAAGTTAAAGAAGCTAGTGTAAAGAATAGCAAAAAAGTGATGTCCAAAAAGCAAAAGTACATATACCTAAATTAGAGTGTAATAGTGCAGTCTTAGTTATAGTTAGCGGGGCAAGAGTAATTTAGCCAAAGAGTAAACTCTAACCTCTCCACTCCCATTCCACAGGGGAGAAATCTAGTGCAAGGTAGCGCTTTTGTTTTTGTTTTAAAACTGGAGCGTCTACTGATTGTTTCCACAGTGATTCTGACTTCAAGGGTTAGGGGAAAACTGGCACCCTGATTCCAGTTTCCCACAGTGGCCACATTGAGATTAGAATGAAAAAGAGCAGCAGAGCAAAACAGAGGATGGAAAATTTTTAGAAATAATCCCACTTTAATTAGATGACTTCATGATCTCTGAAACAGAAAATCCAATGGGGGGATAACATTCACTCTTCAAGAATTTACATTCTTTCTGAACACACTCATTTGTGGACATGTTTTCTATAAAGCAATTTAGCTTGGAATCTTTCCAAAATTAATTTTGGTGTTTAAATCAGTAGTATTTCTCCCTTCACTCTTTTTCTTTATCTTTTTCCCACTTCACACCATTCTTTCTCATCTGCACGCACTATAAGTGAGAAGAGTATGAAGCCAAAATAGACATTTCTAAACTCCCTCTGCCAATAACATTAAGTGGCATGTATTAAAAGAAGGTGCAGAATAACTCAACTCCCTTATTTTCATTTCTCTAGAGATAAGGTTAAGGAGTTTCAGAATAATTTAATATGCCGGGAATGTTTGAAATAAAGGATTTATTACAGTGCTTCATTTTAAACCCATAAACACTATTGATTTTGACAAACAATTTTTAAAGAAACAAAGCAATAACAGCTAGCTTGCTGCTATCACCATCAATAGTTAATTCAGTTTCCTAGAGCCAGCACCGCAAAATCCCTTTGTGTCTATGATCATCTCATTTGTGTAACTGCTGGCATGGTTTGGCCACCCATACCAAAGTACATTTAAAGAACAGGGCACTACAAGATGGAAATGGAAAGGCAGCCTTCAATAACTTTCCGACGGGGGCCATGAAAAATGGTTTGAGTGTTATTGACTATGAATGTCGCAGAACATAAGCATGTTCTCTGCTCTTTGTGTCTGGGTAAACCCAAAATATATAAAACCTTGGATATGCAGCCAATACACACTGCATCTTTCCCCGTGGTGGAAAGGTGATAAGATTCCATATGCCTAACCACTTCCTATAAACATCCTCCTGTCACACAGAGACAATCCCGTCAGCAATTGTACTGATGCCTTGAAGCAGGCATGATTTTATAGTCCATAATTTGTTTTTTTTAGAGCTTCCTCTCTCCTCTGTTATAGGAGATTGTAAAATTCCTGTGATTTGAGTGAATGATCACATTTTAGAGTGATGATGCACCCTGTCATAGGAAGATATCATCACACCTGCCAGTCTCAAAACTCCTCCAACTCCCCTTTGCTAAAAGTATTTCACTTCTGGCTAATTAAATGTTAATGGGAGGTAATTAAATCAGATGAATGCTATATGCCTGCTAATCTTTCTAGCCTTGCATCTGCTACAGGATTGCAATATCCATCTTGCACTGGTGCGACTAAACCTGTACAAAATGTCCACAGTAAATGTCCACAGTGCCTCCTGTTTCATGCGCACAGAGCATCTACCCACCCATCTCCCTGAAAGCATTGCAGAGCCTATAGATTGTTGCATCTCTCTCATGATCCCTGACACAGGTCAGTGGAGCAAGAGCATAATGTCTCTTTTACTGTATATAATCTCTTGTTGCACCTGTTTTGGTTTCATCCAGTGCCTGCTTTGAAGGATTACATGCTGCTCAAGGATTTGCATATGTATTGTGAGGGACAGGAGCTATACCCTGCTATCTCCTTATACTTGCAGATGCCCTGGGAGCATAATAACAGTTTCTGCCACACCCACTACCAGGTCAGCTATGGGCTTAGAGGCACAGTAAATTCTGACAAGCGCCTTCACCTTTGGGTGGGGCTGCCGGAGAAGGTAAGGAGCTTGATTTTATTCTCTTTGTTCATTTCTCCTCTCTCGCTCTCAGACTGTTTAACTTTGCTCTTTAAATTGTCTGCTTTTGCTTTTATTGATTTTTGTGGTGTTTTGTGGTTGCCTTAAAGCTTTCTCTTCTCTCTCATTTGTTGCCCTTTAGGGAGCTTGATAGGGGCGTGGTTGAGATCTAGATGTAGAATATTCCTCTGGGTCCCTCATTATGTTCCAGCCAGTTCTCCAGTCTTCCTTCTCTACTTCTTTCAATGGAACCCCTGTGGAGACCACAGGGGACCGTGCATAATGGGAGGGCTTTAGAACATCATGGAGAGGTAAGCACAATGCTTGGGGGTGTGGTGATGGAAGTGCAGCACAGGGGAAAAGAGGAGGTCATCACACTTTGATACACAGTGCCCCACTTCTGTCTTTCCTTGTTTAGACCTCAGGAGTGTGGGTGTTGCTGCTGTGGCAACACTCAATAGAGTAAGGGCATTGGCAGTGGGGTCTATGTATATGATAACTAACCTATGATTTATTTATTTATTGTGCTTGGTGTTGTCAGGTGACCCCTCAAAGGGTAAAAGAAAAGAAAGTTTATCTGTTTTTAACTGTCTTAATAAAAATGTGTTTTCATCATAGTTTGTGCCTTTTCTGTTCTGGAGGTTGGGGTGTCAAAGGACATGGTCCTAGGGAATGAAGACCCATAGAGCCAGATACTAAGATGACTGTTCTGAAGGTAGCAGGAGGGTAGATTAGGGTGCTGGGCAGAGCCAAGATCAGTTAAATACTATCTCCTGTACTCTCAGGCCTGTGTGAAACTGATAGGTAAATGGCTTTACAGATGACACATGGGTTTCCCCCACCAATGAAATGTGAGCTGGAATATCGTGGAATTGCACTGGGAAAACTAACGGCAGCATTACCACTGCTACACCAGGGCTTGTGGTCTATAGTGACAAGATCGTGGCTGACTCAGGACTTAGCCTTATTCAGAACAAGTTCATTCTCAATGATTGTGTACAGACAGCGCAAGCACTTTTTTGTGTGGACCCATGCTGTGTATAGGCCTGATAGGGGCTTGCAATGCCAAAATGCTCTAATGTAGACAAGACTTTGGGTAATTCATGACACCTGGTCCATTTAGGTGTAGTCTACATCAATCCGCTTCCATTCCTGAAACAAATCCACACAAGGTGTCATCTTCACCAGTAACTTATTTAATATCAATAAGCACATTGCCATTGGCATAAAATTATTCTCATTTGTTTTTTTTAATTGCATGCAGAAGTTTCAAACAAGTTGGAGGCCCTAATGTGGTGGATCTTGTACAAAGATACTGTAAAAGATAGGTATGGTGCAATCTAGTTAAAGATAAGGTGTAAGAAGTGGGAATAACACACAGTGGGGTTAGGGTAAGGCGAGGAAAGATGAAGATAACAGTAAGATGAACACATTTTAATATGGATTATTTACCTGCATAATTTGCAGGTGTGCAAGGGTAGGTATGTTTTCTAAATGAATCTTCCTCAATGTGCTTAAATTTCCTACTTCCTCTTATTTCCTAATAGTAATTCCAAAATCATTCATTGGGGATTGCTCCTCCCCTCCATTTCATTATTTTAAAATCTTGTGCTAGGTCACCTCAGAGTTTCCTCTTACACTACGTTCTTGTCTGGAGAAATTGTGAAAACAACATGTGGATGATGTTAAAACAAGAACAATAATCACTGTTATTCCTGGAGCACCAAGAATAACAGTGATTATTGTCCTTGTCTTGACATTGTTTCCCTGTTACTGTTCTGACTTAATGCTTTGTGCTTTTGTGGCTCCAACCTCAGTGAGCTCTGAATGCACATCCAGTTACTAACCCTTTAAGGACCAGCAGTCATGATTTGCTGCTGCAAAAGCCAGTGTGATGTAAAATAAGCTAAAAATGTAAATATTTTTTTTTCAAATTCACATGAAGAGCAGGACTTCAAGAGGTCCTCACACTGTGCAAACTATAGCCAGATGAAAACTGGCTATAGTGAGAGGTACTTCAGAGAAGACTCTATTAAGAATGGGAAAACCATTTAAGGGAGGGAGGTCTGGATTGCACCTGGTACTCCGTTTTGTGAAAAAACTGGAAGTAAGATGCTCCTAGTGGAGAGCCCTTATGTAGCAGAAGTCAAAGAACCATCCACCCTCAGCAATGAAACAAAGGAAAGGTGCTCTATAGAATACCGCAATTAGAACAAAGCAACAGCTCCATGCTGGAGCTGAACAGATTTCTTTACACCAAAAACCTGTAATCAGCAGAGAATTGCAATCCAAACAATCATTTTAATATATGAACGTTCTAGTGCCATTCCAAAGAAACTCATTGACATAAAAGGGAACCCTTCCATTTTATGGGATGGGAACTTTCAAAGAAGGGACACAAAGAGCTAAGAAAGCTTTGGAGGGAGAAGCCTACTTATGGGTCCAAAGGGATGACATCTCTGAAGTGTAGAGAGGCAATGTGGTGTAGCAAATGGGGTGCTGGAATGAGAATGAAGGAACAGGGCCCCAATTCTCTGACCTGCTGTGTGACATTAGGCAAGTCACTTCAACTCTCTGTGTCCCCAGTTCACCTCTCACTCTTCTTTGTCTAGACTATAAACCATTTAGAGAAGGGCTGTCTGACTATGTGTTTGCATTGTGTCTAGCACAATGAGACCTCAGGACTCAGTGAGGCGCTCCTATAATAATCATAATGGTTCCAGAAACTAGTTGCCATATGTGTATGGATAATTTTAAAAGACTCTGATTAAATTAGATAGCTCCAAAAACCTCTGCCTAGAGTCAAGTCCTCATAAAAAGGTCTATATCCTTTCATTTAGTTTATATCTGGAGTAATATCAACTGACCACACAGGCTGTTCCAATCTGTTTATTTTTCACTCTGCACAAGGCCTGGGCAAAACCTCCCACTTTTTGTTCATGTAGTTTTGGGGATGAAATCCTGTGGGTCAGGATCATAAGAGTTCCTTGAACTTTGAGTGGGTACGATATTTGATGCCTCTATTCTAAACAGGTTTCAATGGTAGCTGTGGTAGCTTGTATCAGCACAAAAAATGGGGAGTCCTTGTGGCACCTTAGAGACTAACAAATTTATTTGGGCATAAGCTTTTGTGGGCTAGAACCCACTTCATCAGATGTACGAAGTAAAAGATACAGGAGCAGGTATCTTTTACTTCATATATCTGATGAAGTGGTTTCTAGCCCAAGAAAGCTTATGCCCAAATAAATTTTGTTAGTCTCCAAGGTTCCACAAGGACTCCTCATTTTTTTTTCTATTCTAACCAATGTATTTGAAAGCCTCTAAATAGCAGCAGCTCACTGGGGCATCTGTAAAGTAGTGGCTATTGTGGGTACATATCACTGTCGTAAACAGGACAGAATGTCCGGCATGCTTACATATGTATAATAATGTTGTCCTCTAGTGGCAGTCCAAGAGAAGATAACCCCAAACAGTTTAAACTCTACAGCAGCTTCTATTAACACAAGTGATGGAGACTTGTGCTTTTGCACAGCAGGACTTGATTTATAGTGTTACAACCCTGGCGGTCCCCATTCCAATAACTGACCCTCATATCCTTTCTCTTCTCACATAGCTCCCTAAACAAAAGGACTTTAAGTCACCTAGAGGCTTCTAGAGAGCTAGGGTAGGGACAGAAAAGGGTGGCTGACTGATTGGTAGCCTATATGCCCTTCCTCACTTGAAGGTTTTTGGTGGTGACTGGGTAGCCCACTCTCTGCATGCTGCGATCTTTCATCCGATTTTTTTTCCAGGCACTCTATCAATTACCCTTCTGGCCCCAAACAAAGTGTCTTTTCTTGGGGAAGGGGAAAACAGGGGGTGCCGGTAGGCAGGCCAGTTACCTGCCTCCTGGATTCCACCATTCTGAAGCAGTAGGACAAGAAACATTCTGTTGTCTCACTGCTACTGATGCTGCTGTCACTGCCACTGGGCATGGAGCCAAAGATGACTTCTCTTTCCTCTAGGGCATCCCACTATGCTCTGAAGGGCTATCTAGTGTGGTTCCCCACTCTTCCAGAGACATGAGAGATTGAATTGACTTAGATTTATTGAGAATAATCAGTTTGCAGAGCACATCTGCAATAAGATTAAGCCCTAAATTATAAAATAATGGTTTTGCTTAGAACAAAGAAGCTCCTTAAGTCTTCCACTTGCAAATGGCAGAATCGTATATGAATCTGTCAGCACAGCATTGAAGCATAGAAAAGCATAATTTACCAGTTTGCTAAATTTTTAAACAAATCCTCAGACTTCTAAATAAAATCATTATTTCTAGGACTCCATGGAATACTGAGGTAATTGTATGCAAAAGACAAGGGCAAAATCCACTTGTTCTTGATCATTTTTTCACTACAAAACTTGGAGATGTTTCTGAAGTTTTAGTTTTGGGATATATTAGATATATTCCTTCAAGCTCCAAAATTTTTGGAGTTCCGCTCATTGAAACTGTGCTGAAATTTCCACAAAGCAAACTGGGTTGTATATGCTGCAGAAGCTTAAGACTGGATACATTGTATCCAGCCCATGCCAGAGAACTATGACCGCCTTGTTCACCTTCTTATCAAAGCTGCAGCAAAGCATATTTCCCGCAGCTGTTGCTGGCAGCCAGAGGCAGAAGCTCTCCTAAACGTATATAAGAAGAGCAGTGATCCAAACACAGCAAAAGCACTATTCGGCCTCATCTATATTATAAGCTAGGGGAGTACAAATACATGTGCTATCTCTCAACAAGCTCGTATGAGTATAGATACCAGTGTAGCCATGGTAACGTGGGCAGTGGCAGCATGGCTTAGCCAAACTGAGTACATACCGACTGGTTTCACATGGATTTGTATTTGGTCTGGCTAAGCTGCGTCTCCACTGCCACTGCCTATGCTACCATGGCTATTCTAATATTTATACTTGCACTAGCTCAATGAGAGCTTGTGTGAGTATGTGTACGTGAGCTGGGAATCACACCCCAGGCTTGCAGTGTAGCCATAGCAGCTGAGGGAAGAGATGGAACCAGAGAGGGTCTTGACTTCATTCACTCCAGTTTCAAAACCCTGGGCACTCCTCGGTAAGCTTTCCACTGTTCCAGTAAAACATCTCCAATCAGCTAATGCTGTAGCCTCACACCTTCTCCGTAATTCAAAGACCAAAACTGACAAGCTGAGAAGACAGAAGGTTCAGAAAGAGTTCCTTCTAAGCATCCAACAAAGCCTTGCCACAACAGTGCTGTCATCCCAATACGCTGTCAAAGAAATAACAAGGTCCTGATGGCCAATCAAAACAGAAAAGTTGCTGGTAAGGATGGAACTTTGCCCCAAATTCTTGAGGACTTTATTAAAATCTATGATAAAGGGACGAGCATGGTTGGTCGGCCTATTCACTGCCATATAGTTGATGGGGATATTCCCAAATGCTGGCATGAGGTGATAGTTAATACTTTTTGGAAAAATGGAAAACAACCAAATGATGCCATCAGCTACTGCTCAAAATCACTCCTCCCCATAACTTGCAGGTTAACAGAAAAGGCTCTACCAGCTTGTCTCACCCTATCTTTGAGGCCATTCTGCTAAAGGAACAGGCTGATTTCAGGCAGTGATAAAGTTGTTGCAACCAGGTTCTCACCATTAGTAATCACACTGAGGCTGGGTTTTAGCAGAATCCAAACCACCGCATAAGAATCCACAGCACTTGACTTCAGCAAAGCTTTCGATACCGTTTCCCACAGCATTCTTGCCAGCAAGTTAAAGATGGATGAATGGACTGTAAAGTGGATAGAAAGCTGGCTAGATTGTCAGGGTCAATGGGTAGTGATCAACGGCTCGATGTCTAGCTGGCAGCTGGTATCAAGCGGAGTGCCCCAGGGTTTGGTCCTGGGGCCGTTTTTGTTCAACACCTTTATTAATGATCTGGATGATGGGATGGATTGCACCCTCATCAAGTTCGCGGATGACACTAAGCTGTTGGGGGAGGTAGATATGCTGCAGGGTAGGGATAGAGTCCAGAGTGACCTAGAAAAATTGGAGGATTGGGCCAAAAAGAAATCTGATGAGGTTCAACAAGGACAAGTGTAGAGTCCTGCACTTAGGACGGAAGAATCCCATGCACTGCTACAGGTTGGGGATCGACTGCTTAAGCAGCAGTTCTGCAGAAAAGGACCTGGGAATTACAGAGGATGAGAAGCTGGATATGAGTCAACAGCGTGTCCTTGTTGCCAAGAAGGCTAACAGTATATTGGGCTGGATTAGTAGGAGCATTGCCAGCAGATCGAGGGAAATGATTATTCCCCTCTATTCGGCACTGCTGAGGCCACATCTGGAATATTGCGTCCAATTTTGGGCCCCCACTATAGAAAGGATGTGGAAAAATTGGAGAGAGTCCAGAGGATGGCAATGAAAATGATCAGGAGGCTGGGGCACATGAGTTATGAGGAGAGTCTGAGGGAACTGGGCTCGTTTAGTCTGCAGCATAGAAGAATGAGGGGGGATTTGATAGCAGTCTTCAACTACCTGAAGGGGGGTTCCAAAGAGGGTGGAGCTTGGCTGTTCTCAGTGGTGGTAGATGACAGAACAAGGAGTAATGGTCTCAAGTTGCAGTGGGGGATATCTAGGTTGGATATTAGGAAACACTATTTCACTAGGAGGGTGGTGAAGCGCTGGAAAGGGTTACCTAAGGAGGTGGTGGATACTCCATCCTTAGAGGTTTCTAAGGTCCGACTTGACAAAGCCCTAGCTGGGATGATTTAGTTGGTATCGGTCCTTCTTTGAGCAGGGGGTTGGACTAGATGACTCCTGAGGTCTCTTCCAACCCTAATATTCTATGATTCTATGATAGATGTTTCCACCACTTACAACATGTTATGGAGATATGGGCTATTGTTCAAGTAATCAAATGCCATACTACTAGGTGATTCCTGGCCACAATGATGAGCAATTGTAGATACTATGTTCTTTCAAATGAGCAGATCAGCTCCCTCATGAAGGTCTGCCTGAAGGAAATGTGTTAGCTCCTTCACTATTCAACATCTACATTGGTGACTTACCTGTCACAACTTGGCATACGTATATTAATGCTGATGACATCGCTCTTCTGGTACAAGGCAAAGATCTTATCACCAATGGCAATATTCTCTTTACCAACCTCAAGATAATGCGGGAAATACTTTCAGTACTAGAAGCTCCACCTCTAAAACCTTAGTAATAGCTTTTCATCGAAACAAGAAAGCTAACAAGGAACCCCTTAATGTCACCTTCTGCCATAAATGAATCCAAAACGAGCTCTATTCAAAGTACTTGGGTGTAACCTTGGGTAGAAGCCTGAGTTCTAAACCTCATCTGGAAAAGACATGAAAAAATAAAAATAAGGACAAGCCTCATCTGAAAATTCGTGGGCAAAATACTCAACAGCTGAATATTTCACACAGGTCTGGGCAGGCAGTTCATATACCACATCTCTGGATGCACAGTTCAAAGCTGCAAAGAGAATTATATCTGGAATACAAAACGAAACTCCTGTCCAATGGTTGCCCACTCTGGCACATATTCCTGCCATATCCTAAAATCTGGAGAGAGAGACACACACAGCTAGTGAGTACAATCAAACCATGGCCAAGCTGAATTTACCAATTCACGAGAACCTCCAGAATCTTCTGAAGACTTGTTTGAAATCCCACAATCCTTTTTGGGATGGACTAAACCTCTTATAGCATCCTTTTTCAATCTTGAGGCATGCTGGGAAGAATTCTGGGATAATCCTAATATTCCCAACAAACCTCTGACTGATGACCCCACAAAAGAACTTCCAGTCTTCAACCTACTTCAGAAATAATGGTTTACATTATACTGATTTAGAACATTGCACAGCAGATGCTGTCATCTCTTACACCTCTGAAAGATGAGAGACAATACACAGTGTGACTGTGGACACCAGCTGCAAGCTATGGACTACACTGTAAATCAGTGCCCACTTCAATCGTTTGCTGATGGCACCTCGGATTTACACTAAGCCAGTTTTGAAGTTACCCACTGGCTCATTAGTCTGAATTTGGTTATTTGAACATTGCTGATCACTTCTCTTGCCATATGAAAGAAGAAGAATATTATTCAGACTTCACTGTGACTCCTCACATCAGAGCCAGGAATAGAGATAATGCCTCCTGACTCACAGCCTGGTGTGCTCTGTCCAGTGAACCCTGCTGCCACCTAGAACATGGGACAGGTGCTTCTTAGTGTTATTTTATAAATCAAATACAACAAATAAAAATCCATCAATCAATGGTTACTGTACAAAGGTGCTCTGTAAACCAATACAAAAATAATGTTTGGATTTAGTGGCGCCTGAAGTGAGAATAACATATTCCCAAATGGTAGTCCCCTGCCTCTTGTTCTCCATCCCCAGGCATTGTAATGCAAAGAAAAATATATCAGGTGCAAAAGAAAAAAGAATTGGAAGATTCTTTTAGGGTAAACTGAATAAGTGAGAGAGCACTTCACCCCAAATGTTTTATTAATGCATTTAAATTGGTCTAGACCCACAAAAGCCATGGTATTCAGCTAGAAGTAGAAAGGCAGAGCATTCCTAGAAAGAAAAATGCCCTATTGCTAAAGAACAGAAGTTCTTGAGCCATGAGTTATAGGATATTTATTCCTCTCTGCTAAGTGAACACATGCACACACAACCATATGCACAATAACAAGATACTGTACGTTTTCGTCATTTCTATTGGTGGTGAGGAATTTTTTTCCACACCCTCCCCCCATAGGATTCAGTTTTCCACCCACAATAATCTCAAGTCCCAAAACTGTCATTGGATAGATATCTAGTTATAAGGTGCTTTCCAAGGCAGATTGATCCACCTCACACTGTCAGTGAGAAGCATATTTTAATCACCCTTCATCCTAACTGCTGCCTCCTGCCAGTTGCTTCCTTTGTTACACTTTGCTTTCTCCCAACTTCAGCAGCTGGGCCCATGCTAGAAAACAGGCTTAAAAGAGCAGCAATAAAGTTTGAATGTTTAGTAATTGTATTCTGTGAGAATTCCCAAAGATAAAAATCATCCACCTCCTTCAGCTCATAATTTGGGGCATTAGGTAGCTGCTTCAATCCTGCATATGACATTGCTTCCAGCTGGCAGTGTCAGAACATGATCATCATTCTCTTGAGAGTACAGGATCCGCAAGTTAACAAAGCTAGTAATGCATTTCAAGCCATTACACTCCTACTAAACAATTTAAAAACAGTTCTAGCAGAAGTTTTTTTCAAAAAAAGATGTATTGCAGCAATTGGGAGAAACAGTTTGTCTCCTTGAAAGCAGAGGACAAACAAGGATATAGGCAATTTTCTCTCCTCTTAACAGCTCACAGAATGATGGACAAAGAGGATTCAAAGATATAGAAAACCATCATCTAGCTCAATGCAACTATATATCAATGGAAAACAAAACCTAAGAAAATAAAACTTTTAAAAATCTAGGATAAAAGACTGTGACCTACTGTGAGATCTGTTCAATCTATGAGATTACTAACAGAATACAGGCAGCTACAATGTTTGCAGTGGCTCTACAATGCTTTAGTTGTGTAGGAGTGGGACTGCGGGGTTAACAGTGAGGAATGGTTGAAAAATTCCCATCAAAACATTTTTCAATGGAAAAATAGGTTTTCAAGAAAATGAAATATCTCTCGTAAAATATCTGCTTTCTGCAGAAAATTCCATTTTTTTCTTCAAAAACCCCAAACATCTGAGTACCAAAAAGTTGAGAGCCAAATCCCAAACATTTTAAATTTGGAAGTACCACCACACTGCCCATGTAATCTCCTATGGGCTGGGTTCTCCAGATGGACTACATCTACCATGATAAGCCATAGTAAGGGATAGTAGCAGCTCAGGGAGATGATGCATCATGGGTGATGCAACTGTGATGCATCATGGGTGATATAGTCTGCCTAGGGAGCCCATCCCAGAGAGAATGGGAGCATGAAGCAGCTGAACTGCAACTCCATGAAACACTCCCATGACATTTGTGAATTGAAAATACTGGTTTGCAGGCAAATGTTTTTTCCAAAAAAGTTTTGGTTTCTGATTTTTTGCAGAAAATTTAATATTTCCCTGGGGGGAAAAATACAGTCAGTGCTATTGATGTATTTTCAGACTATGTAGTTCATTATGAAATATGGGCCTGATCCATTGTTTATTTTAGTCAATGGAAAGATCAGATTTTAGCAGGTGCCACTGGAAACTAGGTTCCATGTTCCATGTTACAACTAGAGATTTAGCACACTAACAATCACAATCCATATTTACTCTCTAGAAATAGACCATATTCATAGTTGTTGGTGCTTTCAAATATGGGAGTGTTTGGAAAGTAGGTGATCAACCAAGTGTTCTGAACTTCTGGTTTAAATAAAATTAGTAGAGGCTAGCACCTTGAGACAAAAATCCTACAAATATTACCTCAAAATATGGGTCACTAATATCACAAGGTAAATCAGCTGTGACCAGCTGAGGCTCTGATGTTGCAAGCACAAATAATACCTTTTAGACGAGTGGTGCCCAACCTGTTCCTGTCACGCTCCCCGTTACCAGTAATGGGATTTCCCCAACATTACTGCACAGTTGGCTCAGCGGAGGAGCTTGGGCTGAAGGAGGAGTTGGGGGTGGGACTGGGGACTGGGGAACAGCTTGAGCTAGAGGCAGAGCTGGCCAGGGGCGGGAGAGGGAGCGAGGGCAGAGCTGGAGAGCGGAGCAGGGGTTGGAACGGAGCGGTGGCTAGGGTCGGAGCTGGGCTGTGGGCAGAACAGGGGGCGGAGTCGAGCTGAGGCTGAGGCTGGCGCTGTGCTGGAGGCGGAGTGGAGCTGCGGCTGGGGTCAGAGCTGGTCTGGGGGCAGAGCAGAGCTGGACTGTGCTCCCTCTCCACTCCTATGGGGCTGGCATGGGCCCCACCATGCACCCCCACGAACATTCCTTCCCGTCACCCTAAGGGGGCATGCCCCACAGTTTGGGGACCATTGTTTAATATTACATTGATCAAAATGATGGCTCCCCATTGCCTGAGAGCAGGGGGTGTTTGTTTGTATAGCAGAGTTTGAACATGGTCACTGTAACAACCCCGTGTGGCCAAGGTGTGTCTGCCTCAGCCCTGCCTCAGCTTCCCTCTGAGGTTTCTGGAAATAATCCACAAAAACTTCTCATAGCTAATAATGCCCCTGTGTGGGGCTGGTTTAATAACATACACAGTTCAAATATTCCTCAAAGTCCCCAAGTAAAGTCAATAACACAACACAAACGTTCATACTCAACTCTAGTGTCTTCTGCCAGTTCTGGGGGTCTTATTCCATCCCAGTCTGCTCTTCATCATGCAGCCACCCCTCGGCCTTCCTAACTGAAGGCCCTCCCTGCTTTTCAAGCAGCCACTCCCAGGCCTACCTGCAGTCCTTCCTTCCTCCAAAGAGACGTAACTGTCCCCAGGTTGTCTTCTCTCTGATTCAGAGGTGAGTCAGACAAACCCTTTCTGCTGCTCTGTTAGCCCTCATCCTTCTCCAGCTCTCTCTGGTTCAGAAAGCCTCAGCAGGCAAAACTTCTCTGCTCCTCTCCTGGCGTATCAGGGCCTCACAAAGGAACGTGGATGCTCTCTACAGACTTCTCCAGACTTTTCCTGAAGTTTTTCTTTCTCCTTCTACCCTGGCCTCTCCCTTATTTATCCTAGAGGCCTGACTGAATCACAGAACTCTTCTTCATTCTCCCACCTAAGGAGGTGAGTTAACAATGTCAAAGGTGGGGCTGAGACTCATTTCCGGTTAAAGGGTCAGCCACCCTGTCACCTAATATTTTCTTGCAGATCCACCTGGAAAAGACAAAGAAGAAACCTCTTTTAGGCCTATAAAAGAAATCAAACTTGCTTAATAACCTGGTGTACCCAATTAGTCAATTGTTTAGTAAAACCCTTTGGAATAAGAGAGAATGAAAACAGTTTATTTATACCAGTGGGGCACTGAAAAAATCATAAATATTTTTGCTGGATTCCTAAAAGCATCCATGTGTTTCATGGTTCAGGTGATTTTTTTCAACAAGTTGTTCTGTTGGTAGATGTGGAGGAGGCAGAGTAGAAGAGACTTGTAGCTGAAGCTACAAACTACCATCTAGTGATGATTCCTACAGATAGACAAATAGATTCTCTGTTGTTCACACTCACGATATACATCACAAATGTCTCTGATACCCAGACATGTTCTGGAATAACTATCTTCTGAAGTCTGAAATCAGAACTTTTTACGGAGTAGACTTTTTTTGGTTTCATAAAATGCCTTTTATCTTATATATATATATATATATATAAAATCTCCAAGTATTTTACAATGAATTTAAAACTGGTAGACAAATGGAGCAGTCCTTATGCATTCAGCAGTAGCATCAGAATCTCTTTTGATGACAGACAATACATTGTTCAATACACGGATTATCCATTATCCCCAGAAAGTTCCATTCTACAGTGGCAGGAAATGGGGAAAAGGAAATTCAGTTTAATAAATCTTCCACAAGACAGTGTCTGTAATAGAGCAGCAGCCTCCTGCAATATTGACATTGGGAACATGCCCAAGTCCTGTTTTGGGATTTGAACCTACAACATTCTCACTCACATGCTACTGAGTCACACTGACACATACACTGTTAAAAAGTGCTGGGAATTACTATAATGAAGTGATGTATTACAGTTAGTAATAATTTATTAAGTAATATTATTGTTAAGGGATTTTAAAGTAATATCCTGAATAAGTCCATTGCAATTTGACCCCAAAATTAACTTGAAGAAGCTATAATGCTATTTTATGACAGGAAGCTGCTGTGCTTTATAAATCATCCCAAGACCGCCAAAGAATTGGTGTTATCAAAGATTACTATTCCATTTTTTTCCTCTCATATTCTGGGACCAAGAGGGCTATAACAACACTGCAAATATAATCCCTTTTTTTAACAGATAAGAATTAATTTGTGTTTGCAATGACATTCTTAAAGGTGTACCTTTTTTAAAACACATTTATTTGAAGTACAATAATTCAACATTATAAAGTGTCAGTAATATTAAAAGAGACTGATTTAAATGCACAAATAACAGGAAATTCCACATTATGGCTGAAATTTCTCCCAAGCTGTTGCAATCTGGTGGACTGAGGCCTACTTGGAGCCCTTATAGCTAGTTGATCATTGACCAGATGGAAAATGATGATTGCTTCAGACTCATCACGGTTTACATATTCAATCCAGGTATCACTGACACAATAGTTTGCAAAGTTTTGTCCATAGTAATTTGATTTTATCATGGTAGTCTAGGGAATAGCAACCCAGCTTGATAAAGAACTG
Source organism: Lepidochelys olivacea (assembly GCF_965140295.1). Lineage (NCBI taxonomy): Eukaryota > Metazoa > Chordata > Testudines > Cheloniidae > Lepidochelys > Lepidochelys olivacea. The sequence goes on from NC_140416.1 coordinate 77,023,008, forward strand.
ATCCTGTATTTTGTGTGCAGAGCAATATATTGAGGGACTGTTTTTCTTCTTTTCAAAATTTAGGCTTGAGATTGAAATTGGATATATTAATAAGCCACAAAAAAGTAGTTCTTGGTATTACTAATCTGTCTAGAATCAGGAAGTATTTTGCTGGAAATCTCAAAGGAGTATGTGTTTTCATGCGATTTGCATCTCAAAGAGATTAGGCTAAGCAGCCATAATTTTGTATGTTTAGCAAAACCTTCAAATTATAGGTGAAATCATGCCCTTATTCGTGGAAGCTGTACTGAGAGGAATGGAGGAAAGAGAGCAGGTCAGCATTAGTTGTCCATATATTTTAAGTAGCTCTGGGCAAATTTTTTTGGATAAAACATTTTTGCCAAAAAATGGACATTTGGTTTGACCAGCACATTTGTGAATCTGTATCAAATTTGTCGAATTGTTTCAGTCAAAGGAAAAAAATCCAAAATACAAAACATTTTGCTTCATCATTTTCAAAATGAAATATTTAGGGTTTTTTTTTTATTTGACACAACTTTTTGTTTTGAATTTTGCTTCAATTTTATTTTTAAAAAGGTAAAGCAGCACCCAAAACTAAACAAAATATTTTATTTCGGGTTGCATTAAATTTTTCATTTGACATGAAACAAAACATTTTCAACTTTTTTATTTTGCTGAAAAAATAAGAAAAAAAGTTCAGATTAAACAAAAAATTTTCCTCCCAATTTTTTGGTATAGCCAGTGGATTCAAAAATCAATTATTCACACAGCTCTGGTTCCAAGAGCTACCTGTTGAGACAGGACAAAATGTCTCAGCCTTATCAAGGGGGATGCATGGTGGGGTGTATTTGGCTGCTGTTTTTAAAAATGGTAGTGTGTGTCCCTAGTGGGGGCGCACTTTAGAGGTACTGACCATGACTCCCAGCACAGCGCTCTTGGCTTCGTGTGGTGTTGGCAGACACAAGTAACAAGGCCACAGGTCAGGGAATTCCTCATAAACTAGGTATGACTTGTACCCTTCTGTTATGTGGGTACATTACGAAAATGGAGACAAGCAGCTTCTTAAAACCTGTTCACACTGACATATTCATACAGCATAACCAGGATTTGCGCCCTTGTGAGGTTCACCAAACGCTGTTGCACTCAGCTTGGGAACTGACTTCCCTTATTGGTCTGAAATAGATGTCATTTATTGGACATGCTGCTACACTCATGTTTTTACTTGGAGATTTGGGAAGGGAAGGACTTAGAACAAGGACTGAAATTATTAGTCTGAGAGAAGAGAGCTGGATTTGTATAGCTAAAGCAGGGAGTTGCTGTGGGCTGTGTGTTATACTTGGGGGTTATGGGGGCGGGGTGCTAGATCTCAATGTTTATTTGTTTTGAGAAATATGTCTTGATAGTTTTTCGTAGTATTGGAAAGTTTTGTACCAAATCAAAATAAATAAGGTGTTGATTGAAGAAAACATCTCTATTCAAGACAGCATTTAAGCACAAACATAAATTTAAGAATGTGCTTAAATGCTGTCTTGAACAGAAATGAACTTAAGTACGTGCTTAAGTGCTTTCCTAAATTGGGACCTAAATAAATATGTCAACATTCTAATTAGAGAACAATTGGTTCGTGTGTCAGTGCAATGGCTCTATTTGGCACAATTATTGCCTATTACTCAAATACCTGCTGATAGAATTTGAAAAGAAAATATTCTGCCCAGGGAATGTAAAGAATCATTTACTGACAGACCGTAACGGCTGCTGTAGGGCAACCAGGTCTCTTGGGGCAATATAGTGCAAAAAGTTCATAAGCTAATGATCCTCATGTTATTTTATACCGATAAAAAAGCCACAAATATGTCGAATATTCAAGGTGATTAATTTTCAGAAAAGGATAAAACCCTTTGGCACATATTTTGGAAATACATAATACCTGGTGCAATCTGGTGCACAGCAAAAGCTAAAACTTGCTCTTCAGAAGTAGCTTTATCAGACAGTGATAAGTCATCCCTGGCACAGAATGTTTGAGTCATATCCAGAGAAGAGAAACAGCCCCACTGCTTAAACACGCTCCCTATAACTCATTTATTTTCTGGTTTTTTACAATTTATTTTTTTAAAAGAAACCAAAAGAACAAAAGTGATTTATTCCACATTATGAACTAATTGCCTGTGAAATTTCACTTTAATTAAAAATATTTTAATTATATGTGCAGCAGTACAATAAAGCACCTTAAACAATTATACTGTTATTAATTTGTTTTACTTTTACAACTCAAAAACCCCAGTTTTTATCCTTCTCTCAAATATAGTCAAACTAGTGCTCTCAGGGGGCTAAGACTTAATATGCTCAGCTTTCTCCAGGAGCATAGTGTTGCAATCAAAAAAAATTAGGAGTTTATAACGGATATGCCACAAGACCTTTATCTACACAGTTATAATAAAGGGTCATATCAAGCAGAGAGAGATCATGATCTCTGAAAAAAAACTCTACAGAAATATCTCTGAGCTAAAGAGGAACAAGAGCCACTGATTGGCACTTTGTTACTTGAATGGTGCCCCACTGATGAAGCAGAAAGGCCATTAAGGATGATTTTAGCACAATCTAAAATCTAGCTGATGTCAAACTTACAACTCTGAAAGTCATAATGCATTTCTAAAGAATGTGCTGATTCAAGAAAGCATTGCCTTTCCAAGGCACCCAAGACCTATTCTTCTTCCTCTGTATTACTTGGAAAAGGCACTCTTCATCATTATGTCTCCCTTCATCTGCTGTGCGAGACAAACCAGAGGGCCATCTTCATTTATATGCTGCACTCTCCTGCTGCTACTGCCACAATATAAATGTGTTTTATTAAAAATTTAAAATATTGGTTTTTACTTTCTATCCAGATGAAAAGTGAACTTTCATTCTCATTCGCAGCCCCATTTTTGCACCGCTATTCTTCTTGTATTGTACTGTGGGACAGAGCCATTAGCAGATAGGCCAAATTCCCACAGACTTTAAATTATCCCAGCTGTACTCTGAACTTGTACTCACCTGACATCAGATACTGAGGAAAGCAAAAGACTTTTCAAAGGGGAAGAAAGAAGTTCCTGCGCTTCACTGGGAATTAACATTTTTCTTGATCTAATGTCAGAATGATGGTGAAAAGAAGTGTATGGGATGGTTTATCTTTTTAGCACATGGTTCTTAAAAGCTGAAAAGACTATTGTGTGTTTTCAAAGATGAAAGACCCAGGCAGTGACTCTTTCTGTGCCACCAACCAACCTTTTAAAAATTAAATAAAACGCCTACTAGATGGATACCTTAGATACTTTGTCCACTTAGATGTTTGATTATTTTCTTTGGCTGTGGCAATGTTCAGGTCCCCATTTATGTTTTCAGCTAAATGGGGTTAACTTTTGAGCTGACTGCAACACTGGCTCTGCAGAGTAACATGTTTTATAATTTGAAGGTTAAATTCTTTTCAGAGAGACTTGCTGGAGTTCGTGTGCTCACTCCCAGTAACTGTTGGAGTTGCCTGACCTTTATAAGTGCAAGTCAATATTCGCACTGTCAGAAAGAGCATTGGTGGGAGTAATCTTCACAATCACAAGGAGAAACGGTTTGCCACAGGCGGATCATGACCAGTGAAGGGGAATCAGTGAACAGTCAGATAAAACTGTTTTAACTGGATTCAAAGAGTGTCTTTATACAGCTTCAGGTTCTATTCAGAAATCTGCAGATTGCAGTAACCACATCTCTCCTTCAAATTTCAATGAGATCTGCTGGGAATAAAGAAAAAAAATTGAATTAGGAATGAAGTGCTCTAAATGTTCTGATCTCTACACCATCTTGTATGCTATACTCTAATAAACCGCAGTGACCTCCCAGGAAAACATACAGACATGTAAGTGGAAAAGCCAGCTGTAAAAAAAAATCCCTAAACATTTCTGACCATAGTTCAATGTAATTACAAAAATTGATGTCCAAATTAACATGAAGACCTTCATGGCTTCAACCTGGCCTCAAAGTTTCTCAAGGTGATCAATTGTGTATGCAAAAATCCAAATTTGGACAAACAAATAAAACTCGTAAATGCCAACCAAAACTGGCAAATGTCTACCTAAATTGCATGTACAAGCCAGATCTTCAGTTAAGGAGAACACGCAAAGAGTTGGATGATGAAGAAGCTGGTACACCCACATTACTCCAAAGGAATAACCCCTATGCTGAGTTGCTCATCCTACGACTAGCTACACAAGCCTTTGTGCTGTTTTTTTACCATACACCCAGCACAGAATGAGGACCAAGATGTTTTTGTCTATTGTTTTTTATACACAGATGATTGTGCCTGAAAAATTGTGGGCATAAATGTAACGGCCAATTTGTTAACATGTGCTGCAAAGGTGGGTTAAATCCAGACCACCAAAAAAAAAAAAAAAAAAAAAAGAGCTGAAATTACATGGAAGTTGTAGATTGTAAAAACATTTTAGGTCATTTTGCACATGCTTCAAATAAAAGCCCACTCCCTAAATCTTTAATTAGGGTTGTAGAGTAAATGGGACTACAAAAACATGCAAGTTGAGGTACGTTTTTGACTGGTTAACTTTTAAATAAAATATACAGCTATAGTACTGGTAATCTCCATACATAGCTGTAACAGTAAGATTACTTACCAAAATGTTGTAGAAGGAAGATTTATGCCTGGTTTCAAAAGAAAGTGAAGGAATAACGATATTAAGCGGGGAACCCAGGCCTGTGAGAAAATGTCCAATAATATTGGAAAGGATGTGTCAATGGTCAGAAAAAGAAATAATAGAACAAAAAAGGAAGCTGCAAAGTTAATGGGGTTAGGAGCCAGGTCTTCTGAGACCTAGTCCCAGATCTCTCACTTACTCAATACGCACCTTTGGGAAATTTTCACTTAACCTTTCTGTGCATCGGTTTCTCCATCTGTAAAATTATTTTACTATACGTTATCTACCTCACAGGTATATTTTGTTGGATAACTCATGTGAGACCTCACTACTGTTAAATATATCTTTAAAACTTGTCTCTTCCAGAAATCCTTCCCATCTTCTCATCACCAGTGAGTCCTACGCATTCCTCTTACACAAACAGTTTTCTCATATCTTGTCCACCTGCTCCTACTTCCACTGCAGTAAACTTCCTATTGAATTGAAAGGAAATAGGGTTTGGGCATTAGATTGTCAATTCTTTGGGACAAGGATTAACTTATTATATGTCTTCAAATCACTGGGTAGATTTACGGTGCTATGCAAATGATCATTATTTTTGTAGTAACCAATTAATAGTTGTAAAATTCTTTGAGATCTTTTGGTGAAAGGCACAATATTAGTACAAAGTAGTTTTAATGAATTTATTACATCCCTATACACATTATATATCCCTTAGGAATAATGGGAATTATGCATGCGTTATCAGGAACATAGTGTCACAGTACAGGTCAACTTCATTTGTATTCCTGCTCTGGGGTCCCTTGAGGACACCCACTCTAGACTCCAAGCCATCACCTGTCTGGGGCAGAGACCCATGCCCAGACTCCATCCAAAATGTTTTTTTTCTGAGTTGTACAGTCCCCTGCTTACACTGTGATATTCCCAGCAAGCCAGAATGCTTGAACAGCTTTCTCTTTGAAAGCTAGGAACAACATAGTTGCCAGCAGTTATGTTCCCACACAGCTCTCTCTAGGCCAACACATTTATTCTTAATATGAAAGCATGACAGAGAAAACATATTAAAAACAACAAAAGAACATACATGCATACTAAAAAGCTTACCAGATGTCACTCCAGCTCCAACCTTGAGCTCTGGTAGGTGTCAGTCCTTCCAACTCTTCTCTAAGGTTCTGGCTCCCCAACCCTCGCCCTTTGGACAGAAGTCTTGTCCATTTACTGAATCAGAAAGAGGGCTCTAACTCAATTTAAACTCAGGCTATTTATCCTAAAGTCCTTTCTTTGTCTGTTGGTCTCCGGAGAATCCAGTTTGCACCAGTACATGCGAACCGCTCCAGGTGGTAGTACCTCTCTGGAGGTGTTACAACCTGGATGAATTTGTGTATCCATTCCCTGCTGTTCTTAGTTTCTGGGAAAGCCATGGTCACTTTCTGCCATGGAATTACACACAAATGAGGCATAAACTTAATACAGTAAGATCTTCCAAAGATATTGCAGGCTATTGCGGTATCTGTCACAGATAATAAATGACCTTGTTTCTCAAACCATAAACCCAATTCAGGATACATGCACTGAATGCAGGAAAAGGGAGTGCAAAGCTGTGAAAAAATATTTTTTTCAGGGCTTGGGAGGGATTTGTCATTGAGGACTGGGTTTGTGTGAACAAATTGCTGATAGATGTATGTTAGCTAAAGAGAAAGAGATTGGTGGGAGTGGGGCAGCACCAGGTGCTATTTTATGCCAGAGCTTGCCCCGACACTGCTCCTGTCAGTGGCACAAGGTGTGACCTCGCATGTCTGGTGCGGAGGAAGCCATTTTAAACACTGACACCTCTTTTTTCCCCAAATTAAGCACTGGGCAGTATTAACCAACTATTACCAATAATGGAGTGATCAAGAGGAATATCACAAGGGTCAGAAATCAGCTTTACAAAAAGAAGTTTTGAGCAATTCAGGACAGAATACTTTTAGGAAAATTTCCTCTGTCAATCCCTTCCCCCAAGAAAGGTCTGAGATAATTAGAGATCTAATTTTTTAAGAGAACACCTTGTCCAGAATAAGAGGTTCTTGAGCCAATCCTTCCTCTCCTCTCTAGCTCCAGGAAATGAAATGTCACTGCTTACAATTTCATAACAGAGAATAATGGTGACATCTGCAAGTTGGCAGCACAATGTAAGTTTGAGCTTGTCTGACTCAAGCTGTATTTCTGACTCTTGCTTAAAAAATGAGACAAAGGAGAAAAAAAATGATTTCTTAGCTGTCATAGTAACCTTAGATATTGTTTCATGACGGGTTTTTTTATTTACTCAGTTCCAATGGCTCATGTTCTGGCTCATATTCTGATAAGGCTCTTTTAGAGTGCAACTCAGGACAACCAACAAATGCTGGAAGTGTCATAACAGCAAATGATCTTTGTGGGAAACACCCTAAAGTTCAAGAGGATTTTAGCCAGAAAAAGGTTAACATGAACAACAGTATTAGGCAGCAATCCTGAAGGTGCTTCCTTTCATGGCCTGTGAGGAGCCCCATTGTCTTAAATGGGACTATTCAATGCTTAACACTAATTGCATGCATAAGTCTTTGAAGGAGCAGGGCCATCTTTATGAGCAATTAGAGTTGGTCAAAAAGTTGGAATTTCCATCATGTGGGGTAATTCACATATTGATTTTTGGAAATCTGCAAATGGAATAAAAAGTTGAAATACTGAAATTTTTCATTCAACAAAAAGTTCCAAAAAAAGTTCCAGGGGGACTGGCCTATACAGGACAATGAGGGAAGAGAGAAATCAAATATAACTCATATGAGACACCATAGCAGCTCAGGCAAACACTGACTAATGATGAATTGATCTGAAATTACATATTTAATTTTTATTTTTCTGATGGAAAATTAAAAACAATCCAACAACATTTGATTTTGCAGAAACTGCATTGTCCGGTTTTATTTTGGGGAGGGACGAGAGGTCGGGTATTTTGAATAAAATGCTCAACCAGCTTTATTACCAGTTATTTTTTAGAGTGGTGGTGGTATTTAGTGATTATCTGTAGCTTATCCCTGTGTTGCTCACAGCTTTTTCCCCTCCTTTTTAACGTAGGTTTCAGTTTACTGATTGCCCAGGAATTCTTTATGATTTGAAGGAAAAATACTAAAAAAAAAAAAACCAGAAAGTTTCCTGGCAGTGATTTTGCTGTGTTTGTCTTGTTGCTTTTAGATGGTGCTATGCTTCTCCCACCCCTGCCTCGCTGCTTCGCCCCTCCCTCCTCCCCCCTGCATCTCTCTCTCTCTCTCCGGGAAAGATTTTTTTTTTTAATGTGAAATACACAGTGCTGCTATATATTTCATACAGTCAGTTGTAAAGTGATACAAAAGAGTCACCCAACTTTCTCCCACAATGGGTAACCTTTATTCTGGCATTTTCTAACTTTTGAGTGCTTGACTTTGCAATTGTAAGACTCATTTAAAGTAGTTCTTTGTCCGTAATATTTTCATATAGACTAAGAATCTTTTATTGTGCCTTTAACATCTATAGCAGGGTTTTGTGAACGCTTCCAAGTTTAATTAATTAGGGATTCCTGCATTTTTGGTACAACTAGTTGAAATCTGTTTGCAGGAGCTGAATCTTGAAAATATTATGTTTCAGATGTTTTCCCATTTTGAGTCTCATCATGAGCCTTTCGCTAAGGTTTAGGCTTGTACCCATTTACACAGATTCACTAGAAGTGGGACTTGGCACCTCCAGGATTCTGAACTCTGAAACAAATTCCTCCTTGCAAAACTGGGAGGCAATTATTATGGAAGCCAAAATACTTTAATCAAAAAGAAAATTCCCAATAAACAGGAGGAGTGGAAACTGAAGATTATAGAAGGCAGTGAGGTAACAGATTGTAGATCTGCTAGGCATATTTCAATCCCAATATCCAGGCTTTAGAGGAGGGTAGCAGTAGGCAAAAATAGGCTTTTCATATATGATGAGAGATTTCTTTATTCTGTTGCTTTGATTATATAGGTTGATTAGTATTATGGGATTGGCCTGATGGACTGAGCTGGCTTTCGATATCGATACTATTATAGATTGAGCTGGTGGAGCTGCTGACAGTTTAGGTTGCCTGACACTTACCATGCTGATTTTTTTGCTTTGCCCATGTTTTTTTTATTTAAAATTTGTAACTGTAGCATCTATATGCTTTAGAGCAGGGATTTCAAGTCTGGTAGGGGCTGGTTTGGTTCCATGGAAAAAAGCTGATACTATCCTATAAATTATATATAATAGCACTATAACTTTATCACACTATTAACAATCACTATATATTATAGGTGGGGCTGGTATCCCTGCCTATTAGGGTTGCTAGATACTTCCTATTATAAGACCCTGTCCTGTGGCATGCCTGCCCTGTAGCACACTCTGCTGGCCAAGTGCAGTGATGCAGGTGCTCCCTGCCTCAGTTTCCTCCTCCAAGCATTTTGTTTATCCCAGGGTTCATATGTCTCAACCCTTCAGTTTTGGTCACTGTTTGAGTTCAATCTCTTCTCAGGTAACACGATCAAACAAAAGTCCAAAGTAAACAAACAGATCTACTGGCCTTCAGTGCTTCTCCACAGCCTGGCCTCACGACCTTCTGGGTTACCTTTCAGTTTCCCTCTGTGGCTCTTGGATAGAGCCCTGACTCCTTTTCTGGAATCACCTCAAGATCTCCTGCAGACACTTGCTCAGAGCTTTCTGCCAACTAGCCTTAATTCTGGCATTGTCTAACTTTTCAGTGCTTGACTTTGCAATCTTAATATTCTTTTAATGTATTGTGATTATTAATTGATGTCAGGTGCTTTAAGTTAAAGTTAACTGGAACTTTCAACAAGCACAAGCTTAAGTTCTTTGCATCTGTTCAGTTAATGGAAAATCTCATTCATGTGCATATTTGACCTCCAAGGGGCTCCCTTATACTTTGGCCCCAATCCAGCAAACAACTAATGGAATTGGTACGAAGATAAATTTATTCTACGTTGATTTTATTTTCTTAATTTTCTGAGTGAGGCAGTCAGTGCCTTAGGTGTTTTCTGTTCCACCGCTTCCAGTGGAGTAGAGATCAACTAAAGTGAACACTCTGAGAAACAAAAGGAAAAAAATGGCTTCTGCTGAGCTGACTTGATTTTCTTATTGGTCGTGTTGTAGCTCTGTTGGTTCCAGGATATTAGAAAGACAAAGTGGGTGAGGTAATATCTTCTATTTGACCAACTTCTGTGAGTACAAAAGACAAGTTTTTGAGTTACAACAAGCTCTTCTTTAGGGTAAGTTCAGCTCAACATCAGTGACACAGGAAACACAATATGTGATTTTCTTTTTACGGTATCTCTCTCACTGAACCCAGCTCAAACTCCAAATGTAACCTCTACAACAGCTCAGGACCATCTCAGACATCCAGCTACAACAAAAAAAGAGTATGCAAAAGACTTCACTGGCCAGTTCGCAAATGAAAAGATTTGTAAGGAAACAAACCAGTAAGGGTTTGTGAATGCAGGTCAGATGTGAACCACACCTAATTTAAAGTACTTTGAGGTGTGAGTGGAATAATTTGCACAGCTCAGGTTTCTGCTCCTCCATTCTTAGCTACTGAACTCAGATTTTTTAAATAGAGGATTAGGGAGAGGACAAAATGCCTTAATGAAACAAATTATTTTAGAATCTCAAACCAGGATCCCAGATCAAAATGGGGCATTTCGTAAAAACAATCAGAGCACAGGGAGAGACAAAAAATGAAATTATTATCTGAACAGTTGAATACATTATATTTCCAAAGCTAAGAATTGAAATTGAAATGATTTTTGTTGTTAAAGGGACCCAAACAATGTTAACACTAGAGATGCTAATAAGACAGTGTTTCTAAAGTGCAAATTATGGTGGGTTTTTTTTTAACAGTTTTCATGTGTAGGAATTTATAATAAGGAAAACAGCTATTTACAAATAATGTGTTAGTTTATTGTCAGAGAAAATATGTGGTGTTAACTACTTTATTAAACCTGGTAATCTTGAACTGTTTATCAATGAAAAAAGGCAGATATGTCTGTACCCTTCATTTTCTGGGCCCTGTTCTACTCTGAGATATACATGTTCAGTTCCTATTGATTCAGAAACTATATGTCAAACTGGGAGCATAGGAAATACACTTTGGGCCACCTTAGAGACTAACAAATTTATTAGAGCATAAGCTTTCGTGAGCTAAAGCTCACTTCGTCGGATGCATACAGTGGAAAATATAGTGGGGAGATTTTATATACACAGAGAACATGAAACAATGGGTGTTGCCGTACAGACTGTAAGGAGATCTGAATTACTACAGAAAATTCTTTCCTGGGTATCTGGCTGGTGAATCTTGCCCATATGCTCAGGGTTTAGCTGATCGCCATATTTGGGGTCGGGAAGGAATTTTCCTCCAGGGCAGATTGGAAGAGGCCCTGGAGGTTTTTCGCCTTCCTCTGTAGCATGGGGCACAGGTCACTTGCTGGAGGATTCTCTGCTCCTTGAAGTCTTTAAACCACGATTTGAGGACTTCAATAGCTCAGACATAGGTGAGAGGTTTTTCGCAGGAGTGGGTAGGTGAGATTTTGTGGCCTGCGTTGTGCAGGAGGTTGGACTAGATGATCATAATGGTCCCTTCTGACCTTAGTATCTATGAATCTATGAAAAAAAAAAAAGAGTGAAAGGTGAGCTATTACCAGCAGGAGAGCCGGGGGGGGGGGGGGGGGGGGCTTTTGTAGTGATAATCAAGGTGGGCCATTTCCAGCACTTTACAAGAACAGCAGGAGGGGAAACAAATAAGGGGAAATAGTTTTACTTTGTGTAATGACACATCCACTCCCAGTCTTTGTTCAAGCCTAAGTTAATTGTATCCAGTTTGCAAATTAATTCCAATTCAGCAGTCTCTCCTTGGAGTCTGTTTTTGAAGTTTTTTTGTTGAAGAATTGCCACTTTTAGGTCTGTAATCGAGTGACCAAATACAGACTAACACGGCTGCTACTCTGAAACTTTGGGCCAGTTTGTGTTGCTGGATAACACTTTATTCCATGTGAGTTCCCACTGGAGTTATTGGCTAGGTGCTATTCATTGTGAAATAATCTTGCCTTTTTGGAACATAGGCATTTCAGAGATGCTTTTATTCATTAAAGGGCAAATCCTGCCACCTCCAGTTGTAATCATGGAAGGCCCTGAATGCAGTTGACCTTGTATATGGGAGTAATAACTATTTGTATTACTGTAGCATCAAGGAGCCCTAGTTAGGGACCAGGACCCCTTGTAATCACATAAGTAGCACATGCTCCCCAAGTGCTGCCGGGTTGCTAGCGCCCTAGTATGCAGATTATTGATCAGTGGGAAAAATATGAATAAGCTACTCTCAAGATCCAAAGCCACAGCCCCACAAGGAGCACAGTAGACAGGGCATAGTGCAAAGCCAAGAGCATGCATTAGCATCCCCAGAGCAGCTACACTGCTACTTCCTTTACCATGTCTGCCTTCTGAACTTCCTCAGAGCACAGCCTATTTATTTCAGGCTGCATTTCCCCAGTGTCTAAGGCTGGAATACAGACAAATAACTATAACAAAATTATGATCATGTTCCTCATACCCTCAATTACACCTGTGTGACTCCATTGAGAGATAAGGGCAAAAAATGGTCAGAAGAATCACTTGCTACTGGTGATAAGAAATAAGATGCAATAAGAAAGAAATAACCCAGATTAATTTACAGATCCCCGATTGAATTTGCAGGACTGGCAGTTAGGAAGAAATCATCTTTTTACTTGTAAACAAGCAAATTTGTTCTGGAATCAGCAAGTAGAGCTTGACAACAATATTTATTAAACGTGGTAATCTTGAACTATTTATCAATGAATCAAGGAATCAACTCTGAAGCACTTAGAGGAGAGGAAAGTGATCAGAAATAGTCAGCATGGATTCACCAAGGGTAAGTCATGCCTGACTAATCTAATTGCCTTCTATGATGAGATAACTGGCTCTGTGGATGAGGGGAAAGCAGTGGACGTGTTGTTCCTTGACTTTAGCAAAGCTTTTGACACGGTCTCCCACAATATTCTTGCCAGCAAGTTAAAGAAATATGGACTGGATGAATGGACTATAAGGTGGATAGAAAGCTGACTAGATCGTCGGGCTCAACGGGTAGTGATCAATGGATCCATGTCTAGTTGGCAGCCGGTATCAAGTGGAGTGCCCCAAGGGTCGGTCCTCGGGCCGGTTTTGTTCAATATCTTCATTAATGATCTGGAGGATGGTGAGGTTTGCACCCTCAGCAAGTTTGCAGATGACACTAAACTGGGAGGAGAGGTAGATACGCTGGAGGGTGGGGATAGGATACAGAGGACCCTAGACAAATTAGAGGATTGGGCCAAAAGAAATCTGATGAGGTTCAACAAGGACAAGTGCAGAGTCCTGCACTTAGGACAGAAGAATCCCATGCACCGCTACAGACTAGGGACCGAATGGCTCGGCAGCAGTTCTGCAGAAAAGGACCTAGGGGTTACAGTGGACGAGAAGTTGGATATGAGTCAACAGTGTGCCCTTGTTGCCAAGAAGGCCAATGGCATTCTGGGATGTATAAGTAGGGACATTGCCAGCAGATCGAGGGACGTGATAGTTCCCCTCTATTCGACATTGGTGAGGCCTCATCTGGAGTACTGTGTCCAGTTTTGGGCCCCATACTACAAGAAGGATGTGGAAAAATTGGAAAACGTCCAGTGGAGGGCAACAAAAATGATTAGGGTACTGCAACACATGACTTATGAGGAGAGGCTGAGGGAACTGGGATTGTTTAGTCTGCGGAAGAGAAGAATGAGAGGGGATTTGATAGCTGCTTTCAACTACCTGAAAGGGGGTTCCAAAGAGGATGGCTCTAGACTGTTCTCAGTGGTAGCAGATGACAGAACGAGGAGTAATGGTCTCAAGTTGCAGTGGGGGAGGTTTAGGTTGGATATTAGGTGAAACACTGGAATGCACTAGGAGGGTGGTGAAACACTGGAATGCGTTACCTAGGGAGGTGGTGGAATCTCCTTCCTTAGAAGTTTTTAAGGTCAGGCTTGACAAAGCCGTGGCTGGGATGATTTAATTGGGGATTGGTCCTGCTTTGAGCCGGGGGTTGGACTAGATGACCTCCTGAGGTCCCTTCCAACCCTGATATTCTATGATTCTATGATTTTCTACAGCTACTTTTCCATGGGGATGGGAGGCACTGTGGCAGTATTTTGGTTTAAACATTTTTGTTTTCAGAAAAAACAAACCAAATTGTTCCATAGGGGAAAAAGTCCCAAATCCCCACCATTTCTACTAGGCACTCATATACAATGAACATGATGTGCATATATGCAATAATCTGCTATTGTTAGTGGTTGGTTGGGCCAAATTTATTGGCAAATAAAGTCATTTAAATATTTAAATATAGCTGTAACTACTAGCACTCAAGTTTGAAAATTTTGGCCTCAGCTCAGAGTTTGAAAAGCACTTGGAGGACTCGTGGAATGAAAGGTGATGTATAAATCATAGAATCAAAAATGGGGGCTGGAAGGGACCTTGAGAAATCATGTAAACCTATTGTGGAATCCTCATCATTGGAGGGTTTTAAGATTAGGTTGGACAAACACCTGTCAGGGATGGTCTAAGTATACTTGGTCCTGTCTCAGCACAGGGAGTCACCTGTTGAGGTCCCTTCCAGACCTACATTTCTATGATTCTGTAATTCTACAACATCCTTTGATAACTTATTCGAGTATTTAACAATCCTTATAGTTGGAAAGCTTTTCCTAATATCTAGCCTGAATGTCCCTTACTGCAGATTAAACTGATTACTTCTTGTCCTACCTTCAGTGGATATGGAGAATAATTGATCGCTGTCTTCTTTATAACAGGTCTTAACATATTTGAAGTCTGTTATCAGGTCATTCCCCCACACCAGTCTTTTCTCAAGAATAAATATGGTCCATTTAAAAAAAAATTCCTCATAGGTCAGGTTTCTAAACTTTTTATCATAATCATTGCTTTCTTCTGGACCTTCTCTAGTTTGTCAACATCTTTCTTAAAGTGTGGTTCCCAAAACTGGTCACAATACTCCTGCTAGACCTGCAGTAGAGGTCTCCCTACAGGATGGGGAGCAGGCAAATACCAGGCACAGTGTTGATATTATCTGTTTATCAGTTTGCATTATCTGTGCCTGCCTCACTTCCCGCTCCAAATTTTCCTGGCAAGTTTTAAAATTCTTTTGTAATGTTTGTAACTCTGCACAGATTTTCCCCCTAACATGCAATTGCCTTTTTTACAGCTAGCCACAACAGCCATTTACTATGGCGGTTTGCTTTTTACTGTCATTAGGCTTGTTCAGCTGTACATATTTCTTAAACATGTTTTCTAAGGTATCAAATATTACATTCAGTTCCACTGTACCTTCCATCCAAGAGCACATCCCAAATGCAATAATCTCCTTCTCTAGCAGAAAAGGGGCTTTAACATTAGTTCACTGGGGTGCCTTTTCCACCCCTTTACTTCTTTTTTTAAACAGTGTTTTAAACATTATTACAATAAGACCACGTGGTATCTCCCCATGCGTTTTTTCTCACAAATTTCACAAATAAGGAGTCACTCTCATTAGTCTTAAATAAGGACTCCCCCAACACTGTAAGACCCTGTCTCAAAATTTGGCACTCCTTAATATCTCTCCCGCTTCTGCATTCTCCACCATATGTTAGACCCATAATAGAGGTCTCCCTATGGGATGGGGAGCAGGCAGATACCGGACACAGTATTGGTATATAATACTCTAAATGCTCTTTATTAATTATAAAACAAACTTTACTCACTCCACATTCACACTCCCCAAGCATACTATACCAGAGTCCAAGGGTCAGAATGGTACCGATGGCCAGTCAAGATTTTTTCCGATTATAAGATCGTAAGATGTGGGGAGCCGGCGAAAACCACATCTATATCCACATGGGACTCTGGATCAATAAACAACTCCGATTTGCAGAAATCATAGGCAACCATTTATAGTCCATTCCGTTGCATCATCGGTTCTTTGCCTTTATTTACTAAACCTTCAACCCACACAATTTCAAAGAGATAATCCTGGGTGGGCCACCATGACCTGAGGCATGCCATTTCCTCCAATTTGTATACAATTTTATATCAATCCAGCTGGTGTTGCTTCCTTTTTTGCTGATTTTCCATATTTTTCCTGGAATATAACAAGATTGTTTTTGCACAAAAAGTTCTAATAGTTCCTGATCTTAAGTTTTTGCTTCGGTTGCCAACTTGCAATGCATGTATTTATGTCAAGCATACCAGGCCTTAATGATCTATAACATAGTACATGGATATATGAATCACAATTTATATTGATATATATATATATATCCCGACATTCCAGCTGAGGCCTCATCAGTGCTGAGTAAAGTGGGACAGTTACTGCCCGTATCTTCCAGATGACACTCCTGTTAATATACTCCAGGGTAATATTAACCTTTTTCCTAACTGCATCACAACTGTTGGCTCATATTCAATTTGTGATCCAATGTATCGCACCCCAGATCCTTTTCTGCAGTACTACTGCCTAGCCAGTTATTCTGCATTTTGTATCTGAGTCTTTGATTTTGCTTTCTAAGTGTAGTATTACTTGGCACCTAATTTATTGAATTTCATCTTGTTGATTTCAGGCTAATTCTCCAGTTTATCAAGGTCATTTTGCTTTCTAATCCTGTCCTCAAGAGTGCTTGCAACCGCTTGGTGTCTTGGTGTCATTTGCAAATTTTGTAAGCATACTCTTCACTCCATTAACCAAGACATTAATTGCATATTATGTTCTTACGTATAGGTAGAGGCTCTAGTAACTTAGATGTCCATTTTCATGATCCAAAATTATAAAAGAGAATTACATTTTTGAAGCTTATCCAAATATCTATATCTACCCAAGATCTTCACTGGAAATCCTCAATCGGATACCAGATTGTTATTTAATAATAATTATTAAAGATTTTAAATGTTAAATGCTATACTTGACTTTTCCCTAGACTTTCCCAAAACTCATACAGCTGCTCTTCTTTTTCTATCTCTGAATGCTCTTTCTTCTGTTCTAGACAAGCGCATGACCTTTCTTCAGGATCTATTTATACTTCAGATCCCAGAAACAGTGTCTATTCCTCAGTCTGTCATGTGAAAACGAAACACACCATTTAACACCATGTTCATATCTGTAACAGAAAAGGTCTCTAAATTCTATTATAAAGTGTACTGTTTGACATCCTGGTGTGGCTAGGACAGTTTGTCTAAGAAATGTTCCTAGAATGCTGCTGACCTAAGCCCGTGTTAGCTACTATCTGGATAAAGCTTCCTTTTGTCCATTAAGCAGGTGATGAACTTTGAAAATCCACTCTTCGTTTGCACACACTTCATCTATTTTTGAACCTCCCTTTAGATAAAATTCTTATCACTAGGGTAACTGCTGTTGAAATGTGTTATTTGCTACAGAATTACATTATTTTGATGATCAGTACTAATGAAACCCTAAGAATTTTCTGTAGTATCTGGCTGATGAATCTTGCCCATATGCTCAGGGTTTAGCTGATCGCCATATTTGGGGTCGGGAAGGAATTTTCCTCCAGGGCAGATTGGAAGAGGCCCTGGAGGTTTTTTGCCTTCCTCTGTAGCATGGGGCACGGGTCACTTGCTGAAGGATTCTCTGCTCCTTGAAGTCTTTAAACTACGATTTGAGGACTTCAATAGCACAGATATAGGTGTGAGGTTTTTTGCAGGAGTGGTGGGTGAAATTCTGTGGCTTGCGTTGTGCAGGAGGTCAGACTAGATGATCATAAATATCTATGAATCTATGAAACTCTGTCTTAGGAGCCTGATTCTGGTCTCACTTACAGGGGTGTAAAATAAGAGTATCTCCATTAATGTGAACTGAGATACATCAATGTAAGACATGTAAATGAGATCATAATCAGGTCCCTAAAATCTTACCCGAACATCTAACACTATATATTTATAACAGCAGTGATACTTGCCTACTTTGTAAAGTGCATTGGGAACCCCAAATAAAGGTGCTATTCAAGTGCAAAGTATTACATATATTAACATTCTCTCTCTAATTCATAGACCACAAATACAGTTTTTTAAAACCATATAGAATAGACTTAAATGAGGGTGCATGGAATATAAGTCGCAGCAAATAATTTCATTCTTCACAATTTCTGTTTTTTGCAAATGCAGATATCCAGTTAAGCAAGATAGCTAATACCTGTCTGCAATATTTTTGTAGCTCATTGTATTTTAAGATTTTAAGTTAGAGGTCCTGGGAGCTGTCCAAAGAGGCAAACAGAATTACACACCCTTTATAATTTAGACCTTGATCCTGCTATGAGCTCCATGCAGGCGGTTCCCTGCAGCCATTAAAATCAAATGGGGTTTGCCTAGGTACAGGTATGTCCCTGCAAAGATCATGGATGGGCCTCCAGAATCATCAAAGCTGCTGAAACTAGAGGGAAGTTCTAAGGTCATTTTGCCATTTTAAACACTGCTTTCTATTTTTTCTCTGGCTCTCCGTGCAAATGAGAGTCAAGGCTTGAGTGTTAAGGGCTTAGATAGGAAGAGAATTAAATCTGTTAAAACTTTTAAATATTTCCATTTTCTAATAACAAATTACCAAATAACAGCTTGTAAAGTCAGCTGTAGCTAACAGGCTTCTCTAATATCCCTTGCATAAACTTGCAAACTCCATGCCATTTGCAGGTTGGACTCATGATAGTAAGGTAGATTGAAAGCTGCCAATATTACATATTTATACTTGGAGATTCATCTGTTTTAAGAGAGTGTGAAATCAGTGGGGGAGGGTGGAAAGGGAAAAGACTTTGAGAGCCAAGAGCAAACAAAGAACATATGCACATGAAAGAAATGATCCACAAATCACTATTTTGTCTTTAAAAAGACTTGAGTGCTGCTGAATGCCAGACTTACAGATTTGGAGAATTGGGGACTTGTAGTTTACATGAAATGAATTCTGGGCTCACCAGAATTGGCAAGTTTGTACCACCCGTTATTCAGGTAGCATGACCGATCGTTGGTCCTTAATATGGATACATCATACCATTCATAGCTTGATATTTTCTGATTACAGTAGATGTAATTAAATTAGGGCTGTCGATTAATCTTAGTTAACTCACGTGATTAACTAAAAAAAATTAATCACGATTAATGGCAGTTTTAATTGCACTGTTAAACAAGAGAATACCAATTGAAAATTATTAAATATTTGGGATGTTTTGCTACATTTTCATACATATTGTATTGTGTTGTAATTGAAATCTAGTATATTTTATCTTTTATTACCAATATTTGCACTGTAAAAATGATAAACAAAAGAAATAATATTTTTCAATTCATCTCATACAAGCACTATAGTGCAATCTCTTTGTCGTGAAAGTGAAAGTTACAAATCTAGATTTTTTTTTTTGTCATATAACTGCACTCAAAACCAAAACAATGTAAAACTTCAGAGCCTACAAATCCACTCAGTCCTACTTCTTGTTCAGCCAATTGCTCAGACAAAAAAGTTTGTTTACATTTACAGGAGATAATGCTGCCCTCTTCTTATTTACAATGTCACCAGAAAGTGAAAACAGGCATTTGCATGACACTTTTGTAGTTGGCAGTGAAAGGTAAATGGTGCCCCTTCATGCTTCAGCCACCATTCCAGAGGACATGCTTCCATGCCGATGACGCTCATTAAAAAAATTAATGGATTAATTAAATTTGTGACTGAACTCCTTGGGGGAGAATTGTATGTCCCCTGCTCTGTTTTACTCACATTCTGCCATATATTTCATGTTACAGCAGTCTCGGATGATGACCCAGCACATGTTGTTCATTTTAAGAACACTTTCACTGCAGATTTGACAAACATAAAGAAAGTACCAATGTGAGATTTTGAAAGATAGCTACAGCACTTGACCCAAAGTTTAAGAATCTAAAGTGCCTTCCAAAATCTGAGAGGGATGACATGTGGAGCATGCTTTCAGAAGTCTGAAAAGAGCAACACTCAGATGCAGAGACTACAGAATCCAAACCACCTTCTGCTGGTGGCATCTGACTCAGATAGTGAAAATGAACATGTGTAGTTCCAGACTGCTTTGGTTGGTTATCAAGGAGAACCTGTCATCAGCATGGACACATGTCGGCAGGAATGGCGGTCGAAACATGAAGGGACATATGAATGTTTAGCTCATCTGGCATGTAAATATCTTGTGACACTCGCTACAACCCTGCCATGAGAATATCTGTTCTCACTTTCAGGTGACATTCTGAACAAGAAGTGGGCAGCATTATCTCCTACAAATGTAAACAAACTTGTTTGTTTGAGCGATTAGCTGAACAAGAAATAGGACTGAGTGGACTTGTAGGCTCTGAAGTTTTACATTGTTTTATTTTTGAATGCAGACGGGGTTTGTACATAATTCTACATTTTTAAGTTCAACTTTCATAATAAAGAGATTACACTAGAGAACTTTTATTAGGTGAATTGAAAAATACTATTTCTTTTGTTTTTAACAATACAAATACTTGTAATCAAAAATAAATGTAAAGTGAGCACTGCACACTTTGTATTCTGTGCCGTAATTGAAATCAATATATTTGAAAATGTAGAAAACATCCAAAGATATTTAAATAAATGGTATGCTATTATTGTTTAACGGTGTGATTAATCATGAGATTAATTTTTTTAATTGCTTGACAGCCCTACATTAAATTTATTGGGTAGTATTCACTATTACGAATCTGATATAAAATGTATATACATTCACATAGCAATAATTAATAGAAGTCTACAATGTATTGCTCTTTCTAGAAGAGCCCAGGAACTTTCAACAAGAAAAATATAACAAGTACTAATGACTTATTACATATATACTGGATGGGCACTACATTATGGTGTGCAATAAAAGTATTATCAATACGAGTTTGCTACAGTCACATTAAACATAACTGGCAATGCCACTAATGTGTTGTGCAGGTCACATTGAGTGTGTGCCAAAAGCCTTTATACTACACCAACAAGTGTTCTGTATATGCCACCTATTTTAGAGAAGAATTTTTTTAAAAGAAATTACTGGTTTCTAAGTATGATTTTCATGTCTCTTGCAACTCTATTGCAGGTCTCATTTTAATGAAGCATGCAGCTACCAATCTACCAAACTTCCATCTACAGAAGTGCCTCTCTTTCCTAAGGTGTTTCCTCTCCCCATCCTCCATACAAGATTCTAGGTTCAATGCAGAGCAAAAACATCTCATGAGAATACATTACTCTTGATGAGATGCTCTGTGTAATTTTTTTAAAAAATATTGCTACATATTGGCTGATTGGACATTTGCTTCAAGACAAATTTCATATTTCTAATCTTTAACATTTAGAAGGCAAGGATCAGATAGTACTGTCATGCTAATACCATCTACCACAATTACTGCATTGTGCTTAGTAATGCTGGATACTAGTATTAGATAGTTATTCAGCTGGATAATGTCCCAAAGCCCATGATTATTTAAAATACCAAAGTGCTTCTCTTGGTTAGTATTACAAAAGTGAGACTGGCATTATTACAAATGCATGATGAACGGGGCTGAATGTGTAATTGCATTACACATTGCCTTGTGCACAGCTGCTCCATCACAGGTATACGATCATTCACTAGACTGCATGACACACAGTTTACTTTATACAATGCTAAAAAGTAGCTCTCCTTTGAAAATTACAAACAGGAGTACTAAGGTAACTCACATCACAATATATTTCAACAGTATAATAAAGGACCATGGCAAAAAGCATTAAATAGGAGAGTGACGTTATTTTTCATAGTGTTATTAAGGACAGCAGTTCATAACTTTTATAGCTCAAGTTTCCAGGCTAAAGTCTCTGTTGCACTAGCAAGTTTCTGCTATATTCCATTGTTGTACATATTCTGTTGTACATATTCTGTTCCATCATGGAATTTGGGGTATCTGTGATTGTAAGACTGGTGTCTGAAGCAGCCCAAATTTCACATTGCACAAGAATGGACACAGATGAATGGCATATGGAGAGAACCGGGAGAAGAGCTGATTTTTCTGTTCTGTGGCAGTTCAGAAAAATAGAATGAAAAAGAAAAATAACCTCACTTCAGGTCAACCAAATCTGAAATGATTTTGCATTTTCAGTGATTTAAAAAAGTCCACTTTGGGACTGTTCCAGAAAAGGTATTTGAGCCCAGGTCTCTCTGATCTCAGGTGAGTACCCCACCCATTAAGTTAAAAGGCATGGGGGGGGGGGGAGAGAAAGGGAAGAGTGACCATCACCTTCTCTTCTGGCCATTTTGTAAATAGTTACAACTATCCATGTCAGATTTGCAACAACAATCAAGAAGGAGGATGCTAAGAGAGATTGCTTTATTTGGTATCTTTTACCAAGTGTAACACCTCTGTACAGCTGATTGGAGATATTGGATGTTGAGTATGGCGCTTTAAGAACTGTGGCTACTGTTTGTATTTAATGCATCTTTAAGGTCTGGGCCTTTTATGAGGTGCAGAGTTCAACAGATTTGTCGGTTTTCAGTCTGGCAGCTCAAGCTGGGCTAGAGACTGAACCTAAGAATGAAGTGCTCAATGTCTATGTTTTCCTTTTTTTATGTTTCTGTTACAATTGTTGCTAGTAATCTTCTTGAGCTAGGGTTAGGGCAGGGAACCTTATCGTTTATATCTCCAGCCCCAGCCCTTACCCCATCTTGGGGGCGGGGGGGGGGGGGGCGCATATATTTTGTGACCTGAACCATAGCTCAGAGCACCCAACTGCCCCAGTACAAACCGTAATCCAGAGAGCACTACCCTTTGCATCCCTAACCCTACTTCACTGAACCCTACCATCATCACCCCTAATCAATTAAACTTTCTTCATTTAACACATTATCGGATCGTATTAATTTCAGATGTCTTTCTGCCTTTGTTTTATTTTCCATCAGATAGCTTGTTTTTCTAATAAAGACACCAAAGAAAAACATGTAATTATTTCGCTTTCATCATTGTTTAAGAGAATTCTTGTGAGTGCATTACTTAAGTTAGTCTTGACCATTTTGGAAATAGAGAATTTATTCTAAAATTCAAAGTCACTAGGCACTTTAACTATTCATTCTACCTTCCATTATCTCTTCTGCACTCTTTAAACTAGTATGGTATTCTTACTCCTTGACATAATAAATACAGAAATGTACAATCTCTCAATTACTCTTTCTCCAAATGATAGGGCTAAAGCTCAGATTCTCAGATGTATTTAGACACCCAACTCCCATTGATTTCAGTGGGAGGTAGGTGCCTATATAGCTTTAAATGAAGATCTTAGCCTAATCCCTTCTCTGTATCTGGAGTGGTATAAGCAAGGAAGAACTAATAACCCATAACAATTTTTTTTTACAAAAGGTTAAAATTCAAAATGTCTGTTTTAAATTAACAAGGATGCCTACATTCCAAACACTTTCCTAACCCTCTCAGTCTCTAGTGAGAGAACCAAAGCATTTGAACTCTGCTTTTAGAAGAAAAAATTATGCGGCAACCCTTTCTGAATATTTATATTTATCCCTTCTCAGATTTAGGTTGTTCAAGTTTCTTGAGTGCCATCAGCTATTGGCCAGTAATATTCCTCTGCTATTCCAACCACTAGTTTTTGGTAAAACATATTCCAGAATTAACATTATAAAGTCACCCATAAACTGCAGCAAAATTTGCCTGGGAACAAATCCTTTTCTTGTCAAAGGGAGTTGTTTTGCTATTGAATTCAATGAGAATGGGACTGGGCACATAAACAGTAACAGAAGGACTGGTGTCCTTCTCCCTATGTTGTTTTCATGCCAGGTAAAGAGACACCTGTCCACTGCCCCAAATCATACCCAAGTGAGCACGAGAACTTTCTGTTGCAGTAAAATTCACTCCTATGCACAGCTCCAGCACAATGCCAAAGCATCACTTACGTCCTACTTACAAGCTCAAGAATGGCATGAATTAAGTGGTGCACAGGCCCTTGTGCTGGCTTTCTGCCCAGGCCAAGTTTCACTCTCTAAGAATAAGTCATTGTTCTATGATCTTTTTCTCTGTTTTACTTAGTATAAATTGAAGTATGCAGGTATCCTTTATGATTTTCCAGGACCCCTAGTTTTATAATGCCCATTTTACAGCTGAGATGGGAGTCCTTTCAATTTATTTAAAAATAGTTCAAGGCAAAGCTGGAAATATGCTATTATAAAAGATTTCATATTATCACAAACGTTTACAGCCTCCATGTGTTGATGAAGATTTCAGGATCAGAGTTGCAACATCTGCACAGCCGTCTATGAGTTTCCTGAATCTGGAGGGAACATTTAGGGGTTGAGTAGAATGGTTCCTAAAATGGAGGTATAAGAGCCGAAGTTGGCAAACTCGATGTGAAGTGTTAAGGCAGAGTGGGATGCAAATAGAAGAAATCTGGGTAGGCCTGCATATTGGAAGTCCCAAAGAGATACAATGGGATTGTGTGATTGCCTGTGTTAAATGTTGTTGAAAGGTCAAGTAGCAGTAAGATAGTACTATAATCAGTAATCAGGACATAGCCACCATTACGCTTTGACTTAAGTATCCACTCTGATCCACTGCTAAACCAGATACTATTGTGTCATAAAACGTTCAAGCTGAGTTGAGCCCAAGCTGAAATACCCTTTACACAACACAATCAGGGAGCTGGTAGAAAAATTACCAGGAATAATGTATTGGATTTTTTTCATCATCTGCCATCCAATAAATTATGCAGAAAAAATTTTGTCATTCAACCAGTTCTATGAGATGATGAGATAATATCCATCAAATAAATGTACAAATGTCCCTATCAATGTAAAAAATATTTGTAAAGACATTTTTTCCCTTTCATTATTCAATTATTCTCCTATAGCAGCTGCAGGATTCAATCTGGTAATTATTCAAAATATATTTTCCAGTAATCCTGTGGACTCTAGTTTATGTTTAACAGATCTCCCTCTTCCTTATGCCCTAAGGAAGGAAACTGACATGTCCCATAAAATGTTGTAACACTTATACACAATATAACAGCTACTGGACTTTCACTGTTTCAGCAAAACTCAAGTAATTCAGCTCCTGTATATACAAATGGTTCATAGCCCTGTATTTTTAATGTGGGCACTAGCTAAGACTCTTTCGTATGGGAATTTGCTACACCTTTAGTAATAGCTTGTTAGTCTTAGATTTGAAATAATTTTTTTGCAAAAATGACTGAGAATAAATCTCAATTTGAAAGGAGACATAGGCAAAGTCTCATGGAAAGCATTAGGTTCCAAAATGCTCATTTCTCTCTTGAAAAGAGAATTTAACACTTGTCT
Organism: Lepidochelys olivacea; assembly: GCF_965140295.1. Taxonomy (NCBI): domain Eukaryota; kingdom Metazoa; phylum Chordata; order Testudines; family Cheloniidae; genus Lepidochelys; species Lepidochelys olivacea. The sequence goes on from NC_140416.1 coordinate 77,048,113, forward strand.
ATATGGAGACTCAAGAAACAGAAAGCTGGAATGTAAGTCTACAGCACACTAGCCTGCCACATACCAAGTCTCCATGTGGACAAGATCTTCGGTTCTTAAATCTTTAGGCTGCTTTTGAAAACGTTACATTTGGTAAATACCTAAAGATTCACACCGAACAATACTTTGCTTATTCACGCCAGGCTAGATTCACAAAGAAAAGTAGGCCTTAGGATGCTCAGTGAAGTCACATCTAATTTTTAGATTCCTAGAATATCACTGGGATTCACAAAGCCTTAGTTCGGTGCCTAGGCTCCCTATACAATGAATGGGATTCAAAAGACAAAGCATGCTAGTTGGCTCCCCACTCAAGGTGGTTAATGAGAGATACCAAGGCATAAGGTATATGAATATAGGTCGGAATATGAACAAGAGGCTGCTCGGCAGCTCTCCAACACCACATTCTACAAGCTATTACCCTCTGATCCCACTGAGGGTTACCAAAAGAAACTATACCATCTGCTCAAGAAACTCCCTGAAAAAGCACAAGAACAAATCCGCACAGACACATGCCTAGACACCCGACCAGGGGTATTCTATCTGCTACCCAAGATCCATAAACATGGAAATCCTGGACGCCCCATCATCTCAGGCATTGGCACCCTGACAGCAGGATTGTCTGGCTATGTAGACTCCCTCCACAGGCCCTACGCTAGCAGCACTTCCAGCTATCTTCGAGACACCACTGACTTCCTAAGGAAACTACAATCCATCGGTGATCTTCCTGAAAACACCATCCTGGCCACTATGGATGTAGAAGCCCTCTACACCAACATTCCACACAAAGATGGACTACAAGCCGTCAGGAACACTATCCCCGATAATGTCACAGCAAACCTGGTGGCTGAACTTTGTGACTTTGTCCTCACCCATAACTATTTCATATTTGGGGACAATGTATACCTTCAAATCAGCGGCACTGCTATGGGTACCCGCACGGCCCCACAGTATGCCAACATTTTTATGGCTGACTTAGAACAACGCTTCCTCAGCTCTCATCCCCTAATGCCCCTACTCTACTCCTACTACATTGATGACATCTTCATCATCTGGACCCATGGAAAAGAAGCCCTTGAGGAATTCCACCATGATTTCAACAATTTCCATCCCACCATCAACCTCAGCCTGGACCAGTCCACACAAGAGATCCAATTCCTGGACACTACAGTGCTAATATGTGATCGTCACATAAACACCACCCTCTACCGGAAACCTACTGACCACTGTACTTACCTACATGCCTCCAGTTTTCATTCAGACCACACCACACGATCCATTGTCTACAGCCAAGCTCTATGATACAACCACATTTGTTCCAACCCCTCAGACAGAGACAAACACCTATAAGATCTCTATCAAGCATTCTTACAACTACAATACCCACCTGCTGAAGTGAACAAACAGATTGACAGAGCCAGAAGAGTACCCAGAAGTCACCTACTACAGGACAGGCCCAACAAAGAAAATAACAGAATAAAATTATGCCACTAACCATCATCTTCAGCCCCCAACTAAAACCTCTCCAATGCATCATCAAGGATCTACAACCTATCCTTAAGGACGACCCATCACTCTCACAGATCTTGGGAGACAGGCCAGTCCTTGCTTACAGACAGCTTCCCAACCTGAAGGAAATACTCACCAGCAACCACACACCACACAACAAAAACACTAACCCAGGAACCTATCCTTGCAACAAAGCCTGTTGCCAACTTTGTCCACACATCTATTCAGGGGACACCATCATGGGGCCTAAGCACATCAGCCACACTATCAGAGGCTCGTTCACCTGCACATCTACCAATGTGATATATGCCATCCTGCGCCAGCAATGCCCCTCTGCCATGTACATTGGCCAAACTGGACAGTCTCTACATAAAAGAATAAATGGACACAAATCAGACATCAAGAATTATAACATTCCAAAACCAGTTGGAGAACACTTCAATCTATCTGGTCACTCAATTACAGACCTAAAAGTTGCAATTCTTCAACAAAAAAAGTTCAAAACCAGACTCCAATGAGAGACTGCTGAATTGGAATTAATTTACAAACTTGACACCATTAACTTAGGCTTGAATAAAGACTGGGAGTGTGTGTGTCATTACACAAAGTAAAACTATTTCCCCATGTTTATTTCCCCCCGCCCCACTGTTCCTCAGAAGTTCTTGTCAACTGCTGGAAATGGCCCACCTTGATTATCACTGCAAATTTTTTTTTTCTCTCCTGCTGGTAATATCTCACTTTACCTGATCACTCTCGTTACAGTGTGTATGGTAACACCCATTGTTTCATGTTCTCTCTGTATATAAAATCCCCCTACTGAATTTTCTACTGCATGCATCTGATGAAGTGAGCTGTAGCTCACGAAAGCTTATGCTCAAATAAATTTATTAGTCTCTAAGGTGCCACAAGTACTCCTTTCCTCAAGGCATAGGGTTTGTCCTAAGTGCTATCCATTTCAGGGAATTCAGTGCCTAAGTCCAGGCTGCAGGGAGGCATAGCTACAGTGCTCAGAGATACAAATTTTTCACATGCCTGAGTGCTGTAGCTATGTCAACCTAACTTTTAAGTGTAGACCAGGCTTAGTGCATACTAAATCAAATCAGTCCATTGGACATCAAGAAAATATTTTAAAGAAATCTCCCAGTATGGAGGTACTGTGACTGTTGTACAAAGCATGGTGTGATTTCTTCACATGCATCTCATTAAGAATGAATATTTTATCTGAGAAATTTGACTGGTTGAATAGTGGTTCATGGACTGTACTGAAAATACATTAATGTAATGGCCTTCTCCAATGTCGAGGTCATTGAAATGCAAAGTTCGGGATCAAAGCCATAATAGTAGGGTAGGATATCAAACCATTCTAATAATGTTATGTATAGTAACCATCAGAATCTAACAATGTACCTATCGGCTCATCGCTGCCCACCTTCATCCACATATAGCTCCCATCATTGCAGTAGCTGAGTGCTTCCCAAGAGTTAAAGTGAAGGGTTAATAAAGAACATTTTAGATACAAATTTATGCACAGATATTTGTTATAATAGCTTGAAAAAAACTATAAAATTTGCTATGGGCCTCTGAAATCATGAACATACTTCAATCTGAAATTGAAAAATGTATCAATAGAGTGAGAAAATACAGTAATTAAGAGGCATTTCTGCAAGCCTCAATTAAGTCAGAAAAGGAACTGCATGATTATAGTTGGAAACTTGCATGTCTTACAGATGAATTAATAAATCATGGTGAATAATTTGAAAATCTTTAATTATTCACAAATATTCCCCCCTTCACATTATTGTGAATATTCATACTCAAAAATCTATGTTCTGTTGTTTAGCTACATACATCAAGTATTGTTTCTGCTTCCTGATTGGATGACTTCAATAACTAACCAACAGTGTGCAAAGTTTGAATATTACTAATGAGTATACAGTTCAATATTCACTTTGATACATATCTGAACATCACACGTTCGGTTTGTTGTTAGTGAAAGGTCAGCTGCTCAGATGTTTGCAGAAAGCAAACAAGATTCATATTTTATTTTGAATGAATATTTATGGTAAAAATGTATCTGCTAGTAGGAACATATGTTTTCAGGGAGGAGTAAAGCACGTAAGTTTCTGCAAAACTCTTAAGGGCCTGATCAAAGGTGGTTTTTTAAAATTATATGCAATAAAGGCTAGGAAAGGCACTAACCATCCAGACTCAGCAACATAGTTAAGATGCCTTGAAGTCAGTGGACCTAATCACATGCTTTAAGTGAGGAACATGCTTATGTACTTTGTTGAATCCCAAGCATGACTAGGATAATTCAAAATGAACAACAGCTATAGCAATCGTAATAGCACAGTACATACAATTTATATATAAATGTGATACTGTTGCCATTGTATGTACTTGGAATAAGAACCCTACAAACACCAGGCTGGCAAAGTGTGTGACCTACTGCATACTATATTTTTCATTAAAGTTTCTCTCTGCATCTCTGATTTCATTTATTTATTTATTTTTGGTCATGTCTGCCTTCTCTTGTTTCTCCCTGCCTCATTTTCACCTGAGCTTTTCATTAGGTCTTCTCTTTGCCCTGCTTTTTGCTTTCATCCACAGTCTAAGCAGAATATAAACCCAACCAGTTCTGAATTTGAATTGAACTTCTGAACACCAAATTTTGAATGGGTTTGAGTTTAGACAAAATAAGTGTGTCTGTTCCTTGTAATTATAGTCTATCCTTACATCAAGCCCAGAAGTTCACTCCACAGTTTCAGCTCATTCTTTCTGTGGTCAACTCAAAGTTGTGCCAAGATGACACCTGTGTGCAGATATGTGACAGACCAATTAGGGATAGTTTAACTATATGGGGCTAGTCTTACTACAATTCTGCATGACATCACCCACACTGCTGGAGAATAAAGAAATCAAATTTAAATCAGCAGAGTCCCTTGTAAGGTTTTAGACTTTGAGTGTTGGTTGTAAGATTCAAGGATTTGGCACAATATAATCAAAGGAAAGATGTTGGCAAGTGGGAATGAGGTGTTTAAGCAATCAATTTATCAGCATATGCCCCTAAGCAATCAAATCTAAGATGTAACCTTTAATGCAAATAGAGTAGGTGCTCCAAGATGATGTTGCAAATTAAGAATTATAAAACTGTAACAAAGTCTATGGGAGAACATTTGAGGTAGTGTCCATATGATTAACATTGCACCATACAAAAAGCTTATAATGATGAATTGTCTACTCAGACAGAAGCCCAGATACTTTGCTTTAACAGACCTGCTTAAAGGCCAGTTGTATTGAGCCATTGCAGAGATAAGAACTGAAGACCAGAAGCTATACATGCTGTATGGTCGCAATGAGTGATATGACACCATCTGTAGTGTGCTATTTCTAGCCCAGACTCTTTCCTGCTGTGAAGAGGGGGGGCAGAATCTACTTACAACTCAGGGAAGGTGCTTTGGTTCAAATAATGCACCTGTGTTGGAAGAAGATTGTTTCTTCTAATGACAGCATATTATTCTCTGAATTACCCATGGGAAAGATCCCTCAAAGCATCTGGCTGCTGGCTAGCTGGAGCACTGAACATAAACTACTATTGCTTTCCATGCCTGTATGTGCAGCATATGTGAAGCAACACTACATGACAGATGTGTTAAGAAAAGAGATTTATGGTGCTAACCTGTACGTGCAATAAAGAACTGTCAGAAACATCTTGGATTGCACTGAAGATGGGAGACAGCTACACTGAGTCGTATACATGGACTGTGATGTACATAGATTTAGGCCAGACGGGACTGTTGTGATCATCCAATCTGATTTACTGAATAACAAAATCCATAGAACTTCCTGAATTAATTCCTGTTTGAACTACATCATATCTTTTAGAAAAACATCCAATCTTGATTTAAAAATTTCCAGTGATGGGTAATCCACCTCAATCCTGGGTATATTATTCAAATAATTAATTACACTCACAGTTAAACGTTTACACACACCTTATTTCCAGTCTGAATTTGTCTGGCGTCAACTTCCAGCTATTGGGACTTCTTATATATTTGCCTGCTAGATTAAAAAGCACACTATTGAATATTTGTTCCTCATCATTGTACAGAAACATCTAAATCCTTTGCTCATGCTGTTGTGGTTGGCTGGACAGTAGTGCATTTTTACTACTGGCCTTTATTCCAGGCGCCATTAGGCAGATCACTATCCGTAAGAACACTATGGAACCTATCAGAGATGTACTTAATATGAATCTTAGGCTGAGATTTTCAAAGTTGTGCAAGGGCTTTGGCTTTCAGTGTCATTTAGAAATTAATAGAAAGTGGGCATCCTAACCCTTAGGCATCAAGTTGCAGTGGGGGAGGTTTAGATTGGATATTAGGAAAAACTTTTTCACTAAGAGGGTGGTGAAACACTGGAATGCGTTACCTAGGGAGGTGGTAGAATCTCCTTCCTTAGAGGTTTTTAAGGTCAGGCTTGACAAAGCCCTGGCTGGGATGATTTAACTGGGAATTGGTCCTGCTTTGAGCAGGGGGTTGGACTAGATGACCTTCTGGGGTCCCTTCCAACCCTGATATTCTATGATTCTATGATTCTATGATCTTTGAAAATCTCAGCCATAGAAACCTAGGGATGGAGGAGTGGAATGCAGTGTTGTCAAAGAATTAGCTTGGGTAGGGCTCAAGCAGCTGGGCCAGGTTATCCATTACCTTAAGACTGCAGTTCCCCTGAGTAACAATTACTTTGACTCTGCCCTGGGTCATAGAATATCAGGGTTGGAAGGGACCTCAGGAGATCATCTTGTCCAGCCCCCTGCTCAAAGCAGGACCAATCCCCAATTTTTGTGCCAGATCCCTAAATGGCGCCCTCAAAGATTGAGCTCACAACCCTGGGTTTAGCAGGCCAATGCTCAAACCACTGAGCTATCCCTCCCCTCTGTCCAGTTTTCTTAAAACCGGTTGCAATAGGCTGAAGTCCTAAATACAATACTACTTTAAGTTTCTGTAATTCTCCCCTATGGACAACATTTATACTGAACAGAGTATAAACAATCTGCAGAGAGAGAGATTGTATTAGCAAAGCTTACCTTTTATTTGATCTGATCATTCAGCCAAAAGGCCAGTTGTGCAGGAGGAATTATGCATAATTGTAGAATACCTTTGAATAGCAGCCAAAAAATCACATTCTAGTCTCATAGAATATGGCCTTATCTAAATAGTTTTCTCTCTCAATTTTGAGTATATCCTTATCAAGCTTCCAGGTACTTTATTATGTCTGCAGTTTATCCTACCATACACTCTTGGTTTTTAAATAATAAATCTATGAAATTCAATAATACTTTCTTCGAGCCCGTTTACACAGCACCTGTTATTTTTGACATGTATGTAAAAATTTGTATTTTTTATTGAAATATCAAACAGCTATATAAACATCTGCTCATATAAATTTCTCTCAGAACAATGAAGGCCTGAAAGAGGATGTTTAATTTCCTGACCAGACTAATGGTTTACAGTCCTTGGTTGCATTGCTAAACAACTATATACCCGGCCTCACTAAGAAAAACTAAGGCTGGATCAAAGAATAGCTTCTTGCTCACTGCAGACAGGCTTTTCCCAATGTAGGGTATGAGGGCTTGATTTTCTCCTGTGTCCGATCTCAGCTGGGTGCAGGAAAGGGGAAGGAGGGGATTAGGGAGACAGAATTGCCTTCCTGATTCTCAGGGCCAGCCCTAGCCCCATTGAGAGCTAATGCTTCTTCCTGGCAGGTCTAAGTTGCACCACTGCCACAGGGTCCTAAAGGGACTGTGGTCTACATCCGTGGAGCATATGCATAGCAGAGCTGAATTCTACCACGCCGAATCCCTACAGGGATTGGAGCCAGTTCCCTTGTGAAAGGAAAAGTTTTTTTCTGACCCTGATGGCCATTTTCTCCTTTCTACTTCTTTAGAGGTACAAGGGAGCCAAATCCAATTACAGAACCTGAGCCTAATTATCCAAATCCCAAAGCAGAGGCAGGTCATGGAATAAAAGCAACAAAGATCCTACACTTCCAAAGCATTTTCTGTTTTATTGCTAATATTAAATAAAAACCCTCATTGGAGAAAAAAGCAGTATTGATGAAGAGCAAGACCATGCTCACTTTTGTCCCAAAAAGAGGTGTGATGTTTTGCTACGAGGTTGCTACTCAGAGCAGTAAGAAAAACCTTAATGATTGTTTCAGAAAATTCTGTGTGAAAAATCTACCTCTTCAAATATGAAACCTATCTAATACTAAGAATCTACTTTAGAAGCAAACCCACTCATTTCTTTACTAAGGGCTTAATAATTCTAAAGGAAATACCTTTAATATTCCCTTTGAATCTGATTTTTCAAAATCAATTAAATTTTAATTCTAATTCCAGTTCTTCTGGGCCATTGATTCTTTTCCTCATTAGGGTCCCTTAATCATTTGACTTCCTTGCACAGAAACTCTTCTACTTTCCTAGAGAAAAAGTTATCTTTAAAAAAAGAAACAAGTAAATGAGATATAACAAGAATGATTTCTTTTTCCATTTCTGTTTAAGTATTTTCCCCCATAATGGTTTGCTAAATCATCAGATGCCAAAATGACTTATTCTGTACTCTGGCTTCCTCAATTGCTCTTTTTAGTGTTGCCCTTACAGAACTAGTGACGTCTCATGGGAAATTTTAAAGTGAAAGATGGAAATCTCCAAGTAAATATGAGAGAATAAAAATACATACAATATGCATAAAACAGGAAGAAATGACACTAAATAGAAGTTTAGTTAGATCTCATATCTTCTTCCTGCTTATTATATTATTATATAACTTAAATTGTAATCACCATTGTTACCCTAGAAATGGATATGATGTTACAAATTTTCAAATCAGATAGCCTCATTAGGAATATTAAATGATCTGGGAATCTTTTGGGGAAGAGGTTGTCCTTAATGGTAGCAAGAAAATAACAGGAATATATTATATGGAGGGGTGGCCTGACCAGAAGTAGAAGTAATCCATTCCTTGTGACAGAATATGACTGCAGAATCTAACTTTCATTTAAAGGAAAATAAAGGATTTTATTTATTTATTTATTTTTCTGATTCTGCACTGACTTTGCACTGTATGTAGATGTACATCTGTTCAAACTCAGTGCAAAATGGTACTATTTTGATCTGGCAGAGTTCTGTAGTCACTTTGCACAGGAATAAGGCCCTGATCCAAAGCCCACTGAGGTCAATCTTCAAGTCCCCCTATAGAAGAATGGTCTCACTGCTGACATGACCCTCATGGCTGGGTGTGGTGTAGCAGGTTCTCCTTCTGTAGCATCCCCTGCCAACAGCTGCTCTGCTCTGCCTCTCCTCGTCACTTGGACCTCCAGACAGGTCATGTTTAGTCCCATCCCTTCCAGGGTGGCAGAGAGTCCAATAAACTAAAATCCAAATGTAACTCTTTATCTCTACCCAGTCTCAATCCTTTCTGGGCTCTCTTGGATTGTCCTCCCACTCTTGTAAAATGGCTCACCTTCCACAGCTTTTTCCCTGGAACCCTTACTCCAATTCAGCAGTCCTCCTCCATGTAGGAGGGTGCTTCTGCATCACCTTTTCCAGTGTCTAGGCACTCCCTCTCCTTGGGGTTCCAGTCTGGTGGATGGCCAGGGGGGTCCGATGACAAGTAGATAAGGTCTGCTCCCATACATCCTCAGCGCATCCTGGGACTTCTTCTTACCTTGGTCTTCCTTCAGAACCTTTCCTACAGCCTCTCCCTGGACTTACTGTACATTTGCCTCTCTCTAGACCTTCTCTCTACACTCTAGCAACCAGAGTGACTGCAGAATTCTTCTCTCTTGCCAAAGCCACCTTCCCACCTGGACTTCTTTAATTTATGATCTCCTCCTTCAGCTGAGCTCCAACTTTAGTTGATCCCGGTCACCCTCCAGGTACAATCACATGCTTTAATTGCGCTCTCAAATTCCAGTTAACCATTTAGATCCAGTGTAAAGTATATACTCCGCCACTTGCCAATTCAGCAAAACACTTCGGCCTGTGCATAACTTTAAAGAGTTGTTTAGTCCATCACTATTTAAACAATGTAATAGTTACATAGTGGGCCTGATTCCCTACCCTGTTATTAGTTTAAGGTCTGTGTAGTGCCACAAAAATCAGTGCTATGACACTGGTGTAACAGAGCGCAGAATCATTGTATTTGCAAAATATTTTCTATAGTCACTCAGTAATCTGAGCATTATATATGCTCTGACTGCCAGAAGCTGGGATTGGACGACAGGGGATGCATCACTTGATAATTGCTGTGTTCTGTTCATTCCCTATGAAGCATCTGGTACTGGCCATTGTTGAACCATTGGTCTAGATGGACCATTGGTCTGACCCAGTATGTCCATTCTTATGCTCTTAAAAGCTATAATTTAGAGTAACCTTTTCAGTTATTTAATTGTAACTATTACATATGATTTGGCAAAGAAAATGCAAGGAGAGCACCAGGGAGAATTCCTTGGAGATGAGTTATACAACTCCTACGCTTTACTTTTGCTCTATGCCTTTATGCTTCCCATAAGAGCTTTGTAACTGGGGAGCGTTATGTCAACATTGTATATTATTTTCCCAATGAAAAGATTCTGAAAGGTCAGTTTCCTAAGTTGTTAATATGATTGGCACTATTATGTTTTTGTTATTAAAATCATGAAAATTCTTTTGAATGTATGGATAATATACAGAGAAATTTTCAGTCACAATTCTACATTTCCATAGAATCATAGGATTGGAATAGACTCGATAGGTCTTCTAATCCAGTCCCCAAGGCAGGACTAAGCATTATCTAGAACATCCCTGACAGGTGTTTGTCTAACCTGCTCTTAAAAATCCCCAGTGATGGAGATAATACTTGAATCATATTTAGCTTGTGATCCACTATGACCCCCAGATCCGTTTCTGTGGTACTCTTTCCTAGGCAGTCATGTCCCATTTTGTGTGTGTGCAACTGATTGTTCCTTCCTAAGTGTAGTACTTTGCATTTGTCTTTATTGAATTTCATCCTATTCACTTCAGACCATTTCTTCAGTTTGTCCAGATCATTGTGAATTTTAATCCTGTTCTTCAAAGCACTTGCAACCTCTCCCAACTTGGTATTGTTTGCAAACTATATAAGTGTACTCTCTATGTCATTATCTAAATCACTGATGAAGATATTGCACAGAAACAGATTCAGAACCAATGTTCCCTCTATTTTTTTCCATCCATGTGTGGAATGAATTTTGTTACATGCATCATATCAAGGTAATGTGTGGATGTGCACCACCATTAGACACCAAAAAACCTAGATATAATATATATTTTTTAAAAGTTACCATAGGGATAATTACTCCAACCAGAACAGGTTAGGCATTTTAGAACTCACTATTCAAAGAATTAAATTTAAACGTAAGAGAGAAATAAAAATTATAAAATTTATAGACCTGTCAAACAACTAAAATAACACACCTTGATAGAAGTATCTAAAAGAAACAAAAAACAACAATGTCCCAAGTATGTGTTGGGAGGCGAGTGTGAAAGTCAGAGTGTGTGTGTGTGAGAGAGAGAGAGAGAGACAGTGTGTGTGTGTGTGAGAGAGAGAGACAGAGAGACAGTGTGTGTGTGTGTGAGAGAGAGAGACAGAGAGAGAGAGAAAAAGACACACTGTGTGTATGTGTGTGTGTGAGTGAGAGAGAGAGACTGTGTGAGAAAGAGACATGTGTTGCCCCTTTAAGTACGTTGCCCTTTTAAGTAGATCGGCACTCACCAGTCTGCTGCTTGTTCGCAGCAGCCACCAGCAAGCTCCCTCTGTCCCACTATGGAGCCTTGTCATGTCCCCGCATCTACTTGGCAATGATGGGGTACAGGGGCAAGGGGAGGGGGACACCCTGACATCAGCACCCCTCTCTATCCCCCCCACTCTGCACAGCAAACAGGAGGCTCCCAGAAGCAGCTGGCCAGAGGCTCCAAGGCAGAGGGCAGGAGCAGCGCTGCCATGAGGGGAGGGGCACCTGAATTGCAGAGCACTTGATAGACTGCTGGGCGGCTGCACATCCACACAGTTTAGAGGGAACTTAGCCCAAAACTTATCCCGGGAGGACTCCACTTGATATTGGCCTTCCAGCTTGACTGTGAACCACTGATAACTACTCTCTGGGAACAGTTTTCCAACCAGTTATCCACCCATCTTATAGTAACACCATCTAGGTTGAATTTCCCTAGTTTGTTTATCAGAAAGTTTTGCAAGACAGTATCAAAAGCCTTACTGAAATGAAGATATACCACATCTACCACTTTCCCCTATCCACAAGACTTGTTATCCTGTCAAAGAAAGCTGTTAGGCTGGTTTTTCAGTCTGTCCAGACTAATTTTAGAAACCTGTGGAACTCTGATTTTAATGAGATTGCTGAAGGAATATAAATTCTCATCTATGCTCACAAAGTATAGATTTGTTGTGGGCTATTCCCAAAGCTGGTATACACAGTTAGTATTTGTGGGGGAGGCGGAAGGGGGGAGAAAGCCACATATTTCACCATACCAACTATGACAACACTTATTAAAATATAGATTTCCTAGAACACTTTATTTTGCTTTTACAAAAGCTCACTCAAGCTGCCAACATTTTGATTGTTGGGATACAAAGAATAACAAGGACTGTGTGTACTACTGTTCACATGAACATCTCCAAACCTGTCATCACCCATGTCATAAATATAAAGGGAAGGGTAAACCCCTTTGAAATCCCTCCTGGCCAGGGGAAAGCTCCTCTCACCTGTAAAGGGTTAAGAAGCTAAAGGTAACCTCGCTGGCACCTGACCAAAATGACCAATGAGGAGACAAGATACTTTCAAAAGCTGGGAGGAGGGAGAGAAACAAAGGGTCTGTGTCTGTCTGTAGTCGTCTTGGCCGGGGATAGACCAGGAATGGAGTCTTAGAACTTTTAGTAAGTAATCTAGCTAGGTATGTGTTAGATTATGATTTCTTTAAATGGCTGAGAAAAGAATTGTGCTGAATAGAATAACTATTTCTGTCTATCTTTTTTGTAACTTAAGGTTTTGCCTAGAGGGGTTCTCTATGTTTTTGAATCTAATTACCCAGTAAGATATCTACCATCCTGATTTTACAGGGGGGATTTCTTTATTTCTATTTACTTCTATTTTTTATTAAAAGTCTTCTTGTAAAACACTGAATGCTTTTTCATTGTTCTCAGATCCAAGGGTTTGGGTCTGTAGTCACCTATGCAAATTGGTGAGGCTTTTTACCAAACCTTGTCCAGGAAGTGGGGTGCAAGGTTTTGGGAAGTATTTTGGGGGGAAGGACGCGTCCAAACAGCTCTTCCCCAGTAACCAGTATTAGTTTGGTGGTGGTAGCGGCCAGTCCAAGGATAACGGGGGTAATATTTTGTACCTTGGGGAAGTTTTGACCTAAGCTGGTAAAGATAAGCTTAGGAGGTTTTTCATGCAGGTCCCCACATCTGTACCCTAGAGTTCAGAGTGGGGGAGGAACCTTGACAACCCATCTGAAGGCTACAAACATAATGTGAGAAATCACATTTAGGGCTGTCGATTAATCACAGTTAACTCACGCGATTTACTCAAAAAATGTAATTGTGATTAAAAAAATTAATTGTGATTAATCACACTGTTATACAATAGAACACCAATTGAAAGTTATTAAATATTTTTGGATGTTTTTCTACATTTTCAAGATTATTGATTTCTATTGCAGCACAGAATACAAAGTGTACAGTGCTCACTTTATATTATTATTTTTATTACAAATATTTGCACTGTAAAATGATAAACAAAATAAATAGTATTTTTCAAGTCACCTCACACAAGTACTGTAGTGCAATCTCTTTATCATGAAAGTATAACTTACAAATGTAGATTTTTTTTGTTACATAACTGCACTCAAAAACAAAACAATGTAAAACTTTAGTGCCTTCAAGTCCACTCAGTCCTACTGCTTGTTCAGCCAATTGCTAAGACAAACAAGTTTGTTTACATTTATGGCAGATACTGCTGCCTGCTTCTTATTTATAGTGTCACCTGAAAGTGAGAACAGGTGTTCACATGGCACTTTTGTAGCCATCATTGCAAGGTATTTACGTCTAAGATATGCTAAAGATTTGTATGCGTCTTCATGCTTCAGCCACCATTCCAGAGGACATACTTCCATGCTGATGATGCTTGTTAAAAAAAATAATGCATTAATTAAATTGGTGACTGAACTCCTTGGGGGAGAATTGTATGTCCCCTGCTCTATTTTACCTGCATTCTGCCATATATATCATGTTACTGCAGTCGCGGAAGATGACCCAGCACATGTTGTTCATTTTAAGAACAGTTTCACAGCAGATTTGACAAAATGCAAAGAAGGTATCAGTGTGAGATTTCTAAAAATAGCTACAGCACTTGAAACAAGGTTTAAGAATCTGAAGTGCCTTCCAAAAATCTGAGAGGGACGAGGTGTGGAGCACGCTTTCAGAAGTCTTAAAAGAGCAACACTCAGATGCGGAAACTACAGAACCCGAACCACCAAAAAAAAAATCAACCTTCTGCTGCTGACTCCGATGATGAACATGAGTTGGTCCATTCTGCACCCATCATCAGCATGGACGCATGTCCTCTGGAATGGTGGTTGAAGATGAAAGGACATATGAATCTTTAGCGCATCTGGCACATAAATGTCTTGTAACGCCAGCTACAGCAGTGCCATGTGAAAGCCTGTTCTCATTTTCAGGCGACATTGTAAACAAGAAGTGGGCAGCATTATCTCCTGAAAATTGTAAGCAAACTTATTTGTCTGAGCGATTGGTTGAAGTAGGACTGAGTGGAGTTGTAGGCTCTAAAGTTTTACATTGTTTTATTTTTAAATGCAGATTTTTTGTACATAATTCTACATTTGTAAGTTCAACTTTCATAATAAAGAGATTGCACTACAGTACTTGTATTAGGTGAATTGAAAAATACCATTTCTTTTGTTTTTTTACAGTGCAAATATTTGTAAAAAAAATATAAAGTGAGCACTGTACACTTTTATTCTGTGTTGTAAATGAAATCAATATATTTGAAAATGTAGAAAACATCCAAAAATATTTAAATAAGTGGTATTATATTATTGTTTAACAGAGTGATTAATCATGATTAATTTTTTTAATCCCTTGACAGTCCTAATCACATTTTTTTTATAAATATATAAAGCCTATTTTATAACAATATTAAAACAACAAGGAAAGACATTTAAAAATAGGACCAAAAAATTCAGCCTTGCTTTTCCCATGTGCCTTTGTGTTTGTGGCACAGACTATTATATTTCAGAAGCAGAGTCTTGGGGGGCATCTGATATATCAGAACATAAAGTATGTTAGTATGTTTCAATAACATTCTCACAATTTAGTTATGCTTCATATTCCTGCATACATTAAATAGTAGTCTTTTAAAAAATGCAATACTTTACAAAACTGACAAAGAATGCTTCTAACTCTAAACCAAAGCAAAAACTGTGTTATCTGAAAAGGCAGTTCATCCCCAAGATGTTTTTTCACCTGGCTACAAAGCTGCAGCCCAGGCCATATAACTCTTTGTGAAACCAAACGCCCACCCTCACCCCGAATTTAATTCACACTTCTCCTGTGGGCTTTACATCTTTCTTTGGTGGATCTCATGCCATTCTCTCAGGTACTACCAGGAGCCCAGAGATTTCCAGAACCCTCAGCTTCCACCGTGGGACTACATAAATGAGTCCCATTTAAAAAAAAAAGGCTGAAAACAACCCAACTTTTTCTTAAGGTTTTGCTACATTGTCACCATGCATCCACTGTCCTTCCATTTTCATGCCCCTCATTGGGTACTAACTGAATCACTCTAAGCTCCTTTAAAGCATTGAAATAGGTTGTGCATTTTACATTATTTCATAGAATCATAGAATATCAGGGTTGGAAGGGACCTCAGGAGGTCATCTAGTCCAACCCCCTGCTCAAAGCAGGACCGATTCCCAATTAAATCATCCCAGCCACGGCTTTGT
This sequence comes from Lepidochelys olivacea, assembly GCF_965140295.1. Classification (NCBI taxonomy): domain Eukaryota; kingdom Metazoa; phylum Chordata; order Testudines; family Cheloniidae; genus Lepidochelys; species Lepidochelys olivacea. The sequence goes on from NC_140416.1 coordinate 77,063,717, forward strand.
CACGCCTAACCTTAAAAACTTCTGAGGAAGGAGATTCCACCACCTCCCTAGGTAACGCATTCCAGTGTTTCACCACCCTCCTAGTGAAAAAGTTTTTCCTAATATCCAACCTAAATCCCCCCCACTGCAACTTGAGACATTTACTCCTTGTCCTGTCATCCGCTACCACTGAGAATAGTCTAGATCCATCCTCTTTGGAACCACCTTTCAGGTAGTTGAAAGCAGCTATCAAATCTCCCCTCATTCTTCTCTTCTGTAGACTAAACAATCCCAGTTCCCTACAATCCCAGTTTCCTCCTGACTGATATAAAGTACAGGCATGTGAGAGTTAATCACATTTCATACCAGCTTCCTTTCTACTTGTAATTTTGTGTTTCCAAGTAAGTCACATCTGTTCTTAGACTAACATTAAGGGATTCGATTATAACTCCCAGATAATCAACGTTATGAAGTTTGTTCCAGTGAGTAATGCCAAAGTTTACCTCAAGGACTATTTGTAGTCATCTTCTCCCTGAGTAGACAGATGCCATGAAACTGAAGTGGCTGATAAGATAGTAAGCCCTGGTCTACACTGCAGGGTTAGGTCGAATTTCGCCACATTAGGTCAATTTTATAATGAATGTGTCTACAAAAGCAACCCTGCTCCATAGACCTAAAGGGCTCTTAAAATCAACTTCTGTACTCCTTCCTGGGGAGGGGAGTAGCGCTAAAATCGACCTAGCTGGGTCGAATTTGGGGTACTGCAGACGCAAATCAGCATTATTGGCCTCCGGGAGCTATCCCAGAGTGCTCCAGTGTGACCCCTCTGGACAAATACTTTCACCTCCGATGCACTAGCCAGGTACACAGGAAAAGCCCTGAATTGAATTTCATTTCCTGTTTGGTCAGCATGGCGAGCTTAACAGAACAGGTGACCATGCTGTCCCCCCAGAATTGCAAACGAGCTCCAGCATGGAGCAAACGGGAGACACTGGATCTGATTGCTGTACGGGGAGAAGAATCTGTGCAGGCTGAACTCTGATCAAAAAGAAAAAAAGCTAATATATATATGCCAAAATCACACAGGGCATGATGGACAAAGGCTACAACAGGGACACACAGCAGTGCCGCATGAAAGTCAAGGAGCTCAGGCAAGCCTACCAAAAGACAAAGGAGGCAAACAGTCACTCCACGTCAGAGCACCATACATGCTGCTTCTATGATCAGCTGCATGGTATTCTAGGGCGGGACCCTACCACTACCCCACCACTGTCCGTGGACATCTGCAAGGGGGAGTCTCACGCAACAGGGAGGAGGATTTTGTGGATGAGGAAGAGGAGGAGGAGGAGGAGAATGTGCAGCAGGCAAGCAGTGAATCCATTCTCCCTGGCAGCCAGGACCTTTTCATCCTGGAGCCAATACCCTCCCAAGGTGGGATCCCCGACCCTGAAGGCAGAGAAGGCACCTCTGGTGAGTGCACATTTGTAACTACAGTACAGGGTTTAAAGGCAATAGTGTTTAATTTGCCCTGAAGACTTGGGATGCATTCACAATCAGTACAGCTACTGGAAAAGTCTGTTAATGTGTCTGGGGATGGAGCGGGAATCCTCCAGGGACATCTCCATGAAGCTCTCCTGGAGGTACTCTGAAAGCCTTTGCAGAAGGTTTCTGGGGAGGGCTGCCTTATTTTATCCTCCATGGTAGGACACTTTACCACTCCAAGCAGTAGCAAGTAGTCTGGAATCATTGTGGCACAAAGCATGGCAGCGAATGGTCGTGGGTTTTGGTTGCATTCAAGCAACATTCCATCTTTATCTTTCTGTGTTAGCCTCAGGAGAGTGATATCATTCATGGTCACCTGGTTGAAATAGAGGAATTTTTGTAAGGGAACAGTAAAAGGACCCCGTTCATGCTGGCCTGTTTGTGCTTGGCTAAAAGGGATCATCCCATCACCACGTGGCAGGGGAGGGGTGAAGGGCTCATCCCAAATAGTCACCTGGAGGGGTGGGGGGAGGGGTGTGCTGCACATCCACCTGAAAACCGCAGCCCCTCCTTTTAAATGGCAAACCCAACCCGCATTGCTTGCCATGGGAAAGGAGGACGCTGCAGTTTGAAAACATTCCCACATGTTATGAAGGTGTTAGAAGCCAAATCCACGTACCCTTTGGCTTACCATGGCTGCCTGGAAACTGAATTCTGTTGCCCAGCCGTGTGTGATGTGTTACCATACTGGCAAGCACTCAATATAAAAGGCAAAATGCGACCTTGTACCTATAGCACATGTGTTGTCTGCTGTGAATTACTTGATTCACTGTGAAAGAGTTTCCCTTTTGTTCTCAGAAATGTATTATCTTAAATTTTACTCTCCTTTTTTATCCCCCTGCAGGTGCAAATGTTTTTATGTTCCTCCTATCATCTCTGTCCCTGAGGTTATCGCAGATTAAAAGGCGAAAAAAAACCACACTCACGATGACATGTTTTCCAAGCTCATGCAGTCCTCCCGCACTGATAGGGCACAGCTGAATGCATGGAAGTATTCAGTGGCAGAATCCAGGAAAGCATTAAGTGAGTGCAATGAGAAGAGGCAGGACGCAATGCTGAGGCTAATGCAGGAGCAAACGGACGTGCTCAGGCGTTTTGTGGAGGTGCAGAAAAGCCAACAAGAGAACAGACCACTGCTGCATCCACTGTACAACTGCCTGCCCTCCTCCCCAAGTTCCATATCCTCCTCACCCAGATGTCCAAGAACACTGGGGGGAGGCTCCTGGCACCCAGCCACTCCACTCCAGAGAATGGCCCAAGCAGCAGAAGGCTGTCATTCAAACAGTTTTGATTTGTAGTGGGGCTACAATAAGCAATGTGCCCTTGTCCTTCCCTCCTCCCCTACCCCACCTGGGCTACCTTATCAGTTATCTCCCCTTTTTTTTTAATTAATAAAGAGAGAATGCATGGTTTCAAAACAATAGTGACTTTATTTTCTTTGCCAGCTGTGATCGAAGGGGGGAGGGTGGTTGGCTTACAGGGAATTAAAATCAACAAAGGGAGTGGGTTTGCATCAAGGAGAAACACACACAACTGTCACACCATAGCCTAGCCAGTCATGAAACTGGTTTTCAAAGCCTCTCTGATGCGCAGCGCGCTTACCTGTGCTCTTCTAATCACCCTGGTGCCTGGCTGCTCAAAACTGGCAGCCAGGCAATTTGCCTCAACCTCACACCCCACCATAAACGTCTCCCCCTTACTGTCACAGATATTATGGAGCACACAGCAAGCAGTAATAACAATGAGAATATTGTTTGTGCTGAGGTGTAACCTAGTCAGCAAACAGCACCAGCGAGTTTTTAAACATCCAAAGACACATTCTACCACTATTCTGCACTTGCTCAGCCTATAGTTGAACTGCTCCTGACTACTGTCCAGGTTGCCTGAATATGGCTTTATGAGCCATGGGAGCAAGGGGTAGGCTGGGTCTCCAAGGATAACTATAGGCATTTCAACATCCCCAACAGTAATTTTCTGATCTGGGAAATAAGTCCCTTCTTGCAGCTGCTCAAACAACCTGGAGTTCCTAAAGATGCGAGCGTCATGCACCTTTCCCGGCCATCCCACATTGATGTTGATGAAATGTCCCTTGTGATCCACCAGTGCTTGCAGCACCATTGAGAAGTACCCCCTGTGGTTTATTTACTGGTTGGCAAGAAGGTCCTGTGCCAAGATAGGGATATGCATTCCATCTATAGCCCCACTACAGTTAGGGAAACCCATTGCAGCAAAGCCATCCACTATGACCTGCACATTTCCCAGAGTCACTACCCTTGATAGCAGAATGTCAGTGATTGCACTGGCTACTTGAATCACAGCAGTCCCCACAGTAGATTTGCCCACCCCAAATTGATTCTGGACTGACCGGTAGCAGTCAGGCATTGCAAGCTTCCACAGGGCTATCGCCACTCACTTCTTAACTGTCAGGGCAGCTCTCATCTTGGTATTCCTGAGCTTCAGGGCGCGGGAAAGCAACTAATAGAAAAGTGGCCTTACTCATGCGAAAGTTTCACATCCCCTGGGAATCATCCCATACCTGGAAGACTATGTGGTCCCACCAGTCTGTGCTTGTTTGCCGGAACCAGAATAGGTCTTCCACTGTATCAACCAGCCCCACTGCCGCCATGATGTCCCAATTGCCACATCCCAAGCTTTCAGGAATGTCTGTGTCCATGTCCTCCTCACAATCATCTTCATGCTGCTGTCTCTTAGCCAGGTTCTGCACATACTGCAGTATAAGGCGTGAGGTGTTTACAGTGCTTGCAACAGCAGTGAACTGAGCGGGCTCCATGTTTGCCATGCTATGAAGTCTGCATGGGTAACCCAGGAAAAAAAGGCATGAAATGATTGTCTGCAGTTGCTTTCACGGAGGGAGGGATGAAGGGAGGGGAGACTGATGACATGTACCAAAGCCACCTGCAACAATGTTTTTGCCCCATCAGGCATTGGGAGCTTAACCCAGAATTCCAATGGGCAGCAGAGACTGCGGAAACTGTGGGATAGCTTCCCACAGTGCACCGCTCCGTGAGTCAATGCTAGCCACGGTAGTGAGGATGCACTTCGCCGACTTAATGTGCTTAGTGGGGACATACACAATTGACTGTAAAAAATCCATTTCTATAAAGTCGACCTAATTTCGTACTGTAGACATAAGGTGGGCTGTTACAAAGACAAATGTTCCGTGAGGAAAAAAACCCAAGCTTTGGACAATTGAAAAACAGAATCAAAAGGACTTATCATCAGCTGGAATGAATCCCAAATGGTAACCACCATTTGTGGTGTGGCAGAATTTCACATCTCCTGCAATTCAGCTTCCTAAACGAGGTAAGAGAATAGTGCTAATGATAGCTCTCGTCATAAAATGAAGATCTCTTATGTGTGTTGTGTGCTTTTTGTAAAGCCTCTCAGTACTCAAGGGAGGAGGATATTGAGCACAAATGCTTAGAGAAAGGAGGGATATGATATAAGTGAAAGACTTTTAAAACCACCTGGTAGATCATTTGAGACATTGCATTGCTATATTTGTTCAGTTTCTTTTGCTCTGTACTATTTAAGCAAATAGCAAGATCTGCCTCTTTGTATATGTTGCTAAATGGGATTCAAAAGAAAGAAAGAAAGAAAGAAAGAAAGAAAGAAAGAAAGAAAGAAAGAAAGAAAGAAAGAAAGAAAGAAAGAAAGAAAGACAGACCTGGGATCAAGCTGAAAAGTGTAGCTTTGAACCCCGACTTCTTCAAGTTCAGGGCTGTTAATATTTGGGGTTTAATAGTTTGCATCCTTCTCTACTGAAAAACCAAACCAGTGACAACATTATTTTACCCATGTAATTGGAATCCCAAAATTACAAGTAGAAAGGAAGACAGTGATATGAAATGTGATATACATTAAATCGCACATACCTGTAATTGATATCAATCAGGAGGAATTAATGTAAAATACACAAAATGTACTTGATTGCTTTCAAGGAGTTTAGAGTGATTCAGCTGGTACCTAATGAATTCTTGGTTCATTCAAGTATTAATAGAGAAAATGAAGCAAAGACACTGCAAAATTTATGTTGAGATACACTTAATTTCAATTAATTCACTGCACCAATGACGCAGAAAACAGCCTGCTCTACATTTAATAGTAATAACCCTTGATTTCATGACACCATATACATTACATTTGACTTCTGCTACGTTGCACACTATAATGGAAACTGAATGTAGTGGAGGTGGAGTGCAGTAGGATTTCACTCCACATGTTCAGTACTTGTATCAATGTTGCTTATTAAATTGTTAGAAATGTCAGGCCAGCTCCTCAGCTGGTCTAAATAAATGTAGCTCCTGGATTTGGCCTCTAGATAAGCATTTGATTTTATGATTGATAGGATTTGCATTATCTACTTTAATGTTTCTATTTTTAAAATAGCATTAAAAACCACTTTTCAAAATAGATCATAATGGAAAGGATTACTACAATGGCTGTGATGAATGTGGGAATTTTAGTAGTACTTTTATGAATCCTATGCACACCTCAGTTTCTCTGTGCTTTGCACAGCTCTGCACTGAGTGTAAAGGGAAGGGATGAAGTGTTGGACTCAGGTAGCCACCTGGTTGGAGATCAGAGTAATTAACAAACGTGAACCAAGGAACTGGAAGAGATGATGGAAAACCCAATGGCTGGGACATTCACACCTAGTGATAAACAGGCAAGAGAAGGAGATTCCCCCCACCTCTCCACAGGGAAGCAGAGCTAAGGCCCTGAGCGTCAGGACAAAGAGGAAAGGTTTCAGGTGGCTGTGTTAAGAGCTCATCTCACAGAGATAGGGCTCTCAGTTAGAGCTAGGACAAAGGGACAGAGACAGAGAAAGGAAGCAGAGATGGGTTCCTACTTTAGCCAGTATGGACTATGTTGAACCTTCTCTCTGACCTAAGGATTTTCAGGTAACTAACACATTTTTACCTCGTTTTACCTGCCTTCTGTCACTACAGATATTTACTGAGAGCATTGCACCCTGAATGGGTAAAGAACAAGTCTCTCACAGGAGTCTGGCTTGGCTGAACTCAGTTCAGGAAGCCATTGAGAGAGACAGGAATCGGTGATGCCCAAAGGCCCAGCTTTGTAGTCATGGATGCCCAAAGGCCCAGCTTTGCAGTCCTGCCCCTATGGAACTGTGTGGATACTTGGGATCCAACACACTAAAGCAGTGGTGGGCAACCTACAGCGCATTTGTTTACATTTGCATGACCGCCCTCAGCTCCCAGTGGCCACAGAAAACAAACAGTCTCGTGGCCCACCCGTGGATTATCCTGACGGGCCACATGCAGCCTGTGGGCTGAAATACTTAAAAAGTATTTCCTTAAAACAATACATACATTATGAATTAGTGGATTAGTTTGGTTACACAAAGAACTGTCCTGGATCTTTACTAATCCCTCAAAATGAATCTAAACTTTTTAGAGGAAAGTTTGGTTAAGAGGCCTTTCATTTCTCTGCTATTTCTGCTGCATGGTCCCTTTCAAACAAAGCCCATCATGACCTCTCCATCCTCAGATATGATCAGCCCTCTGGTCTATCCAACCACCACAGGAGGGATCATTAAAGAAGATGACATTCCTTTTCCCTCCACCTGTCATCAGCAAATATTCACACATTCTGGTTAGGAGAGGAGTGTACTGAATTATGGAGTATCTCACATCAATTTTTCTACCAAGAAGCTTCTATTTTACTAGGTATTAACATTATGCAAGGAACAGACCACCTTCACAAACTCCACAGAAACAAACACTACTTAAAATTTTATAGGGAGTCTTTGCTATATAGAACTCACATGGCCCCAGGAGCTGCATGGTAGATAGTTTGACAAGCTGCCTGAAGGGAAAGAATATTTTTTTTCACGACTTTACACAGAACCAGCAGTGTGGATTTTCATGCAGAAATCCACATCAGAGTAAACAAGCGTGACTGGTGTATGATGATGACCTGCTAAAGATTGTTGTACAGGTCATTGTTTTAAATTTGCCATTTTTTTGAGCATATGAAGTTGCTGACATGGCCAAACCACCTTCATTACAGAAAAATGAAATATTGGCTGAACTCAGAAGCATCACATGATGTCAGTTGTCTTGCACAGTACAATATGACATGTCTACCAGGTAATTCAGTGTGGAATGTGCCAGTACCATCATCCTAAGGTCATTTTAAATGAATTTCTCTCACTCAGACATATAGACAAGGTTGTATACTGATTTAACTCTCGCTTTTTCAGCTCCCATATTTATATACTATGCCCGAAAACATACTTTTGACATTGCAGAAGCTGTGGACTTGCTGAGTTGTGTGTAATATTCTGCAGCATTTCTAAGAAGTTAAGTTGGACGATATCTTTTCAGTGGCACAATATTGGAGTCACTGGCCTCAGTGCTCTATGGTGCCTGAGTAGAGCAAGTTAGGGACCTTATGCCAGTGGAGGGTCTGGCTTAGTGGAGCTCTGCTCAACTGCACCCCATCTGCCATGTCCTCGCCACAATAGAAAGTTCCCCATAACAGGTGGTGAGTCATTAGGAATAAAGATGACTAAGTCCACCCATTTGGAGGGGAAAAAATACCAGTTACTATAGAATAAATGTTTGTTATAACCATCAGTACTTCAAATTAAGCTTTTTTCTACAGCTACTCTCAAGTAATTCTGGAAGTATCAGCTATTTTGCTGGAGTGAACTGTGCCTTGATGCACTGACTAAAGTTAAGGATCAGTTCAGTTAATTGTTGATATTTATACTTGGGAGCAGTAAAGAGTGTTTGGCCTTTTCACAATACTTAGCTGTTCATTCAAAGACCTTCTCCAGGAAATTTTTTTTCCATACTGAAAAGAAGATTTCTGGTCATGTCCTTCTCAGCTAATTTCTTTGTATTGTAAGATCAGCTCTCTCCGACTACTGAAGTTTCACACTGCCAAATAGAGTTTGCTGCAAAAAGTCATACATAACTTATATAAATTTCCTTCCCGGAGTTTCTTATCCCTTACATGGAACAAATAGCATTTTGTATATCTTATGAAGCCTGGAATTAAATACCAAATAACTGAGAAACATTAAAGATGACCAGTTCTAAACCATTTTAATAGGTAAAAATCTACTTTTACCCTTTCACTTACTCATCCATCAAATCACTCAAGCTTGTGCTTAACTTTAAACTTGTGTGTTCCATTAACTTCAGCAGGACTATTCATCTCTATTCAAGCATAGCACTTAAGCACATGCTTAATGCTAAGCAAAAGTTAAATTTTACATACAATTCTTTACATTTCTGTCATTTCCTCTCTATTTCATTGACTTTTATCAATCAGTATTCATATTTATTTCACTGCTTTTATGAGCTTTGCATAATTTTCCTGCTCATTCTTTCACTGATGTCAGATAATTTCATTCTGAAATTTATTCAGAAAGAATTCCGAGGAGGTGGAAGAGAAAAAGGAATAAAAATAATAGAACTTTCTCACACACCAGCTAAAATCAATTGTTGGCAGTGGGCACCTCCTCCAAATCACAACTATAAGCATTTTTTAAAAACATATTACTAAAATTGTTATACAGTACTAAACATGTTAGGCCATTTTTTCAGATATGGATTCTAATTATGGGTACCTGCATTTATTGGTAGCAATATTTAGACACCAGGGTTCAGGTTCCTGAAATTTTGGTTGCCTAAAAGCTGAATAATAAGAGCAAATGACATTTGTAGATGCCGATTGTGTACTTACTGCTCTATATGTATGTTCAAATGGTGTTTTTATGTTTACAAATCAGAGACTGGATGCTAGAGAGTTTAGGTGTCAAACACCTGGATTCATCAAAACATAGGTGCTCATAATTTAGAAAGTGAATTTGTGCCACTTAAAAAATATTACAGAAATGTATTTCATGACAGTTTTATTTACTTTCATGATAACAAAATTTAAAACAGAATCAGATACTTTGGGCACAGCAAAGAATTAAAGCTGGTCTTTTCCTCCGCAACTAATTGAGATACCTATTTCATTAGCCATAGGTGATATGGCCAGCAGAATTGTAGGAAAGATCTTTATTAAGTATGCTGAGAAGCCGTTGATACATGTGGATGCCTGTTTGAGAAATAAAAGTCTGGAGTCAGCTTATATTACTGAGTTCCCTGGTGCTATACAGGATGAGGTCCTTCCTGAAACTTGACGTTTTTTCTTCAGGTCTACTTATATGGCAGCACACACCTATTACACTGGAACAGTAGAGAGGCACCATCATATACAGCTGCTGAAGTCCCCTTTGAATAGTTGAGGGACTACACAGTTAACAGGGATATAGGGTGGATCTCCTTCAAGAGCATGATTAAGCATCCAGGGCTGCATATCCTGGTGACATACCAGAGAGGCTCAGAGATCTAAACCAATATTCTACTTGGGCCAAGCTTTTGCACCTATTTACCTAGATCTCAGCATTACTTAAATACTAGTGCCTTGGCCTTTTTAGAATCTCAAATGTGTTGAAATGTATTTAATCACAATGGGACTCCTCAAAGAATAAAGTACTACTCAGCAGGAGTACAGGTAGCATGGCCCAGTGGGATTTTCTTCTGTAATAATGATGACTCGTACGTCTCCATTCTATGATAAACTCTGTAAGATACATGGTTTAATATGCCCCTGCTTACAAGGCATATGAAAATATGAGCTAACATTCAGGGGACTTTGTGATACTAATATAAGAAATCATGACATTTCATGATGATGCCATTGAAATTTTATATCACAAACATCCACTGAGCTATATTATTTAATATGCAATGCTACCCTATGATACTCCATGCTATGAAGTCACTGGGTCCAATTTTCCTGTCAGTGACACTGGTATAAATAAAGAGTAACTCAACTGAAGTCCACTGGTCAAATTAAAAGGACAGTCACCCCACAGAATGTAATAGTATCAAAGTACCTCAAAATGTATCCCCAGTAAAATCAGCATTGTAAAATCCTATTTACTCACTGGCTCAAGGTGAGTAATTATTTTTGCTGTGCAAGTAGTTCCCCCCGTCATTATCATGGTGAAAGTGGGTGAGTAGTTTTTGTGCCTTGGCATACATTTTGAAGACAATTATGCAAGGCTGGGTAATGTGCTCTTTCTGTTCATTTTCAACCTCTTTGAAGGATGTGTACGCACTCCTGGTGTTATGAAAAGTCCATTGAATGCACTCTATTGCCTGGACAGCATAACTTAAAGTGTGCCTCTCTTGCATAAAATTGGCAAAAATAAGAGACACACACACTACATAATGGATGGCAGCAAAGGGCCTTTTAAGCTTTACAGTTACTTAAAGTTTACCCTTTGTAACTTGGAAGGATGGAAAAGGCAAACCATTACAGGACAGTAAAAATATACTCTGAAGATATTAGTCACAAAGTGCACTATAAAAGTTTCATTCTAGAAGATGAGAAACAGCCTGTCCTCATTAAAGCATCACAAAATTTGCAGAAGCTAGTATTTCTTTGTGTTAGGTGCTATGAAAATAATGATTATGCAGTTATATTACTGGGATAGTGGTATAAAATATTTTTATTTCATATAATTGTTTTCAGTCTCATTTCAAGTTGCCTTCCAAGAGAACAGCCGCTCTCAGTCATTATGAGGGCAGCCAAGTGAACCAAAAGGTCAATCTAATTAAAAAGGAAGAGAACTTCAATCCCTCGGGGAAGAGGCCCAACAAAATGCCAAAGGAATTTATATTAAAGAATGTATGAAGTAAACAGACCAAAACAATGAAACAAATTCACATAGGTGTCAAAAATGTAAAGAGAAAGAAAAAGGGAGACCATATGACCTTTTCCTGTATTATAAAAGGACAGAGCTTTTTCATTACAAATAAGAAATACAATTAGTTTAGATCTTTTATCTCCTTCCTTTTTTAAATCAGGAGCTGAAGAAATATTTTATTTTAATAAACTCTTTAAGAGGGGGGATTAAAAGGCAACCTGTTTTAACGTTTCAGTTTCCCCTTCTCCCCCTGAAGAAACAATTAATGAATTGAATATATATGGGAGCCATCCATCACTCAGAAAGCCTCAAAGAAAAGATACAATTGATAATGTGTTCCTAAAGTTCAGTTAAATCTCACAAAGAACAGGAGATTTAAATTGCTAACATTTATAGCTTGCTAAATCAAACAGAAATTAATTAAAATAAAAAATTATTACTCTGAATGCTATGGGGTCTGGCTTATTGATTGAAAAGTAACAACATATGAACAGCAAACTTTGTATTCTTCTTAACCTTTGTAAACTGTGTTTGTAGATAGCTAGACAGATGTACACACGATGGCCATCAACATCTTTACAAAAATTACAACAATAATGCTTACCCTTTTTTTGGCTTCTGTAGACTCCCCGGGCCTTTGCATTCCCCTTCCTCCCCCCTCTAGTTCTACCCAATCTATCTCTGAAGTTCTTGGCAAAATTCCCATTGCCTTCAATATACTGGATCAGGCGCTCATTGTGCAATTTTGCATGCAGTGGAAGGGGGTTACATTCCATGCTTCTCTGTCTTAAAAATAAGGAATAACTATTTGACATTACCCAGGATACAATCTGGACTATTAAACAGCTGTGTCTCCTTAATTCTGTAGCCTGGGGTGCCTTTTACACTGCTTTACTGTCAGAACAGCCATTCCTGGCCTGCTCACACAGCCTTCAGCATGCAAATTCACTCCCAGATAAGTACATGAGCATTCTGACCAGTCACTCATGAATTACATGCAGGGTGATACCTGCAAATTCTTAGTTCCAGCTTTGTTCCCCCAGAAATGTGCATCTTGTACTGTCCGGCACATTACTGAACAATTCAAGCTAATAGAATGTCTGCCATTTCATCAAAGAAAAATGATATATACACCAGCTTTGTTATCCCAAATGGAGTTTCCCACAATGCTTTAATCCAAATACACTGGTTAGGATAATAAACTTATCATACTTTTTTAACTACAGAAAGATAGATTTTAAGTGATTGTAAGTGATGATGCATAAAAGTCAGGATTGGTTACAAAAGAAAATAAAAGAGTAATACACAAGCTAAATCCTAACTTAATCTAAGTGAACTTGAAAGCAAAGGTTTTGTCTCACCATATGGTGTTGTAAATTTCACAGGCTGGGTCTCCTTTCTGTCTGGGACCACTCCCCCTTAGTTCATTTCTTTGAGAGTCATTGATGTCATGAGCAGAGAGATGGGAGGAGGAGAGGTGAAGTCAAGTGTTCTCCTCCCTCTTTATAATCCAATTCCTTGTGCTAGAAACATCCTTGCTGGAACTTGGTAACATGCAATCCATTGTGGATGTGAGGTTTGAATCATCCCTTTGATGAAATGTAAATTTCTTGTTAACACCTTCTCCCCCTGCTGGAGGATGGCCGCTTAAGTAGGTGATGACCCTTTAACACCTATCTGGTGTTATCTGGGATGCTAGTATGTCTCTGAAAAAATGGTTTGTGGGTGTTACCCAGAATAACAGTATATTTCAGTAACAATTATAAAATAGAATCTTACAACTTCGCATATAGTGTTGCTACACATATTTTAACAGAACAATGATATTCAGCAGTTTATCACTTTTCAAATTATACCTCACAAGACATACTTTGTGTAGAATTTATCATAGTTGTGTAAAAGTGGTGACCATAATAGTATAGACTGTCACAAACTATACCATTGCATATGAATGAGAAATTATGTAAAAGTAGCCTGACCCAATGCACTTTGAAATTAATGGGAATCCATTTCTTGACTTCCATGGACATTAGTCCAAAGACATTAATGAGTAGTCACATTATAAAACTTGAACACTGAAGTCTGCAGATATGCATTTAGAATAAGATGATGCACTACATCACTTTCCCAAGACACTACAGAAACACTATGTACAAATCAACCGATGTTGTTTGGATTTTTTCTCTCCTCTGAAAAATGACTTTTCAAGTAGCATTGTAGGGTTCTATAATATCTCACAGCGCTTCCAGATCAAATATCTGCATAAAAAGATGCAATTTAGATATGGGAATTAGCTCATGAAGATTAATGTAAGAATAAAAAGATTTTAAACATTCCCTACAAACTTCTAGAATCTGAAAATAAATCTGTTCTCCTTCTGGCTCACATGCCAATCACCAATAGTAAAGATTACGCAGGATCAGTTCTGCCATCATTTATATCTGTGGAAACCATTTTCTTCAATGGGACTGAACAGATATAACTCAGTTCAAATTTGGCCTTGCATTTAGAACTGAGTTAACAATTCTGTTGATGATACATGACCCAGAATAGAATCCAGCTCATTCTCTCACCACTGTATTGGCTTTGCAATGCTAAAAGGATTCAAACTTGTACTTGTTACTGAACTAATTAATTTTAATTCTGAATTCATTCAGGGAGCAGATCTACTGAATAAAAAATGTGCTGATTTTTCATGGTCATTTTTTGGAATACAAGGTTTTTATTTATTTATGTTACCATAGTGCCTATGACCCCTAGTCATAGGCAAGGATCCCATTGTGTTAGGCACTTTACAAAACACAGAAAAAAAGACAGCCCCTTTCCCATGGAGTTTACAGTCAAAATATAAGACAAGAGACAGAAGGATACAGACAAGGGAGTACAAAGAAGCAACTTGATAAGCTGTGGTCTCAGCACCGTAGTGGCCTAATCATTGTCAGGTTTTTGTAGGCAAAAGAGAGTTCTGCGGAGGGATTTGAAGGTGGGTAATGAGGAAGCTTTGCAGTTATTTATAGGTAGGGTGACCAGAAGTCCTGCTTTTAAAGGGACAGTACTGTATTTAAGCCCTCTTGAAGGTGTCCTGACTTTTTCTTAAAAATGGGCAAATTGTTCCATATTTTCTGTATCCTCCCCATCAGTACTTGTGGATCCTGCTACTAGCCAGATCCCTGCTCGCAAGCCACCCACCCACCAATGGTGAGTGGTGGGGTCCAGTGGATGATGATGGGGGTGAGTGTGCAAGGCTGGTAGCATGGCAAAGCTGCAGCACGTGGGGCTGGCCACTCCCCATGCTGGTTCGTCAGCACAGCCCCTGCTGAGTGCCAGCTCTCGGCCAGCAGGGCCCATCCCCCATCTCATTTCTGGCTGGCCCTGGCTGGGAGCTCTGGAGGCCAGTGAGTACAGGCAGGTGCCAGGCAGTGGCCAGTTACATGTCACCTCTGTTGCCAACCCATCAGCCCTTTACATTCTCCCCCCTCTCGCTGTCCTCTCCCTGCTCTGCTCCTTCACCCGCCTCAGCCCTGCTGCTCCTCCATATCCCCTCCCCCCCTCGCTGGGGGGTGCATCCCACTCCCAGCACTGTGCGGCAAACCAGCCCCTGGGCAGAGCGCTCAGCTCACCCAGCAGCCTTGCCAACAGGCTCCTTCCTTCCCCCACTGCCTCTGGCTGGGCTGATGCCCTGGGAAAGCCCAAAACCCTCCAGCCCAGGGAAAGCCCCACCCAGCACTGGCCTCTCCGCCCCTCAGCTAAGCTCTGGAGTGGTGTGAGGAAGCGATTTCCATCCTGTTTGTGCCCTGATCCTGCAGGCTCCACAGCAGCCCCCAGGCAGGGGCTTAGCACACTCTTCACCCCTCCCCCTGCTGCCGTGGGTCCTGCCCCCAGGGAGCGCTGTCCTGCTCTGTCCCCTAGACATCCTCCCCTGGTCAGCCACCTCTCTGGCCGGGTTTGCTGAAGCCCCTAGGCCCTGGTGCACAATGCATCCTTAGGGCTTAATCCCTTCCTGCCTGTGCTGTAGCCGGGGACAAGAGGTGGTTGGGTTATGTCCATGGCCAGCAGAAGCCTGGAAGTGTTAGCTGCCTTTCGACACTGTGTGGGCAGGAAACAACAAACTACTTCCTGCCATGGATGGGGGTGGGATGGGGAGAAAGATATGAGCTCTGCAAAGACACGGGCCAGATCATCCCTTTCACCCTATAGTGTAGGTATGACTTCCCCTCCCCCTCCTCCTGTTCTGGCTGCAAGCAGCTCTCGTCCCTTCCCTCTTACACAGTGCCAAAAGGCTGCTGCTGGCCATATTCTGGTGTGAACCCTGGAAGAAATCTGGGGAAACAGGGCATGTGACCTTGTATGCCCCCACATGCAGTGCCTTGGGAAGATGTGGTGCCAACTTCCAGGGGAGGCGGGTCCATCCCAAGGCCCAGCCAGGCAGGGAGGGTTGGGTTGATTGGCCAACTCCCCACTACACATCCAAGAGAGAGGGGTATGGGAGTGTATATGTGTCATCTCTCCCCGTGTGAATCCTAAAGCCTTAAAGATTAAAACTAAAACTAAATATTACTGACCTAAAAGTGGTACTTCTTCAACCAAAAAAATTCAAAAACAGACTCCAACGAGAGACTACTGAATTCGAATTAATTTGCAAACTGGATACAATTAACTTAGGCTTGAATAAAGACTGGGAGTGGATGTGTCATTACACAAAGTAAAGCTATTTCCCTTTATTTCCCCTCCTACTGTTCTTGTAAACTGCTGGAAATGGCCCATCTTGATTATCACTACAAAAGGTCTCCCCGCCCCCCCCCCCCCGCCTCTTCTGCTGGTAATAGCTCACCTTTCCTGATCACTCTCATTAGAGTGTGTATGGTAATACCCATTGTTTCATGTTCTCTGTGTATATAAAATCTCCCCACTATATTTTCCACTGTATGCATCTGATGAAGTGAGCTGTAGCTCACGAAAGCTTATGCTCTAATATATTTGTTAGTCGCTAAGGTGCCACAAGTACTCCTTTTCTTTTTACGGATACAGACTAACACAGCTGCTACTCAGAAACCTTTACAGTTCATAAATCATTTGATTTTCTTTTATTAAAAAAGTTCCTATATTTAGTCATGATGGCATTTAAAGTGTCCCTGTTTGGTTCTGAAGGTCATACCCCTGTGAGGGGATGTAACAGGATCCACGACCCGCCCCTCTTCCTGGTGCCCACTTGCTGCCCCCAATAAGGCTCAGAGAGGCTTCAGGGTTGTGCAACACCCGTGTCTTTATTTACTTGCAATTATCCCACCACCAGTGTGTACCTATTTACAAGCTTTACAGGATTATTCAACCCCTTGAAGGCAGAGCCAGCCTTTAGCTAGAAGACCTCCAGTTCCCTCCCTGGCTGACTTCCCCCAGCTTCTGGCTCCCTCCCAGCCTTTATAGCCTTTGGCTTGTCAGGCCAGCAGGTGTTGCCAATCCTCAGGCCAGCATCAGGCCTTTTCCCAATCTGTTTCCCCTCATTGGAGCTGACAAGGCAGGGGCTAATTAGGTGCTTTTGCACCAGCACCCTGCTATGGGGAGTAGAGTAAAGGAATAAGGCAGAAGTCAGACCTCATTGAGGAATGTATATATTGCATACACTAAGACCTATGCCACAGTGGGGGTCAAATTCTGTGCTCAGTTATGCAAACCAATCACACTGCCTTCAACAGAGGCTGGATGGGTCTTTAGGAACAAAAAATTTGCCCTTACTGATGTGATATTGCTTTGAAATCTAAGTGACTTTGTATTCAGATATTTTTGGGGCCAAGTCCATCACTACAGTTCAAAACCTTCAGGACAACCAGAACCTGACAACAAACATGAATTTCAAGAGAAACAAGTCTTTTGAGCTAGCTGAGCAGGGGAAGAGAGGTGATGACTTCACCCATGACTTTATTCCCCCATTGGGTTGGTGTGAGGAAAGGAGGGTGTATTCTGTACTGATAAATACGAGTGACTGTATTAGAGAAACATGACTTACAAACTTTCTTTGCATATGTCTTTTACAACATACCAGTCCCTATTGCACTGAGGAACATTTATATTGTAAATACATAATGGTACATTTTCTCATTGAACACTGAATCAAGTCCTTCTTTCTTGCAATCACATCTTTATTTGCCTCCAAATAAGTTGGGACTATTTAGACCATGGTACTGCAATCTGATCACTTAACCAAGCCATGAATGCTATCTCTGTTGATTGGCACAGGAGAATAAAATTGTCATCTTGTTTCTGCTCAAAGTGCTTTTCCTGATTTACCACTCTGACTCCATATCTGCTATAGAACTTGGTATAAGAGGGATCATTAACTATAACTATCAGACATTCTCTCATTTGTTGAAATACCATACGTGCAGGTCTATGCATGAAATGATACAAGACTGCTCAAGATTTAATTCTCAGAACATAAGGGTGTTATAGAAAGAAAAGATCTTTGTATGTGCATTGATATTAACTTTGCATAATTTAATCATCCTGTCCCAACTCTCAGCATTACAAGAACTGATAAAGTAAACCCAACTGAGAATGAAGGTTAAAAGCTTTCTATAGAACTAAATATTTCGGATCTCTAGAAAAATCAGTCTCAGATTAGCATGAGGCTGTCTTCGACCCTTCCACATCAGAGCCATTTAAACACTGTTATGTAATATTTATTTTATTAAACTACTGAGCACTCCCTTTTTCTTCATTATTTTTACTGAGTAGAGCCAAACGTATCCACCCTCAAAGTGAGCATTTAATTTCCTATTACTCATTACCATTAGTAGCTTACACAGGAAACATTTTCAACACAAGCTTCTCTTTATCTGGGCTTTGTATCTTTAAAACTGGTAGTCTGACTGGTCTTTTGGTTAAAACGTAAGATCAAAGTCTTAATTTCCCTTGTTCACTGAAAATTCCACCCCAGTAAGGATCCCAGAAATTTTACTACTAAAGCAGAGCTATAACATTCTACCAGTCTGATACGCACCCTGATATTTCAAGGGGGTTTGATATTTTTCTTCACTTCCTGCCCTAAGATGTTGTGTAGCGCTGCTAACAGCTGTTGAACAGCTGCTATATTGAATCTCAGAGGTGGCTGCATTTCAGTGGTAGATGCAGTGTTTACTATATACCACAGCTTATAGCAGTAATATATACCCTTTAACCCAGTGGTTTTCAAACTTTTTTTCTTGCGACCCAGTTGAAGAAAATTGTTGATGCCTGTGACCCAACGGAGCTGGGATGAGGGGGTTGGTGTGTGTGTGTGTGGGGGGGCGCTCAGGGCTGAGGCAGAGAGTTGAGGTGTGGGGGTTAGGGCTATAGGGTGGGCTGGGAATCAGGGGTTCAGGGTGTGGGAGGGGGCTCTGGGCTGGGAGTGCAGGCTCTGGGGTGGGGCTGGGGATGAGGGAATTAGGGTGCAGGAAGGGGCTCTGGTTTTGGGGGAGACTCAGGGCTGGGGCAGGGGATTGAGGTGCGAGGTTGGGATGTGGGCTTACCTCCAGTGGCTCTGGGTCAGCATCACAGCTGTGGTGCAGAGGCAGGCTTCCCGCCCAATGGGAGTGTGGAGCCGGTGCTTGGGGTGGGGGCAGTGCGCGGAGCCCCATGGCCCCCGTGCCTACAAGCTGGACCTGCTGCTGGCCGCTTCTGCGTAGGGACTACTAGTTTTACTACTAGTTTTTACTGGCCGGCTGCCAGGGACCCAGTGCCTTGCATTCCACGACCCAGTACTGGGTCGCAACCCGAACTTTGAAAACCACTTCTCTAACCCTCATGTTAAGTAATTGTAACTCTCATTGAAACCAGTGGGAATTTTGTTTTCCCTACCCAAGGAAATACTTTATAGCAAAGGCCAATCACTTCATAATGGTTTAGGGCAAAAGTCACTATACTAAATGGAAGCTACCACTATTACCAAGTGGCTAAAGGAACTGAAATTTGAACATTTGCATAATATCTGTACCAATAGTGTGGATGTGACTTTTGCCCTTTTTGTGGCAAACATAATGTGAAGGAACCACAGGTGCACTGAGGGGTCCAATAACCATGTTTATTGAATATACACAACATGGAAGGCCTAGCTTCACATACACACTGCAGCTGTGGATGGGTTCTGCTGGCTTCTAAAACTGAAGATGGTGAGGGCCACTAAAGGCTTCATAAAGTACTTAAGTTCCGTTCCAATACACCACTAGCAAATACAGGCAAGATCATCAAGGCACTAAATACATGACTAACTTTAAGCATATGTTCTTGGAATCAGTGGGATTACTAAGAGTGGAAATTTTAAGAGCCAGCTAGGACATTTAGTCACATATCTCCCATCAAAATTAATTTGAGGGGAAGTTTATCTTAACCCCATAGTTAGCTTTGGAAAATCTCAACCCATGTGTTTAAAGTTAGGCATGTGCTCCAACTTGGTGACTCGGGGCCTAACTAGTTGGACACAGATCGCCCAGTGGTTACAGACTGAGGCCCAGATCCTCAAAGGTATTTAGAAGCCTAACTCCCATTTAAATCAGAGTGAGTCAAGATTGCTTGCTCACCAGCTAAGTGTCAGGGAACTGATCTGGGAGTACGAAAAAGAAGCCAGATGCATAATGGTTCCATTATAGAGCATCAGGCCCAGATCAAAGGTATTTAGGATCTTGAGGCTCTATGATAGAACCCTTACTTATCTGGCTTCTTTTCCTTACTGCCACTCCAATTCCTAGAGACTTTGCCTGCACATCAGCGCTCTGATCCCACACTTCCTTCTTCTGCAAAACACTACATTATTCACCCCCTTGTCTTTATGCAGCAAGGCCCCCACATGTATGTGGCAGAGCTGAGATGGCTTATGTGACAATGTTCCTTAAAAAAAAAAAAAATCATTCAGTAACTATCAGTTTTACTTGGACATGTCTAAAGCTGTACTATGGAGTGAAATGACAACTAATGCATGATATTTTTTGCATTACAGCAGAGCAAAAATCACTCAGTATTTTCATAATGTGCAGGCATATGGGGGGGGGGGGAGGAAGAACCTGTTCAAGGACAGCTTCTCCTCAAACTCTTAAATGCAAAATGAATTAGCAAATGTAAAGGTTACTCAATTCTCTGCTGCAGCCCTGACCCCAAGCATAGGTTAACAGCCATCAGCTGGCCACATACCAGCTGACTTTAGCTGGAGTGTGTGTGTGTGCAGCCACTTCTTCTCCTTGCTTTTTGCCTGCCCCTGCTTTGCCCTCTCCACCAGGGTTGTGAGAAGGGGTATGCAGAAGCTACCTCTTCCAGGGACTTGTGGGGGGTTTCCACTCCTTGTGTACCCCTTGAATTGTGCAGGGAGCAGCTTATGGGGAACATGTTGGTGATGTAAGTAGCTTCTAGAGTTAACTTCAGAAATTAATAACGCAGGCTGTAATTCTTACACTCTTCCTCACGGCAAGTAGCAACTTACTTCACTAGTTGTCCCACTGGTTGATGCAATAAAGTAAATGATGTGGCCATTTGCAGAGCTGGATAATCACAATACATATGCAGGGGTGGAGGGAAATGGCTGCTATTCTGTCCCCTATGTATTATAATGTGTGACGACAGGTGCAATAGCTGCAGGTGACTGCTCAGCTGCTGCAGTACATCATGCTTGCTCTATAGAAGGCCATATCTGTGTGTAGCAAAATAAATTTACACTGCAGTCCCTAATGTTATGCTAGACTTTATTTTGGCCACTACCAGATACAGACGAATGATTCCACTCAATCAAAACTTACTGCCCAAAAGTTAGAACTTTATCAGAAGAACCCATAAGATATATGTAGATGATGGCACTTTAGGGACACCGACTGGATCCAAGAGGAAGTATTATTTATTAATTAGTAGAATAAGCTGAGGAAATTCCAGAGGTCAGGTGTTTTGGGAAGAAAGCTTGCTGCTCAGCTGTTTTAGTAGCCCCTCTTAACTGATCTATGAAGTGAAACTGTAAATCTGAGAAGTGCTGTTCTCCTAAAATCCCAGCAACACATTATAGTGCTAAAATGTTATAAACTCCAGCAGGAAGACTGAAGGTCAAATACTTTTAGACTAGAAAGCTAAGCAATCGCAATTTAGTTCCCAAACCTTATCCAATCACTTTAATCATCATGGAAAAGTACTTTTCCTGCTTTTTTTTTTTTTTTTTTTTTAGGTGGGTAGAGGTGTGGGTTGAGACAGACAACAGCCAAAATGAAATTGATGAAGTTCAGGCAAAATAATTTTAAGACATTTGAAAGTTGAAAATGAATTTAAAATCTAAAACAGAAAAGACTGATTAAGAAAGTGCCTAACAATAAATCAAACCCCTGATTTAAGGTGGGGAGTATGCTGTAAAGAGATCTGAGACCAAAAAAAAAGAGTCTGAGGACATTAACTTATTCTTAATTATGTCTGCTGTGCAGTAGCTTGGAAAAGCTGACGCAGTGGTATCAGAGCAATGATATTTTATATATTATGACAGACTGAATAACCAGTAGGATGCTCAGCAAAATATTGTAGAACCAATTTTGCTTCTGGATCATTACATAAGCTATAAAAAATAAAGTTTTAAAAAAGGGTAATACCAAAGTTAGGCCCATGTCTCCTCTCTGCAGTGAAAAGAATTTTTTCCCCATAAGTTGCTTCTACGTAGTTCACATCTTATCTGATGTCATAAGACTACCTAAGTGAAATGTACCATTGCTTCCACAAAATATAGTGGCACAGATACTTGCAATATTCTGGTCTAAATCTATATGCACAATCACTCACAGAAGTAAACGCATTTCAGATTAGCTATTAAAGCCATTAATACTGGAATACTTAAGTTTGTGTTAATTCACAGACCCTCATGGTACTTTCTGGTTAGTGGGTTAATACCTTTGGAAGAGGTATCAGACCTCTAACTAGACACCTTAAATTGCCTCATGTACTGATATAACAAAGTTATTTAAACCTTTGAAAGGACGCAATGTGCTATAATATTTTGCTCTAGTCTAGAAACAGCGGAACCAGTTGTTTATTTTTAGTAGGAAGTAATACCTCTTAATCTCTCTAAGAAGGGTTCCAGAAAAATCATAAAATGAGTTGCTTATTACTTTAAGAAGGTTGTGTGAGAAGCTGTGTGAATACTCCTTCCTGTTCAAGCTCTAAGGACTAGGACATCAGTATTTAAATATCATCAATGCAGCCTCAGCACTAAGGAATGATAAATGAAATCATATGCTAATGAGATTTAGAAAACATTTGCACATGAACATTTCACAGTCTCTGAAATGAACTGCTTAGTGAAATGAACTGATATAGGTTAGTATAGAACTGTCCATTAACTGTAATAGATCATGTTGTTCCTCATTTCCAGTGCTTTTATATTTTCTACTCTTGGGCTACCCAAGAAATTGCTTTGTCTTTTAAAATCCCACGGACTAAGACTTCCTTTGTTTTTTGCTTTTCCATATGCTATGTCTTATATATGAGTGTGAGCAACAGGAATGGGAGTTGGAGCTTTGTTTTAATGTGAGGAAATTAAAAGTATTTTAACAAAGCTAATTTCTTTCACAGAAGAGCAGCGAAAGCCCATATTCTAATAATTTTGCCATAAATTTAGCTTAGTTCCTTTCCTTTTATCAGCAAGTGGCCTTTGTTGTACTGTTCTTGGCATCTTTTCTGTCATGAATAACCCTACACTCATTTTTATCCTATTTAATTATCCACTCTGGCTTAAAACATAATCAGCATTAAACCATCTGCGTAACCTTGAAAGAACACCATTTCAATAATACATTGATAAAAAAAGAACAAGCAGACTATTAATTTTAATAGAAGCCCTCCCTTCTGACTATAGCCTGAACACAGTTTTAGAAGCAGTGTCCATTTACTGCTAAGCAGTAGCATCCCCAGTGCACTCATTACAGCAATAGATTCCATTCATGGTCTGACACTGGCTAGCTAGACAGGTACACTGGGCCAGTAAGGTCACCTTTGAGGTGAAGGTTTCCCAGTAATATGATGGAATGAATCATGGGAAAACTGGTCAGTAGCAGAAGGAAACATACGTGGAAAATAATGAAAAGCTTGCAGTCATTTGTGATATGTAAAACATTTTGTCTGTGAAGACTGAAGCTAGAAAACCAGTATTCATAATTCAGAGACATTGATTTTTCAAGCCCATCTACTGCGAGTTTAGACTAGTGCCAGCCGACAAACTTGACTACTAAAGAAATCAGATCATTAATAACACATAACCCACTGAGTCCAAAAGCTACCCTGGGATAAAGCAAAGGATTGAAATGAAATACCTAGATTCAAGTTTGAATTCATAAGATCAACTTTCATCTTTCATGGCACTGTAGAGTCTGCCTATAGCTGCTCATACCCATTAAGCCAAATTTGTCCTGATGCAGCTGCACAGAAATCAACAGAATTATACCATTGATTTATATTTGCCTATGCAGCAAATTTGTTGTGCATTGGTATACTCATTTGGGCTGAAACTTTACTGAGCTTCAGTTCTTATTTTCAGTACAAAGACTGAGCAAGTGGATTTTGCATGGGGAGGTTTTGCAGAAGAATTAGGGGGATCAAAATCCTTCTTTCTCCACAGTCTGGAGCCACCGCATAGAGCAGCTTTATGCCCTATGCAGCCTCTACACTCTAGAAGCAGCTTTTGCCTACGATGCATTGCTAGGCCATTTGTGTATCGTGGTGGTCATACTCTGACCTCCACACTGCTGTGTAGAGAACTAAAATAAAGCACTGCTTATTAGACTCATCCCTGTGTTTGTGTTTCATTCACTTGTGGGTCCAAATCAATGTTATTTATGCCCAGTTTTAAGGCTACCCTTAATACTGGCCAGAAATTACACTGATATGGATTCACAGGTGAATGAAACACAAACACAGGGATGGATTTAAGTAACAAGGTGTAACTTTATTAATAATGGGGAGGGACAATATACTCCCAGCCCCTTTCACATACCAGACATTTAAGTGGGGCTCATTTACCACCGGGAGCTGGCTCTTTTAGCCTTTATTCACATTGGACAGTGGCCATAAGGTGTGATGATCTAAAAGTTCCTGTTTTTCCTTCTAATGTTAAATTCCTATTAGTACTGCTTTTAACCTAAACTAAACCTCCAAAATGCTGCAGGGAAGGCGAAAACCCCTACAGACCACTGCTAGTTTGTTCCAATAGGGAAAATATTTCCTTTGTGATGCCCAAAACAGGCAAACAGTCTGCCCCATAGCATCTTAGAAACACAGTTCAATATACCTCAACCACTGGGAAGAGAAAGTGGACGAGGCAGCAATGGTATGAAGATGCCCACTAGACATCTGGGAAGGTTTTAAGTTGAGAAGGGGGGGGGGGCATGAGAGCTAATCAGCTCCTCAGCTGCTTTACCTAACTGGTCAAGGGGAGGCAGAAAAAAACCTCTTCTCCTCCTTGCTAAGGCCCTGGGTGACCTGGTTGGAGGCAGCAGGAGGAGCTAGGATGCAGTATATTGAAGCACCAGCTCTTGCCTCCTCCCTTCTGCCTCCTGAGCAAATTTCTCCCCCAGTGAGATGGGGAGAGACATTTACACTCACATTCAGGGCATTAGCAAAAACAAGAATCAAGGTCCATGTGTTTTCTATCTGAAAAGCATCATCAATATGAAACTTGTGTGCCCACCACAGCTTTTGATACTAATTGGCAACCTTGCTGGCAATTTCAGCAGATAGACCAAGAACTGTCCAGGATAAAGACTGAGCTATCTTCTTACACCTAAATATGGATATTTAGGTTAGGTGTGGGAAGAGACTAGCACTGCCTCTGTATTGTTCTGTGGATAATTAGAGGACTTAACTGTAGAGGTTTGTCAATTACACACTTATCCAAAACATTATGTTCATGCACTTTTTCACCTTAATGGCCTTTTCTTGGTTTTTCACCCTTTTCATAAACAAGACTTGCAGTTATCTGAGCTGTTGAACTAGCCTTGTATATAACTAAAAGGCAGGCCCTTTTAGCATTTTGGCATAATTAATTTGCCTGTCACTAGAGGGTATAGTTTGTCAGTCTTAGCCCCCTTGGCATAGAGAAGCAGTGATACCTTGTGACCAGCAGGGCTGTCCTTAGGATTTATGGGGCCCTATGAAATATTGTTAAACTGGTGCCTGTATGCGTGATGGCAGCCCAGGCTCTCATGTGTATTTTAGATAAGGGTGGTTTTTTGAAGGATTTATTTAAAAAACTATATGTCTGAAGATCCAAGCATTTAAGGCTAAAGATGAATACTCAGATTGTGCATCTAAAAATCTAAGCAAGGATTTTTTAGAGATGTGATTTTATAATCTTCAGCAACACACTAATGAAATATGTTTAAAGCAAATTTTAGACTACGGTCCTGTAGACTAACATGTTCTGAGTAAATATTACAGTAATGCACAACTGTTTTTGTCAGTAAATTCAGAAACTGACAGCATATACCTGGGGGTTGGCAAATGCCTGTTAAATGGCTTCATTACTACTTGAATGGCTCTTTAACAGTTTCAGTGTTGTGCTAATAGGCAGGCTGTAAGCCTTTTTCACTTTTAAGTATTAGATCCCCTCCAGAGGAAGACTCACTAGGCTGCAGCAGGCATCTCTGGTGGGAGCCTGCAGGAAAGGTCAGAATAGGGATAGGAAGCAGCAGGTGGGTAGACATGGACCTAAGACCCAAGGGTGCCCCAAATTTTCAGGTGCCCTATGCAGCCGTGTATGCTGCGTATGCCTAAGGATGGCCCTGGTGACCAGTTCTGAAGTAGATGTGATCTGTGTGTGAACTGGGCCACTAACAGACAAACTGTCCTCAGGCACTGTAATCAGTTGCATCCGCAGCCAGGCACTGGGATATATTTGCTAGTGATCT
The DNA here is from genome assembly GCF_965140295.1 of Lepidochelys olivacea. NCBI lineage: Eukaryota > Metazoa > Chordata > Testudines > Cheloniidae > Lepidochelys > Lepidochelys olivacea. Next base: position 77,089,889 of record NC_140416.1, read on the forward strand.
AGACATGTTGTGTCCCCATTTGTGCAGTACATAGTTATATTATGGGGAATGTGACAAACAAAACAACAACATCAAGGATCCTTTCGCTGAGCATCTTTTGAGCAACTTTCTTCCTAACATCTCTTGAAATAACACCTTTCTATTTCTAAGTTACCACTATCCAGCAAGACAGACAACTCTACAATGGTATCTTTCCATTACATTTACAATTCTGGTTATATTTGGCTATACCACTAAGAATCTTTTGAAGGCTCATAGACTTGAGGCTCCACCATGTTGCACCAGACTAACAGTGTGCTCGTGTGAACACGTGCAACAGAGTTGAGCATCGGCCCCTGGTCTCCATTCTACAGTGAGATATGGATAGTGTTTCGTTCCTAGTGCTGGGCAAAACATTGAAGCAAAAATGCTATTAAAAAGAAATAAAATAAAAAAAATGCAGTTTTGGGTTGACTGACTCTATTCACAAATTTCTGTCAAGTTTGCTGACTAGGTTTGATAGAACTGTTAGAGGAGGTGCCTCTCTTGTCAGCTTGTTTCCTGGCCCAATGACTATCCATCATCCATAATGGCAATGCTTAGTCATTCATGATGACACTGGATAGTTATTTGGCTAGGGAATGACCATGAGAATGGTCCCATAGCTTAGTATGTAGGGCACACACATAGGCTGCAGGAAACACAAGTTCAAGTCCCTATGCTAATCATGAAAAATGGAACAGCTTTACCAGGAGAAGATAAGAACACCCCATACCAAAATAGCCCATAGCTCCATTGCCAGGAGTATGTGCCTGAAATGTTAGAAACCCAAGTTCAAATCCCTTTGTAACATCAGGCAGAAGAGGGAATGGAATTTGGGTCTCCTACATCACAGGTAAGTACCCTATTAAACACTGAGCTAAAGTTTACAAGGCTTTGCTTTTTCAAAATGCCTGAAGTCAAAATTTGAGCCAGAGCAAAATTAGATGTTTCATTGTGACCTCTTTTTTTTTACTTTTCAAAATGCAAAATTTTATTTTGCCTACTATGAACTTGTTCTTCAGTTGGATTCAACTGGTGTAGTTCCATTGACTTGACATCCATGTAAACCAGCTGAGGATATGTCCTATTTCCGTATTTAATAGCGTACCATTTAAAAATATTAAACATTTTTAGCTCCATATTTTTGAGGCAATGTATTTTGCAGTTTGTAGTGCTCTGACCACCTTTTTGGGTGGTCAGAGCACTTAGACTTGTAGTATACCTCATTGCACTTAAAAATCTTGCTAATATCCAGCTTGCTTGTCATGTCTTATTCCTTAACTGTATCTCAATACACTTATTCAAGAACGGCAATAGATTCTAACTGTCGAATTTCATTTTTTTTAGTGTACACATTCCTCATGGCTGGACTTTACTAAAACTAGACAAGCCATTTACAACACACACTTTGCTTCTCTACAAAAGAAAAAGGACACTAAACTTTCTAAACTACTACATGCCACAAGGGGCCACAGCAATGGTTCCCTCAACCCACCCAGCAATATTGTTAACCTATCCAACTATACTCTTAGCCCAGCAGAAGCAGCTGTCCTATCTCGGGGCCTCTCCTTCTGCCCCTCCACCCCCATGAACATGATACAGTTCTGTGGTGACCTAGAATCCTATTATTTTCGACTCAAGGAATATTTCCAACACACCTCTGAACAACATACTAATCCACAGAGACATCCTTACCAACACAACAAAAAGAAGGATTCTAGGTGGACTCCTCCTGAAGGTCGAGACAGCAGACTGGACTTCTACATAGAGTACTTCCGCCGACGTGCACGGGCTGAAATTGTGGAAAAGCAGCATCACTTGCCCCACAACCTCAGCCATGCAGAACACAATGCCATCCACAGCCTCAGAAACAACTCTGACATCATAATCAAAAAGGCTGACAAAGGAGGTGCTGCTGTCATCATGAATAGGTCGGAATATGAACAAGAGGCTGCTCGGCAGCTCTTCAACACCACTTTCTACAAGCCATTACCCTCTGATCCCACTGAGAGTTACCAAAAGAAACTACAGCATTTGCTCAAGAAACTCCCTGAAAAAGCACAAGATCAAATCCGCACAGACACACCCCTGCAACCCCGACCTGGGATATTCTATCTACTACCCAAGATCCATAAACCTGGAAATCATGGGCGCCCCATCATCTCAAGCATTGGCACGCTGACAGCAGGATTGTCTGGCTATGTAGACTCTCTCCTCAGGCCCTACACTACCAACACTCCCAGCTACCTTCGAGACACCACTGACTTCCTGAGGAAACTACAATCCATCGGTGATCTTCCTGATAACACCATCCTGGCCACTATGGATGTAGAAGCCCTCTACACCAACATTCCACACAAAGATGGACTACAAGCCGTCAAGAACACTATCCCCGATAATGTAATGGCTAACCTGGTGGCTGAACTTTGTGACTTTGTCCTTACCCATAACTATTTTACATTTGGGGACAACGCATATCTTCAAATCAGCAGCACTGCTATGGGTACCCGCATGGCCCCACAGTATGCCAACATTTTTATGGCTGACTTAGAACAACGCTTCCTCAGCTCTCGTCCCTTCATGCCCCTTCTCTACTTGCGCTATATTGATGACATCTTCATCATCTGGACCCATGGAAAAGAAGCCCTTGAGGAATTCCACCATGATTTCAACAATTTCCATCCCACCATCAACCTCAGCCTGGTCCAGTCCACACAAGAGATCCACTTCCTGGACACTACACTGCTAATAAACGATGGTCACATAAACACCACCCTATACCGGAAACCTACTGACTGCTATTCCTACCTACATGCCTCCAGCTTTCACCCTGACCAGACCACACGATCCATTGTCTGCAGCCAAGCTCTGCGATACAACCACATTTGCTCCAACCCCTCAGACAGAGACAAACACCTACAAGATCTCTATCAAGCATTCTTACAACTACAATACCCACCTGCAGAAGTGAAGAAACAGATTGATAGAGCCAGAAGAGTTCCCAGAAGTCACCTACTACAGGACAGGCCTAACAAAGAAAATAACAGAACGCCACTAGCCGTCACCTTCAGCCCCCCAACTAAAACCCCTCCAACGCATTATCAAGGATCTACAACCTATCCTGAAGGATGACCCAACACTCTCACAAATCTAGGGAGACAGGCCATTCCTTGCCTACAGACAGCCCCCCAACCTGAAGCGAATACTCACCAGCAACCACATACCACACAACAGACCCACTAACCCAGGAACCTATCCTTGCAACAAAGCCCGTTGCCAACTGTGCCCACATATCTATTCAGGGGACACCATCACAGGGCCTAATAACATCACCCACACTATCAGAGGCTCATTCACCTGCACATCTACCAATGTGATATATGCCATCATGTGCCAGCAATGCCCCTCTGCCATGTACATTGGGCAAACTGGACAGTCTCTACGTAAAAGAATAAATGGACACAAATCAGATGTCAAGAATTATAACATTCATAAACTAGTCGGAGAACACTTCAATCTCTCTCGTCACGCGATTACAGACATGAAAGTTGCGATATTACAACAGAAAAACTTCAAAACCGACTCCAGCGAGAGACTGCTGAATTGGAATTCATTTGCAAATTGGATACAATTAACTTAGGCTTGAATAGAGACTGGGAGTGGCTAAGTCATTATGCAAGGTAACCTATTTCCCCTTTTTTTTTCCTACCCCCTCCCCCCTCCGTTCCTCAGACGTTCTTGTTAAACCCTGGATTTTTGCTGGAAATGGCCCTCCTTGATTATCATACACATTGTAAAGAGAGTGATCACTTTAGATAAGCTATTACCAGCAGGAGAGTGGGGTGGGGGGGGAGAGAAAACCTTTTGTAGTGATAAACACCCATTTTTTCATGGTTTGTGTGTATAAAAACATCTTCTGTATTTTCCACAGTATGCATCCGATGAAGTGAGCTGTAGCTCATGAAAGCTTATGCTCAAATAAATTGGTTAGTCTCTAAGGTGCCACAAGTACTCCTTTTTCTTTTTGCGAATACAGACTAACACGGCTGTTACTCTGAAACCTGACATTTGTATTTGTGTTATTAGATATGTTCTAAGATTCAGCAATCCTTAGCAACGAATTATAGAGGGCAAGTTCCATGGCTTAAAAAAAAGTCTAAGGGAACATCATAGGTTTGAAAATTTCACTCACAACTGGTATTATTGGACTCTGTGAAGGGGATCAACAACTGCAGGGACCAGCTAGTGGTCAGATGAGGGCATAGCAGGTTCCCTTTTTTCCTCTTAATCCTTCCAGCCCTGCAGTAACCTGCCCCTTGTATATGTAAGCGGGGGGAATAGTCCCGCTATTGTGGGGAACTTTCCTGGCTTATGCACTACCCCGGTGAAGTGGGCTAGTGAAAGGATCTGAGTCCTCGCTCCCACTTCCTTTACCCAGTGGCCACCCTGCCCTTGAGGACTCCCCTTCCACTCTCCTGTCTGGCAGAGTCCTTGTAACCCCAACAAGGCTGGGCCCAGGATTCCTGGGGGGCTCGACCCCCAACCCTGCTGTGGTCACCTAGGACAGGGGCTAAGGTGTCCCCACTCCAGGGTACTCTCTCTGCACTGAAAAAAGAAAAGGAGTATTTGTGGCACCTTAGAAACTAACAAATTTATTTGAGCATAAGCTTTCGTGAACTACAGCTCACTTCATCGGATGCATTCAGTGGAAAATACAGTGGGGAGATTTATATACGTAGAGAACATGAAACAATGGGTGTTACCATACACACTGTAACCAGAGTGATCACTTAAGGTGAGCTATTACCAGCGGGAGAGCAGGGGTGGGGGGAACCTTTTGTAGTGATAATCAAGGTGGGCCATTTGACAAGAACGTCTGAGGAACGGTGGGGGGTAGGATAAACATGAGGAAATAGTTTTACTGTGTGTAATGACCCACCCACTCCCAGTCTCTATTCAAGCCTAAGTTAATTGTATCCAGTTTGCAAATTAATTCCAATTCAGCAGTCTCTCACTGGAGTCTGTTTCTGAAGTTTTTTTTGTTGAAGTATTGCCACTTTTAGGTCTGTAATCGAGTGACCAGAGAGATTGAAGTGTTCTCCGACTGGTTTTTGAATGTTTACCACACCCAGCTCCGGACTGCTCCAGCCCCAGCTCCACCACTCTGTCTCTGCACTGCTGCTGCTGCTCTGCCTCCAGCTCCCTGGGCTGCTTCTCTGGCCCCTCTGCCTCTGGTTGCTACAGCTCTGCCCCCAGGACAGGTCTGCTCTGCAGGCTGCTTCTGTGACTCTGCTCCCAGCACTGACCTGCTTCCTGGGCTGCTTTTCTGGCCCCTCTGGCTCTGGTTGCTGCAGCTCTGCTCCCAGGGCAAGTCTGCTCTCTCTGGGCCGTGCCTCTGGCTTTGGGGCTGCAGCTCTGCTCCCAGCACAGGGTCTGCTCTCTCTGGGCTGCTTTTCTGGTCCCTCTGGATCTGGCACAGCTCTACTCCCCAGCTCGGCTCAGGCCCCTGCTTTCTCCTTAGCTCGGCCCCACTCTGTCTGACCTAGGCATTTCCAGCTCACACAGAGGACAGGACAGGACCTCCCTGGCCTCCTGACTCCCTGATTAGCCTGCCTGCCCTGTCATTCAGGCTGACCTGGAGCACTGGCCTCTTCCCATTGTTCCTGGGGGCTGTCAGTCTCAGGGTCCTGATTCCCCATCCACCCTTCCCCCCTTTTAGTACTGGGAGCTTGCAACTAAAACACCCCCACTGAATAGTAGTAAGGGGGCAACAGTCCCCTTACATATAACTCAACGCTCTAGCCAGGCTAGGAGTTGTGTTCTGCCCTTTTAGAGTATAAGAGTCCAACCAAGGACAGCCCTGCTCACAGACAAGAGGCTCCAAGCCTTACTGAGCCAAGATCGCAGAGTCATGACTCTCTAGGTTATAGGATCTTCCTACTCCAGATCCCCTGGCACCAGGAATAGGATTTTCAGCTTCAGTCCCATTCAAGCTCACCCGCTACCTCAGGTTCCAGTCCTGGGCCCTGGGGTGGGCAGTAAGGCTGTATACTCCCAAGGTGCTGTAGTACTGCTCCCCTGGGTTGTTTGCCACCAGTTTCCTCACACAAAAGGGCAAAACAAAGACAGAAACAAAATGAAGAATTAATCCCAGACTATGCAAGTGTCCAGTCCTCCTTTCCCCTCACCAAGTAGATTTTCAATAGTCAGGGTCCCCAGGTAGCTGCACCTTTCATAATGTTCAACCCTAAGGAACTAGGAGTGTAGATCTGCTCACCTCCACTGGCCGGCCTACTACTGAGCTGTTCTGTTCCCCTTTAAACTCCTTCTTTAGCCCCTGCATGCTTTGAGGGGGTGGGACTGCCTGGGCCCAAATTAGCTCTTTAACCTCTTCCTTTCTAGTGTGGGGTTTATACACCCTGTTATAGGCTCCATTTCACTTCTGCTTGAAAGGAGCAGAGAGCAGGAGAGTGAAAAAGTTCTAATACCAAAAATACTACTTGTATGCCATATAAATAGTATCACTTGTGCCAGCCTATCTATCTTTTGCTGTGTCCTTCTCTTATTAAGGAATACCACAGGCTATTTTGGCTTTTATACCATGCTTATCACTAGGTAATCTCACTGCCTTTAGATGGAAAATGAAATTTTGTCTTTTAAATTATTGAGAAAAATGTTTTAAAATTACAAAAGCTCGATAGGAGATTCACAAAATCTGAAACTTCATACATTTAGTTCATTCTTACTGTGAAGATCATATGACCATGTTAGATCTGTACAATGTCATGTAGGAGTTTGTTTTGTTAAAATGTTTTCCTCTTGTTATGTGCACTAAATTATTGTGCAGTAATAGTTTATTCAATATATTTCAAATATATCGGCTTTTTACAGCCAGGATAATACAAGCTTTGTTTTCATGCCTTGAAAATAAAGTATGAACTAAATAAAATTCAAAGTTGCAGGGCACTATTACAAAATAAACATTGAAAAATATGAAATGTTGATTAAAGATCAAAGAATAGTAGGAGAATTAATTATCCGGGAGTTGTGAAATCAGTTGTAAATTCATCTATAAAAACCTAAGCAAAAAATATTTTAACCTTATTTGTAATTGCTTTTTGTTTACAAAATTTTAATAAATACAGACAATAGAAAGGAAAGAGGATTTTAATGTTTTCAACAGACGTTTTACATTTTCAGCAGTTACCAAATTTATTTCTAAAGAAGAGATAAGTTTCAATTGATTTAGCATTTAAAGAATAAGAAGGGAATCAAATTTAGTTAGAATAAAGGTAACTACAGATCTAAAAAAGCCATACCTATTGAACAGGTTTTAAGTTTAGACTTAGAATATATAAAGATTCTTGAAGCAAATAAAGGTAAAAACAGAGTTGCAACAAATAACAGATTTCGTCAATAAAATGCTGTCTAAGACAGTAATACAATTCCAAATAAACCAATGATCCTAGAGGAAAAAAGTTACTGAGGCTTATATTACTATAGGCAAAGGAATGGTAAGTGCTAGTGATGTAAACGCTGTACAATACTTCAATAATTCTCTACAACTCATCTCTGAAACATTAGGAATAACTGGAAAACAGCATGGTTTTCATTACTTTTCAAAATTATTTTTTTTCAATCTGTATTTTATTAAATTAAATTAAATGAACAGATTTACTCTGTCCAAAGAGTGGAAACATTTAAAAAATAATTCAGACTAAAGCATACTTTTGGATATGATTAGACTTTAGTGTTTGTGTGTGCAGTAATGGTTTACTCAATATATTTCAAATGCCAGGCCACTGTTAAAGAAATCTCGGTGTCGTAGGTATCATCAGTGGTGTTTGCTCTAAATGGAGTGCACCTCTGCAGGAGAGTGGATACAGGTATTCAAGACCCTGACTGACACTATTGCAAAACTGAAAGAAAAAAATGTGTATGCTAGAGACGACCTCAGATTTAAATCTAACCACTTTTTAGTGGGATTTAGATTAGAAGTTTATCCCTATGGTTGAGATCCAAAACTGTGAGAAGCCTATAAACTTGTGACAATAGATCATCTCATGAGATTTTTTCCAATTTCTGGAAGAAAAATCTCATGAAGGTCTCAGTCAACACCATCAAGTCCTAGCTGGAGACATAGCCCCGATTTGATCTCAAACCCAAACCCTAAACAGTACTCAGATCACCTGTAATTAATATGATAAGTCAATAGTAGCAGCACTAATCTGCTAATAATAATAATTATTAGTGAATAGTAATATTAAGTATTGCTTAATTATTTGTTAGTAATTATCACATTATTGGGAATTATTTATAAGTAAGCTATTAATATTTTCTATTAATGATAATACTAATAGTTTGCATGTATATAGTAGCTGGTGATGTCACAGATATTAAGGGCTAAATTCTTTCCACTGTAGTGAAGTGATAAGGTTTAGGGAGAATCTGCTAGCTTAAGCTTCACGGCAGGATCCTTTCCTGGTACAGAAGGCGGCTCTGGTATTCAGCCACTCTGCACATTGCCCAAGAAATTAGAGTCAGAGATCAAAATAGACACTGCTTTAATCAGTAGCTGACTCTCTTCTTTATCATTGATGGGCTCTTTGCAAGAAAATATAGAGCCCAATTGTGCAAACACACAGGTGAACAATTTACTCATGTAAACTTTGTAGAACTTGGACTATAAATTATTATGATAGCCATCAAATATCGACAATAAGTATTTTCTTGTGACCCTTTGCTGCTCATATATTACCTCTCAGGTTTGTAGAATGGTATGAGAAACTGAGGAACAAACTCCTAGAGGAATTTGAAGAATGCCGACCTTTCCATAACAATGATGCACAAATACAGAGCTCACCATAAAACTAGATAGAAATAAAACTAGGAAATGTCTCTATTTGCCTAATTATGGACAAAGATCACTGAACATATCTATGGTAAGTAATTTATCAGCAATCCATAGGATTATTTGGTTTATTGAACATTAAAGGTACAATCCTAGTACAACTGAAATCTATGGCAAAACTCCCACTGACTTTAATCAGGCAGTATTTCACCCCAAGAACCTGAGAAAACTATGAGAGGATAATTCAGATACATTTAAACAATTTTTCTGAATGCCAATATTTTAAACACATGTAATCCATGCCTTTCACTGTTTTATATCTATATTTTTGCAGTACCTCATATTTCTTAATTTAGATCTATGTAGGCAGAGCTGATGTCTCCACTGAAAGTTGTGGGTTTGGTGCAGAACTTTAAAGATATTTGAAGCTCATTGATGATTCAAAATATTAGCTCTCTGACAAAAGACAGAAAACATTGTTGAGCTCCTCACAGATTTGTGCATTTTTGAAGATCTTTTGTTTGTAGCTATCAAAAAATGAAGTTATGTAAGTTAACTTTCCTCTTGATTTAATACTGTCATATAGCAATATTTTTATAACTATAATTTACTTAAAACTGTGGAGACAATACACCAAGTTTCAACCACAACAGTAGTATAATTTATCATAATTCACCAATGCTGACAAATAACTTCTTATGTTTTTATATAAAAGAAAAAATATTCAAGAATATGCAGTGCCTTCTTGTAGTATACAAATACAAATCTATGCCAATTTCCCACTTACCGAAAGGATATAAAAATTCCAAAGTTCAATCAAATTAGTGATTTTTTGAAGATAAAGGTTGAATTTAAAAGCCTTTTTTGGTCCCCCTTTTTTTTCTGTAATTCTGAAGTGCATAACTTAACAATTCAGCAATATATTTCAGGGCAGATTCTGAGCTAGTGTATGTCACTGTTGCTCCCTGGACTTCAGCTGTGCGTCAGTGCTGTTTATTTTTTGTTTGTTTTGAGTTTTAGGAATAATTAAGATAGGTGTGTATATGAATTAGTAAATGGCACTTGTAGACATAAGAACAGTTTCTAGTTTTTATAGGTCTGATTTATCAGTAGGAGAGTGTTACCTAAGTTATTGGACTCAATACCCCAGTTACTGGATGAAATTCTATGGCCTGTATTGTGCAGGAGGTCTGACTAAGTGACATAATGGCCCCTTCTGCTCTTAAAATCTATGATCTGAAGATGCCATTGGGGCTTTAAATCTTAAAGTGACTGTTTCTCTCAACAACAATGGGTCAGAACACACAACCCTTTGGCCCCATCTCCTTGTAGCCTGGATATACTCTCGCCTATCTCTCACAGGTCCCCGTTTTGCAGAGAAGGGGAATTAAGTGGTGTATAGTTAGCAATACTGATTTTACACCCCTGGCAGGGTAGCTTTCTGGCTGCTTTGTTCTGTGACCAGAACAGGAGCCAAAGATCTGTCCCCTAGAGCAGTGTGTACAGTAAAAAATATTACATAGTAGCACATGAACAAATTCCATTATAAAACTAAAGAGAGAAGCATTCAAAAATGCCAGCCTTCCACAAAAATCATTCTTTGTATAAAGTCCTTGAGCATTTGTAGGGGGTAAACACAGCAGTGAATATAGAGTTATCAAGTTAAAGGAAATCAAAAGGTGCCAAATTATTAGCATAAGCAGACTCTGTTGTATTAGTTCTCCCACTCTGCTTTGAAATTAAGCAGTTGATGGTGCACCCCGCCATTAGGGAAATGGTATATTTTATGCTTGATTAACTTGCAAAATGTTGACTTGGCATTATAACTTGTGCTCTGCCTTTATATGGTCACTCATCAAATCTTTGTACCTAAGACTGAAATCTAACTATGTATTCAGCTATCTCTCAACTACATGCCAGGCCATTTCTAAAAATGACAAAACTAGAACTGGCTTGAATTTAAGAAGCTCATATATCATTTCACATTTCTTGCAGTTCACCTAGACTTTGAAAAATCTTGTTGCAGTTACTGTTGACTATCCAAGTTGGATTTACTGTGCAATGAATACTACCAATTTCCACGGACTTCTGATAATCTCTTACAACTTCACTCTTCCCTTACCCCAGGAAATCAGCAATGACTATATGTTTTTAAAATCACCTGTAAACCAGTGACAGACACAAGTAGTTGTAATTCACAAGTACTAATTAGGTCAAAATAAAAGGGAATAAGAAGTCTGGGCTTCCATACTGCAATACCATTTAATTTGGTTTAATAAAATGTATAGAGCCATATAGAAGTCTCAATTTTTTGCCTCATTAAATATCAAATTAAGTCAATTTATCTTGAATTTACTGATGACATAGTAATTACAATTTATCAGAACAAAAATGCAGATGCCCAACAACAGCTGATGAAAAGGCTAAAATAGCAACGATCACCTGAACACAAGGAACTCTGAAACAGTTACATGGAGAGACAGAATTAGAGTGACAGCAGAATTTTAAAGGAAAAACTGCAAACAGCTTTATGAAAGCTGAAGAGGTTAAAAAACATCAAAAGACTATTGTAAATATTTATATAAATGGTCCAATCCTTGTTTGTTATAAATCAATTGAAGTCAGCGGAATTACACTCTTTACAATATTTCATTATAGGAATGGCCTATCATTTTTAATCTCTAAAACTGAAGTTCTTTTTAAGATTGTCAAAACAGCATTAAAGCAGTGTTGAAATCTACTTACAGGTTCAAGCTGTGGCAAAGGCAAGCACAGCACAACTCAAAAAACAACTGCAGAGGAAGTGCCTTCTCTCCCCTTTTTATCAGAAATAGCTAATTGCTTATCATTTTGGTTTTGAGAAATAATACACTGCCATATTGCTACCTGAGATATTTTATAGGGATTGGTGGGCACCATATAAAATATACTACTCAACGATAAAATAATCTGATATAATAGATATTTACAGAAAAAAGATTCAGAGCAGACTAAACCAAGACTGAACTATAGTCTTACCATAAATGCATTTCTTGATTTATCTATGAAGAATTATGTTTGATAAGAATTATGTACCATAATTTCAGTTTGTGTAGCATCCACCCCCGTAGCCCCAGGGACCGAGGTCCAGCAGGGTGGGGATCTTGGCCCATAAGGGCCACAAGGTCTGACCTCAACCTACAAAGGGCACAAGGTCTCACCCTATCACATGAGTCCAAGGCCCATCACCAAAATCCCATGTCTTTTACCTCTGGGAACTGTTCATTTTATTCTCTTAACTGCATTGAAAACCAGCCACAAGTTGAGAAAAGTAAACACCACCACCCCAATACGTCAGTCAGGCAATAAACATGTTTCTACTTAACCCACTGTGGCTTGAAGGTACTGTGAGGAAGGCAAAAAGCTCTCTAGTCCTCTGACAATTGGCCCATGGGAGAAAAAAAATCCTGCCTGGCCCTCTAAACGGGTAATTTGCAAGACCCACAGCATCAATCAGTCCAGGTTCCCATTCCTAGTTCAGATGGGTAGGGTGTGCTGCTTGAATGGAACCAAAGGAGGCTCCACGTGGCCTTACTTCATTTTTTTGCAATGCAATACTTCATTTTTTTGATACTTTTTGAAATGCAATACTTCATTTTTTTAAATTAAATGTTAAAAAAATGTTCCAAACCATTCCATATCTAAATGTGCCCAAAAACCTACTTTGTATTACTCTGCAACTAAATTAACATCTTACTGATGCAAACCATTTTATTTTTAAACAGCTGTGTGTAACATCAATTATTTGTCCTCACAATGGAACTCAGTGGAAATTCTGATGCAGAGATCAAGGGTGATATTCTGCCCCCATTGAAGTCAGCAGGAGTTTTGTGATTGACTTTGTCAAGGTTCCTTCCCCACTCTGAACTCTAGGGTACAGATGTGGGGACCTGCATGAAAACCGAAGCTTATTTTTACCAGCTTAGGTTAAAACTTTCCCCAAGGTACAAACTATTTTCCTTTTTCCCTTGGACTTTATTGTTGCCACCACCAAGAGTCTAACAGATATATAACCAGGAAAGAGCCCGCCTGGAAACGTCTTTCCCCCCAAAATCCTCCCCGAACCCTACACTCCCTTTCCTGGAGAAGGCTTGATAAAAATCCTCACCAATTTGCATAGGTGAACACAGACCCAAACCCTTGGATCTTAAGAACAATGAAAAAGCAATCAGGTTCTTAAAAGAAGAATTTTAATACAAGAAAAAGTAAAAGAATCACCTCTGTAAAATCAGGATGGTAAATACCTTACAGGGTAATCAGATTCAAAACATAGAGAATCCCTCTAGGCAAAACCTTAAGTTACAAAAAGACACAAAAACAGGAATATCCATTCCATTCAGCACAGCTTATTTTCTCAGCCATTTAAACAAACAGAATCAAACGCATATCTAGCTAGATTACTTACTAAGTTCTAAGACTCCATTCCTTTCTGTTCCTGGCAAAAGCATCACACAGACAGAGAGACCCTCCAGCTTTTGAAAGTATCTTGTCTCCTCATTGGTCATTTTGGTCAGGTGCCAGCGAGGTTATCCTAGCTTCTTAACCCTTTACATGTGAAAGGGTTTTTCCTCTGGCCAGGAGGGATTTTAAAGGTGTTTACCCTTCCCTTTATATTTATGACAGATTTCAATGCAGATAGGATTTCACTCATAGGGTAGTGGATGGCACTGCATGCCAAGTTTCAGGCGAATACAAATTAAAATAGCTGAGTTATAATACCAGTGCTTATAATAGTTAAGGGCCAGCAACCATTTCTACTATATAACCATACTACAGGATGAACCTTTGGTCTGACCCAGTATGGCCGTGTTTATGTTCTTATGTTCATATTCCTGTCAGTTCTGCAATGTGATGATCAATTAGCAAGGATAAGGAAATAGCTGAAAATTCAATGTATTCATCAGAAACAAGGGAGATTAAATAGGACTTGCTCTTCTCGCTTGCAGTGTCATTGTTATTCTTATAGTTTTCTAACCCACACCATATTCTTAATAGCATAATACTTGATGCACAGTACCTTTATTTTAAATCACATACATTTAAGAAATGGCATTGCTATTTTCAAGGAGATTCCTGTGTATATTAGATACTTTGTTTTAAACAAAGTAAAATGCCAAGCTCAAATTCACTTCTAATGAGCCATGTGTTAATGTCAGTGTCTCTGCTGTCCACTCAAATGCCATAGAACACATCTGACTTTATAATGAGCCAAACAGTTGTCTCCTCATAATCTCGGTTAGCCTTCTGTTAGATATCTGTTTCCAAATTTTACGACACTGCAGTGGAGGTTGTATGCTTTTATGGCTAAAATCCAATCAAAGATGTACTTGTTCTAAAATCTCTTGCATTTTGTCAAAATTATTGGCAAGTCTTTGCCTTCATATCCTCTACAGTGAAAATGTTTGACCTTATAGACTCCAAATGGCTCATTGCCTAGTTTTGATCTACTTTGTACACTAATGGAGGGGAGATCAAAACCAGATGACAGACATCAAGGCTATCAGCTAGTGGGCAGGATGGTTGTAATGGAGGCAGAAAAGTGAAATAAATTTGCCATGTCCTCCTTATCTCAAGTGAAAACTACCTCAAACTGATCACATTTTTTTTCACCTCTAAACCTATAGTGAAAAGAACTAGACACCATTTATTTTCAGCTTTAGTAATTTGAGACTTTTTCCTTCTCTCTTCTAAAACTGATTTTCTTGCGCTAGTTTTAGAAACCAGGGTAGAACAACTCTAGTTTGATTTGTTGCTCATAAATAGAGACAGACCTTGGAAAATTATAACAGACTGTATAGAGATTCTAGTAACAAATATCTTAATTTCCCCACATTATTTTTACAGCAAAGGCAATGTTAAACAATTTCAGTTTCATGGCCCTCTAATCAAGTAGGTCATGGTGGTGTCTTCTACTGAATTATTTTCTCTGATATAACCAGAGGCAAAGTAGTCTGACTGCAGAAATGGAAAAAAATAAAAAACATTAAAACTAATTTTATTATACTTCCTGTTTCTTAATGAAAACAAAATAAATTAGAATGCTTATGCATTGCAGATTGTTAACTACCTGTCCTGGCAAAATTTAATTTATACTCAGAACAAGGAATATAAAGGCAATCCAAAATTAATAGCTTAGTAAAAGTACATTATTACTATAATTCAAAGTCATAATTTAGCCTTCATAAATTACACTGTTTCTCCTATAGCCTGATAGTTTGAATCACACTAACTGTAAAAAACTCTGCTTTAGGTGAATTCACAACAAGATTCTGGTGACTAGACAATAGCAAAAAGAAAAGGAGTACTAGTGGCACCTTAGAGACTAACCAATTTATTTGAGCATAAGCTTTCGTGAACTACAGCTCACTTCATCAGATGCAGCATCCAATGAAGTGAGCTGTAGTTCACGAAAGCTTATGCTCATATAAATTGGTTAGTCTCTAAGGTGCCACTAGTACTCCTTTTCTTTTTGCAAATACAGACTAACACGGCTGCTACTCTGAAACTAGACAATAGCAGACTGCAGTAGAAAACATTATTGTATTATTTTTTACTGACAGAAAACAATAGGAACAAATACATCAGATAACACACTAAAACTTAACTATGATACATTTTAAGAGTTTTAATTTGTAGATACTATATAAGTAATATGCAAAGATGGGATTTTGTAGAAACAGCAGTCTTTATTGTGTGCTTTAGCTATACAGCAGTCCTAATCTCCAGCGGAGATCCTAGTATTCCATGTAAATGCATACAACAGATTCAATTATATTTAAAACATTGCTATGGGATTTCATAATAAGTTTCTGCATAAGCTACCAGCAATTTGGATTTCATACTATCTTGGAAGTGTGGTAATACTGCAGTATAATCATTTTGTACTTTATATACTATGGTAATTTGTTCAAGAAGATTAACAGAATAATAAAAATGATATGCAGTAAGTATTAACTACTGCATCTCCTTTCTCTTTGGTCTCCTTAAATCCCATTCCTTCAGGCTCCAAAATGTACAGAATGCTGCTGCACATCTACGTGTACAAAGAAGGATGAACTAATATGTCCTGTACCCTGCAAGCACATCCATAACCTATTTTATGTATTCCTTCCTAATCTAACTCACTTGTTGTTGTTCACTTTTTACACTCCTTTATCTGTATTTCCTCAGTGGTCCATTTAATGTTAGACTGTGCCTTTATGCACAACTCTGCATGTGAGGTGGAATATAGCTGCACAGTCCAGGAAGAACACTAAGAAGGAAACGTGACTCAAAGTCAGACCCTTCTCAGGCACAAATCTCCAGAACTCTCACTTTTTATGGTGACAGAGACAAGAATGCTATGTCTGCCCTTTAAGACACTTCAGCACTCCACCTTGGCGGGCCTTTATGGAGGTGGAGTCATGGTTTACTCATGCCTGTCCCTTCCTGATGCTTCTCATCTCTCCTGTCCAAGCAAGAGGGTGATCAGGCCGAAGGCCTTACTGACATCTGATCAGATCATAAGGGTTGATGATTTGGAGCACAGTTGCTACCACTATTCTTCTGTCTATAACTGAGTGATCGGGTGAGCAAGCTTTGAAGCCTGTGCTCAGCATACAGGGTGTTATATATTTCCATACACAAAGTGCAGTCATATCCTGTCAGTCAGAATGACCTTCATTTTCTATTAAAAGAACAAAAATTCAAGGAAAAAAAAAGCAAATTGGCCATGGGAAAGCACGATTGGGCCCTGTAGGAGGCTACATCTGAAAATACAAAATGTCAGCTGCCTCTGTAGCAGAGATGGGACGTGTCAAGATTTCTTCCCCACTCTGAACTCTAGGGTACAGATGTGGGGACCTGCATGAAAACCTCCTAAGCTTACTTTTACCAGTTTTACTTTTTACCTTACTTAGGTTAAAACTTCCCCAAGGTACAAATTAATTTTACCCTTTGCCCTTGGATTTCCACTGCCACCACCAAACTTTATCTGGGTTCCTGAAACAATGGAGTTTGGACATGTCTTTCCCCCAAAAATCCTCCCAACCCTTGCACCCTCTGGCCAGGAGGGATTTTAAAGGGGTTTACCCTTCCCTTTATATTTGTAACAGAACTTCTCACTTTTTAAAGACACCATGAAGAGAAAACAGGTCCCAACACATATAAATTACTCACTCCACAGAAAACAAGCCATAACAGATGCAAACTACCACAAGAGGATACTAACGGCCAGATTTCTGGATTACAGCGAAGTTTCTGTTGTTCCCAAAGATTTTCAGTTAATTGAGGTTCTATTGTACTGCTTTATATTGCTTTTCTTAACTCTTATACCATTCATTACATGAATGGATAATATGCCCTTTTTTTACTGAAAAGAAATGAAAATAGATGGGGTGGTGGGTGGAATTAGGATGTCCATGAGAGTGCTAATGAAGAAAATGCCATCCAATTCAAGCAGGCTTGTTAACCCTTTCATTCACATAAACATTAGTCAATGTCTTCTTGTTTTCAGTATGTAATTATTACTCACCTTTGTAGTGGATCTTTGGATACAATTTATACTAAAGCCACTACAGTGTGTAGAATTAAATAATACTGTGTTGTTGTAGGCATTATGCAACTGAAAACTTTTTCATATAGTAGGATACAAATAACTCCTACCATATACACATACTGCTGTAGCAGATATCATCCGGTGGTGCTGTTACACAGAGTCTTTCAGGTTCTTCTTTTCTTTTTCTTTTTTTTTTTTTTGGCGTATGAACAAGTTTTGACTCTAGGGAAGATGTTATTAGTTTTAGGCTATTCAGTGCTTTTGTGCATAAGCAGTTTAGGAAAAAGGGAACTGTGAAAGCAACAGGAGAGTTTTCTCTCTGCCTTGGGTTTTGATTAGAATAAATTCTTTCATTGATTCATAGATCCCAAGGACAGAAGGAACCATTGTGATCATCTAGTGTGACTTCCAGTATTACACAGGCCAGAGACTTTCCCCAAAATAATTCCTAGAGCATATCTTTTAGAAAAACATACAATCTTGATTTAAAAATTGTAAGTGATGAAGAATCCACCATGACCCCTGGTAAATTATTCCAATTATTAATTATTCTCACCACTGTCCCCATTGTCACAATTCTAATTGTCAAAAAATTACACCTTATTTCCAGTATGAATTTGTGTAGCTTCAACTTCCAGCCATTGGACTGTGTTCTACCTTTCCCTCCTAGATTGAAGAGCCTATTATTAAATATTTGTTCCCCATGTAGGTACTTATAGACTGCAATCAAGTTACCCTTTAATCTTTTTTTTGCTGAACTAACTAGATCGAGCTCATTCAGTCTATTGCTATACGGCATGTTTTCTAATCCTTTAATTGTTCTCCTGGATCTTCTCTGAAGAATTTATCAACAGTTTTTATGAATTGTGGATAACAGATGTGAACACAGTCTTCCAGCAGTGGTTGCACCAATGCCAAATACAAGTAAAATAACCTCTCTGCTCCTACTCAAGATTCCTGTGTTTATGCATCCCAGGATCACATTAGCTCTTTGGGCCACAGCATTACATTAGCAGCTCATGTTCAAATCTTTTTCAGAGTTACTGCTTCCTCAGATAGAGTTTCCCATCCTGTAAGTATGGCCTAAAATCTTTGTTCCCAGATGTAAATATGTGCTTTAGTCATATTGAAACACATTTTTTTTCTGGAATCCAGTTTATAAAGCAATCCAGATCTCTCCTAATCAGTAACCTGTCCTCTTTATTATATACCACTCCTCCAATCTTTGTGTGATCTACAAACTTAGATGATTTTATGTTTTCTTCCAGGTCATTGATCAAAATGTTAAATAGCATAGAGCCAAGAATCCATCCCTATGAGACCCCACTGGAAACACAGGCATTTGAAGATGATTCCCCATTTACAGTTTTATCTTGAGACCTATCAGTAAGCTAGTTTTAAATCAATTTAATATGCATCTGTCATAAATATAAAGGGAAGGGTAAACCCCTTTGAAATCCCTCCTGGCCAGGGGAAAGCTCCTCTCACCTGTAAAGGGTTAAGAAGCTAAAGGTAACCTTGCTGGCACCTGACCAAAATGACCAATGAGGAGACAAGATACTTTCAAAAGCTGGGAGGAGGGAGAGAAACAAAGGGTCTGTGGGTCTGTCTATATACTGTTTTCTGCCGGGGATAGACCAGGAATGGAGTCTTAGAACTTTTAGTAAGTAATCTAGCTAGGTATGTGTTAGATTATGATTTCTTTAAATGGCTGAGAAAAGGATTGTGCTGAATAGAATAACTATTTCTGTCTGTGTATCTTTTTTGTAACTTAAGGTTTTGCCTAGAGGGGTTCTCTATGTTTTTGAATCTAATTACCCTGTAAGATATCTACCATCCTGATTTTACAGGGGGGATTTCTTTATTTCTATTTACTTCTATTTTTTATTAAAAGTCTTCTTGTAAGAAAACTGAATGCTTTTTCATTGTTCTCAGATCCAAGGGTTTGGGTCTGTGGTCACCTATGCAAATTGGTGAGGCTTTTTATCCAACATTTCCCAGGAAAGGGGGGGGGTGCAAGTGTTGGGAGGATTGTTCATTGTTCTTAAGATCCAAGGGTCTGGGTCTGTAGTCACCTAGGCAAATTGGTGAGGCTTTTTACCAAACCTTGTCCAGGAAGTGGGGTGCAAGGTTTTGGGAAGTATTTTGGGGGGAAAGACGCGTCCAAACAGCTCTTCCCCAGTAACCAGTATTAGTTTGGTGGTGGTAGTGGCCAGTCCAAGGACAACGGGTGGAATATTTTGTACCTTGGGGAAGTTTTGACCTAAGCTGGTAAAGATAAGCTTAGGAGGTTTTTCATGCAGGTCCCCACATCTGTACCCTAGAGTTCAGAGTGGGGGAGGAACCTTGACAGCATCATTTCAATTTTATACCATTCCAGTTTTTAATCAAAATGTCATGCAGTACCAAAAAGATACCAAGTTAGTTTTACAGGATCTATTTTTCTTAAACCCATATTGATTTGCCTTAGTTGCATTACCCTCCTTTAATTCTTTATTAATCTAGTCCCATAATAGCTGCTACATTATCTTGCCCAGGATCAATGTCAGATTGATAGGCCTATAAATACCAGCATCCTTGTGTTTACCGTTTTTTTAAAAATTGGCACAACATTAGCTTTCTTCCAGGCTTCTGGAATTTCCCCCAATGCTCCAAGACAACTCTTGGATGCAAGCTAACTGTGATTTAAAAAATGTCTAACTTTAGTAGCTTTTGTTTAATATCTTTCAGAGATACTAGTCAAATGGAAAGAGGATTATCATCACCATCTGATGAGACTATACCATTTGTGTTTTGTCCATATACAGAACTGAAATATTTATTGAATACTTCTTCCTTTTCTGCATTATTATTGATAATTCTACTATTTCCATCTAGTAATATACCAATACAGTTGTCAGGATTATTTTGGTTTCAGTAAGACCAACTACATCAAATGTTATGCTCATAAATGAGAAATTCCATTTCTTCTTGTTTGTTACCCACGCTCCTAGCATTGGTGAATAGGCAATTTAAGAATTTCTTCTCTTCATCTCCTTTGGTTCCTTCATTAATTTTGTTCTCAACATCTCATATTTGTGCCGAGTGCTCAGAACTTCCCTTGTTTTCCTCCTCCCCTTTGCTATTAGTTTAATCCACTCCTGACTACTCTAGACAAACTGTCCTTGAGGAGATTGATCCTCCTTCAACTGAAGTGAAAGCCATCCTGACTATACAACATTCTCTCCCCACAGGTGGACCTATCTATAGCTATAGCTAATTCTTGAGAATTGGTCCCTGGGAACTAGACACTGGTGGCAGGCTGAGATTCCTGGAAAAAAGGAATTGCCTTGCATGGTGTTAGACAATTTCATTTCTGGTCTGTGTGTAAAAAAAGCACTTAGAGTATATTTAGAAGCCATATCACGGATTTCTTCTCCACTGCAAAGCCAGCCTCCAAGGTCTCAGAGGTCTGCTGCTGTTCAGCAGTTTGACAGGAGCAAGTCAAGAATTAAAAAACAATAGTTAACAAAATTTCTTTGAATATAAAAAAAAGCTTTGAGCTTGGTTCAGTAAAACTTGGTGGGGAGGGGCAAAAATTTGGGGTAGATTTTATTTTATATGAACTGGTTTGTCACTTCTTAATTTTGAGCCAAATTCTATCTATATTTATACCTATGCAGCCCCATTATGCTCAATAGTGTTGCATAGGTATAATTCAATCTAAGCAGAATCTGGCCTGTTGTTTCTACATATCACAACAGGAGGTCAAATATGATTTTACTATTCTCAGAACTAAGCATAACATGGCTGATTAGAGAAAGGAAAAAATGGAACAGTGGGGAGAACTTTTAAATTGTTACAGGTTGTTATACTTACAGTTTTTTATTGTAAATCATTTGGGGGCATGTTTCTACCGCCTCACCTTCTGAAAGTGATTTTTTTCTCTATTTATCTGTATTTTCAGTTTTTGTAGTTATTTGTCCTTTCATTTTTAAATATAGCACCACTGCCTTGTTTGTAATTCTTTCCTTCATTTCTGGTGAATTGCTATTCATTATAACAGACCATCAAAATTTTTGTTTCAGTTTCTTACATGTCATCAGACTAATAATATTGAATTAACTAATATATAACTATTTTAATGTAACATCTATTAATCCATTGTGCCAGGAGCCCTAAAACTTGCTGCAACAACAAAACTTCCAAAAAACCCTACAAGTGTATTTTATTCTGTCTTTGTACACAGTTTGTTGCTTCTCACTGGTATTTCACAGGGATTTAAAATACTATTGATTCTTTCAATGAATGGAGAAACATTAGTTTAACATCTTATTTGATAATAAGGAAACTCCATATTGTAAGAATTACAGCTTCCCAGTATACACCAAGCAGAGGATAATGCTAATTCTTCAGCATTTTCCGAAATCCTGATTTCAGAATTTTCTGTCCGCCCTGCTTGATAGATACAACTTCTCCATTTGCTGTGTTGTCATAGTCATGTTGGCCCCAGTATATAAAAGAGGCAAAGTGAGTGAGAAGAGTTCTGTGTATCTTGAAAGCTTATCTCTTTCATTAGCAGAAGTTGGTCCAATAAAAGATATATCCTCACCCACCTTGTCTCTCCATGACTTTTCCATGTCTTTTACTGTCAGTATTTAAGCATAATCTGGAGACATACACAGGTTCTCTTCAGTCAGGAGAAAGAGGGTGAATTATATGCTAAACTAAACTAAAATGCTAAAAGAAAAAGGTCAGAAAAGATTATAGACTCTTTTACTGAACAGGAAAACTGAAGGTGAGTTCTATAACAAGGGCATGCATGCTATCAGTTCTGTCATCAAATACGGTTCTGGTATCTTAAAATTCTCCCTTTCCTGCAGGAATGTGTGTTTTAACAAAAACTCAAAATTAGTTAATGGAAAATTGCCACAAGGGGGTGGATTTTTTAGGTTCCAGGACTATATGTAGGAGAAGTTGGGAAGAAAACTGTGATGACTGAGAAACATCACAGAGCTACAAAACACAATACCAGAAGGGACAGTATTTGTCATGTCACTACTTGAATCATTCAAATCTTCTCCCTGATTGATTCAGAGGAGGGATTTGAATCCACATCTCCTACCTCCCATCTGAGAGCCTTAATCACTCAGGCTAGAGAGTCATTACCATGCTTGCCCTTTGGCACAATGTAGATTTACGTATGTATACAAAATGGAGCTGCTACAACAGGAGAGATGGAGAAAAAATAACCTACAAATTACTGGTTAAAGCACTCATCTGGATTGGGGGAGAGCTGAATTGAAGTCCCTTCTCCAGCATGGGGATTCAAACCTAGTTTTCTAAATCCTTAACCACTGGAATAAAGGTTATGAAGGAATGAATGGACACACATGTTTTGCTGGCCCAAAATGGACTTTTCCAATTTGTTGGCAAATTTCAAACATTTTTAGAACAGAACTGAATATCCCCTGATTTTGACTGAACCAAAAATCAATTATTCACCCAGCTCTAACATTAATTTCTTTGCGAGTCAATGCCCACCAAGCTCTGCTCACCAGGTGGGCTGGTGGCAGAGCCAGATTTAAGGCAACCCAGCAACCGCCTGGGGTGTAGGGATCGGTGTGCTGATTTTGTTGTTAGCGACAAA
The DNA here is from genome assembly GCF_965140295.1 of Lepidochelys olivacea. Taxonomy (NCBI): domain Eukaryota; kingdom Metazoa; phylum Chordata; order Testudines; family Cheloniidae; genus Lepidochelys; species Lepidochelys olivacea. The sequence continues at coordinate 77,112,965 of NC_140416.1, forward strand.
AGGGAAAATAGAATGTTTGAAGTTAAATATTTCAGGTATTCCATATGTGGATTAATTTTTCACTAACCTCCTAGAATGTTCTGGACCTTTGTAGAATCTCTTGGAACCACCCAGACTTCCTTGGACCTCCTAGAGTGTTGTCAGCCATGCCCTCACGGGTATGTAAGAGGCAGGGCATCACCAGTCAGTCAGTGAGATATAAAAATGAAGTGAAGTGAAGTGAGAAGCCAGCTGCGATATTGTGAACCTTGTTTTATTATGTAATTGTGAAAGTATACTTGTGTTTTAACACTTGAAGAGTGTAAGTAGTGACTAACAGAGGACATATTTAATGAGATGCCAGAGATATCTATAAAACTCCTATCTATGCAACAACATAAAAGAAATACTGTTACTTCTGTTGCCATGCTTAATGTGTTTGATGACTTTCTCAGACTGCGGAACATAGACTTTTACTCTCTCTGTTTGTTTTCCCCAGTAGAAAATAAAAGATGCCCCTGTAGAAGCCTTCAGCAGCTCAATATAGGAAGCAAAAAGCTCAAATGCAATCTAGTTTGCAGCAAGAGGTAAATTTGAGGGGAAAATATCTGAAACACAACAACATAGACTGGACTTTAGGCAGTAGCAATCCTCCCAGTGCAGAAGAAATTGAGGAGCGAAGTGTAAAGGATGGAAGTCCTATTACTAAGGAATTAACAGATTTACCTGAAGATAGGAATGGAAATGTGAGGAAAGTGATGGAGGATCGTCTAGTTTTCCTGCCAGTGTAAAGGAAAGTGATGATAAAAAAGAACATGGCTAACATGGAAAGGAAAGGAAAGTAATGACAAAGAAAAATCTCGTTTACATGAAAAGGAGAAAAACGATAAAGAAGATCAGGCTTGCATGATGACAGAAACAACAGTGAGAAAAACTGCAAACCACAAACAGAGATCCTAAACTCTGCCGATATTGCTCATAGAATTTTGAACCAGTCAGGCAAAATCGAGGATATAGCAAATGAGCAAAAGCAACACTTCTCTAAGTCACACTGTGAAAGAGTGCTCAAGAGTGGTTTTTTGCACACTCATTGACACTGCACACGAGTCCATCAAAGAAAGGTTTGGACAAATGAAGCACCACAAAAAGACCTGGGTTTTTTTGTATGACCTTAGTAAGCTGCTGGCAGACAGGAAAACACTGTTGCACAATTGTACGGACCTTCACTGGATGCTGATACATGGGGAGTGTTCAGACATCAGTGATAAAGACCTGTGTTGAACTGGACAACATCTGTCACATTTTGCAACATGGGAAGCATTCACCACTCCAAGTTCTCCAGTTCATTCATGATGCAGAGCTAAAGGACATTTTTTTCCAATGACATGAATAACAACAGTGCACATTTATTGTCTTATCTGATAGGGATAAATCGTGCATGCAAATAATGCATCAAAGTTGTGAAATGGGCTACAAATGCAATAAAAAATAAGGTATTCAAAAATTTAACAAATGCGGGGAGAGGGGTGCCAAAGACCCTCCTTTCCTGGGGCGCATTTGGTCTAGGGCTGGCCCTGGTTGGTGGCCCCAAATGGAGTGAGCGAAAAGCCCAGTTGGGAATTTGATGGTAGATAAAATGCAGCCTGGGCCCTGAGCCAGACTTACTGACGGGTGTGGTGGTATCAGACTGGCAGAGGGGCAGCAGTTGCAGTGGCAGCCATGACACCTTACAATAACAAGAGTCTAACAGTGTCCACACCTACCAATTGGAGGTGGAACCATCCTCTTTATCTCTGGCCCCAAGTCCCTTTGCTATTTACATATGCCCATCTGCTTGTTCTCAGCTGTGGAGCCTGTTTCCTCTTATCCCTCATTCTATAAATGTCACAGTGTAGCAACTAGTTTGTGGAGTCACGTCACCATGATAAATAATCTTTGTTAGACCCTTTCAATAGGTAACCTTGCCACTGTAGTCCGTTGAAATTGCTACAGTAAAAATTGTCCCTCTCACCTGTTGCTTTGACAATGTGACTCCCCATTTCAATCATGTCAAAGGGTCCTCTTTGCACTGCACATAGAGGGTATGTGTCTTTACAGAGGGTGTGTGTGGAGGTTTTTAAGAACAGATTAAACAAACACCTGTCAGAGATGGTCTAGGTATACTTAATCCTGCCTCAGTGTGGGGGAATAAGCTAGATGACCTCTCAAGGTGCCTTCCAACCCTACATTTCTATGATTCTATTATTCTTTTCCGTGGATTCAAGCACCTCTTGCCTATCTGCCCGCCATTGCCTCCTTTCGTGTTTCTCCATGTACTTCAGCAGTGGTTCTAGCTTTGAATACCCTTTCCCAGCATCTGCATGTGTTCTTCCATGGGGCCTCTTATATTTGAAATGCCCTCCCTAAATCTGTTTCCCTATGCACCTCCCTCACCACATTAAAATCTCCCCAGTAAATAAATGCATAACTGCAACCAGTTTATGTTGCGTTAATGATGAATTTCTGCACTTAAGGACTCTAAGCATATGAACAGAGCCATTGAAAGCAATGGAAATATTCTTGTGCTTAAAGTTATGTACCTGCTTAATTACCTTTCTGAATCTGGGCCTTAACATATTTAATTTCTGTATTATTTATCTTGAGCCACTAAATGCTTTATATAACTCATGTGAATTTACATTTCCTTGCATATTTGTTTTTTGGGTCTCTTATGTAAGTACCTTTGTATGTTACGATAAAGAAAACATTTTGCAGTCAAACCTGTGAATTTAGAAACTGCTTTAAAAGTGCTTCCCGATTTTAGGAAAAGATTTTCTTCTTCCTTATATACTGTTCATCTTTTGTGAGTGTTCATTTGCAAATAAAATTTTGAATTAAAAAACTTGTAAAATTTATATCTGTGTAAATATGACTCATTTAGCAATCATAATACAGAGGGAAGGCGGTCTGATGTGAAAATAGAACCACACAGCAGAAATTTATGCTACAAACACCTATACGCACCTGTTAACTGCTTTAAAAAGGCTTTCAGGGAACACCAAGCATGCCATTAAAATGTACTAGGTTGGCCATTTATACCAGTATATTGTTTAGTGCCATTGGAAATGCACTGCATCAAATCTTTTCCCTGATAATCATTCCAGCAAAAATGCACATGCTGTTTTTAAGGGTGCTGATTAAAGTGGATTCTACTGTATGCATGAAAAGTCCCCTAAAGTAAATACAGAAGATGATGAAAAGCAAAACAAAACAAAAAACTTCTCTGAATTTCATGCCAAGAACTTACCTCATTCTTATTGTTTTGAACATCTGTCTGAACTATTTTCTTGTTATTGACTTCATGTTATTCAGTTACTGGGGAGTGTTAGCTGTACAGCACAAGAACACTGGGTTCTATTTAAGACAAAAACCTATTGTTGAATTCAATGTCACAGCAGAGTTTTATAGCAGTGAGGAATTGCCTTGATAAATGGCCCTGACATTAGAGTTTTCACGACTCCACCTTCAATGTCATCGCAATACGGCATAGAGTGTTAAAGTAAGGCCACTGCTGGCTTCCCAAAACATATTAACTTGAAGCTCACTCTATCTCTGGATCCCATAGGCACAATAAATGGAGAAAATAACACATTTACAAACTGATAAAACCCGGCAAAGCTAATAAAATCAGACACTTTATAGCTTGGCTAATAGTGTCCTTTGAAGGGCATCAAATAACACATCATGTACTGCTCTGGGGGAAATCAAATTAGGTACAGCAATGTTCCTTCTGAACTATGCATTTGAATAGGCAGGAGTTACTGTGTCTAATCAGCTCGCTTTGATAAATATTTTATAATTAATATATTGTTTATGTTAACATGGTATCTGCTGCTTCAATATACAATGGACAGAGCAATTGCCTATCAAATTATTCAGATTATAATATGGAACTTCTTTCAAAGCTTTAGAAATGTTTCAAGCTCTTTGCTACTCTGTTGTCATATTCCATTGATGGACATTATCCTACGTCAGCTGAACATGTTGACCTCTTTTGTTATTTCTAGACACCTGCAACACTGGATACATTATTCATTTGTTCTGTCACCAGATACTAGTACAAATACTTATTATTTTCTGATAGCACATTCTATGTAACCATAAAAATATATGGATTTTCTTTCTTCTCACCAAATCCATGTTGCAGCATAATACAATATTTCTATTCCATTTTGCTTTCAATCTATCACATGTGGATTTCACAGGACAGTGTTGATCCTCAGTGCCAAGCAATAGCAATAATCTTTGCTGAGACTTAGGCATTGATTCCAGCTCCTTGCTTTCTGACCGTTCCTCCCACCCTAACTATTTCTGGTTCACAAGGAAGCCATGAAAAACAAACATGTTCAATAACACAGAAATGTAGTATGGGATACCAGGAAAGGCAGTAACATTCACTCATGCTCTGATTTTATCAGCTCTGACAACCTAATCAAGGTTGGGCTTGGTTAGTGATAGCATAGGAGATTTCCAAGGACACAGCAGGGTATAGAAAAAAAGGTAGTACTCTTCCATTTTTGCCAGTGCTCCAGCATGATGAAAGGGGACCTGGGTTATTGGAGGTGTTATCTTTCCAGATAAGATTTAAAACTGAGGTCCTGGCTGTTTATCATCATTATTTTAAATGGACTAAACAACTACAGTTTCCTGCCCCATGGAGCTTACAATGTAAAGGTACATCAGGTATTACACAGCACAGAAAAATACAATAAAAACAAACAGAATGGTGTGTGTGTATGGAAACTGGAAATCTTCATGGGGCAAGTGAACCTTTAGAAGATTTTTGAAGAAAGGAGGGGTAAGAGCATGGTGTACATTAAATGGGAGGCCACTAGAGATCCCATGACTCTTTTGGTCAGAGTAGGAGCAGGAGTATTACCCCATTTGTCCATATTCCAATTAGAGTGATTATAGTTTTCCAACAGAAGGATCATCTGCAGTTTCATCTCAATATGTGACAAACAATGACTGCCATTAAAAAGTCATTGCCAGGCAACAACCATACCATACTATTGCTAACGATCACCCTACCAACGTATCTGAGATACAACAGTTATATTTTCCTACAGTGAGAATGGGCAAATAATGATCATATTTCATATACCTCCACATTAGTAAATAATGAACTTCTTAAGGGTGATCACTGTACAGTTCACTAGAAATGCTTATAGCCAGAGAGAATACCCTAATTCCTGTCTCAAACTGTTGTGTAGTGTTGCTGGGTGCTGTTGACTACCACCCAGATTTCATCTCTGAGGTTGCTGCCTGTCAGAGGGGGCAAAGTAATGCATATAGTTATGACATTTGTAATTGCTTTGGATTCTTTAGGACACGAAATACTAAATAAATGTCGGATTTTTTCTTAAAGCCACCCATAATTTTTTCTACTGCTATATTTAAAGGTTTCAGAGTAGCAGCCGTGTTAGTCTGTATTTGCAAAAAGAAAAGGAGTACTTGTGAGACTAGAGACCTTAGAGACTAACAAATTTATTTGAGCATAAGCTTTTGTGAGCTACAGCTCACTTCATCGAATGCAATATTTAAAGGGTGGGTTTTTCCAGAAGCATTCAGCACCGGCCTAACTCTGTCATAGAAGTCAATGGGTGGTTTACTGTGGGAGCAGAGTTAGGTCAACATTAAGTGTTTTTGAAAATTCTGCTTGAGAATACAATATAAATTAAAACCAGCACAGTTTGCAACAACTGTATAAAGTTTTGGTTGGCTTTCAAGATAAAAAATTAATAGGATGAGAATGTTCAAATTATTTAAGGACCTTTACATTATATCCTATTTGTGGTAATGAAAGAAGTCCCCTTCCATGCTCTAATCTCCTGCAATATTGATTTTGGTCCTATCTATGGAATGTAAATGGGTTTTTTTTTAAAATAATAAATGTCCTTTTTCCTATTTTGATCTAAAGGCTTCAACATTTCTAATATATTTATTAAACCCCAAAATTATGTAGTTTAAGGCATAGTCCAAAGGAGATGAGCTCTGATCCAATTCCCATTGACTTCAGTAGAGATGGATGAAACCCATAGCCGGAAACTCATTTTGTAGAGTATATAAATGTATTATAGTCTCTCAGCATTGGATAAAAAAAATCAGAATAGTAAGGGCTGACTTGATATTTTTATCCAATACAATTTTATCCAGACATCAGAGACACTAACTCATAGCTGGTGCGGTTGTAGCAAAGAGAAGATTGACAGGTTATTGTGTCGTGCTCTTGACAACCAATGCTGGAAATTCTTCTGCCCAAATCTTTCGTCATGACAAAACTGAAGAGACCTTTCACACTGATATTAAGGACAGGTGGCATAAGCAAATGGAGGAATCTGGTGAAATAAATATTCAGAAAAATTTCCTTTTGACTAATACAAAGCTTTGGTGACAGTTAAAACAGCCCTGTCATAATTTTTTTTAATAGGAAAAACAATCTGTCACAGTAGATAGGGACCAAGTACTTTCTACCTATGTTTCTTTGTATAGTTTCCCGCCCCCATCTTTTGAATGTGAAATGTTTTTATATGGTGGTCATGCAAGAAAACTGAGGCAGGACAGCCTTTATGAATTATTCATACATATGTGATACTGGAACAGCTACCAGAAGTAAACAGCTGGATTCATCACTTGAATTAAATGGGTCAGGTTTCTCCTCATGAGATCACAGCATGAATTGTTTTACCAGGAAAAGCGCTGCATGCTGTAGCTATGCTAATGGTTGAATGCTTACTAGGTCAATGTAGTTCTCATTCAATTGATCAAAGCAAGTATGACATTCCTTGAAAGATCAAAACAAGCATTTAAAGAAACATTACTTATGCCATCAAAGCACGTCGGTCACAATCTACATCACTCTACATTACTTGAATGTATGATATGCTGTGTCTTGCTATCCAAGGTCACAATGGACATAGGTCCCTGTATAGAAAATTGCTAAAATAAACACCAAAGCTTACATTCCTGAGCTCTTACTGAGGCAAAACACCCATTGATTTAAATAGGATGTTTGCCAGAGTGTTTTGTAGGCTATGTCTCAAGATGATACCATGTTTTTTTTCTAGAGAAAAGGATAGTCCTACAGTTAAAACACAAAACTGGAAGCCAGGAGATTTGGATCCTATTCTCAGCTCTGCCATATACTTCTTCGGTGCCCTTGTGCAAGTCATTCAAATTCCCTCAATTTTTTCAACTTTTAAAATAGAAAAAAAAACCCACTACCTTATCTATTTCTTAGGATTCCAAACTGGGAGGGGTTGCTTTGGAGGATAGGATTAAAATTCAAAATGATCTGGACAAACTGGAGAAATGGTCTGAATTAAACAGAATGAAATTCAATAAGGACAAATGCAAAGTATTCCACTCAGGAAGGAACAATCAGTTGCACAAATACAAAATGGGAAATGATTGCCTAGGAAGGAGTACTGTGGAAAGGGATCTCAGAGTCATAGTGGATCACAAGCCAAATGAGTTAATGGTGTAACATTGTTGCAAAAAAAGCAAACATCATTCTGGGATGTATTATTAGGAGTGTTCTAAGCAAGACACAAGAAGTAATTGTTTCGTTCTCCTCCACGCTGATTCGGCCTTAACTGGAGTATTGTGCCTAGTACTGGGTGCCACATTTCAGGAAAGATGTGGACAAATTAGAGAAAGTTCAGAGAAGAGCAACAAAAGTGATCAAAAGTCTAGAAAACATGACCTATGAGGGAAGGTTGAACAAACTGTGTTTGTTTAGTCTGGAGAAGAGAAGACTAAGGGGGGATATAACAGTTTTCAAGTACATGAAAGGTTGTTACAAGGAGGAGGAAGAAAAAAATTTCTCTTTAACCTTTGGGGATAGGTCAAGAAACAATGGGCTTAAATTGCAACAAGGGCAGTTTAGGTTGGACATTAGGAAAATACATTGCTTAGGGAGGTTGTGGAATCTCCATCATTGGAGATTTTTAAGAGCAGATTAGGAAACCACCTGCCAGGGATGGTCTAGATCAGTTGTGGGCAACCTGCAGCCCGTCAGGGTAATCCGCTGGTGGGCTGCAAGACAGTTTGTTGACATTGACCATCCACAGGCACGGCTGCCTGCAGCTCCCAGTGGCTGCAGTTCACCCTTTCCGGCCAGTGGGAGCTGCGGGAAGTGGCGGCCAGCATGTCCCTGCAGTCCATGCCACTTCCCGCAGATCCCATTGGCCAGGAACGGTGAACTGTAGCTTCTGGGAGTTGCGGGCAGCCATGCCTATGGATGGTCAATGTAAACAAACTGTCTCATGGCCTGCCAGAGGATTATCCTGATGGGCCACAGGCTGCCCACCACTGGTCTGGATAATACTCAGCCCTGCCTTGAGTGTAGGGGACTGGTCCTTCAAGTCCTACAATTCTGTGATTCTTCTGAGACTCAATTTGTTGATAATCACAAAGCACTTTGAGATCTTCCAATGGAAGGTGATAGAGAAGTGTAAAACATTTAAAGATGATACGCATACAAAGACTCCATTTCCCACAGCAGACAGCAGGGTTTCCCAGAATAAAGAGAACTTACATGGTACTGCATACTCACTCATAAGCTATATTCTCTTTTTTGCAGCCATTTCCAAATAATGTATGTGGGTAGGACTTCAGCTCCTAAACTTCCCAATAGGAGCATACAAGTTCTGAGATAGCATGGTCTCATTTACATGCAGATTACTTTATATTTTGCAATAGCACAACTGGCCACTTCCCCCAGGAAAATTCTGACCCCTTATCTAAAAAAAAAATAGAGGGAGAAGAGGTCAGAAGCTGAGGAATGAGCTAGTCATTCAAAGAAGAGAAATTACTTGGAACAGTAGAAATAAAAAACATACCATCAACCAGTGGTCCCAATTCTCAGCTGGTGTAAATCAGCATAGTTTCACTGAAATCAGTAGAGCAATGCCAATTTACACAAGCTAAGGATTTATTCTTTTATCTTCTTATTGTCCTCACCTTCAATTATTTGCAGCTAAAGTATTTTGTATATCTGACCTTTTAAACTTTACTGTGGTATCAAAAGACAGCAGAGAATAGAGAATAAAACTTGCTGTTTAAGAAGCTGAATTCCATTTCTTACTTCATTTTTCTATTAGAGTATTATAGCAGTTCCAAGTAGTAACTCTTATCGTAACATTGCAAAACAGTTACTGTTATAATCCACATTCAGTCATTCAGGACTTCCTGGACCTTATACGTAGTGGGCTGAATTTTTCCTTTCTTGGTGTCCATCACAAAGTGACTCACAAGATTCCTTCAAACATTTTTTGATTTCTAGGTAAATGAAAATTAACATTTCCCCCCATATTTAAAAACTGTTATTAGCTTAATGCCCGTCAAATGGCACAAAAATGGCGAGCCTAAAACTTAACCATGACATGGGCTATATCTGGCAGTTTCACAATATTTGGTCATCAAATGAGAGTCATGCTTCTTCAGTGCCTTACCTTTCTCTCCCGATTAAGAACCACACCTCATGGCTTGGTTTTTGTTTTGCATCCCTGCCCATCCTGGCTCTTCTCATAACAAAAGGAAAACCCATCCCATGTACCCAACCCCTACATTGTTGCATGATGCTGATCTGGGATTTGAAACAATACTTTCCCATTTCTGACCTGACCGCCTAACGTGATCCATTCACCTACTGCTAGCTCCTAGCCTCAGAAAACTGAGTAAGAACTAGCAGCAGGGGAAAATGGGTAAAGATGAGATGGCAGGCAGGGAAAGGCAGAGTTAGCTCAGGTGACTGAGATTTACCCCAGAAAAGAATCCTGAGCAAACCTCACCTTCTAGCAGACTGGCATTTTTCTTGTCTTCACTATACCTGCAAAACCTTGGACATTAGCTGGTCCTCAGATGACTACCTAGTTTTCCAAGGATTATGGTTCCTTTACTGTTCACATTATATATACCATTGAATATTCCTATCAGGAATTTAATAAGACCCTAATATACATTCTTCAGTATAATACCTTTATATAATAACTTTTCCTTTGTCTAGAAGGTAGTAGCTGTGGCTGAGATATGCAGTACCATCATGATATAGTCCTGATTCCCTTCCCTTTTGCCTTTCTATGCCTATGTCTGTCTTACAGTTTTATGTCTAGACCCCCATCCTCCCAAACCCATACAAAATCTCATGGAAGGGAAGACCTAATTTAAAAAGACCTGTGATTTACTGGCCACTTCCAATCAACTACATCATCCTCTGCTATAAATGGGCCCAGCAACAAAGTGAAATGGCCACTGGGCAAGGCCACCCATTCTTTCAGAAGGCCATGATGTTCAGGAATGCCAGAGTCAACCCCATAAATCTTTTGAATTCCCCCAGCATCTCCTTATCACCAGCAAACATGATGCCATTTGTTGGCCCTCAACAGCTTCATGCTCCTATATTGTCCAGGTGTATGCAAAACTTCGGAGGAGGTGTTACTGCTGCTGAGGAATGTAGTAACTTAAGATTCAAACTTAAGATTCATACTATGACTTGCACTGTCCTGAGTCATTTATCCCAGTGGCTGTCATTTGACTCCTCTCCATGTCTGCTTGGGTATCGTCCTGTCAGCTTTGTGGAGTTCAACTCAGACATTGTGACCATACATATTTGGAAGTCTTTTATGATGCATTTCTGAGCATCACGTAACAAAAGGAAGCAAATGGTCCTCAAGTTCCTAAGGAAAACTACCTATCTATCTTAGGTACTTGCATGTCCTCCATTATCATAATAATCTTTAATGTAGTTTTCCTCACAATACGTCTGTGAGGTAAGGGAGTATGATTATCCTATTTGACAGATGAGGAAGTGAAGCACAAAGAAGCTAAGTGACTTGCCCAAGGTCATACACTCTGTGTCAGAGCACAGAATTGAACAAAGGTCTCCCAAGTCCCTGGTTAGTGCCCTAATCACTGGTCAAGTTCAGAAAGAAATGCATTTCTTGTGAGAAGTCAAAACATTTCACCCTTAGTACACAGAAAGAGGGATCTTTATTTATTTATTAAATTTAATAAGCAAACTATGTTAAATTTAAAAGTAGAGGCTGTAGAAAAGAAACAAGTTTCTGATAAACATTTATTAAGATAAACAGAAATAACCATCCTTACCTTACAGATTAGTCTGGTTTCTTTATGTGCTCATAAATGTAACTTTTTCTTCCCCTGATTTCTTTGTCTTTAGGTGAACAAAAGTTAATATAACTACCCCAACTGGTTCTAGTAATATAGCCACATTTATGTATGAGATATGAAGCAGATTCTGAGGTATAAGAGAGGCATTTGGGTCCAGGGACTTGAGTAATTCTCTCTCTTATAATCAAAATACAGCAGACTATGATTACTGATGAAGAGGAATGTTGTAAGGGGACAGTTTTATGGTCATGTTGCGGTGTACATGCCCATTTGTGCACTTAGACTGACAGAAAATGTGCCCCTGGTGTAGCTTTTCCCTTCCTCTCTTGTTTATAACGTCAACAAGATTATTACCAAGTTCTGTTGTGAGTTATTGCAAGTCATTGGTGAAGTAACAGAAAGCTTTTCAAGTCTCTATATTGTAAAATAAGAATATTTATAGGTGAAATGTCTGAATTTTCCAAGCATGCCTGTAACTAATGCTCAACCACAAATTTAGTGGGGCAAATTTTTTGTAAGGAAAAGAGCCCACTATGACAACTCTATATGCAAATCAGGTAACTGAGCATGCATGGCATTACTATTGTGCCATAAGAGCCTGCTCACCATTGATGTTAATGAGAATCTTTCCATTAACTTTAATGAGAGCAGGCTTAGGGGAAAAAAAGTACACAGCACTTCAGAAGCCATAGATTAAAAAAAAATATATCCTCCCTTACAGAACTTTCAGTCTACATAGGCAAAATGAAACGCAGAATAAAAATTAAGATAGGGAGGGCAAGGGAGGGAGTATGTGTACACAATTATTTGTTTTGTGTGCAAGATGGTGGTAAATTAGTGTACAGTTTCAGGTATATATCGGTGCATGAATTCTTGTATGTGGACATTCACTTTTGTAGTAGTTGAAAATTTGGCTCAGTATTAATAGAGAGCATGAAATAAATTGGCTTTAACTTTTAATTTTACTTAATTATAGACTTTAGAGAAATAAGGAATGAACTCTCTAGAGGTCTAAGAACTACAGGATGATCCCGACTTGAAACAATGTATAATAGAGAAACTTTATCCCTCTGATCCCTCTGCCCAAAAAAGCAAAAATAGAGTTCCCTGCATTCTTTCTTTAAAAATTTCAAACATACATACATACATTATATAGATATATAGATATATAAATATGAGAGAGAGAGAGAGGTAAAATATGGATTACAATTGTGATTTTTCCCCCATCACTGCTATTTAAATACTATAGAGCTAGTCAACATTTTTTTAATTTTGAAATTTCAAAAACGGAATGAAAAGAATGGGATTTTTTAATCATGATTTTCCAGTATTTTTTCAACCAACTTATAAAATCGATATGTTTTTTGCTGAGCTGAACTTTGCTAAAATATCCCTGATTGTTGGTAAGGTGTGGGCAGATGAGGAAGTTTATCAATGTGGCAAGAGAAATGTATGGGAAGTGACTCTTAGAAGGTTTTATTTCTCTGTTCTTGAGGGTTTTGGCTGATCATGGAAGTTTAGGGAATGAAGAAGTAAATAGAACTGCCACTGATTTTTTCTCATCTAGTCTCATATCTCTTAAGATCGCCTTGCTGATGGACCTTCCAGTCCAAGAGCAGGAAAATGTAGTACCCAAACTAAATACATTGGGTAAAGTCTTGGTCGAAATGGAGACAAGGGTAAAACTTCTATTAACCTTAATGGAGCTAGAATTTCACCCCTCTGACTTACATTTTGTACCCAAATTAGATACAGTATAAGAAAATGGCTGACTGGAATATGAGAGCTTGGACTTGTTTTAATAGAATACCAATACTGAGCATCGGGGGTGGGGGGGAACGAAAAAGAAGATGGGAAATAGCACATAAAAGGACATCAAGAAAAAAAGTCATAACACTGCAATGAACAGCATTTCCTCTAACTAATTGCCCTTCCAGCTCTCTGTTAGTAAGCAGCTGGCATGGGCCACATCACCGATCACTGAATACTCAAAAGTAAAAAGTCTGACTTGAATACATATTTTGAGTTTATATTTGCCATCACACAATATTTTGTTCTGTGGAGGTCAGAACTCTCCATACTGTGTAAGGGAGAAAATAGTATGTGTGTTTGTGTGCATACATGGGGTACGGGAACTGGTTCATGTTTGTTTGGGACAAGCGTTTCACTTGTTGTCCTCACAACTAATCCACTTTTCTCTACAACTGCACAAGGATTGTTTTGTTGAGTTCAGGTGCGCAAGTTCGATGCCATGAGTGCAGAGGTAGCTTTTGTTCCTTCTATATCAACTGAGTGACTCAATGGTAGAACTGTGTGAAACAGTTATTGTCACAGTTCAGGGCAACAGCACCTGTATTTCCAATCTGTGGTTCATCATGGGCTCCTACTCAAGGCTCCCTGCTCCTCAGCAGTCACCTCTCTTGCAGGATATCCCACTCAGAAAGGAGAGAGATGTGTGTATTTCCAGACTGCGCCGTTCTATGCCTATGCTGTGATATCCCCAGCAAAAGACAAACTTTTCAGAGATGGTACACTGTAACTGCCACAGTTATAAGTTATCAGACTACCTTTTATAAGCAAGCACATTTATTCTTGTGGTGAAAATATTACAGAGAAAACATTAAAACAATAAAAGAACTTACATGTATGCTAATAAGCTTGCCAGAGATCATCTCAACTCCAGCAAGGGCTCTGTTTGGTGATTAGTCTTTCATACCCCACACAAGACTTTTTCCTGTAATCACAAGTTCATCACTGGGTCAGAACCAGCAGCCAGCCTTACGGGGCTTTAGTAGGATAAAGTCCTTCTCACTCTTCCCTAAGGAGTTTTTGGCTAGCTGTTCTTCAAGCTCCTTTTTGGCTTTTCTTATTACATTTTTACATTTAATTTGGCAGTGTTTATGCTCCTTTCTATTTACCTCACTAGGATTTGACTTCCACTTTTTAAAAGATGCCTTTTTATCTCTCACTGTTTCTTTTACATGGTTGTTAAGCCACGGTGGCTCTTTTTTTAGTTCTTTTACTATGTTTTTAATTTGGGGGTATACATTTAAGTTGAGCCTCTATTATGGTGTCTTTGAAAAGTGTCCATGCAGCTTGCAGGACTCTAGTCACTGTACCTTTTAATTTCTGTTTAACTAACCTCCTCATGTTTGCATAGTTCCCCTTTCTGAAATTAAATGCCACAGTGTTGGGCTGTTGAGGTGTTCTTCCCACCACAGGAATGTTAAATGTTATTATATTATGGTCACTATTTTCAAGCGGTCCTGTTAAAGTTACCTCTTGGACCAGATCCTGCGCTCCACTCAGGACTAGATCAAGAGTTGCCTTTCCCCTTGTGGGTTCCTGTACCAGCTGCTCCAAGAAGCAGTCATTTAAAGTATCGAAAAATTTTGTCTCTGCATTTCGTCCTGAGGTGACATGTACCCAGTCAATATGGGGATAATTGAAATCCCCCACTAGTATTGAGTTCTTTATTTTGATAGCCGCTCTAATCTCTCTTAGCATTTCATTGTCACTATCACTATTCTGGTTAGGTGGTCAATAATAGATCCCTACTGTTATATTCTTATTAGAGCATGGAATTACTACGCATAGAGATTCTCTTTCTTGAGTGGTAACAACTCATTTAGACCCCATCTTTATATATATATATATATATATATATATATATAGTTGGGATTATGTTTCCAATGTGAATTACTTTGCACTGATGAACATTGAATTTCATCTGCCATTTTGTTGCCCAGTCACCCAGTTTTGAGAGATCCTTTGTAGCTCTTCACAGTGTACCTGGGACTTAACTATCTTGAGCAATTTTGTATTATCTGCTAATTTTGCCATCTCACTATTTACCCCTTTTTCCAGATCATTTATGAATATGTTAAATAGGACTGGGCCCAGTACAGACCCCTGGGGGACACTACTATTTACCTCTTACCATTTTGAAAACTTATCATTTATTCCTACCCTTTGTTTCCTATCTTTTAACCAGTTATCAGTCCATAAGAGGATTATCCCTGTTATCCCATGACAGCTTACCTTGTTTAAGAGCCTTTGGTGAAGGACCTTGTAAAAGGCTTTCTGAAAATCTAAGTATATTATATCCACTGGATCACCCTTGTCCACATGCTTGTTGACCCCCTCAAAGAATTATAGTAGATTGGTGAGGCAAAATTTCCCTTTACAAAACCAGATTGACTCTTCCCCAACAAATTATGTTCATCTATATGTCTGACAATTTTGTTCTTTATGATAGTTTCAACCAGTTTGCCCGGTACTGAAGTCAGGTTTACCGGCCTGTAATTGCCGGGATCACCTCTGGAGCCCTTTTTAAAAATTGGCATCACATTAGCTATCCTCCAGTACAGAAGCTAATTTATATTATAGGTTATAGACTACAGTTAATAGTTCTTCAATTTCACATTTGAGTTCCTTCAGAACTCTTGGCTGGATACCATCTGGTCCTGGTGACTTACTAATGTTTAGTTTATTAATTTGTTCCAAAACCTCCTCTAATGACACCTCAATCTGGGACAGTTCCTCAGATTAATCACCTAAAAAGAATGGCTCAGGTTTGGGAATCTCCCTCACATCCTCAGCTGTGAAGACCGATGCAAATAATTCATTTAGTTTCTTCTCAATGGCCTTAGTTCTCAGGCTATTTAACCAAAAATACTTTTCTTGTCTGTTGGTCCCTGAAAAATTCAGTTTAAGGCAGTATTTGTAAGCCTATCTCTAGGTGATGGTCATATGCTAAAGGTGTTACAACCTGAGTAAATTTGCCTAACCACCCACTAACTGTAGTTCCTTGAGGTCTGTGGTCAATAGCACATAAACATTTGCATTTTTTAATACAGTGAACTCCTAAAATACTTAAACTTAATTTAGTAAGATTTAACTTAATTCAATTACATTTGTCCAGGAGGTTGCAGGATAATGTCATATCTGTCACAGTTAAATCAAACCTCAAACCCACTTAAAGAGAGCCCTGATATGTTTGAAAATGTAAGTCCTTAGCCCTGGTCTACACTGGGGGGTGGGGGGATCGATCTAAGTTACGCAACTTCAGCTATGTGAATAATGTAGCTGAAGTCGATGTACTTAGATCGATTTACCATGGTGAGTCAACTGCTGCCGCTCCCCCATCAACTCTGCCTGCGCCTCTTGCGGCGCTGGAGTACAGGAGTCGACAGGAGGGTGCTCAGGGGTTGATTTATCATGTCTAGACTAGACGCGATAAATCGATCCCCACTAGATTGATCGCTGCCCGCCGATCTGGCGGGTAGTGAAGACATACCCTTAGTCTCAGATTTTTATAAACACACAAGCTACACAGTTGCAAAGACAGCAAACCTTCCTCCAATCAGCCAGTTTCTATTGCTTCTTCCCCAAGAGCTTTCCTTCAGCAATCTTCAGACCCTCTCAAAGACATGTAAGGAAAGAGGGAAGGTTCAGATCTTCTTGTGTATAGGGGAGCAATCATCTTTGAGGTTCATATTAATAGACTACTGTGGTGTTCTAAGAACTGTGTTGGAACTGCAAGCTATCACTGCAAGAGTGGAGAAGGGGGGTGTCTAGTCCAACTGGCAAGTTAGGGAGCTCTGTAGTGAAGCATCTGGCAGCGAGAGTCAGTGAGCAGCCAGCAAAACTATGGTTAGATGGGTTGAGCTGCACCTCTCTGTTTTAAGGGCATTTGTGTGATATGGTTCTGAATGCTAAGAAATCATGTAGTGTTACACTGCAACCTTCCAGCAAGAGTATTTATGTTTTTATCTAACTTCTGTGTGTATGCGGTGAACATAATGACTATGAGCCTCCCAAAGAAGCTGCAGACCCCTAGTCAATACAACAGTAGATTTCAGTTTGCAAACCCTACACAAATTTAGCCCTTCAGAGGTCACACAGTGCTACTCAATATTGGACTGAAGGAAGCAAGGGCAATGAGAGAAACTGAATCACTGGTGGTTGTCACGCTGTCTGGAGTGGCTCATGACTCTGATTGCCTACCTCAGGGCAGACTGTCAAAAGCAGGGCATACACCTTAAACTGGTGGTACATTCTATAATTAGATTTTACCAAGCCAGTAACAAATGTGAACTCCTGGATCAGTAGGCCAGTCCTACCATGGCATCACAGACAGTCCCCTTAGACTCTCCAGTCTATCTCGCCACACAGGCGAGCTGGACTTCACGATAAATGGTCACTTACACCAAAAATCATAAAATATTCAGTCCCAAGAGACCAGTCACTTACCACAGATCAGTCGGTACCCTTACCCCAAAGACAATGCCTGTAGCCAATCCTGTAATACATTATCTAAAGGTTTATTACCTAGGAAAAATAAATGAGAGTTATTTATAGGTTAAAGCAAGCAAACACATACACACAAATGCGATGCAGACTAACACATGGCTGCTACTCTGAAACCTAAGTTCTAACAGTGACAGAGTTGTAGTGATCTATCAATTCAGAAATCTTTCAGGATGGGCTCAGGGCTAACCTTGGGGATTTCTGCCTCAGTTTAGAGTGTCTATCCCTGTGAGAGTTCAAACAGCAAAGAGAAAACAGATTTTCTTGTGACCTTGTTTTGTCTTTTACATTTGGCCTTCCAGTCCATGAGATGAGCTCCCTTGCACATAGCATTTCCAAGGTGGCATAGAGACATTAACAAATCCTTTAAATTGTGATGTGTCTTAATGGCCCATTTAATCTTGATAGGCCTCCTTAATGGGGGAGAAGGGGACGATTCCTGGGCCTGGGCTCACAAGTTCAGATCAAACATTTTCAAAGCTATAAAGCAAAACTTACGTATCTCCTTAGAACATGGAATTCGGGCTTTACAAATGAGATTAATGTATGCAGCAACTTACAAGCATTTCACAGAGTCTAGATGCTAAATACATTCTTATAAGACTAATGTCTATTTTGAACAAATCTAACATATAGGTGAGCTGGTTTGGTTTCCAGCTATGAGTTTGTCAGTTCTTAGCTAACACCTATGGACGTGTTAACACCTATGGACGTGGTCACAGCTATCACTTGGTTTACCAGTGTTACAGCGGTGGCCGTTGCATTCTACAGAGGTGCCACTATGCTGTTTTTTAGCGGATAGTTTTGCTTCACTGGATCTTGTCTGTGTGATATTTGCTGATGTACTCAGACAAAAGTAGTAAAGCCGATGACATCTGGTTCTGAAACCCATTGTTAGTTGTTATTGCAGAAGGTTTTCGGAGCAGAACCCATCACCCACCCCATCCACTAACCTTCATCTCTTCCTCTCCACAGTTCCTTTACAAAATGTGTTGCTAAGTAATTTCATTTGAGGTAAATATTTTAGCCTGTGTCAATTATTTTAGAAAGTATTGATACCTTTGTGCTAGCAAGGCTTCTAGCTTATAGGTTGTGGAACCTGACTCTCATTTATGCCAATGCTCCTCTATAATGCCCATACTATGTAAAGAGGCCTGAAAGGACACATAAATGACATTTAAGATATCACTTTAAAGGCCCCTTTACATTGCCAAAGTGGCAATGGAGACCTAGTGCAAATCAGAAGCAGGCCCTGTGTTAATGAAATATTGACTAATCTGAAAGCCACAAGCCTATTAATGTAGCGTGCAGGCGGAGTGAAGACAGTCATGAATGAATGAAATGGCAAACTGTTGAGTTAGTTTCAAGAGTCACTGGGAGGAGATAATGATCAAAGTTATGTAATACAAACCATAAAGAAGAAGGAAACCTGACCCTGAGTGTTGTGTGCTTAGAGTTACCTCTGATTTTTCTTTTCTTTTCCCTCCCTCAATAAAGGGAGTTTTTCCTCTAATGTTTTTCTGACTTTCTTTACACCTCCATCCTCTTATACAGTGATGCTTAATGCTGATCAAGCAGTAGTTCTTAAAACTCTAACCAGTTATTTTAAGGGTAGTTTCCAATCATCTAACCTGCAGTGGCTTCTAGAAAGGTTATCGGATTACCTCCGTGTGAAAGCTTTGATGTTACCAATGGGTATCTAAGCAGCTCTAGTATTTCAAATTGCCCATATCTATTCATGGTTTCCTCTGGAAAATTGCACTGAGGCATCACTTGCAGTTCTTTACATTGGATGTAATCCGCAATATAAACTCACAGAAGACTTCAGAACTAATACATCTTTATTAGAGCGACAGCTCTCATCAGATATTTTGTCTGCCAAAGTACCTAGCAGCAAGTGAAGCAGCAATGAGACTTTGCGCACATCCCGGACCGGTGAAGACACATATTCCACTACACATTGCAGCTAGCAACAGCTTAAATCAAATCAGGTAAACATTCACTTGCAATTATGAACTCATTAAATTTAATACTACTAAGTGAGGCAGCTCAGGGACTTAAATGAAAAGGATTGGTGGTCTCTTTCTGGTACTAATGGACAAGTGACTATATCACAAAAACCATGCCCACCTTTTTGCTAAACATCTTACACACAGTTGGTTCAATAGATGGAATGTACATCTTTACAGAGAGCTAGGGTTTAAGTGGCACATTGGCCTTATGCTGTCCGTATGAATTTTGCCGTCAGTGATAATAATGGTTAACATTTTTGTCTCCAATCTCAACACAGAGGCCAAGTACTGAATAGGCATGGAGAATTATTTACATTCTCACACTTAGATGTAAGCTCTCCTGCATAGCATTGAGGCACACTGTCACAGTGGAAATATTGTGAGGATGCTTGTACTGCTAGTGTCTTGTGAAATTTAAAATTTCCTTAAGCTTTTAATTCCTGTAAAACTCATACATTACTAAGTGCCATCTCTATGCTGCATTCTTTCATTTTTCTAAATTCCACACAGCACTCTGTGACAAAGAGGAAAAAATGCATGCAATTTTCATTATAAGTGAGCTGTGGCATTTATCAGGTATGGCTCCTGGCTCATTCCTCAATTCTACGTGATGTTCAGCAACAGGATTTGTCCTTGCAAGAGAAAGAACATTAAAGGCTAGCCAAGGTGCCCTTAGGTTGACTCACAGCCTGGTTCTTCATACTGCTAAACAATGTGATAAAGTTTATGTTCCATCAGTATGTGAATTTGCTGTTTGGAAGCAGTCTTTCTTCATACCAGAACAAATGGCTGTAAAAAGAAAGGGAAGCCCAGTATGTGAGGCAAATCCTACACAGCAGCACCCGAATATCCTTTCTTTGCTCTCTGTCAAATAACGGACGTGGATGTTACTGATCATCATCAATTTTTTAGTTTTGTGCTTAGCAAAAATGAAATTAACACACTCAACAGATTCAAATCCTCCCCGCCCCCTTGTTGCAGTGATTCTTTCTTGTAGAAAGTACGAGGCAGCCATTCTTGAGAAAGAGAGAGAGAGAGAGAGTTTGATTGCTAAGCAACATCACAAACCAAGACATAAAGCATAAAATATCTGAGCATGAAATTTGCTTTGGGAAAGTGCAAAGATGATTCAAGTGCGATGTGCTAACTGCTATGCATACCACAGCAGCTTTCAAAGTGTCAGGATACAACATCAACATTCAGGTAACGTGTTCAAATGTATGACAAATTATAGATTAAAATCATGCCTGTTGGAGCAGCACAAGCTTGCAGCAAGCATAAGAGCAGCAAGTAGTCATTAATCACAGAAATTAGAGGTGGATGGATCCCACCAGCCTTTACTTTCAGAATAGGTGTAAGGCAACACGCTGAATGCACTTCAGAGGGAATATTAGCCTCCAGATTGCTACCCCAGCTACAGCTGCCCAACATTCTGGGCTACCCATTATTTTCTAAGTCCCTTAATTACATTTTTATGTAACAGGGCATGGAATAACATTTCCATGAATAAACTTATAGTGTCATAGATTCCAAGGTCAGAAAAGACCATTGTGATCATGTAGGCTGACCTTCTGTGTAACACAGGCCATAGGACTTCCCTGAAATAATTCCTAGAGTGTATCCTTCAGAAAAAAAAACATCAAATTTAGATTTTAAAATAGTCAGTGATGGAGAATCCCCCATGACTCTTGTTAAACTGTTCCAATCGTTGATTAATCTCACTGTTAAAATGGTATGCCTTATTTCCAGTCTGTATTTGTCTAGCTTCAGCTTCCAGCCATTGAATTGTGGTATACCTTTCTCGGCTAGACTGAAGAGCCCATAATTAAATATTTGTTCACCATTTAGGTATTTATAGACTGTAATCAAGTCACCCCTTAACTTTCTTTTTGTTAAGCTAAATAGATGGACTGAAAGAGCTCAGCCACTATAAGGAATGCTTTCTAATCCTTTAATCATTCTTGTGGCTCCTCTCTGAACCCTCTCAAATTTGTCAACATCCTCCTCGAATTGTGTACACCACAAGTAGATAAAGTATTCCAGCAGCACTCCTACCAGTGCCACACATACAGAATCAAAATAACCTCTCTACTCCAGTTCAAGATTCCCCTATTTATGCATTCCGGGATCACATTAGCTCTTTTGGCCATACCCTCACACTGGTGCTCATGTACATCTTATTATCCACCATGAACTTCTAATCTTTTTCAGAGTCACTGCTTCCCAGGATAGGGTCCCCAATCTTGTAAGTAGGGCCTACATTCTTTGTTCCTACCTGTACACACTCACATTTAGCAGTATTTAAACACATACTGTTTACTTCTGTCCAGTTTACCAAGTGATCCAGATTGTTCTAAATCAGTGACCTGGCCTCTTCCTTATTTACCACTCTCCCAATTTTTGTGTCACCTGCAAACTTTATCTGCGGGGATTTTATGTTGTCTTCCATGTCACTGATAAAAGTGGTAAATAGCATAGGGTCAAGAACAGATCCCCTTGGGACCACCTTGGAAACATACCCGCTTAATCCTGATTCCCCATTTATAATTACATTTTGGGACTTAAGAGTTAGCCAAACAAATAAACATTTTGTTTAGAGCTAAGTTATATGACCTGCCGCAAACTAAATAGCCAGATATGGTGCTAGGGAAGGAATCCTCCTCTAGTAAGTGACAAGTAGTAACAAATCTGTTCCATGGCAACTATTGTGTCCCTGTTCTATGAGCAGCCATGGCCAGTGTCTCCATGTGGACCTGGAGCTCCTCTGTCTGCCCTTAAATGCTGCAGCATGAAGGGAGCTTTATGTAACTGAATTTTGGTGCATTAAGTGACTGTGGACCCTGGTGGTCAGCTCTCCCAACCTGTGTATTCTGGACTAGACTCTGGAGTTACTACATCTGGGCACCTCCAGGATTTTGGAGGATGGAGCAGTATTTAATCCCTTAACGATCATGATAAATAAGTATATAATCACTCAACCCCTCAAATTCCATCAGAAGATATTCATCACTGTGTCACAGGATGACTGCCACCTTTAAGACAGAGTTTGGGCCAATGTACATGGACTGTTTACCTGCTGCCCAACATGGTTAAAGAGAAGGCACTTGGGGGAGACAGCTGCAGGTGATTGTTGGCAGATCCCTTGCACACTCTGCAATGAAGTGCGGGGAGGGATAGCTCAGTGGTTTGAGCATTGGCCTGCTAAACCCATGGTTGTGAGTTCAATCCTTGAGGGGGCCATTTAGGGATCTGGGGCAAAAATTGGGGATTGGTCCTGCTTTGAGCAGGGGGTTGGACTAGATGATCTCCTGAGGTCCCTTCCAACCCTGATATTCTATGATTCTATGAATAGGAAGGCTCCAGCAGAGCCCTAAGTCACCAGGGGAAGGCACCAGTAGGGAAGGTTGGTAGAGAAGGCCAAAATCCAGGCAAGTCGTGCTGGGCTTCCCCAGTCTTCCTGAGATCCTGTGCAATGGGGCAGAGCTTTCACTCATGATGCATGTAGGGGAAAATCCACCTTGCATGCCTCTGTTACCCACAATATATGACTGGGCAGGCTCCCCACTGCTTTCCCTTTCTGTCTCTGGGGTGGCTGAACTCTTCCTCCTGTTGGATCTCCACAGCATACTGCCAGGGAAGCCTGGGCATTCCCAGCAACCAGAGCTGGAACGTCTGTGGTCGTTGCTCCTGTTCTACCTACCAGCTTGGGAGGGTAGCCATCTCACTGCCAAGGACAACATCTATGGCTTTATGGTGTCTCGTCCTTCCTTAACATGAGAAATCTCATGATCCTGCCAATTATGCCACATGTTGCACCCTCTTCTGGACAAGGGTGTCTGAGTGGCACCCTGCCTCAGTTTCCTCTGAGTCAGTAGAAAGAAGACAACAGCAGGGAAGGTCTGTGGAGAAGGCCAAACTCTAGGTCAGAGAAGATGGCAATGATACAAAATCAGGTATTTTGTTCCCTGAATGCAGAAATGTAGCTTAAAAAGACATTATTATTATTCTTTGTATAGCATTAGTGTCCCAAATCCCCAGGAGGGATTTAGGAGTCAGATCCATTGGGCTGAGCATTGTACAAGTATAGAGGAGCAAAGGGTCCCTTCCTCAAAGACCTTACATAATCATCATTTAAGACAAAATGCAGCAAAGTATGTGCACAAAACAATAGGAGTGAATGGGGGAGGGAGCAGTGGTGTTGGAACACTTTTTATAGTGAGGGTGCTTTAAACCATTGAACAAAATGGTAAACCCTGTACACTCTGGAAATCACTTCAAGCTGAGGGTGATGCCACACCTCGAGCCTTAACCCATCCACCCAGGAGGGCGGACAAGAATAATGTAATGACTGGGGTAAAGAGTTTAACTACTGCACAACTTGATGGTTCCAAATCATCTCAGATGTCTTACTTTTAAAGTAAAATAATTAAGTAAGTGGCTATTCCTGACTGGTATCCGATTCAAACAGCATAGGTGGTATGATTTCTGGTAGGTGTCATGGCAAAAGTGGACTTCAGGAAGGGATCTTTAGAAAGAGAAATTTGGAAGAAATTTAATTTTAGGAAGATCATTCCACCAGTAAGGGGCAGCACAGAAGAAAGCATGAGAGAAACAGAGAAATTCAAGGCAGGCATCACTGGCAAAAGGGAGGGGACTGGGATAAGGTACAAAACCCTCTGGTTTGTCTAGTTTCCCTATGATATCTTCTCATCCAACAGTGATCCTTTTAAAAAAATCATCCCAACCTTAACAAGAATGGCATACAGCTTCCTTTTCTCTAACATCTGTCTTCCATATTCATACAGGCCAATTTCTCTGAAGAGCATAGTGTGTGATAAAAACCGACGGCTCTGTAAATCTCATTGTCACAAAGTACTGTATCTTACACCCTTAATTGATATAACAACATTAACAATATTGTGCTGTTTTATTCATCTCATGCTAACATGGAAGTTGGCTTATTGCCTAGTTCAAATAACCTAAGCTTGTCAAAAGAATTAGGTAAAAGTGGTCTTCTGGAACAGTAATTTGTTAAGTGACTATCTGGCAGATTCCAGTTCCTGAAGTCATGTACTAAACGGAGGATAGGTTTCTAACTTTTTGTTCTAATTCTGATAGTATTGGATAGGATTATGTTGTTTTCTATTTGTACTGATGTGGGCAGAACAAAATCTACCATGTATCCTATAACTACACTGGCACTGGACTAGGACAATCATTAGCAAACATTCTCCTCTAAAAAATTAAAAGGTTTATGCTGTTTGACAAGGTTAGATGTATAATTATTATCCATACACAAAATACCAGGTTTTTGACCTAGGACAAAGATGGGAAGTGACAGTTTAAAGTGGTTTTTTTCTTAACATATTTTTCTTTTTAAAAGGTCACTTCATTTACATCAGTTTTGAAAAGTCAATCCTTGAAATAGATCATTTGGAACTCCTTTGAAGAAAGTACACTATTGTATACTTCCCTAACCCTGGTGATCATGTAGAAACCCCCAAATCCATGGCATAGTCTCCTCTGAGCACTCTGGAGACACACACACGCACACATTTTTCTCTTCATACATATATGAAATTCCCATAAAGCCACTGTCACTGTGCCTCAGTGGGTCACAGCTGAGGGTGCCAGGTTCAGGAAAAACTGCTGAGAAATAGGGTAGACTCTCCCCAAAACTGGTGGTTATTCTTACATTAGATATGTCAAGCCATAACAAAAACAAACTTCTGTCTCACCACACTGGTTAACAAGAAGTCCAAATGGCAGTTTCCTTGGGCATCCCAGGCCTTGTTTTACCACCCAGACACTACACTTTATGATGAGTGGTTATTGAAAACCAATTTCTTCAAACAAAAAAGAGTTTGTCTGATCTCAAAAGATCAGCCATATATCCAGGTCAATATATAACTCAGATCTTATCCAGTAATCATGCTGTTGCCAATCCTTTAGTATCTAATATCTAAAGGTTTATTTATAAAAGAAAAGAATAATGAAAGAATTAAAATGGTTAAGGAAATCAAATGCATGCAATCATTGCAAAGTTCTTGCGTCAGGCTTGTAACAGTGATGTTACAGATTGCTGGCTTGTAAAGTCTCTGGTAACTTCCAAAAGATTTGAAGGTCCTCAGTCCATCGATTAGAATCCTCCTTTTGGTGTAAGTCCAGAGACCAGAGCAGAAAGGAAGCAAAATGGAGATACTTCCAGAATTTTTAATACCTTTTTCCATGTGGAGGGAACACTCTCAGTCTTAGTTTGTGGAAAATTACAGGCACAAGATGGAGTCCTAGGTAACATGAGCAAGTCACATGCCTACATGCTTTGATGACTCAGAAGAATAGCCATGGCCCATTACCAAAATTCTGGTTAAAGCATCCACAGGAAGACTCACCGGATGGGAACAAGTTTCTTTTATGGCCTATTGTGAGAGCTAAGTGTTCTTTGATGGGCCATCAACTTGAACAGTTCATTCATAATGTGCTGGCCAAATTGGCTGTAAATTACCTGGTGGGTGATACCACAGGCTGGACACATTTGAAATACTCGTACATAGTCAATTTTCATAACTTTAGATACAAAGATGATACATTCATACAAACAGGATAAATATATCCAGCAAATCATAACTTTTCCATTGACACCTCACATGACATAGTTTGTACAAAATCTGTTGCAATTGTCTAACAGTGCAATATTAATAATATAAATGGTCTTGTGTCAATCATACGTCATCACAGACATTATATTATTGGCTGAGCTGGTAGCCATACTTAAAATTAATGTTGCCTACAGTTCTCATTATAAGGCCCGATTTTTCACACTTGCCATCTGGTCAACCTAGTGACTAGGATTCTGTTGGCAAGGGGACTGGGAAGCGGAGCAGAGGAGTGGAGACTGGGACTGGGATGAGGACCAGTAGGGCCATGTGGGAGGAGACAGAACTGGAACAGAGACAGGCTGGGGGAATCAGGGGATGAGGGGGTCATGACTTGTTGGGAACTGTAAGACAGGCTCTGTGCTCACTAGAGCTCTGTCCCCCCTAGAACCTGGAACGGAACACAAGATTCCTGAATCTCACCATCTCACAGGCTCATCCTGTGCATTGAATGAGGCTAGGGTCAAATGGAAAAAATGGTATGTGATCACATGATTAAAGACTGTATCATAAGGCATACGCATTATGGAATCCCTCACTGGCTGCTACTATGGAACCCTTCTGCTTAGATGACTCCTAAACCCTGCCTTCCTGCCTGTGCCCAGTTCCTGCTTCTCTGCCTGCCTACTGCTGGTTCCTTTCCTCCTATCCTAGACTCCTGTCTACTCCCAGCTCCTGCTCTCCTGCCCTACTCCAGGTCCCTGTTGCTTTGCCTTATCTCTGATGCTGTCTCCATCTCTAACCTTCAGCTTGGCACCTGACTCTGGCTTTGGTTTTGACTGGCTCTGATTAATGGGCCTGACTGCCCAGGCCCTGGTCATTGCATTGACCCAGCCCACATTCCTGATAGATCCTGTCTTTCAAATTCACCTCGGTGCAAGCCCCAAACTCATTTTTTCCTAAATGAATAATCAAGACATTATATGGATGTGATTTGCTCACAGTGAAATGCAGAAGAGGCACAAGTTGGTCCTACAACATGCCCCACCTCCCAAACCATTAAAGACAGACATCTTGAGCCTTGAAGCGACCTGCCTGCTCTTCCCCTGACCACTTGTGTGCCCACTGCACTATCAAGTGACCACAGATTCAGGCATCTATCTTGCTTCTGATTTCTCCTGAATGAAATTTTTCAAGTTGAAACAAAATATTTTGTTTTGACATCACCATAACATTTGGACTTTTTCATTCCAGTCAAAATTATTTGGTGAACTTGAAAAATTTGTGAAGATTCAGTCAACCAAAAACTGCATTTTGACATAGATTTTGTCAAAATAATTTCACTGAGAATTGTCTATTGGGCTCAGTACAGAGGTAATTGATTGAAATTCTATGGCCTGTGTTACACAAGAGGTCAAACTAGATGACCATAGTACCAGTTATCTCATCACCGAGATGTTGAGTAACAAAAGATTCAACATAAATCTTGATGTATCTGCTAACAAACCATAGAGTTTGAACAACAGCCTCCCACAGGGATCCATTTTAGTGCCTTAGCTGTTCAATCTAAACCAGCAACATTCTGGTCACATCATGCTGTAAATTCATCTATGCAGATGACATTGGACTAGAAATGCAAATGTCCTCTCTGAAGGCCCAAGAAAAGGTTATGAACAGTGACCTCCACACACTTGAGACATATTTCAAAGTTTGGCAACTGAGAACCCAACACTTTGAAAACAGTATTCTCTGCCTTCCACTGGGATAACCACAAAGTCAAAGTGCAGCTTCAGGTAGACTTTTGTGATCTGCCTCCATCTCATGACCACAACCCATGGCACCTTGGAGTTATCCTCGATCAGATGCTGAGCTATCAACACCTTGAAAAAGAAGGTAAAGACAAGTGTTAACATCATTCAGAAGCTTGCTGGCACATCCTGGGGATGTGATGCATGCATGCTTCAAACATCAGTACAAGGCCTGGTCTTGCCAACAGGGGGGTATTCAGTGCCACACCAATCTCATTGACACTGAAATCAATGCCATGCTCAGGATTGTTAGCAGCTCTCTCAAATCAATGCCAATACCATGGCTCCCAGTTTTGGCAGGTGCTAGGCCAGCCAACATCAGGCGAGAAGCTGCTGTACTCTGATAGAACAATAAGATCCTGGGCACTCTGGACCTGCCAACATATCAAGATCTCAAGTCACTGCCACTCTCCCAACTCAAATACAGGAAGCCTTTCTGGATCCACGTGTCAATGTTCTACACCAACGGAAAGGATGCCAGCACTCACTGGCTTGAATCGTGGGCTGCTTGTGACATCCCAAACAAAGACCTGATTGAAGATCCTATGAAAGAAGTTCCAGGATTCTGCATTCCCCTGGGCAGTGGACTGTATTCAATCACATTTGGACAATGCACAGAAGGTGCGGATATCGCCTTGACAAATGGAAACTTAAAGAATCACCAAATTGTGGCTGCTGAAGTACAAACTATGTGACACATCATGGACAACTGTCCCATTCACACTTAAAATGGTGGCATAAGGGGGATCCACCTATCTACCCCAGAAGCATTAGAATGGCTTTTGAATCTCAAAACTCAATTACAATCTCAGCCCATTGCTTTTTAAATGCCAAAAGAAAAGAAAAGAAAAGAAAAGAAAAGAAAAGAAAAGAAAAGAAAAGAAAAGAAAAGAAAAGAAAAGAAAAGAATTGCTGGCCTTAAAATCTAATCAAGCAGTAGTCAGTAGGAGTTGGTTCAGTAAGTACAGAGACTGCACAATTGGGCCCTTTTTCAGTAAATACCCCCTACATCTTGGAAGTGGTGCTGGTCTAACAAGAGTCCAAATCCCTTAAATAGCAATTAACATGGGACAGAGTCCATGCTATACGTTTTTTTTAAAACACACAAATTACATGACATGTTGGAAATAATGTCATGCCATTAATAAGTATTCCTGGTGCATGTACTTTGTTTCAGGTGGCATTTCTAGGCTAGCACTTTCAAGAGATACTAAAACCCAGCCTTGCAATTATAAGAAAAGGTTTGCAGGGATGGAGAAAGGCAGCAAAAAAGAGGAATCATAGGATTTATTGTGTCTTTAGAAGCACTCACCAAAGGCACATATCTCTAGCTAAACTTTACCATAACAACACTAAAAGCTAGTAAGTGATCTATTCAGAGGACGGGTAGCAGGTATTTCATTGTGTTGCTTACTAGAGATAACTCTTGTCAATTAAGAAGCAGAATGGTGGACTGAAAGGAGTTCAATTGATCCTCAGTTGGATGAATGGAGGTGGGGTGCATAGCAAGAAAAACAGGATGGTGTTACTTTGACAGAGATTTGGAGGTTTGGATACTGCTAGTAGAATAGAAAATGATGGTTTCTGTTCTACCAGCAGTATCCATCTAAAGCATGGTGAAACATACATATTTCTACAATACTTTTTAAATCTGTTCCATATTCTGCCTTACTTTTCATGAGCGATAACCTCTGTGACTTGTGATCTTTCAATGCACACAATATTTATTGGATGGAAAATATACACTATGAAATGTGGCATTTAATGCATATTGTTCTCAGTTTTGGAGATTGTGTTCTGAAATATTTGGCTGAAATATATTTAATGCAAAATTATGTGAATTCATCATAAATAATGCATTTTTATCAGTTTTTAACTTTGTAACCATCTTTTTTTCTGAAAATGGTCTAGGGCCAGGTCATATATTCTAGTTATATAATCTTGATTTTCTGTTTTAGTGGCCTTCTACAATTTGAAAGACCAGTCAGCCCAGGGGTAGAATATGAAAATGGATTTTGTGTGGTTTGCATATTTTTGGCTTTTTATTAGTTTATAGCAAGTATAATATTGTTTTAAGAAGAAAGAAAAGTAGATTTTCTTCTGTTCATTCTTCGCTGCTCTATCTTTCCTGGGACTTTTTTGAAATAATGCTACTTAAAATGAAAAGCAAAGTTTCCAGTGCTGCTCTAATTTCCTAGAGCAAATGCTTTAAGGCTTAGCAGATATGTTTAAAAAGCCTCTTAGGAACTGAGAAAAAAAATTGATAGTGGATTTTTTAAAATCTGAAACAGTATGATCTCTAACTTCTATTGCATATGTAAAAACTTTTAGAATAAAATATGAAATTTTAAAAGGGGTCAGCTACACAATGCTAGAATTGTATTTCCCATGAGCATACTTATAGCCTTCCAAAAACAGGCTTAGTAAATATTTAGACTAGACCAAAATAATGCTCTTTTGAAAGTTTTAGTTACACTGTTACTGCCTACAAATAGGTGCAGAAGGAAAAGAGAAAATGAAGCTCATAACTGTAAAATGGAATCAAAGAGCAGGCCCAAATCAAAACAGAACATTGAAAGATACTGATTAAATATTGGGCTAAATACTAAATTCTGGACCATTTTGTTAAGATTCAAATAAAAGATGACAAAGTCCAGTAAATAGTTATCAAAAGTTCTACTCAGAGTCTCCTGCTTTAAAAGAAAGATGGGATAGAGCAATTCAGTTAATTATGCTTCATTCAGACTGTATTTTCTGAGGAATTCATACAAGCCTCAGAGATTACCTTACCTTTTATTAGTCCCTCTCCTAACTCCTAGTTGTGCTGGTGAAGTGTCCTGAGATATCCTTCCACTCTCAGACAGAGTTTTAGCTCAGTGTACTCAATCCTGTCAGCCACCAATGGTGCCTTTGGCGTCAAATCAATTTGTTTAAAACGTATTACAGTGTCATGGAAGTTAGAGATGCAAAAGACCTATCTGGTCTTTTAATCCTTTCTCCTTTGAGTGCAGGATGGTTTACAGCTGTATATTTTGTAGGGCCATATTCTGCCACCATTCTTCAAATGGAGTAGTACCTTATTCTGTGAGTAGTGACACTGATTTCACTTACATACCTGCAACATTGATTTCAATAAGGTTAACTGTGGAATAAGACAATAAGAGATCAGATCTTCAGCTGGTGAAGTCTGCATAATTCCATTGATTTCAATGGAGCTATAACAACTCACACCAGCTGAGGATCTGGCCCCAAGAGTTTAGTCTAGATTATTTTCAAATTACTCAAATGAAAAGTCCTCCACTACTGTCCTTATGAGACTATTACACAATCTACTAAATATTGTTTGGCATTCTTTTCCACTATTTAGCCTCAATTTACCTTTGCTTAATTTCATTCCATTACTCCTAGTTATACTGACCCACTCTAGACAATTCCTCTTCCCCATCACCACCATTCATTATATACCACTGAGATGCTTGTACTTGACTGCCAAACCTCCCCACTGCTAAATGTCATTTAGCAAAGCAATTCTATAAATAGCATTTTAA
Source organism: Lepidochelys olivacea (assembly GCF_965140295.1). Classification (NCBI taxonomy): domain Eukaryota; kingdom Metazoa; phylum Chordata; order Testudines; family Cheloniidae; genus Lepidochelys; species Lepidochelys olivacea. Next base: position 77,144,392 of record NC_140416.1, read on the forward strand.
AATCTTTGTTTCCTCATAAACCAACTCTTTCCTCCCAGTAGTCCTCCGTTCCCCCGCCTCCTCCCTCCCTCGATCTTCTGGATTGCTTCCAGCCTATTGAAATTCTTTTAAGGGGCCTAGAGATGGACATCATTTTCAAATTGTGGTCTCACTAGTCCCATTAAGAACTCTTCTGGTTTGTAGTATAAATGCCTCTGCATCCGCAGCCTCAGATCACATTCCTCTGACTACCATATTACATTGCAAGTCAACACCAGGGAGGGAGAAGAACTATTTAGGGAAAAGACAACATTGGCACAAAATAGGTATAAACTGGCCATGAAGTTTGGGATGAAAATTAGAAGATGGTTTGGTAGCCATTAGAGGAATGAGGTTTTGGAACAGTCTTTCAACATGAGTAGCAGGAGCAAGATATCCACCTAGTTTTAAGATGGTGCTTGATAGATGAACTGCATTATATAACAGGGTTGCCTGCAATAGCAGGAGACTGGACTTGATGACCCAGGAGGGCCCTTCAGTCCTATTTTCCTATATTCAGTTTACCATCCACTAGCACCCTTTGATTTCTAATCAAGGTGATTTGTGCACACCACCACAACACAGTGGACAGAGCAGTAGACAGAATGAAGTTACAGAAAACCTCTCTAGCCCAGCAGCAATTGAAGGGGGCTACAAATGGATAAATAGATCATCTTACAGGTAGGTGTAAGGACCCTGAAGATTTCTGTTTGTTTGTGGCTTGTGTTCTTGTGGCTTTGCCTCTTATTTCAGCTAGGTGGAAAAGCATTTTTAAAAAAGATCTTTGGTTGTCTTTGGTTGTCTGAAAGGGGCATATTTTTTTCTCTCACAAGAACATGACTCTTTTTTTGGCTGGAGAAGGCATGGAATTTTTTCCCCCTCTAGAGGTCTAATAATTTCTATACTTACTCACCTCCTCCCACTGACATCGTGTGAAAAGTTTGGTAGAGCACAGAGTAGCATCATACTAGGTTTTGCAAGAGCACAGAGTAGCATCATACTAGGTTTTGCAAGAACTATTCATTCCCAGTTCCTACCTCTGACCTTGGAATTGCTCCTTCCAAGAGTCAAAGTCACTTGACTGCTTATAAACTTTTGTAAATCTAATGGAATAATTTTGAAAAGTAGCTTAGAGGCTGTCTGTGCTATTACATGTTTCCACAGAAATAACAATGAGAGATATAACTATACAGTTGTCATCCAGGAGATACAATCCCTTCCTGAGCTCCACATTGAGCCATGGGGCTTCTCACTACAGCCATTCTAGCCATTGACTAAATGCCCCATCCTTTCTCTAGATATAGCACCATGCAGCTAGATCTCAGTGCAGGACCCTTGCCATGGTTTTAAGGTCAATCCCAAGAGTGGGGACTAGATCTGGAATTATGCTATTGATTTGCTGATGAAATGGACATGGTAGGGCACATTCAGAGATTACATTAAATAAACGTGGATTTCAACTCTTTACCCTGATTAAAAGGGAAGCAATTTACAGGAAAAAAGGGGATATTTTTACCTTCACAAATTTTACAGGATTATATTTTAAAAGTTCCAGAAATGTTCATATTGTGTTGAGAGTGTGCTTGTTTAAACAGGAGGTGTCCCCTGAGAGACCATGTAAGAACCATTTGATCAGGCATTCAAGAAGGTGACATTTTGTGTTTCCATTGAAGTCAATGGCGAATTTACAACTCATTTCAATGGGAGCAGGACTGGACATTAAAGGGTACTCTAGGGATAAATTGTGTATGTATGTGTATCTGTTAGCACTGATTCTTTACAGAACTTTTCTCTATTTGGAGGGATGGGGGGAAGCAAATGAGCATCTAACCTAAGGATGTATCCTTTCCCCTTTGATGCTGCTAACCCCTCAAAGGCATGTGAAAAAAATAAAGGTGACTATTTAAATAAAGAAAAAGTAGCTGTTGATAACTCTGAGACAATGATGTACTCAAGTGTGAGGAGCAGGGCCAGGGTCTGAGAAGCTGTTCAGAAAGCGCAGAGCCAGCCCTGGTTAAGCAAACTATATCTTTTCTCGGGTTTCCAACTTATACAGAGGGTTCTTGCTAGCAAAAGAAGAGAAACCAACAAAGTCTCTGGTCACCTTCCTTTCATACTACTTGACAGTCATTAAACTCCAGACACGCAATATAATACCAGGTTTCAGAGTAGCAGCTGTGTTAGTCTTTATTCGCAAAAATAACAGGAGAACTTGTGGCACCTTTGAGACTAACAAATTTATTTGAGCATAAGCTTTCGTGAGCTACAGCTCACTTCGTCAGATGCAATTCAGTGGAAAATACAGTGGGGAGAGTTATATACACAGAGAACATGAAACAATGGGTGTTACCATACACACTGTAATGAGAGTGATCACTTAAGGTGAGCTATTACCAGCAGGAGGCGGGGGGACCTTCTGTAGTGATAATGAAGGTAGGCCATTTCCAGCAGTTGACAAGAACGTCTGAGGAACAGTGGGGGGTGGAGGGGAATAAACAAGGGAAAATAGCTTTACTTTGTGTAATGACCCATCCACTCCCAGTCTCTATTCAAGCCTAAGTTAATTGTATCCAGTTTGCAAATTAATTCCAATTCAGCAGTCTCTCATTGGAGTCTGTTTCTGAAGTTTTTTTGTTGAAGAATTGCAACTTTTAGGTCGGTAATCGAGTGACCAAAGAGACTGAAGTGTTCTCCAACTGGTTTTTGAATGTTATAATTCTTGACGTCTGATTTATGTCCATTTATTATTTTACGTAGAGACTGTCCAGTTTGACTAATCTACATGGCAGAGGGGCATTGCTGGCACATGATGGTATATATCACATTGGTAGATGTGCAGGGTCTCTGATAGTGTGTCTGATGTGATTAGGCCCTATGATAGTGTCCCCTGAATAGATATGTGGGCACAGTTGGCAACGGGCTTTGTTGCAAGGATAAGCAAGGACTGGCCTGTCTCCCAAGATCTGTGAGAGTGATGGGTCATCCTTCAGGATAGGTTGTAGATCCTTGATGATGCGTTGGAGAGGTTTTAGTTGGCGGCTGAAGGTGATGGCTAGTGGAGTTCTGTTATTTTCTTTGTTGGGCCTGTCCTGTAGTAGGTGACTTCTGGGTACTCTTCTTGCTCTGTCAATCTGTTTCTTCACTTCAGCAGGTGGGTATTGTAGTTGTAAGAACGCTTGATAGAGATCTTGTAGGTGTTTGTCTCTGTCTGAGGGGTTGGAGCAAATGCAGTTGTATCGTAGAGCTTGGCTGTAGAGAAAGGATCATGTGGTGTGGTCTGGGTGAAAGCTGGAGGCATGTAGGTAGGAATAGCGGTCAGTAGGTTTCTAATATAGGGTGGTGTTTATGTGACCATTGCTTATTAGCACCATAGTGTCCAGGAAGTGGATCTCTTGTGTGGACTGGTCCAGGCTGAGGTTGATGGTGGGATGGAAATTGTTGAAATCATGGTGGAATTCCTCAAAGGCTTCTTCTCCATGGGTCCAGATGATGAAGATGTCATCAATGTAGCTCAATGTAGCGTCCCCTAATGCCCCTACTCTACTGGCGCTACATTGATGACATCTTCATCATCTGGACCCATGGAAAAGAAGCCCTTGAGGAACTCCACCATGATTTCAACAATTTCCATCCCACCATCAACCTCAGCATGGACCAGTCCACACAAGAGATCTCACAGTCCCTTTTAATGGTCTGATTCTGGTAAGACTCAGCTGTCTTTGACTGTTTCCATTCATAGAGGCTCTCCAAACAGAGGGGAAGCTTCTGCTGGGATTCAACCCAGAATTACTCTGATTGATGCCTGTCTTGGTGGAATTGCCGCCCAGGGGCACCGCTTTGTCAGTGTGCAACAGGGATGCAGAATCCCCTCCATGGGACAGTGAGGTACCTGTTCCCCCCTTCACAGAGTTAACTTGCTCATAGCAAATATTAAACATATTCCATGCATCCTTTGCATAATTCTCTGAATGTTCAAGTGGCAACCTGATTGTTTTTCCTTGCATGAGGCACTATATTAGAAAAGTAATGTATCATAAAATTGTAATGCAGGAGACTGCACAGACACAAAATTAAACAGGGTCTGTCCTGTAATTGTATAGACTTCCTAAATCTCATTTGATAGATTGAGTTGTACTATGGCTTCCTAGAGTTTCACACCTTCCTACAGTATGGCTTGGAGCTCTGAGATAATAACAAAGTTAATTTGAAATTGCAATGTACAGTAGTTATTTTCACTGCTTTCACAATGACGAGCCTTATTACAAGTTCCTCTACACTTTCATCCTTTTTGTATACTTTAGATAACAGAATTGATTTTCAGGAGCCAATCTTTTGATTTCCGGTTACCTTATTATTGCTTCACAAATTCAGCTGAGATACTAGAAGATCTTTTAACTTGCCTTCTACACTGAGTAACCTAATTTTCATGACATTGCACAATATAATTTTGCTGTTTATTCAGATGACTAAAATACTGAACACAGAGATTAGTCATAATGCAAGTGATGAATAAATAAAAACCCTAACTAATGGCATATTGAAAGTGCTTGAACATCTCATTATGAAACATCCTATTAATAATAGAAGCTTCATTTGAACCAGGTTTGGGTATAAACAGCATAAAGTTAGGTATCACAGGAAAAATAAAGTTGATATCACTTTAATTATACAGAAAGTACAAAAAATTAAAAATCAGATGTGTACCATTTGAACTTAGAGGTGAACTATATGGAATCAGTTCATTAAAAATATTCATAGGGTGAACTCATTTGATGAACATGAGCCCATCTCATGCACTTCATTGTACCCATGAAGAGCTGGGAACTTAACACCTCTCACTTTCATAGTGAATTGGATGTTAAATGAGTTTCAAAGAACATCTTGTAGGTTCCTTGTTTTATAGACAATTGGAAAAATTCAGTATTTCACAGGTAACACCTTGTTATGAAAGGTCTAATTTCACAAGAAACAGGTTGAGTGTAGGACTATCAATAACAGACTTACCTGTTGGAACTGTTATGACTATTGGAATTGTGATTAATGACATTTCAGAACATAGTATAGAACATATTTATAACACTTGCTATACAGTTCCACATGATGCTGCATGTTGTAAAGTCATTGTTCCTTTTTGGGAGATGGTAATTTGCATGTATTTTCAAGGGTTACCAATGAAGATCTATGGGAAAATGTTACAAGATAGGTGGGAACATATTGTTACCCTTTTTGGCTCAAGCACTTAGCCAATACTGCGGGTTTTGCAGGTTGTTTAGATTAGGAGAAATTGCTCATGGAGTCAGGCAACCCTGTTTGTTTACACAGAATGAACATAAAGTTCCGTTTCTCTGAATTCAATATGAATCAAACAACAGGTGGCAGTTCCTTTGCTCACAGTTCCAAGCCTCTGTCCAAAAAACCTTCCCCTCCTTCTTCTCTCTCAGGGCCACATTTTCAGTGCTTCTTGTGCTGTGTGCTTGGCTTTTTGGCTGCTTCTCTCTGACGGCTGCTTCTGTCCATTTCTGACTGTTCCTGGACACAGACACATATGCAGTGGTGGAGCCAGCTTTTGCAACTGGGGTGGTTGATGAGTCACTGGTGATGAGCTGGACAGCAAGCCCACCTTGCACTTACTCAGCAGTGGTAGCTCTTGTCTCACAGAGCTGGGTCCAGATCCACACTCTGGCTGTTGCAACCTGCTGCATTGGGTTGCAGTGCCATTTAAATTTGGCCTGGATGCTCCTCCATCATGACAGAGGAGCAGTCAGGTCAAATTTAAGAGAGTGACATAGTGACATAATGCATAGGTTTGCAGTGCCATGTAACTGCATATGCCATGTCACACAACCCAGAGGTATTAATAAGTTTATGGAGGGAATGGTCTGATGAGACTGCCTACAATGGCATATACCCAATCTGCTAGCAGCAAATATCTCCAACAGCTGGTGATGGAGATACTAGAAGGGGACAGCACTGATTTACTATCGATAATTCTTTCCCCGGTGTCTGGCTCGTGTGTCTTGCCCCATGCTCAGGGTCTAAGTGATCGCCATATCTGGGGTTGGGAAGGAATTTTCCCCTGGGTCAGAGTGGCAGAGACGGTTTAAACTAGTGTAAATGGTGGGTTTTCTGTAATGAAGTCTTTAAATCATGATATGAGGACTTCTGTAACTCAGTCAGAGGTTAGGGGTCCATTACAGGAGTGGGTGAGTATGGTTCTGTGGCCTGCAATGTGCAGGAGATCAGACTAGAAGATGATCATGATGGTCCCTTCTAACCTTAAAGTCTATGAGTGGGGAGCTAAGCCCAGCCCTGTGGGACAGGAATCATTGCTGCTGGGTGAGTGTGGGACAGGCTTATTTTCCAGCCCTGTGTGAAAATTTGTTTCATACACCTCCTTTTGTCAGTTGCACAATATGCTTGAAAAGATGTTACACATACACCTAAAGGTCACCCTCCTGCCCCCTTCCATTAGCTCTGCCACTGCACACACACCTCCATCAAACAATGTTCTGCTCACATAGCTCAATTTCTGACTGACTTGCATGTGGACTGTGCTATGGGTGGTGGCTCCCATTGTTTCAGCTATCCCAAAAAGAGGATTAGCTACTTTTTACATTTATCCTGAAGGAAAAGCAGCTGTTACACCCACCAGCGTCAGTGAGGTCTCACATCTGTGCTGTTGCCTTTATCCATCAAACTGGTAATCTCAAAGAATTAAATCAAGTTTGTTTGCCAAGATTATTTTCCATAAAACCATACTGACTGGCATTAATTCATATTCCTATTCTTTAATTATTTATCAGTTATAACCCATATCGTTTTTTTATTATTTTACTCAGGATTGCTATTAGGCTAACTGCCCTATAGTTACTCAGGCCATTCTACTTGACCTTTTTGAATATTGGCACAACATTAGCACTATTCCACAGTCTTATGGCATTTCCCCATCAGAAATGCCAATATTTATTAAAAACTGACATCAGTGGGCCAGATATATCCTCAGCCAAATCTTTTAGGACACTTGGGTGCAAATTATCTGATCCTGCTTATTTAAAGAATGTGTACCCTTAGTAGATGTTGTTTAACTTCCCTCTTAGTTACTAATGGGCTGGAAAGTGCTTCATTATCCTCATATGATACAAGCACATCATCCTGCTTTTTTCCAAGTACAGAAGAGAAATATTTACTGAATACTTCTGCCTTTTCTGCATATTCTTAACAATTGTATCATCCGCATCTAATAGTGGGTTCAGCATTGCTAGAATTTCTTTAGTTCTTAATATACTTTTAAAAAATATACTTTTTTACTTATTCTCCTTAATTCCCACTCACCTTGCACCAGTCTTGTGCATTAACTTCAATGGGACTTAGGCACATGCTTAAAATAAAACTTGATTCTTAGTGTTTTGCTGAATAGAGGTAACAGAATATTCAGACAGGATTTAGAATATTGTTCTGATTCATCATCATTATCATAATCACGTATTTTTACTATGCCTTTAAAAAGTTAGCAAACACCTAAATCAGATTTGTTGAATGCTAGAAATGATTAAAATTAACTGTCTATAACCAAGGCAATTCCTTCTTCTTTTCAACAGTACATTAATTTTTTCACCTCATCTTATTGAATCCAGCAGTGTTTGAATGCTAGGATTCTTAGAACAACAAATCAACCTTTATTGCACCACTAACCACTTTTTAGCCTACATTACTGAGAATAAACAGAAGTTTAGTCACAACCCTCCAGCTACTGTTATATCAACCTTACTTTTTTATTGCATTTCTCTCCACTCCAACAGTGGTGCCAGTCTTCATGCCCCATTCAGGTCACACAGGAACCCTGGGGCAGAGTCTCGAAGAGTACCCAGATGTTCCACCTTCCTTCCCATGCCTTAACCACAAATGCAGGTGCAGAGTAGGGCAGTATTTCACAGATCTAAGCAAAAGAATATGAGTTCCACCTTCCTTCCCATGCCTTAACCACAAATGCAGGTGCAGAGTAGGGCAGTATTTCACAGATCTAAGCAAAAGAATATGAGTTCCTCAGGGAAGGGATTGTGCCATCTTTTCTGTTTGGAAACTGGCCACCATATTGCAGGTACTACCCCAAATACCATAAATAAAATAACTAAATAAATTCATTCTTCCCTTCAAGAAAACTATGCAGAGAACAATATCTGGATGATTTAATGCTTCAAATAATCCCGTATTTTAGTGCAGCTCATTTCACATATTTATCTCAGTGTTCTCAGGCTGTCCAAATAACTCAAATACATTTCAGCTGCACTGCTCACAACACAGTTAACACACTTAAAAGTAACCAATGCAGTTCTTTTAAAAAGCACAAACCAATTGAAGTCAGTTTAAGATGAGCTGTAAAGCAGCCCTAGGCTCTGTAAATTTCTTTCATGTTTGTAATTTTTCCATCATTTAAAAAGTTTACCAGCTGAGGATCTTGGCCCTCACTCCTTTCTGCTCCTCAGGCATTTGTTTTGCAAGCACCTCCCTGTAGATCAAAAAATGCTTCACATCAATCCAGTGACTAATCTAAATGACCAAGAAAATTACAGTGTTGCTGGTCCCTGAAGGGAACCTCATCCACTCCTCCTTCCTGGATATTATTTATTGTACACAAAATTGTAGCAGATGCCTCACAATGCGCCCAATCACAAATATTCAAAGTCTCTGCCCAAGAGAGTTCACAAATTAATTCCACAGGTGGCACAAAACAATGGGGTAATGGGCAGAAGAGATGGGGTCATCACCCACTATCTTCAGTGAGACTACTTATTGAGTAAGGCACTACTCAACATAAGGGCAGCAGAATCTGGTCATCAACAATATCTGGATTTATAATGAGATGTGTGTGGGACCACAGAGTAGCACCTCTGGAGGAAAGAATGTTAAAGTATTTATTTTTTTTTGTATGTATTGACTACCACTTTGTTGTTTATTCTTCAAAGTGCTATTGCGGGTCTCAAGGTTCCTCCCCCACTCTGAACTCTAGGGTACAGATGTGGGGACCTGCATGAAAACCTCCTAAGCTTACTTTTACCAGCTTAGGTTAAAACTTCCCCAAGGTACAAATTAATTTTATCCTTTGTCCTTGGAATATCACTGCCACCACCAAACTCTAACTGGGTTTACTGGGAAACGCAGTTTGGACACGTCTTTCCCCCCAAAATCCTCGCAACCCTTGCACCCCACTTCCTGGGAAAGGTTTGGTAAAAATCCTCACCAATTTGCATAGGTGACCACGGACCCAAACCCTTGGATCTGAGAACAATGAAAAAGTATTCAGTTTTCTTACAAGAAGACTTTTAATAGAAATAGCAGTAGATAGAAGTAAAGGAATCACCCCTGTAAAATCAGGATGGTAGATACCTTACAGGGTAATTAGATTCAAAACATAGAGAATACCTCTAGGCAAAACCTTAAGTTACAAAAAAGACACACAGACAGAAATAGTCATTCTATTCAGCACAATTCTTTTCTCAGCCATTTAAAGAAATCATAATCTAACACATACCTAGCTAGATTACTTACTAAAAGTTCTAAGACTCCATTCCTGGTCTATCTCCGGCAAAAGCAGCATACCGACAGACACAGACCCTTTGTTTCTCTCCCTCCTCCCAGCTTTTGAAAGTATCTTGTCTCCTCATTGGTCATTTTGATCAGGTGCCAGCGAGGTTACCTTTAGCTTCTTAACCCTTTACAGGTGAGAGGAGCTTTCCCCTGGCCAGGAGGGATTTCAAAGGGGTTTACCCTTCCCTTTATATTTATGACAGCGGGTTTCTCTGTGCTTAATCAAAGATGACAGTATGGCTCAGTTAGTAACACTCTCATTTCTTTGACAAAAATTTATGGGTTCAAGACCTCAAACCCCATGCCCGGGCTTGGACTCATCTCCATTGCTGACAGTGCAGTGCTGTACTGCTGGAGGTGCTGTCTTTTGGTTGAGATATTATATATACGATTGTCTTTTCCTGCTTGGCAAGAAAATTTATTTATAGTGAAGCTTTCAGTTGAATTCTGTTGGAACTCAATAAATCTGGGTCAACAACTGAAATGCCAGAGGGAATGATAAAGCTGAAAGAGATCAAAAAAGGTTTAGTATTAGTCAATGCATGGAGAGAAATTTACTCAACAATTAGAGATGATACTATTTTTCCCCAATAGACAGAATACTTGCTCTCAGAGTGACAGATTCCTAAGGAGATTCCAAGATCATTCATTTGAAGAGGGATTGCAGCATTGGTTTTGTTAACTTAACCATCTTACCCTATGCCACAGTGGCATACAATGTTAAGTAAAAGTCACACACATTTTGCACAATGCACTCTTCTGAAAGGTCATATGGTGGGCAGCAATTCTCAGCACAGAAGACTTCTAAAAATAAAATTAACATTTATTTCTTGAGCCCATTGTTGGCAGTATCCATCTTACTGAAAAAAACAAACAAAAAAACTGGGAACATACTATGCTCTGTGTGATTATAAATTAGTGAAGCTTCAAAATCAAAAGCTTTCAGAAGTTGCACATCAGCTCAGGCAAGCATCAAGCAGTATGGAGGTATATGTCACCTATCCTAACTTTTCAGTCCATGGTTCTCAAGTAGCTCCTAGATGCCTCCATTCAAGTATCCTTCTGCAGCCTCCAATAGGCTGAAACTCCCTTCTTCACTGCAATCAATCTGTAACCTTAAGGATTCTGTAACCAGGATATTTATAGTTTGTCTTCATCAGTAAATATAAAACAAAACTAAAGCCATTACCCAATAAAAACATTTAAGACCATTGCATGGTCTCAGAAAACAGCAAAACAGGGACTGGGTGCATATTGGAAGTACTGTTGCTGTGACTAAAGGGCAGTAATGGTGTTTGGCAAGATGGTTCTCCATTATAATATTGAATTCATAATACCTATCCTACATCAGATTTGCCTATCTCTCAATTGTTTCTCATGATGGTGAACAGCTTTCAGTTCAGACATAAACTGCATTCATCCCATAGACACATGGTGTTATCTAATGTTTATCATTGCAGTTATATACTCCCACTATGCATGATCAAAAAATAAACTTGAAAACATTTCTTTTATCATTTTTAGAGTTCAAATATTTGTAATAAACAAAATAATATAAAGTGAGCATTGTACACTTTGTATTCTGTGCTGTAACTGAAACCAATATATTTGAAAATATAGAAAAACATCCAAAAATATTTAATACATTTCACTTGGCATTCTGTTGCTCAACAGTGTGATTAAAACTGCGACTTATTGCAATTAATTTTTTTAATCGTGATTAACATATTAAAGTTAATCGTGTGAGTTAACTGCGCTTCATTGACAGACCTACAAAAAAAAAGATATGTTAGAACTGGAAGAAGCACAGCAAAGGACAACAAAAATTCTTAGGCATGTGGAATGGAAGTGAGATTAAAAAAGACAGGGACTGTTCATCTTGGAAAAGATACAGCCAAGAGAGGGTCTGATAGAGGTCTGTAAAATCATGAATGATATTGAGAAGGTGAGTAAGGAAGTTTTATTTGCAACTTCACATTTCACACAAGCCAGGGGTCACCCAATGAAATTAACAGGCAGCAGGTTTAAAACAAACGTAAGGAAGTACTTCTTCACACAGCGCATAGTCAACCTGTGAAACTCCTTGCCAGGAAATGTCATGAAGGCCAAAAGCATAACTGGGTTCAAAAAAAGAATTAGATAATTTCATGGAGAATAGTGAACTAGTCAAGATGGTCAGGGATGCAATCCCTAGCTCTGTGTTTCCCTGAACATATGACTGCCAGACTGGCCTGGGACTGGCCAGGGGATACATCACTTGCTAAATTGCCTTGTTCTGTTCACTCTCTCTGAAGCATCTGACACCGACCACTGTTGGAAGACAGGATACTGGGTTGATGAACCATTGGTCAATCAAGTACGGCCGCTCTTATGTTCTTAAGGCATCTAGACAATATTAACTCTGCCCTTCATTGACATCATGAAAAAAAACACAACACTAATCTTTTTAAAATTCAGTTTAATCTAAACTGGGAGCACAAACATTAAAATGCCTTAATCATAATCACATGGTTACTGTCTGGGATTACTACAGGGCAGAGTTAAGGTTGTCTGTGTGAACTAACTTTTCATTTCCATACATTAACATGTTTGGATTTATATGTTCTTGTAATGTATTTTAACCTAAATTACTGATATGTACTTTTGAAGCTGGACTTGATCTTAAAGTATTATTTGTCTGTGACAATTATATACACATGATATTAAATTAGACATTTCTTTACATATTGTTAATATTTTTAAAAAGTCAGAAATTGAACATTGTAATATGCAATACTGCTACTTTATAATACAAAATAGAAGTTTTTAAGCCTATTGATTTTGCTGTTTTAAAGTACAAAACAGTCTTTTTTATATAAATTAATTTGTGTCAAAAATTTCCTAAGGATATTTAAGGCCTGCTCCAAAGCACATTGGAGCCAGTGGAAGGACTCTCAATTGACTTCAGTGGGCTTTGGGTCAGACCTTTAAATACATTTGTTATACTCTAGTCTGGCACCATCACTGATCTGACTGTAAACAGCTTGGAAGGCTGGCTAAGCAAACTAAAAAGTCTGTAAATAAGCCTTGGTACTACAAAAAGTGGAGACCAATTTCATCTCTGGTGTAATATATTGATAAATTTGGCCCTATATGCTTTAATTGTGCCAATGGTATCTGAATAGACTAGAGTGTAAGAGGTCTATGAAGTTTTTAGAGGTCTAACAAGGATAGGACTACAGTGGATATTATACAGTGAGGCAGGAAACACTGAAGAATCTCCCCACTGTATTTTCCACTGCATGTATCCGATGAAGTGAGCTGTAGCTCACGAAAGCTTTTGCTCAAATAAATTTGTTAGTGTCTAAGGTGCCACAAGTACTCCTTTTCTTTTTGAAGACTCTGAGGAATTCAGTTTCCTGTTAAAGGGTGCACCCAAATCAGATACATACAAACATAGTTTACTCCCTGACTTTTTTTTCTTCGCTCAGTTTCCATTTATTTGTGTTTTATTTATGAAATTGTAAGCACACCATCTGGTGGCTATTTCAACACTAGAAAAATTTTGAGCATTTTTTAAACAAACACCGTGTTGTCCGGTGGATGTGGTTTTTGAATGTGGTGTTAAAAAAGAATATGGTTCCAATCCTGCCAACTGCATCATCAGAATATTATTTCAGTAATGTGGTGGGCTTTGTTTCTGGAATAGGTCACCATTTCCCATTGTTTCCAATAAGACTGAGGTCACAGGCTGACACATGGAAGATAACTTCCATTTCATTAAACTCTACAATCATGTCTCAGCCATTAAACCGGCCAATGTGTGACAGGCGCATAATCTCTGGCTGAGTTACTGAAGTCTGCAAATCTTGATCTAAAGACTTCACACAGTATTCCAGTTGACCAGTGCCCGGCACAACGATAACAACACTCCCCAATCTCTACTGAGAATAGCTTGTCTGGTGCATCCTAGGATTATGTTAGCCTTTTTCACAGCCACATCATATTGGTGGCTCCTGGTCATCCTGTGATCAAGCAATACACCTAATCTTTCTCCTTCTCTGCTACTTTCATCTCATAAATCCCCGTTTTATAGCACAAAAATCTTGTTAGTTCCTAAATGCATGAACTTGCACTTTGCTCTATTATATTTAATCACATTTTTTATTACTCCAGTTTTTAAGGTTCTTCTTGTCTGATATTCCAGTCCTTTTCCACATTGGCAATACACCCAACTGTGTCAATTACAAATATTATTCATTCATTCCCACTTTTTGTGCTGTGCTCATTAAAGGAAACATTAAATAAGCCTGGTCCTAGGACTGATTTTTGAGGACCTCCACTAGTAACCATCATCCAGCCACACAGTTCACCTTTCAGTATGACCCATTGTAGTCTCTCCTTTAACCAGTTCCTTTCCCACCTTTTGACTCTCATATTAATCACCATATCCTCCACTTTAATGAGTAATCTCCCACATGGAGCTGTATCAAATGGTTTACTGAAATCTAGGTAGATTAGCTCTACTGCATTTCTTTTGTCTAGAAAAATCAGTTATCTTCTTGAAGAAAGATCTGGCATGATCTACCTGTTGTAAGAGCATGTTGTATTTTAACCCAATTACCAATAACCTCCATGTCTTTCATTAATCTCTCTTCCAAAATTTGTTCTAAGAGCTTGCATACAATTGAGGTCAAACTAATGTGGGGGGTAGGGGCTTCCTCAAATCCCCTCCAGGACCCACCTCCAGTAATTTATAATACCCTTCCCCGCCACTCCCCAGTTCATAGCACATGAGGGTTCTCTGCATAAAACAAACAGACAAAAGAAAGGTCCCCTCCCCTCTCTTTCCCTTATGAAAGTGGGGAATCCATTTGAAAATAAAGAAAGGCAAAAGTGGCCTGCCTATCAGTCAGTCTTTCTGGATTCAGCCCTTTGGGCTTAGTCTATTAGCAGGTTTATTGTCTTTTAATGGGCTCTACCTAAAGCCCCTCCTCTTGGGACATACTGCTTTGTACCTAGGTCACACAGCTTCAGGAACAGTGAGGCCTACTACTGTCTCCCTCTCAGCTGGCTTGCCTCTGCTATCAGCAGTCTCTAAGGCAGAGTAGGCCTCCTCCTGTTTACCACCCTCCTTGTGGCAGGTTTTCCCTTTGTAAGCTTACCTTCCCTGCTCCAGGCAGAACAACCCTTGCAGTTGTGCCTTGTAGGTGCTGAAGAGGCCCAGAAGAAATCGTTATTCTTCCTCTCCACAAGAGGTACTATATTTGCATCTCCCCAGTCATAGGGTATTACCCCTGAGTTTAAGATTAATTAGAAATCCTTGCTATTGGGCTTGCAATTTCATATGCCAGTTTCTTTAACATTCTTGGATGGAGATTATCCAGGACCCCTTGATTTTGTCCCATTAAGCTGTTTAAGTTTGGCTTCCACCTCAGATGTGGTCATTTCTACTTCCATACACTCATTTCCATTAGCCACCCTGCTGCTATCATCAAGCTTCTTGTTAGTCTTATTAAAAATGAAGGCAAAGTATTTATTTAGGTGTTGGGCCATACCTAGATTATGCCTTAATCTCTACCCTCGGTGTTTAGCAGTCTCACTTCTTTCCTTTTTATTTATATGGCTAAAAACCTTTTACTAGCAGTTTAATGTTTTTTGGTAAGGGTCAGCTCTGCTTGGCTTTTGTCAGTTTTTGTTTGTTTACACTTTCTGACTTCCAAGAGGTAGCTTTCCTTGTTGACCTCACCCTTTATCCATTCCTCACAGGCTTTCTGCTTTCTCTGAAGAACCCCTTTGAGAAGCGTGTTCATCTAGTTTGGTCTGCAATCCTTTTATTTTTTTCCCTCCCATTTTTTTCCCCCTTGCTTGGGATGCAGGCTCTGAGAGTTCCAGACCAGAAGAAAGCCCAAGTATGGATTAAAGTGTTTAACTTTAGGGGACCCATACTGGAAAAGTCAATGTGTTGTGAGTAGTTTACTGTACTAAAAGGTTCTTTAAGAAACCGTTTAACTACAGAGGTAATTGTACCAAGGGCTGAGGAGCAACAAACCATGTTCTTGATAACAAGAGCCCTAAGGCTGAGAGAAAAATATACAGCACAGTTTCTTATGAAACACTATGTAATAGGCCAGCTACCATATGAGTGCCTCCTCCTGGCTGGGGTGCCTCTGCAGTGCCCTACCCCATTTTCTCTTCTTCATGGCTCCTTCAACAAACTCCACATCGTCTCTCTTTCAGTCGCAGCCCTTCTTGGGGTCTGGGTTGTTTTTATTAAATTAACCAAGTCCTCAAAACAAATGCAAAAACACTCTTCCACGGGGGCTTAAGGTAGGCACAGTCCATCCCCCCCTGAAAAACTGTCCCTTCCTCAGGGACCACTGCAGCTTCACTTTCCAGTTCCTTTTCTAACTTTACCCTCAATGCATATCCTCTGATCATTTATAGCCCAGGAGCAGCTTCACCCCCTTAATTGGCTCAATTCAGAGGACCTGATTCAACCCAAGTGTGGCTCATTCTGGGGAAAGCCACCCAGTTACACACTATAATGTAGCTATTTTGTTTAATAATCTTGCATTACTACAGCAATCTCTGTTTTTGCCAAAGCTACATTGTTAGGCACCACTGTTTATGATTTTTCTAACTGTTCTATATGAATATTGCATAAAAATTCTGTTCCCCTTGACATTCTGTAGGTCCACCAAGAGTAAAATGACTAAAAAAGGATTTATATGAACCTGGTTCAGTTGTCCTGTTGGGATCTGGGAAGTGGGTGGGCTTCTGCCCACCCACTGCTAAAGGACTTCCCTGCAGCCTAAGAGGAGGATCCACTGGTCCGGGATTCCAAATAATTACAGGGGACAACTAAGGAGATAACAGGAACGGGAGTGAGGTCACAGGGCCAAACAAAGGTAACCTGATGGGGACACTGAGCAGAGAACCCCAGACAGTGCCCACTGCTCCTCGAATGTGTCAAGGGAGCCAGGGAACGCCACCCAGAGGAACTCTGCTCGGATGCATGAACGGACTGAGGAGCAGAAATAGGCCCCACAGTTGCAGGAAACCCTGTCGGCCAACCTCTTCTTCCTGGTTTTGTAGATGGCCATTTTGGCCAGGGCTAGGAGGAGGTTGACAAGGAAGTCCCGTGACTTTGTGGGACCATGGATAGGGAGTGCGTAGATGAACAGGTGAGGGGAAAAGTGCAACCAAAAGCACAATAATATATCCAAGAATAGGGGCTGCAACCTGGTGCACTCCAGGTATACGTGCGCCAGCGTCTCCTTTACGCCACAAAAGGGGCAGGTGTCTGGGAGAGGAGTGAACTGCGCCAAGTACACGCCCGTACTCATGTCTCTATGAAGGAGCCACCAGCTGATGTCCCCGGCAGGCCTCGCGACCAGGGTTGAATATAGGTTGGCCAACCGGGGCTCCTCACTCTCCAGAGGTGGCAGGAGGTCCCGCCACTTTGTGTCAGGGCAGGACGCGAGGGTGAGAGTCCAGACAGGTAAGCACTTTGGCCAAATGTTTGCCAAAACCAGAGCCACAGGATTTCACCAGCATCTGCTTCCTTGCTATTATGTTGAAACCTGCATCCTTGGTTTGTTCTGATCTCATACTCCTTCAAAATGTCATCACTATTCTTTAGAATGCATGAAACAGACTTTGAAGCACCAAACTTCTTAGCTACTCATGTATGCTTAGCACTGGGCTCACAAAAGGCCTCCAGAACCTGAACTTTATCAGCTAGAGACACACATTTGGAAGCCATGAAACACAGCAGATATGCACAGCTGTGCAGCATAGTCTTCAATGTGCTCTGTAGTCCTGGAGGCACACATCCTGTCCTGACGTCAAGAATCAGAGCCTGTAGCACAGCCAGTCTCTGGGCAACTTAGCAAGCACAGCTGATCTGTAGTAAACTGCAGATTGCCTACACCACCTTGTTGATGGGAAGAGTCAGCAGACGAGCTGTTAAGTCTGGCTGCTTAAAGCATTTGCCCTTGACTATGGTAGTACCTGTGCCTACTTGTTCCCAGCCTTAGACACAGATAAGCTCCAGTCCTGCTCCTGTCATGCCTCACTCCAGGTAACCCAACTCTGACCCTGAGCTCTGATTCCTGACTTCTGACTTCAGCTCTGGCCTTGTTTCTGACCCTCAGCTTTGATTTCTCACTTTGCTCTGTCATCTGGCCTCCGGCTACAGCTCTGACCCTGGATTCCTATTCCTGGCTGCTCTAAATACTAGGCCGATGCTTGCTCCAACATGTCTGGCCATGTTCTGGTCTCTGACACTTGGACTTGGAGCCAGCAAATTCATGACAAGTGGAACCTCTCCTCTTACAAAGCTGTCAATAAGTGGCATGGCAGTTGCTAATATTGTAATTCCATTGACATTAAAGCTAATGGGATGGGATCAGTTCTCAGGAGAAATGTTACTAAAAACTGAAAGTTGTCTTTATCACGATTGCAAATATCCATCGTGTTCATAGAATCATAGAATATCAGGGTTGGAATGGACCTCAGGAGGTCATCTAGTCCAACCCCCTGCTCAAAGCAGGACCAATTCCCAACTAAATCATCCCAGTCAGGGCTTTGTCAAGCCTGACCTTAAAAATATCTAAGGAAGGAGATTCCACCACCTCCCTAGGTAATGCATACCAGTGTTTCACCACCCTCCTAGTGAAAAAGTATTTCCTAATATCCAACTTAAACCTCCCCCACCGCAACTTAAACCATTACTCCTTGTTCTCTCATCAGCTACCACTGAGAACAGGACACCTCAACGCCAAAGGTAAAGGGTTCACTGTTCTGTAACTGTAACTCCTGACAGGCCTGACAAACGTACTACATCCAACATATTTCTTTCATAGTTTTTATCCAAAAAGCATCAAGTGAGGTATCTAATAAAAGCTTATGTCATAATGATTCTCATACTCATTGTGAAATGTATGGATGATATTTAAGGAGTTGTGCATATGTACTGAAAACATGTTTTAGAATCTGATTCTGAGGCAGAGCTGATAAACAGGTTTTAGGTCAGACAAAGGATGCTGATTCACTTGTTTCTCTGTCAGCCATGTAGATTAAGCAATGTAGGCCAACACAATGGAAGCCCCCATTTACATATGAGTCAATAGGGGGATGGGAAGTCAACAGGAGACAAGATATCAGAGGATAAACTTTGGGGATGGGGGGTCATCCTGTTTCTGGAGACAAACCTATGAACTTTGGAGGTATAAGAAAAAGGCAAAAGGACACCATTTTATTCTTCACCGAGGAAGCAAAAAGGACAGTGCTTTTTGCATTCATGAAAGGGGGTCCCATCCATTTTGGCTGGAAGCCCTGGGAGACTGCTTTATGTGAGATAAGCTGCTTTAGACAAAGGTTTAGCTCATTTAAGTTCAGATTCTAAGAAACTTGTTATAAATCACAAAGAATATGTAATCATTTCTGTTCCCATCATTATCATTATTCACTGTCTCTTAAATATTAGCCTTTTATAATACACATATGATTGTTTTCACTATAAGTATATCTCAGTGCTGTGATGTTATACTGGAGCTGAACCTCAGCTGAATCAAATAAGCTGGTGTGGACACTGTTTTTTTGGGGACAGTTTATCTGGTAATTTCTGTGAGTGTCCCGTGGTTAAGAGAAGGACATTGCAGAGGAATGTTCTGAGAACTCAGAGGTTGCTGTGTGGCTATCACCAGCCTGCACAGAGAGGGCAAGGTCTGTGGATGCTTGGAAGTTTGTGTGTGTGTGGTCAGAGGCTGGTGGTTTCAGGGAGCTGAACTACAACAGACACAGACAAGACTGCTTCACACTAATGGCAGGTAGTGAAGAGCTACCTCACAACCCTGGGAACCCCTGCGGAGCGTCACAGACAGCCACTGTATCTGCATTTTATAGATGGAGAACTGAGACAGACAGATTAAGTGACTTGCTCAAGGTCACAGAGAGTCTGGCAGAGCTGGGAACAGAGTGTCTCTCTCCTGAGTTCCAGTCCAGCACCTTAGCCGAAAGACCATTCTTAGGCACAGAAGTATTATTTTAATCTGCTAAGCATAACAAGATTGGGACTCCACAGGACAAAAAATGAAGACAGGCCCTACCATGAAAAGTTTACAGTCTAAAGGACAAGCCTAGAATCATAGAATATCAGGGTTGGAAGGGACCTCAGGAGGTCATCTAGTCCAACCCCCTGCTCAAAGCAGGACCAATCCCCAATTAAATCATCCCAGCCACGGCTTTGTCAAGCCTGACCTTAAAAACTTCTAGGGAAGGAGATTCCACCACCTCCCTAGGTAACGCATTCCAGTGTTTCACCACCCTCCTAGTGAAAAAAGTTTTTCCTAATATCCTAACCTAATATCCAACCTAAACCTCCCCCACTGCAACTTGATTGATCATTCCTAAAACACACCTCTCAGAACTTTCACTCCCAGCATTTGTGGTCCTTTTTTTGAAACTGGCATTCTTGCCTAGAAATGGCTGAAAAATGATATCCCAACTCCTCAGTTCTATATTGTGCAGGTACCCCACCAACCAGCAGCCCAGACCACAGACATAAAGATACTCCTAAAGCAATGTTACCAACATAATTGTGAAAACCATGGCTTCTGCACCCCAGGCTTAATGTTTATTTTACTGTAATATAAACCTAGCATTGTTATGGTAGCAGAACATATCAAGACAGCTTAATACCTCAAGGAACATAAATAAGCTTAAATCCATTTTTCTTTTATTTTGTTAAACACATTGCTTTGTTGGAAAACAAACTGTTAGCTGCATATTACGCACATATTCATATACCATTTCCTAAAGATCAGATCTTGTGAGCATTCACTAATACCCTTACCATTTGGACTTTAAGCCCTAAACATTGGTAGGAAATAGCAAATGTTCCTAATGGCTCTGGATGGCGTAAGGATTATATCACATGCATAACAAGATAAGTCTTTTGCAGTGAACAAATGATCCATGGGAATTCTTGGAGTGTAAACTAAATTTATATTGGTAAAAGCACGTTAGAAAGCGCAATAATATAAAATGTCAGCAATCCTTCACATTGCAAGGTAGGCCTAATGACTTTTTGCAGAACAAAATGGTGCCCAAGCAGCTTCTCATTTACTAAGGGAATTTAAGTGGACAGGCTTTATACACAAGCGTGTGGAGTAACTAACGAGCTGGTATCAGTGATTACCTTTGTGAAGTGCCAACAACATTGATCAGGCTCCCTTCACTATCATTTTGGCTGTAGCTATCCATAACAATCACACTGCCTGTTGTAGTTTCCAGACATTCTATTTTTTAAGTATTCCGCTTCCCCATTGAAGAACCTTCTCAGCTCAAAAAGTTGGAGATGTAACACTGTGCTTTGTTCTGCTACTTCACACCAACTTTGGACTGCTTATTGATTTTCAGCAGGTTGTGTCTCCTGAATCTGCTTTGAGCGTTTGATGTGTATGACCTAGCAAACTAAAATAACAGCTCAAATAGATATATGCTGCAGAGAAATTGAATTACCATTACTACAAAAGACTTCAAACAATGAAAACTGAAAGGATTTGATGAATACGTTCACAATTGTTTTGATGTTGAGATAGCACATTGTAAGCTGTTGACCTCAGCACTTTCTAATATTCATAGACTGTTCTCATATGCTATCATTTACTTTGGATCTCATCAACCTTTTTGAACCTCTCCTGGTTTTGCAAAACAGAACAAATTTGAATAGCACACAAACATATCATCCTGTCATTTACTATAGGTCTGTATCAGCCCCAACCAGCACTGTTTACATAGGAATAAAAGGCAACAGAGTGAGAGATTACAGAAATGAATTGTGTAGAAATAAACTAAATGCTATCTCAAAGTATAATGAACTGTTGATTAATAATACATTAGCAGTTAACACTGAAATCAAATTAGTTATCTAAAGAAGTTTGTATGCATCTTTATTTATTTATTTTTGTTACTGATGGTGCAGTAACAGTTTTTAAAGCAAGTATGCTTCGATGATGAGTTCATTTGGTATTCAGTGTAATAGCACCAATAATAATGAACTCATTTGGCTTCCATTATGTAAGCATTAGATAATGGATACCTATATTAAAGTATTACTGTTATGGCAGTGCTTTTTCCCCCTTCATTTGGTACACAGTGCTAAATCTTTAAAGTAAAGCTTTTATGCAAATTGGTGACATTTATATCTTTGTATCTTGACTAATTTTATGGACACTTGAATCCCATTATTGTCCAAGTTGTTTCAGATACTGAGACTTGCAGCAATCTGACTTGTCAAGAGTTTTATTGCTATTAGTTTTTTCCTAGATTTTTCCTCTCATTTTCTCCCCCTTTGTCAGCCCTTTGCTCGTTGCTAGTCATGATAACATCCCCAAGCAGCATCAAAAATAGACCCGGACACTTCTGCAAGTCCTCTGCTAATGTTAGCCACTGTTAAGATGTGATATCTTAACACCCTGTGTTGGCCTCCAAGGAATGACCTAATTGTCTAGCATGCTGAAGACTAGAAGCACTCTGCTAGTGGCTGATGTTGTATTTTGTGTTTGTAGTGGGGAAAAAAGGACTGAACTTACAGAGCTTGAGATTTAAATAGTAAGAAAAAATAGAATGGAACTATGGTGTATATATATATTGCTTGTCATGTTCAGTTTTATGATGGATACTGATGGACGTTCACTGCCTTGCACCCATCAGGTTAAGTGACTGTAAAACACTACCAAATCAGAATATTTCCATTTTTTTATACACTTTGCCCAGATGTCAATCATCATACACGATGGAAGGATGCTCCCAGTGGTTAGGGCTGGGAGGGACCTGGGTCCACAATTCCTTGGGTGGCCTTGGGCAAGTCACTTAATCTCTCAGTGTTCAGTTATCTATCTGGGTACAAAAGTACTTCCCTACCTCTAAAGGACTTATGAGGATAAAAACACCAAAGATTCTGAGGTGCTCAGATACTATGAGGACAGGGGCCATATAAGTATCAAAGAGAGATGGTAACATATTTCTTCTGATCATTGTCTACTGACTCATTTACCACCTCTCATTCCTCAAATTTTTTCCTATCTGCTGACACCATTCCATTTTCATTACTGGAAGGCACTCAGATACAAGAGCGATGAGGCTAGTTTAAGAACCTGAATAGAATGGATACAAGGAAGGGGGAAATCAGACCTTACTCGTTTGATCTGAGAGCTTGTCACTCTTAATCAACCTTAATCACTTTTAAATGAAAGTTTTTGTTAATGGAATTATCTGTATATAACCAAACTCAATGAGGGGTTTGATGTATAAGTATAATAACTTGAACAACTAGTGTAGTCATGGTGTAGGCTGTCATGGCCAGGTTGTGAGTGGCCAAACCTAGTAGCCAGAGTCCACAGTCACAGGATGGGTTTAGGAGTCAGGTGGGTCAGGATACCAGGAGGTCAGAAGAAGGAGGCAAACTGGGGATCAGAACCACTAATCAGATGCTAGCAGTCATGCTGGGTCAGGATGTCAGGAAATCAAGGAGCAGGTGCACAAAGGAGAAGGGACGCAGAACAGAGTAGAATCCAGTTGTTCAGATAGCTTTCTGTTCTTGCTGCTGGCTTAAGTAGTTCCAGCCAGTCAATCAGCTGTTCAGGGACTCCACCAATAGGACTCCAGGGGCAGACCAGCAAACTGGGGTGGGCTTTCCGGGTCCCAGATAACACTAGCATCAGCAGACTGCCAGATGGAGGGCTGAAGTGTAGCTCCTCCTAGAAACCTTACAGGCCCAGGTTTGAGACACATGAATCATAACAAAGTGAGTGTAACAGCCATTATTTACTACCACTAACTAACATGCATTTATTCATGGTGTTCAAAACACAAAGGCCTAATGAATGCTTCACACAAAAGTATGACTTAAGTCAAAGAGTCCAGCAGACAACATGACCAACTGATCATAAACCAATATAAGTAAATCCCCTGGCATCCAAATAAAAATACATGTTACCCACAACCTAGAAGAGGGTTGAAGAAAGGGTCTCTGTCTCAGCAGTGGTTCACACGAAGCATAAATAGGACTGTTTTATTGATAAATGTCTCTGTTAGTCAATGTTATGGATGATTAAGACACAGAAGTGAGAGAGAAGATTTGCCATAAACCAGTGTATGGCCAGAACCAGGTACAGATTTTCATGGTGCCATACTCGCCACGTTAGAGCTGTGCATGAACAGGGCTGTCCATTATGAAAAATTTCAAGATTTTGAAAAAAAAATCATTCCAAATCAGGCCCTGAGATACCAAGGAAATAAAGACTCTGGATGTCTGAGAGTCTCAGCATCCTATAGAACATTTTAATTCCATCAAAACAGCATTTTCCAGCAGAAAATTGTTCTGGAAGAAATGTTTGACCAGCTCTACTGAGATAAAGAATGACAAGTTTAGAGTAGCAGCCATGTTAGTCTGTATCCACAAAAAGAACAGGAATACTTGTAGCACCTTAGAGTCTAACAAATTTATTAGAGCATAAGCTTTTGTAGGCTACAGCCCACTTCATTGGATGCATAGAATGGAACTTCTAGTAAGGAGATATATATATATAGTGGCAAATTGCCAGTATGATTATGATGCGTCCCACGCTTCCTCTTCTTGGGTATCTGCTTTCCTACTAGTAACCCAGAGAAGGGTAATGGAGAGGGAGAGACCTGAGCCCGCCCTCTACTCTGGGTCCCAGCCCAGGGGCCCTTGGGATAATGGTAAACCACTTGAACTAGTGCTTCCTTCCCCTGGGCTACTTCCCTCTCCTGCTCTTCAGCTTGTGGGGCTTCTTACCCTCTCTCTCTGCACAATCCAGGTGTCTCTTTACCTAGGGTCTTAGGTCTTCTAACTAGCCACAGCACTTCTCCAAACTGCTCTCTGCTCCACCACTAAACCACTCTGCTCCAACTCCTTTTTCTGGCTGATTGAAGCAGGGGGGTTTTATCAGGTGACTAGCTTCAGGTGCTCTAATTGGCTTCAGTGCTTCTAATTAATCTATAGAAACCTTTCTTCCCTCTACGGGGAATAAGGTTTCTCCTCATCCTGGGACTTACATATCTCTGCTATATCACTCTCTTGCTGCCTTCTGGCCATGCTGTATCACAATATACATACAGAGAAGGTGGAAGTTGCCATACAAACTGTAAGAGGCTAATTAATTAAGATGAGCTATTATCAGCAGGAGAAAAAAACTTGTGTTTACATCTTGATTATCACTACAAAAGTTTTTTTTCTCCTGCTGATAATAGCTCATCTTAATTAATTAGCCTCTTACAGTTTGTATGGCAACTTCCACCTTCTCTGTATGTGTATATATATACACATATATATCTTCTTACTAGATGTTCCATTCTATGAATCCGATGAAGTGGGCTGTAGCCCACAAAAGCTTATGCTCTAATCAATTTGTTAGTGTCTAAGGTAGCCACAAGTACTCCTGTTCTTTTTGAGATAAAGAATGTTATGGAAAATTTTATCTGCTTGAAGCATAAGAAAGTCCAATATTTTGTAATCATGTCAGTTTCAAGACACAGTAGGCCAAACCACCATACTTGTCATTCTTTGTACCTTATTGAGCAATTGTGTGAAGTTTATTCAATTTTTCTGACAGTAGGACCCATTTGTGGTAGTTTCCCCATTGATATATGATTTTAAACAAAGCCTCGTCATTGTTCATCACTAGTTTCCTTGTAACTTTGCAGCTTATTTCTTCTCCTCTTTCACCCAAGATGCTAAAATATTGTATTTAATAGTCACCTTCTGAAATTATATTGAAGATGAAGTTAAATACTTATCTGAATCCTTGGGGCTCTGGATCCTTTTGTGCTTAAGTCTCTTTAATCAGTCGTGATATCAAAAAACTGCACTGGTGATTTAAAACAGGAAATTGAGGGTAACCAGCAGTTTGCTCTAAAAATAAATGAATCAGACTGTCATAAATATAAAGGGAAGGCTAACCACCTTTAAATCCCTCCTGGCCAAAGGAAAAAACCCTTTCACCTGTAAAGGGTTAAGAAGCTAAGATAAACTTGCTGGCACCTGACCAAAATTACCAGTGAGGAGACAAGATACTTTCAAATCGGGGGGGCAAACAAAGAGTCCTCTCTGTCTGTGTGATGTTTTTGCCAGGAACAGAGCAGGAATGCAGGTCAGAACTCCTGTAAAGAATTAGTAAGCAATCTAGTTAGATATGCATTAGATTCTGTTTTGTTTAAATGGCTGATAAATTAAGTTATGCTGAATAGAATGTATATTCCTGTTTTTGTCTTTTTGTAACTTAAGGTTTTGCCTAGAGGGATTCTCTATGTTTTGAATCTGATTACCCTGTAAAGTATTTACCATCCTGATTTTACAGAGGTGATTCTTTTACTTTTTCTTGTATTAAAATTCTTCTTTTAATAACCTGATTGCTTTTTCATTGTTCTTAAGATCCAAGGGTTTGGGTCTGTGTTCACCTATGCAAATTGGTGAGGACTTTTATCAAGCCTTCCTCAGAAAAGGGGATGTAGTGCTTGGGGGGGATATTTTCGGGGGGAGACATTTCTAAGTGGGCACTTCCCCTGTTATTTTTGTTAGACGCTTGGTGTTGGCTGCATAAAAGTTGAAGGACAAAAGGTAAAATAGTTTGTACCTTGGCGAAGTTTTAACGTAAGCTGGTAAGAATAAGTTTAGGGTGTCTTTCATGCAGGTCCCCATATCTGTACCCTAGAGTTCAGAGTGGGGAAGGAACCTTGACACAAACTATACTGAAATATTCTGGTCAGATGGCTAAGGAAAAACTTAGTTATGTAATGTGACATAAAGCAGTTAGTAAGTGATGCAAGGTACTTTAAATAAAAGGCAATTAATATAATCATTTGACCACTTGAGAACTTACAAGATATAATTGTGAAGGTGAACAGAAGGGTGGACAATTGTGACCCCTCAGTTTGTTTAATGCTTTAGATTTTAAAAGTCTCCATGTGTCATATCTGCTTCCTTCAAGTATGGTTAAGCTTCTTACACACTGTGCTCAGTTAGACTCTAGCCCTTCTTGTGGATCACTCCAGATTTACTGCTAGTCAGAAAACTTTGAATGGTGATAGATGGACCAGGGGAAGCTTTTGCAATGTGCATTGCAAAACACCCCTATGAAAGTGAGGGAGAATGAAGACATGATGTAAGAAAATCTTGGTATTTTTGTAATAAAAATCATTCAGCTAATACAAAGTTTTCATGTCCAAATCAATAACTGGTCTCTGAGATTTAAAAATATGCCAGTGGTGTTTGAACATTATAATGGTACAAAGAAAAGGAGTACTTGTGGCACCTTAGAAACTAACCAATTTATTTGAGCATGAGCTTTCGTGAGCTACAGCTCACTTGTGTTCATGTGTCAATAGCTGACTCATGTAGAAAGGTAAAAAGAAATAACACAGTGTGTTACTTCCATTTTATGCTGGTGAACCCAATGGAATTACATTGGCATAAATCTAGAGTAATACACCAGTAAGTCGTGCCCAAAAGAGGGGGAAAAAGGAAATGAAATCTTTGTAAATAATTAGGTACTGTTGAGCAATAATCACAAACACACTCATTTCTGTATAGTTAGAATATGTCTCTCTAAAATCCTCAGTCAATGGACAAACTGAATCTCTCTTTGGAATACTCAGCAAACTGGCTAATGATAGAAGAAGAATGGTAATCTTCCCAAGGGCTCTGAACTCATCTGTTTTGCAATGCACCCAGCCTCTACTGGCCCAGTTCAAGAAAGCTACACAGAGTTGATTTTAAATTTTAATCTCTCGTGATGAATTATACAATGTGTGTGCTCTGAAGTCAGTTTTTAGAATACAGTCTAAACTTTAGCTAGTGGATAGAAGAGGATAAATTAATTTATCTTTTCATCCTGAGTTAGCCCATGGAGGAAATCATTATCATAAAAACCTTGTAAATCTATCGACTTGACAGCTTCTGCCTTGAAAAGACACAGAACTTGAGTAAATATGGAGATTTAGAGATTTACTGTCTTACCCTTTGAAAGGGTAATTTCCCTAGATGGGGGTAAAGAGGGATGGGCATAGCAATGGAAAGAATCCTATGCCTTATATCTGAACTCTGCCTGTGAATTCATTGTCTCCAGTGATATTTATTCATCACATTCAGCCTTGCTATTAAAATAAAAAAAAAACCCACTGTTTCACTAATTTATACAAGCCCAGAGCACAAGTGTACACAAAGAAAAAAAATCCTGAGCTCAGTTCTGCTCTCTCATAGGTATTGAAGTCAATGGAGTTACTCTGGATTTATGCCAGTGCAACAGAGAGCAGAATTTGGCCCAATAACTGTATACCTGCATCCGTGGCGAATTGGCATTATTACATTTATTTATAAATTAGACCTGGATTCTTCAAGAAACACTGCATGGGCAGAATCTTGCAGTGAGGGCTCCACATAGGCTCATAGGTCTTTCTTTGCAGATCCAATTGAAAAATACAACTGTAATGATGAGCCACTGGAAGAGAGCTGGTGTCAGAGATGGAAAGAATCAGCATTAACAAATTCTTTGGTGGTGCAATAGCCTATCTAGCAATAAAGTTACAACCTAATGTGAGTCATGACCTTGACATCATGGAGTAGGAAACAGAATTTACGGCCAAACACCCACCATTCCAACAGGTCAATAAGCAACAGCTCTGTACTTAAATGAACAGCTCTCTGTTTTTTGTTTGTGATCATCTGCAAACTGCAATGCACACTTAGATGATGGAGCTATAGAAATAAACAATAACACCAATTAGTAGTGCACTGATATTCTATAAAAGGTTTCTATACTCTTTGTTGCTACTATGTATAATATACACAATGTAACTTAGGGTCCAAATATTATATTCCAGTTCATGTAAATTACGGTAGTTGGAATACAGAATACATTAACAGTGATGACAGAATTGTGCCTTAGATGGCTATCAGTAGTTTAGATCAATTACTACTTTAATTTGTTTCCAGCATGACTGAACCAAAGGGCCTGCCTATCAAAATGGCAAAGTATTCGTGAAGCTCTCCAGCAATCAGAAGCTTTTGGGAATGGAGTCCCCAGAGAACATTATATTAGGTAGAGCTCCTTTACTGAGGCACATTCCTCTCCCACTCTCCTTCACTGTCTGGGCACTCCGGCCCAGATCCTTAAAGATATATGAGCACCTAACTCCCATTGATATCCATACCAATACCTTTGGCAATCTAGGCTTCAGATATCAGAGTAATGGATAACTCATAAAAACTTGCTTAGCATACATCTACATTCAGGCTGGAGCTGTAATTTCCAGCTCAAGTAAACATACATACAGAATGTTTATCAAGCTAGCATGCTAAAAATAGAGGCATAGCTGGGTGGTACAGTTGTGGGAGGGGCTAGCCACCCTAAGTGCAATGCTAGCTGGGACTCTAGGTACTTACTCGGGTGGCTAGCCCATCCCACCTTCCAATGCTCTGGCAGCTATATTTCTATTTTTAGTGTGATAACTCAATCAGAGCTAACATGTATACTTCTACCTGAACTAGCAATTGCACCTCTAGATGAAGTGTAGACATATCCATAGATATGTACATGGATCTCCCATGTGAGGTTTCCCCTAGTTTGCTTTCAGTTCTATTAATAGAATCTTTTCACCTACATCTCCATCCCACTGTTTCATAGATTGTCTCTCCTTATTTGGATCTGGACAGTTTAAAGTTGAATATATGTGTTAAACTGCTCCTTTCCTTATTTGATCATTGTAATGAGGCTGAGTGGCCTCCCTCCACATGGGAGAGGGAGAGTCCACAACATGCCCCTTGGTGGGTGGAGCCTAGCTGCCCCCCCCCCCCAGCAGAAGTGCCAGGGCCAGGCCGGAAGTATAAGAAGAAGGCCCAGCAGCTCAGTCAGGGCAGAATCTGCAGTGGAGAAGGATGCTCCTGCCTACACCGGGCTGTCTCCTAGCCACAGAAGTGGGAGACCTGGACTGACGGTCACAGTGTACCCCAAGGAACCTGGGAGCAAGAGGTAACAAATCCCAGGGAGGCAGGAAGTGGCCTGGGGCAGCCCCAAAACAGCTGGCTCAGTCGGCGTGTTGCGGCTGGATACTTGCCAATGCAGGGGCAGCCAATCCTGCCTCTGCCTGGGCTGGGATGTGGAGGAGTAGGGTGGGCCCACATCCCCCTGCCACCCACCCTGGGATAGCCAATGCTCTACACTTCATGAGGAAGCTCCCTCTCTAGAGAAGGAGCCTCCCTTACCAGCTCCCTTATAGACTGGTGCTTTGCTGGCTGCCTGAGCCCCACCCAGACTAAAGCCAGTCCCTGACAGCATTAGTTTGCTGGCAGCCTGAGCCTCCTCAAGCCCAAGCCCCAGCTCACCTGTAGACTGTTGCATTGCTGGCAGCCTGAGCACTGCCCAGGCTAAAGTCAGCCCCTGTGACTGTTAGTTTGCTGGTACCCTGAGCCTCCTCAAGCCCAGGCCCTGGCCAGCTGTAGAGACTGTTTGTTAGCTGCCTGAGCCCTGCCCAGGCCGCGTTTAGTTGTGGGTAGCCTGAGCCTCCACAAGCCCAGGCCCGCACCAGCTCCATAGACCATAATTGTCTTGCAGGCGGCCCGAGCCCCACCCAGGCTGAAGCCAGCCCCCGGTAGGCTGTGTTCAATTGCTGCCAGCTTGAACTACCCAAGCCCAGGCTAAGCCTGACTGTGACTGTTTGGTGCCCAGCCCTATTGTGGGCAAGACTGTGATTACCTTTTGTGCAGGCAGGCACTGGCAAAGGACATTCAAGGAGCTTCTTCCCCCTCTTGTACTGTCCATGCAAATACTGATCAAACTGGTCATCCCTATGAGAAGGGGTTGCTAGTCCCTTTTGCCCAGCAGGGAGCAAATTGCCCAAATGATGGTGGGGAGAAATAGGTGGTGACATGACAAAGCTTCTTGCTGCCAGCAGTGTCCCATAGATCAGGGCCAGGGCACAGGGGGAAGAGGTCTGTGGCATGTTAATAGATGATGTCCTGAGTGAACACCTCTACTCATGATCTGAGATTGATTCCTAAGGCACAATTCAAGGAGCTCTTCAAGGAGGAGTGCAACTCTGTACCACGCTTTATGCAAATTATAAAGTCTAACAATAATTGTGGCAATTAAGCTAGAGAATGACTTTGTTTGCTTTTTTGTCTGAAATAATGGTGGACTTTTTCTCTTATTTAGAGTTAATACTAAATCCTGAAGTACAACCAAATAATTTTATTTCCTTAATAATTTCTGTAGGGAGCAGCTCAGAATTATAGAGTGGCATAACTTCATATTCCGGAATTTCCCTGGCTTGTTCTCTTGCTGTTTGTTTAGGCCCAATGCAAGATTAATATACTGTCTTCTGATGACAAATGTAGATGTGTCCTATGCTGTATCTTGGAATACTGCAATGTCATTGTTAAGGTCATTACATGTTGATTTGGAGCTTCTTTAATTTTGTCCATGCAAACTGCATCCTTTCAAAGTAAATTACTTAGATGCCAGCTTCTTTATATACAATTTACATCAAGCAACCAATGAAATGGGATCTCTGCAGACCATAGCCAGACCATTATATATTTCCTATATCAGAACTTGCAATTCACTCAGGGCGGAGAAGGGAGAAGCTTGGCAAAAGGGAAATAGAATAAAATAAAATTAGAGCTAAAATGTCAAATAGAAAAAATAAAATTTTCAAGGGACAATATATATAAGCAAAATAAATATAGGCAGAATTAGAAAAGAAAGAGTCCTTGAAGAGATGAGAGAAGAAAAATCTTAGAACAAAACTTATAATTCTTTTTAAAAAATTGAATTTATATGAAGAAATTATATTGAGAAGGAGGTACTTTAAAATATCTTAGAAAAGATGTCAAGCTTTATAGAGGGAAAGAAAAATGGGAAGTGAAAGGATGGGGAAAAAGCAAGGAAAACTGTGTCTTTGCAAACCCCAATAAGTGGGGTTTGCAAAGTAAGTGTTCAGCTATTTACTTGATTTGTGCATACAGATGGCTAATTATCCCCATTTGCATGTTCAGTTTCCTAGTTTTTGCATGCAATCACATTAATTGCACAAACAAATTAGGTGCAAAATCGCACACACATAGGTTTATGTGAAAATATACACCTAGGAAGAAAAGTGACCAGTGAGTTTGGGTGCCCAAACTGAGGCACCTTAGAGGGGTCTGATTTTCATTTAGAATATGGAAAGTCTTCAGGTGTATGTACAAAATTTAATGGATCATTTGAATGGCTTTTATATCCAAAAATGAAATTTGAAAAATTATTGTCTTGTTTCCCACATCTCTACTTATTATAGTAGCCTGGGGCAGCTTTATCTACTGGAAACTTTATGTTCGTTCTTTCTTTGTTTAGAATTTTCTTAATGTAAAAGTTATCTAGTCAGAAAAGATGCCTCTTTTGTTCTGGGTGTAAGGGGAAAAATATAGCAATCACTTGATTTTCTTCCGCATAATTATATATTCAGAAAATTTAACCCCTTCATTCCAAATTACAGAATGACTCCCCACTGCTTTCCCCATGTCTCTTCCATTAAACTAGATGGTGCTCTGCCTTGCACTAGAAGCAGGTGATTCAGAGCACAAAGAAACATTTGCCACAGGACAAGATTGCTCTAGAGAGGGAGATAGATCTTTCTCCAAATCCCAGCTCTAGCGTGGAAGTAGAAATAAAGGTGAACTCTGATAAAAGAGTTCAGATGATACCCTGGTACAACTGTACTGGGTCACCATTTTAACTGTGAGATCCTACAAGTTGTTAAGATAAGGTAAGTCTTAATGAATTTCAGTATTTTCGTATACATGTGGTACAGAAGATGATAACTCTCAGGAGATACAGCTACAGCAGAAGCTTAGAAGTTATACCATGGTACCAGCATTTCCTAGGATCAAACAACATAGTGAATCACATAATGGTGGTTCACATAGTGAATTCATGAGTTATCACCATAATGGCTCAAGTAATTTTGACCATGGTGACACTCGTACCTAGAAACTGTTCAGAGTCTCTCTGAAAAAAAAAATGGCAGGAGACTTAAACCAAGCCACGTTCTCCTGTACATTTTCTTGAAGGGTAGTTTGCAGAGCCCCTGGCATATGTGTCCCATTTACTTCTCTAGTGTCAGTGCAAACCCACCTAAATGCAATAAAAGAATATATTGCACATCTGCTGATTTTTACAACTCCAGAGAGAATGGCCAACATTCAATGTTGAAATTAACAGGGGTGTAAATTATTCATTAGGTGCAAGTCAGTAAGTAAATGGTATTTTTCTGTCCCTGACCAGATGAGCGTAGCCCTTAGAATCAGCTCTCTGTATAAGCACTCAGGTTCACAAGTTCAAAATGTGCTTCCAGTGAAATTTCTCAAATATTTGCATAAAATTTGCTGCTTCCAGTTCAGATCCCTGCCCAATAGAGTGAGTTGTTCCATTGATGGAAAGATATATTGGGTTGTGCTTAAGGCCCCTATGTCTTGTTATTCCCAATCTTCATGTAGCAAAATTCCCCATCATTGATGACCATAAAGCAATTCAAATGGAGAGAACCTCACAGAGGTTTGCAGAACCTCCCTTATGGCAAACAAGAGGGGTGGGAGTAGCCGGTCCCACTGTTTGGGGTTGTCACTGACAAAGCATTTCAACATTCCTTTCAGGGTCATATTAAATCACTCTACTAGGCCATCAGTCTGTGGGTGGTACATTATGGTTTTCAGGGACATGACTTTCAGAAGGTAGAACAGTTCACTCGTCAGCTGGGACGTGAAGTTGGTCCCTTTCTCTGTTAATATTTCATGGGCAAATCCCAAGCATGAGAAGAGTTTCAAGAGTTCCAGAGCTATTGCTGTAGCTTTCGCCGACTGCAGAGGAACAGCCTCCTGGTACTTGGTTGAATAGTTGATGATCACTAATATGTACTGATGCCCGAGACAGTTTTCTCTAGGGGCCCAACCATACCCATACTGATTCTCTTGAAAGGCATCTTGATCAAGGACAGAGGGACCATAGATGCCTTAAGGGCTCCTTGCTGCTGGCTAGCTGTCATTCTGGGCAGGAGGAACAATATTCTCATGATATACACCTGGTCAGTAGAACTGGGCTAATACCCAAGACAAAGTCTTCTTCCCACCAAGGTGTCCAGCACATGGGATATTGTGTGCAAGGTGCAACATTGCCTGGCAGTACCTGCACAGCACCAGAAGCTGGGCAGCTGGGCGGTTTGTTGAACTCTTTCAATCCAATACAAGTGCTCCTTCCTGAGCGCAAAGTGGGGATACTGCTCACAGCGCTCATTGCCTCATCATTTATGAAGGCCAGTTGTTCATATGCCTGGCTCAGTGTAGGATCATCTGTTCTTGCATAAAATTCCTGCTCTGCAGGATGCTTCCAGGTCCTGACTGCTTACCTCTTCTTTCCTTGTGGGTGTCGGCGGCTGAGTTGCTCAGGATGTTCCTTTTTCAGGCTTCCCCAAGGCTCACCAAACTCTGGGGAACTGTTATACCAATGGACCCAGACCCTTGCCCACTCTCTGGGCTTATGCATTAATGACTTGCAAGACAAAGGGTCAGTCCCAGCCTATGATCATGGGGTAGGTCAATTGTTTGGCTAGGGCTACCATTACTACTGCCGTAGGAACTCTCACCGTCAGTTGTAGCCAGTGGCTGGGGGTATGCTTTGATATCTCCATGTAGACACTGCAGTCAGATTTTATGCTTTGGGGGTGTCATTACCTCTCACTGTGAAGGTCTGAACCACCATCTGGCTACAACCACAGTCCAAGACTCCTCGAAACATCTGCCCCTGTACCATCACCAGTACCATCAATGTAAGGGGAGACTGTTTCCATGCCCAGGTTTCTGCCGTTCAGCCGTGGGCATATTGACATTCCATCAGAGGACACACACTCTATATGCATTTGGTCTTACCACAGGAATAGCATGTTAATGGGCTGGTGCCATCAGCATCTTTCCAAGGTGAAGATGGACCCAGACATAGAGTGGTGGCTGTACCCTTGTCTGTGGGTTCTCCTTCCATTGTTTGAGGTCTCCGGTGGTCCCATGGACAATGTTGCATGTGCACCTGACCACCTTGTCTCCATGGGACTTCCCCTGTTCCAAGATGTGATCTGATTATCTGGGAGACCCCTTTGGGGTCAGGGCCCTTAGGGAGGTTGTTGCTGATAATGAGTCCACCCTCTTGAATGTAACTAGGAAGGCTTCAGGGTCACTGTCCATCCCAATATTGGTTAGCTTTACTGGTTCTGGTGGGAGAATACCCTTGCTAGATGCATGAACTGCTTGGGACTCTGTGGGGGTGTAGAGCTGGCCCATCTGCTGCATCATCTCCTTTTGAAACCCCTGCTGCTGGGCCATCAGTTCCCTCAGCAGCTGTTATTGTTGTGTGTGTTAATATAAAGGCTTGTTTGTCAGCCTGAGACAGAATTTAGGATTTGACTTTTTGATACTCTTATCCTTACTAATATGTGTGAACAAAGGACAAAGACACTGCGTGTTACATCTGCCTACAGCCAGATGGGGTGAAAACAGATAAAAGATGGAACTAAAGTGTTGCTGGGTATAGTGGGAGTTTAATATACAAACATACACTGAAAGTCTGCCTGGCTGTTCTCTCAAGCCAAGGTCAAGCAACCAGTTAGAGGGGCAAGGGAGGATGGGGGTGGGGGGGCAGGTATAAGAAACACTAAATGCCAAAGAAAGGCCTGGCTTTGGCCAGAGCACAACCTCACTCCTTACCCCTCTCGTGGGATACAAAAGAGGTGGGATGAAGACCCCAGACTCAAGACCCCCAAAACTGAACATGACCATAAGTTGTAAGGGGTGGGACCGAGGGCATGCATTGCAGGTATATTTGGGCCTGCTAAGAAGGAGGGGGAAATGGGAATGGCCGGGGGGTTGGAAGGAGGAGATGGGGACACAGGCAAGGCTCTGTGGCATCAGAGCTGGGAATGGAACACTGGGAATGGAAACAGACTCTGCCAACATGTAGAGTTATGGATATGCTTGCTTGGAACTAACCCCAAAAAACATTGCATTGCCTGCACTTTGGACTTCAGGTTTTCTGCTTTCTGTCTGCATGACAAGAACCAAGGGAGGAGGTGAAGGGAAATCCCTCTAACAGTGTGGTCTAAACTTGCTGCTGGGTGATCAACTGCTGTTGCTGAGTAGCTTGCTGCTGCTGCATCTCCGCTAATCATTTATATCACAGCTTTGGTTCCATCTTGTATGGAGCAGCTGAGCTTGATTTCCTCTAAGGCTTTTTTAACCCCTTGTATCAAGTGTGGAGGGTAGAACAAGTGAGGCAGGTGAGCCTCATTGGTGATGAACAGACCCAGAAGAGCTCATTAGTCTCCTGTCTGTCAGTGTGAGGGCGTGCCCCTTCACAAGAGGGTAAAGATGTTGAAAGCCCCAAGGCAAGGGTGAACCATGTATAGAGGTCAGGAGGTGGATTTAAAGCCTTTCTTGTTGTGAGGATGCAAAACTCTTATATACTTCATTGAATTTTGTTATCCTGGAAGAGTGAAAAGTGAACTGGTGACCCGGCCAGAGCACCATGTTGCTGCCTACCAAGAGGAGGGTTTTCACAGTATTGGACTGGTGGCCAGTGAGAGGCACTAGAGATGGGGGAGATTGGAGGCCCAGCAACTTTACTATTAGCAATGCTACTGGTAAACCAAGCCCCTGTCACACTACCACTAGTATAACATCCAGTGAACACTACTGTCTAGAATGGATTCTAAGAAATGTGTCACATTTCTCAGTATCCTCTTCACAATTGAATTTAGTCCTTTAGGTCTATTGTTTGGTGAATTCTCTTCTTCCCCCTTTCTTTTGCTGTGCAAACTACATTAGCCACCTTCCAAGTCCTTTGGTGCTATCAGAACCTTAGTGAGCTATCAAAAACTACTTGTATCCGCTAAAGCGGATGCCTAGAGCAATAATGTAAAATCAAAGAAAATGAACTCTGTTGGCA
The DNA here is from genome assembly GCF_965140295.1 of Lepidochelys olivacea. Lineage (NCBI taxonomy): Eukaryota > Metazoa > Chordata > Testudines > Cheloniidae > Lepidochelys > Lepidochelys olivacea. Next base: position 77,181,027 of record NC_140416.1, read on the forward strand.
CAATTGGAAACATGTACTCTGCACCACCATATAGCCTTTCAGAATGTAGTATTGTCTCTGTAAAGCTCACACAGGAAGCTGTTTCTTTTTATTTGTAAAAATACGCCACTGTTTTTTAAAAAGAAAATCTGAAGCAACAAAAGAAATCTGTGCATTCACCATGTATGTACCAGACTGTATATTGCATGGGGTTTGGAGCAGATCCTCAACCTGTGTAAATTGTCATAGCTTTATAATGTAGCTATGAAAATTTACACCAGCTGAGGATCTACTCCTTAGTGTTCATACTTTTATATATGGTGTACAATTGAAAGGCCAGAATTTTATCAGCATCTTCTTGTATTGCTAAAAGAAGCTATGTTACCTCTGTATTTATTTAAAAATGAGATGTCAAAACAGCTGTACATTTTGCTACTCTAATTGAAAATGATTTTGTTCCATGTTCGGAAACCAGATTATGATATTTGAATTTGATATACTGTCTATAGTACCAAGCACTGAATCTCTTAACTATTTAAAGATGTCTAATTCACATAGTACCTATTGCTGTAAAGAAAGAAGCAAATGCAAGGAATTCATTTATCATACTCGTAATATAGCTTTGTCTGAGCTAGTGACATGTTAATCACAAAAACTTCAGGAATTTGGAGAAGAAACAAGTTGTGATTATCTGCTTTGATTTGGGCCATAAATAGAGTAGGAAATTTTGTAAGAACAGGTTTTGACATGAAATTTCTGATATCTTCTGTGTCATGGGTCAGAAATATTGTGAGAATGGCTCATGAAGAGCTGGTTAGGAATTTTCCTTAATTTTGTTTTATTTTGTTTTTTGGCTTGTTTCTACAAAATCTTGGGGTTTTTTTAATTTTTGCCCAAAAAAAAAAAGAAGAAATTTGCCATGGGAAATGTGAGACAAAATCTTTTGTTTCAGAATGGGTCATCCCGAATCAAAACCTTTCAGTTTGCTGGACTGAATCAAGGTATTTAGGTTTTGGCCAGTTCCACATTCTGTCTGCCTGAGATACCATGGTCCCCTAAGGTAGTTGTCATTTGGCTGCCTCATGCCCTGGCTGAACTGTCAATGTGCATCCAGGGAAATGTAATCTGGCCAGGGAGCACATCCTCTAGAGAAGACTGGGGACATGAAGCACTGAAACTACAATTTCCATGAGGGAAAGTGGCAGTTCAGGTGGATGCAGTACTGTGTCAAAGAAAGCCAAAACAAAATGTATTGACATTTCTAAATCATATGGTTTCAGACCTTTTTGTTGTGAGAAAAATTTCAATATTTTGACTTTTCATCCTGATTCAGAATGGAAATAAATACTGAAATAAGAATTTCCTGGGGATGGAAATGGTATGTTTGTATTTCTACATCTCACTGGAACCTGGAAGTGCAGAGTTTCATGAAAATGAAGATAAAACAAAAAACAAATGTTACTCTGACATTTTAAACCCTCGAAACACCTTCAGTTCATGTTTGGTTAGGGATTTGGGTGAAAGTTTCAGGTCTGTTATTTTATCTAAACTAATGTGCTCTCCTTAGTCATTTGACCTAGATCACCCTCCTGAGATCTGCATGTAAAAAATGTGAGGATCATATCTCTTTAACAGCTAGCTTGTGATTCATCTCTCTCTCTCACACACTCACTCACTCACTCTCCTTAGCAGCTGTAATACATTGATACATTTACCCGAGAGGTTTCAGTTTTGTTTTTAGCAGCTCTCTATCCAAGTTAGACATGCTGTTGCAGGCTGGTTGTTAACTTCAAAAAGAATCATCTTTCTCGTACACAGGCTTTGGACTCCATCAGAACACTAAAAAGAGCACAACAAAAAGGACACATGCATGGAAGGGAGGGCTCAGCTGCCTCTGAGACCCAGTCCCCTCCCTTCTGGATCCCACAGAAGTTGCTAATTTGCTCCTTATGTTAAGAGTTCATGTTGGAAGACATAATGGAGCCTAGACAGGCTGGACAAAGGAGTAGGTGGCTTGGTGGCAGCATGCATCATTCCCTATCCACCTTCATGGAGATTCCCAAGAAAACACAATACAGTCCAGGGCTGTATTATATTTTTCCATGTAGGATACTTCCTCCCTTCAGGGACACTGGCAGAAACTGCACCCTGAGAGTCCCATGGTTCCAATAAGAAAGTGTACTCTCTGTGTAGTAGGCTTGGGATTCATGCCATAACCAACATGTTTGGGGACTGTCCATGTGGCTTTTCCTACATGAGACTAAGCTCCACCTCTCTGATGGGATGATGTGAAGGGATCTCTGCAATGGGATCCTGTGGTGTTTGAGGGATCACCCAGACCAGTAAGGGTTCTGAAACTGTCTGCCTTGTAACCTTGGCTGCTTTTATGCTATGCAGTCAGAGGCAGAGCACTGACACCAGCAGCCCACCCAAAAGCATAAGGTCTCACTCTGGCTTCCAGCCCCCTAGTTACTCCTTGCAGGTTGGCAAGTCCTCAGTCTCCCCAAATCTGTCCTCCTTGAGTTCCTGAATACCAGACAATCAGACTGTTCCCCTCATATGCCCTCCAAATGCAAGATCTCTTAGGATTTAAAAGCAGATCTAAAAAATTGAGGGAGGACAGACTTACTTAATCTCCTGGTTTTGGATTGCTCACTGAGACCTGCGGCATCCAAATCACTTCCCTGTACATCAGATCTGTCAACCACCTCTGCTCTGGCAGTAAGCAAAGACCTTGAAGGTTCTGTGGTACTTCTCAGATTCTACAAGAAGAAAGGACTCCATTCTCCAGAACAAGAAAAGAAAAGACAAGGGGAAATTCACCATCTCCATCAGGATTTCAGGAGATCTCATGTCCCAATACAGGCTCCTTTTCCCTCTGGTACCGTGACCATGGTACCAGCTAAGAAGACCACACTGTACACCGAGAACTCATCTTGAGTGGCACCAACATCAACATCAGGCTCAGTGCCTCTGAAACCCAGAGCCAAGATGAAAATCTCATTGGTACTGTCTTCCATAGCCAGAATTGAAAGACATACCATTCCCACTCCAGTACAGTCTCTGATATCACCCAACAGTCTCACATCTGAGAAGCCTCAACCAGAGTCCCTTGTACTGTACAGGATCCTATCTGATAAGGACCTCCAAATCCTCAAAGAGCCTGAATCACCTATAATAATAGGTATTGAGAGGTACTCCCCAGCAGTACTAACTCACCTCCCAGAACCTACTTATTCTTCATTCATGTCTTTGACAATGACTTCCCCTCTTGTACCTACGTGGTCCCCACACAGAGTCTTACAGGGTGCCAAGGGACACTTCCAGCAGGTACCAATACAACGTTCTCTGGAATGGACTCAACAGCCTTCCTTTTCACCTTGGTACAAATACAAGTACAGGTCTCTTCCTGGGGCCCAGAACCAATTTGACCACTGGTACCAACACCATTACCTTCCCCCATGGACTTAGGGGATGACATCTCGTATGACTCAGAGGTATCTACCTCCACCTTCCACCCTCCCTCTTTCAAAGTTCACACTAAAAGGTAAACTCCTAGTAGGAAGCATACCTGGCTACCCTGGCAAGAACAACCTTAGGGTCCTGCCCCATTCACTTATCCCCACCACAAGGGGCTCCTTATGGTGACCACCTCAAAAAAGGTTTCATCAGGAGCATTGACCAGTGCCCCCAGATTCTGTCCCACAGGTATATCGCTCAGAGCAGGAAACAGCAGAAGAGGAAGAAATTCTACTTTTCCACAAGTTTTTTTCCCCGCGTCATCAGATGAGGCCATCGTGCCTCCCACACCATCTTACCCTGATGACTTCAAGGCCTTTCAAGATCTTATAAAAAGAGTAGCAGACACCTTTATGGTTCCATTGGAGGGGTCCCAATATTCCTTTTTGGATATCCTTCATACACCTCCTCAGGGCAACATTGCCTTGCCCTTCAATGTTGCTTTACTTAGACCAGCTTGCATGGTGCGGCAAATTCCAGCTGTAAATGTAAATTCACCCACATGTAAATGAGCCACTAAAAATTACTGCATTCATCCCAGAGGCTATAAGTATTTTTTTCTCCCATGCTAGTCCAAAATCTCTGGTTATGGAGACAGTCAATGAACAGAACAAGCAACACTGGTCCCATTCTGCAATCACAGAAGTGTAGGACTGGAAGGGACCTCATTAGGTCATCTAGTCCAGTTCTTCACGGAAGCATGACTAATCTAGACCATCTCTGACAGGTGTTTGTCTAACCTGTTCTTAAAAACCTCCAGTGATGGAGATTCCACAATCTCCCTAAATAGTTTGCTCTAGTGCTTAATTATCCTTACAGTTAGGAAGTTTTTCCTAATATCTAATTTAAATCTCCCTTGCTTCAATTTAAACCCATTATTTCTTGTCCTGTCCTCAGTGGATAAGGTGAACAATTTATCACCCTCCTCTTTATAACAACTTTTTGCATTTTTTAAGACTGTTATCATGTACCACCTCAGTCTTCTCTTCTCCAGACTAAACAAACCCAGTTTTTTTAAATATTTCCTCATAGGTCATGTTTGGTATGCATTTGATCACTCTTGGTGCTCTCCTCTGGACTTCCTCCAATTTGTCCACATTTTTCCCAAAGTGTGGTACCCAGAACTAGACCCAATATTCCAGCTGAGGCCTTATAATGCTGAGTAAAGTGGAAGAATTACTTCTCGTGTTTTGCTTACAACACTCTTGATAATAAACCCCAGAATTATGTTTGCTATTTTTTTTTTGCAATAGTATTACATTGTTGACTCACATTTAATTTGTGATTCACTATAACCCCCAAGATTCTTTTCTGCAGTACTCCTTCCTAGGCAGTCATTTCCCATTTTGTATCTGTGCAATTGATTATTCCATCTTATGTGTAGTACTTTGCATTTGTCCTTATTGAATTTCATTCTATTTATTTCAGACAATTTCTCTAATTTTTCAAGATCATTCTGAATTCTAATCCTGTCCTCCAGAGCAATCCCTCCCAGTTTGGTGTCATCTGCAAACTTGATAAGTGTACTCTCTGTGTCATTATCCAAATCATTTATAAAGATATTGAATAGAACCAGACCCAGGACAGATTCCTGTAGGATCCCACCCAATATGCCATCCAACTTGACTGTGAACCATTGATAACTACTCTCAATATTCAGGTTTCAGAGTAGCAGCCGTGTTAGTCTGTATCCGCAAAAAGAAAAGGAGTACTTGTGGCACCTTAGAGACTAACAAATTTATTTGAGCACAAACTTTCGTGAACTACAGCTCACTTCATCAGATGCATGCAGTGGAAAATACAGTAGGGGGATTTTATATACACAGAGAACATGAAACAATAGGTGTTACCATACACACTGCAATGAGAGTGATCAGGTAAGATGAGCTATTACCAGCAGGAGAGAAAAAAACCTTTTGAAGTGATAATCAAGGTGGGCCATTTCCCGCAGTTGATAAGAACGTGTGAGGAACAGCAGGGGGGAAAAATAAACATGGGGAAATAGTTTTACTTTGTGTAATGATACATCCACTCCCAGTCTTTATTCAAGCCTAATTTAATGGTGTCCAGTTTGCCAATTAATTCCAATTCAGCAGTCTCTTGTTGGAGTCTGTTTTTGAAGTTTTTCTGTTGTAATATTGCCACTTTTAGGTCTGTAATCGAGTGACCAGGGAGATTGAAGTGTTCTCTGACTGGTTTTTGAATGTCATAATTCTTGACGTCTGATTTGTGTCCATTTATTCTTTTACATAGAGACTGTCTGGTTTGGCCAATGTACATGGCAGAGGGGCATTGCTGGCACATGATGGCATATATTACGTTGGTAGATATGCAGGTGAATGAGCCTCTGATAGTGTGGCTGATGTGATTAGGCCCTATGATGGTGTCTTCTGAATAGATATATGGACACAGCCGGCAACGGGCTTTGTTGCAAGGATAGGTTTCTGGGTTAGTGTTTTTGTTGTGTGATGTGTGTGATTGGTGGTGAGTATTTGCTTCAGGTTGGGGGGCTGTCTGTAAGCAAGGACTGGCCTGTCTCCCAAGATCTGTGAGAGTGATGATCGTCCTTCAGGATAGGTTGCAGATCCTTGATGATGCGCTGGAGAGGTTTTAGTTGGGGGCTGAAGGTGATGGCTAGTGACATTCTGTTGTTGGGCCTGTCCTGTGGTAGGTAACTTCTGGGTACTCTTCTGGCTCTGTCAATCTGTTTCTTCACTTCAGCAGGTGGGTATTGTAGTTGTAAGAATGCTTGATAGAGATCTTGTAGGTGTTTGTCTCTGTCTGAGGGGTTGGAGCAAATGTGGTTGTATCGTAGAGCTTGGCTTTAGACAATGGATCGTGTGGTGTGGTCTGGATGAAAGCTGGAGGCATGTAGGTAAGTATAGTGGTCAGTAGGTTTCCGGTATAGGGTGGTGTTTATGTGACCATCGCTTATTAGCACTGTAGTGCCCAGGAAGGGGATCTCTTGTGTGGACTGGTCCAGGCTGAGGTTGATGGTGGGATGGAAATTGTTCAAATCATGGTGGACTTCCTCAAGGGCTTCTTTTCCATAGGTCCAGATGATGAAGATGTCGTCAATGTAGCGCAAGGAGAGTAGGGGCATTAGGGGACGAGAGCTGAGGAAGCATTGTTCTAAGTCAGGCATAAAAATGTTGGCAAACTGTGGGGCCATGCGGGTATGCATAGCAGTGCCACTGATTTGAAGATAGACATTGTCCCCAAATGTGAAATAGTTATGGATGAGGGCAAAGTCACAAAGTTCAGCCACCAGGTTTGCTGTGACATTATCGGGGATACTGTTCCTGACGGTTTGTAGTCCATCTTTGTGTGTAATGTTGGTGAGAGGGCTTCTACGTCCATAGTGGCTAGGATGGTGTTTTCAGGAAGATCACCGATATTGTTTTCAAACCAGTTGTGCACCAACCTTATAGTAGGTTCAACTAGGCTCTATTTCCCTAGTTTGTTTATCTGAAAGTCATGTGAGACAGTATCAAAAGCCTTAGTAAAGTCGAGATACATTACATCTACTGATCCCTCCTCCCACCCAACTCCCCATCCACAAGGCTTATTATCCTTTCAAAGAAAACTATTAGGTTGGTTTGACATGATTTGTTCTTGACAAATTCATGTTGACTGCTACTCATTGTTAGGAGTGCTAGTGACAGTGTAGGATTCAGTCCTATATTTTTGCCTGAGATAGAATTTTAGATCTTGTTTGCCTGTTTGATTCTTGATACACTTCTATTCTTATTAATATGTGTAAACAAAGGACAAAGACTCTGTATATTGCTTCTGCCTAGCCAGATGGGTTTGTTAGTATAATAGGAACAGTTAAAATGTTACTGGGTGGGAGTATAATATACGAGAGCACTTGAAGACTGCCTTAACTCCTATCTCAAGCAACCAGTTGGGAGGAGCAAGAGAAGATTGGGGGGGGGGGAGGTATAAAACACTAAAAGGCCAAAGAAATGCCTGTCCCTGACTGTAGTACAACCTCACTCCTTACCCCTCCTATGGGATACAAAAGAGGTGGGACGAAAACCCCAGACTCACAACCCCCCAAAATGGAACATGACCATAAATTGTAAGGGATGGGACCGAGGGCGTGCATTTCAGGTATAATTATGCCTGCTAAGGATGGGGGAGAATGGGATGCTGGGAGACAAGGCTCTGCGGTGTTAGAGTTATGGACTCGCTTCCTGGAAACTAATCCCAATAAACATCACATTGCCTGCACTTCGGACTTCTAGTCTTCTGCTTTCTGTCTGTGTGACAAGAACCAGGGGAGGAGGAGAAGGGAGAGCCCTCTTACACTCATCATCCTATTATTTTCTAGGTGTTTACAAATTGATTATTTGCTCCATTATCTTTCTGGGTACCAAAAGTAATCTCACTGATCTATAGTTCCCTGGATTGTTCCTATTCCCCTTTTTATAGATAGATAGATAGATACTATATTTGCCCTTTCCCAGTGCTCTGGGATCCCTCCTATCCTCTATAAGTGCTAATGGTTCAGAGCTCTCTTAGTCATTTCCCAGGGCTGGCTCCAGGCACCAGCGAAGGAAGCAGGTGCCTGGGAAGGTCAATAGAAAGGGGTGGCACTCCGTGTGTTATTTGGAGTGGCACATCCGGGTCTTCGGCAGCAATTTGGAGGTGGGTCCTTCATTCCCTCCCTTCCTCTTCCGCGACATTTTGGCGGCAGCTCAATCATTTTTTTTTCCCTTTGCCGGTTGGGGCAGCAAAAAAGCTGGAGCTGGCCCTGTCATTTCCTTAAGTATCCTAGAATATATTTAATAAGGCCCTGCTGACTTGAAGACATCTAACTTGTCTAAGTAATTCCTAACCAGTTTTTTCTCCCTGTTTTAGCCTCAGATCATACCCCATTTATACTGATGTTCACTGTGTTAGTCATCTGATCGCTCTTACCCTTTTTTTTCTGAAAACTGAAACAAAAAAGGCATTTAACACTTTGGCCATTGCTGCATTTTCTGTTACTGTCTTTCACTCCTCATTGAGTAATAGGCCTATTCTGTTCTTGGTCTTCATTTTGCTTCTAATGTGTTTGTAAAATGTTTTTCTTGTTACCCTTTATGTCCTTACCTAGTTTAACCTTGTTTTATGCCTTGGCTTTCTAATTTTGTCCCTACATGCTTGTGTAGGTTTTTTTAATATTCATCCTTCATAATTTGACATTGTTTCCATTTTTGTAGGACTGTTTTTTGAGTTTCAGGTTGTGGAAGAGCTCCTGGTTAAGACAGGCTGGCCTCTTACCATACTTTCTATCTTTCCTATACATTGAGATCATTTTCTCTTGTCTCCTTTAAAAACTGCCAACTCTCCTGAACATTGTTTTTAATGAGACGCTAAAACCATTGGGCCTTTTGGGCCACAAGAGCTATTCCTCTGCCTCCTTGTAGTTCAGAGTAACCAATTATCAAGCCCTGATGGCAAAATATGACTTCAGAGTTATTCAAAATTATCATATTTTATTGAACACCTGCCTCAGCAGCGGAGAGAACAATTTCAGGCCCTCATTACAGAATGTCAGACAGTTGCCAAGGCATCTCTCCAGGCCTTGCTCGATGCTGCTGACACAGCTGCACATTCCATGGCTACTGCAGTAGTCATGCACGGAGTTTCCTGGCTGCAGACTTCTGGCCTCCCCATGGAGTGTACAAAATACTGTTGAAGACCTTCCATTTGAGGAGCCCACCCTATTTAGTGAAGCCACAGAAAGGTCCCTCCATTCCCTTAGAGGTATTTGGGAGATGCTACAATCTTTGGGCATCTATACATCTGCAACAAAAGGAAAATACAGCAAATCACAGATGGCTCAACAGTCGCACTCGATCCACTATCAGCCCACCAGACCAGCTGAATGCCCTCAGGAAGAAGCTCCAATTTATTTAGAAAGGGGCCTCCTCTACAGACATCTCTCAGTTGGCAACATCCTCAAAAGTCCTGTTTTGACCCATTCCCTGTCCTTTTCACAAAGGCCTCTTAATGGCAGGAGATACAATCTCTCTTAACTCTGGGGGCAATCAAATCTGTTCCACTGGACTTCATCTACTGAGGATTCCATTCCTCTTCCCAAAGAAAAATGGGGTGTGGAGACCAATTTTGGACCACAGGATTTAAAACACTTTTGTCCCACCCAATGATTCATAATGGTAGCAAAGATAATTCCCTCCCTAGATCTGGGAGATTGGTTTGTTTCCCTTGACCTTCATGATGTCATCCATCCCTCACACAAATGATTCCTACTATTTGTGGTAGGCAGTGACCACTACCAGTATTATGCCTTACCCTTCAGCCTTTCGATGGGTTTTTATCAAGGTTCTGATGGACAAAGCAACCTATATTCACCAAATAGTCATAATTGTCTTCACCTACCCGGAAGACTGGCTCCTGAAGGGCCACTCACTTTTCAGAGTTCAGTCAGAAGGGCCCTAGCTATGTTTCCCTCTCTGGGCCTCGGCCTCAATGTGGAAAGGTCTATGCTAACACTCACACAACGTATAGACTTCACTGAGGCCACTCTAGATTCTTCTTCAGCCAGAGCGTAATTACCCAAGGACAGATTCACCACAATGTCCAACCTTGTCTCAACAAAGCCAACAAACCACAGCAAAGACTTGCCTGTCACTTCTGAGCCATATGGCAGTTCATGACTCCCTTAGCAAGTCTTCCCTCTCAGCATCTTCAAGGACAGTTGATAATTGTCTACACCCCCAATAGACAAAGTCTATCCAAGCGGGCATCTGTTCCTTGGAAGAGCCTCATTTCTCTAAATTGGTGGAATAACCCACAAATATGTGAGGGGGAGTTCACTTCCTACAACCTTCTCCCATGAAAATTATCACTACAGATGCCTTCGATAGTTTGGGGCACACAATTCCAGAACCACCCTGCCCAGGACTAGTGCACTTCTCAGGACTCAGAGCAGTTTGTTATGCTTGCCAAGAGTGCCTTCCACACACCAAGGGCCGCCCAAGGAGACTAATACTGGACAACAGAGCAGCTATGTATTATAACAATCAGCAAGGAAGAGGAAGATCGTGATTCTTATGCACCAGTTCCATAGTTTATAGATTCAGTGCATATCTCACTGCATAAACATCTCAGCAGTTTATCTGTCAGGACTACAGAACGCAGTGAAAGATTCCCTCAGCAGACATTTCGGGATAGAATATGAGTGAAGGCTGACCAACGAGGTATTCTAAGAGATATGTCATATCTGGGGCCATCCACAGAGAGATCTCTTTGAAACTCCAATCAGTGCAAAGTGCAGATGAATCTGCTTGATGGGAGAGCACAGCCTCATCTCAATGGGAGATGCCCAAGTCATTATGACACCTCATGTTCTGCTATATGCTTATCCTCCAATGCCTCTACTACTTAAGTTCTTAAACAAATTAAAACAAGAGAGACTAGTAATCATTCACATAGCACTGTCATGGCCAAGACAGATGTGGTTCCTGGAGCTGGTTTCCATGTCCCTGAAGACATCTTTCTGCCTTCTTCTGATGCCTTCTCTCCTCACTCAGGAGTCAAAATCAGTCACCCAATCTCTCAGCACTTCACCACAAGGTGTGTCTTTATGGCACTCTAGTATAGAACAAATCTGTTCTACATGAATTCAAATGGTGCTGTTCAGTAGCAGAAATCCCACAGCTAGGAAAACTTACTTGCAGAAGTAGAAATGCTTCCAGGCTTCATTGAAGCCATCATGCTATATCCCATCTGACTCACACCCTCAATTACTTGCTAAATTTAAAGACCACAGACTTATTGCTGAACTCCATTATGGTTCACCTCGCTGCCATCACAGCTTTTTAACCCTCTCATAAAAGGTTTATCAGTCTTCACCCACCCCATCACTACAACATTTATGAAAGACTTGTTCAATATCTTCCCTCCTATCAAAGAACCAACTTCACCCTGGGTCCTCAACCTAGTCTTTAATGCACTGAGAACCCCACGCCCCCTTTGAGACTATGTGGAGTTGTTTCCCCCTTCATTTGTCCCTCAAGACTCGTCCTCATAGCCAATACATTGACCAGGAGAGTAGGAGAGCTAGGAGCCTTGATGGTGAACCCATCACACATAGTGTGCTAGCATGATAAGGTGAGTCTATGTTCACAGCCTTGCTTCCTTCCTAAAGTTTCCTCTGAATTTTACATGAATCAGGAAGCTTGGGGAAGAGCCAGGAACAGAAACCAGAACTCCTATGTCACAGGTGGACACTTCTACAAGAAGACTGTTCTTCTTTTTGTTGATTAAGATGTAGCAACTGACTCCTTTACGCAACAGCAGTTAGACATAAGAAGTGCTGCATACAATTTTACCTCATTTTCCAAGAATACTAAGTTTCACATATATGTACATGGCTGTTGAATCACTCAAGGAACTCTCCATTAAATCTTTGTATTTAAAATTGGCACACAAAAAATGGGATGTAATAAGTTGGTTGTTAGCAGCTCTCTACACACAAGAGACATAACTGGTTCTTAGTACCAATTATAAAAGTGCTGAATAACCCACTCAGAATCTGTGCCATAGTATAATAGCTGGTGTGTCAGGGGATGGCAGGATTTCATTTATTCCATGGAGGAAGAAAGAGAGGATAGAGATTAAAAGCTATTTTGCTCTGTTAATCCTTTTTGTGCTATAAATTCCTACCACATCTCTTGCCAGAAATTGACTTTGTGCTCAGAAAATCTGACTGCGTTCATCATGGTGTTCAAATAACTTAATGTGCTGTACTAACTTAATGTTCAGTGAAAATAGAGCTCACTTTTAAACCATGAATTCAAGAGCTACTCAATGCAGCACAAGAGCTAGAATTGGTTTACATATCAATACTGAAGCAAAGAAGATGCATAGATGTAAATGTAAAGGTGATACGCCTGGTATAATAACCTATAACAATTCTTGATGGGAAAAGGTAAGAAAAGGAGACAGAGAATTATGCTAAACAAAAGAGCTTACTGATATGGTTCAAGGACTCTGTTGAAATTATGTTTGGTAAAAGCAGATGATGTGGAACCAGAAATTAATGAACCAAGATTGTTGTGTCGGAAACTAGGCCTAATTGGTGGACAAAATAATGAGGGAATGGATTCTATCCATCACTCCATTTTTGGGTCCTTAAAGAAAGAGAACTATATGGGAAAAAAAAGAGGAGAGCAGAGGGAGGCTACTGGAGTGAGCTTCACTATCCTGGCTGCCACCCTCACCATTTCCTGTGACCTTGGGACTTCATCACCCTGACCCTGAGAGGCATGCTGATCATGCCAAACTAAAGAGAGGGATTCGGATGACATCACCACCAGCTCCAGCTGAAACTCAAATACAGCCTGGGGTGAGAGCCTTAGAGAAGACTCACCTTATGGTGAAGCGCTGAGAGATTGGGGTGCGTGACTGATCTCGACTCCTGAGTGAGGAGAGAAGGCATCAGAGAAAGGCAGAAAGATGTCTCAAACTTCAACAACAGCTCCCACCCATCTCAATTAACTTCTTCTCGTTTCCCCAAAAGGACAGTTATTACCATCTTTGATACCATCTCAGAGACTGTCAAACAAAGGAGGGGGAGGGTTCCTTCTAAAACTCTGTCCAGCTGAAGGGAAAGGGAACAAAAAATGTTGTTAAAATAGAAGGCTGATGTAACACTTCACATTTCAAATGCTTTTGACCGTCTTTTCTTCTTTTCTGTATGTTTAATAAAATGTTAAAATGATTTTTAATGGTATGTTTGCCATGGTATAAAACAGGCTGAGGTCTCTGTACACCAACCTCCGAACCTTGTTTAACACTGTTTAATGTTGGACAGTGACTGGGTTGTTAACACCTTTTGGCCATTTATTTTCTCTAAATTAATACAATATGCCTCTCAGGATATGTCTGCACTGGAGTTAAACACCTGCAGCTGGTCCATGTCAGCTGACTCATGCTCGCAAGGTTCAGGCTACCAGGCTGTTTAATTGCGGTGCAAACGTTTTGGGCTTGGGCTGGAGCCCGGACTCTAGGATCTTCCCCCTCGCTGAGTCAGTTCACTTGCAAGACATCAGTAAATACAGATATCACACTTTGATACTCCTGTGTAGCATTGTGCCGACATACAGAAAATTAATGCCTTCCTTACACTGTATTTTACACTTACTATTTCAAATACATCTCTTCTTTCTTTGCTCAGCTAAGTCAGAGTTTGCTGGGAAACTATTTATTTTCATACTCTGGCCTTGACCTTGCACTGAGAGCCATGTGGGCCAAAGTCAATATGGTTCTCTGTACATGCAGTGGTCCAAGTGTATAGTTCTCAGTGAAAGACTGGAGCCTATAAGTTCCCTTGGTAATGCTTTGTGTTTACAGACTATTTGGAGATTCCCTAAAACTAACGAAGAAGAATAGCATGTTACACTTCTAAAGACTTTACAAAAGAGTATTTTTCCAAAGGCTAGATTTGCAGGTTTAAGGATTCATCAGTTGTAAAAACATGTTTTTTGCAAACACATAAAAGAGGAAGAAAACTAGCTCTAGCTAGCTCTTTAGCTACTCAGTGCAGAGCTCCACCCTCATCAGAGGTTCTCTTTCCTTCTAATTACCACAGAACTATTTTTATAGGGCTCCCAGATTCAGTTCTGAGCATATACCTGACAAATCAGTCACTAGCCCTACTAGATCACCACAATCTTCACCTGCAGGAAATTAATTTCTTATTTGTTAGTGTTCAGGTAGAGTGTCCCACTTCCATTCATGTGTGGTGGGAATATTCCAGTATTTCACACTGCTCCATATGTGAACCAACAGAGATTTACATTCTGGATTGAGCTGGGGTGTGTGTGTGTGTGTCTAACTTCAAAGTTTGGAGGAGTGAAGAACCAAATGGGATAATATTAATAACATGTCACCATGTGATGTTGCAAAATAAAAGCCATCAAATTATAACAAGCACAGAGAATCCTATGATCCAAGAAAAAGTGGCTGGCCACCTTCTCTTTGCATTTTGGGTATGTTTATATGATGACCAAGGGCTTGATGCTGTTATGCAGCTTGCCTTCTATTGCCGTGTGTGTGCTATGGGTAAGCTTTTAAAGAATAGGCTCTCCTGAGGTGGTGTCATAAATCAGACTGGGCTCTGACTTCAGAATTGAGATCCAAAGATCTGGGGGTCTGATTTAGGACTGCCTCTTGTTAAAATGTGATGATGGTGCATTTCAAGTGCCATTCCATAATGACTTGATATTGTGTCACTTGAGTCAGACTCTTAATATTCTAATGTCATTTGATGAAACTGAGTAAGAACAGGTCAAATGGGCTAATTTCTTTCGAAATATTCGCACAACCCTAGGGTTTACACTGGGCCTGATGCTGAAGTCTAACTGCTCTCTTCACATAATTTGAAATGCCTTTCAAACTCCTACCCAAAATTAAAGTGCAGCTGCTAAAAAGAATAATAAACATACGTCTAAAACTATGAAATTTTTGAGGCCTGAATAAAATCAATTTTCAAACTCACCGGTTGAGATTTAGCATGAGTTTGTGTTGAAACCCAAACACGTACAAAAGAGCAATAGCAGGCTGAGGAGTGACATGGAATATTTTTGATACGAGATCAAAGAGACTTTTAAGAAACCTGGTGCTGTCATATAACATAGTTACATCGTGCTTCTTTACATTTCCACAATGTAATGCCAGATAATGAGACAGATACCCACAGCACTTCCTTTGACTCATAAATGGTGGAAAATGTGACACTTTTAAGTAATTAATCACTTCTGTAGAGCCTTTCTTCAGAATCATATCAAAAACAGTAACACACACTGGGCTGCCAGCCACTCTGCTTACACTTTAGGAATAGTTTTGTTTATGACATACAATAAGAAACTGATTATAATGTATGATAGATGAGCAGCTTAGCTCAAAATCAGCATAAAATAGCGATGGGAACAAGCTGCAAAATTTAAAACCTGGCCTGGATCCAGATTTCAGCCCCATGAAGTTCAATGGTCTCAGAGTTGTTATTCTTTCCTAAGTCTACCCCGGGTCAGGGAAGCTATACGCTGTTCCATATTCAGGAATTGGACACTGATCAAAGTTCACTGTAGCCCTTTGTGAGTTTGTGTTTGTTTGTAAAAAAAATCAACAAAACTGAATCAGGTTAGACTAAAATGTTTTTAACGTATAGTGGGGAAAAGTGGTTTGTGACTAGGACTTGTTGGAATGTTTTCAATTAAATGCATTTTCATTGAAATAGGATGTTTTGTCAAAGGCAAATTTCATAGAGTCCCTGATTTTGACTAAGTTTTCTTCTACTTGAGAACTTCTGAGGTCCAAAATGGACTCTGATCATTACTGATCAGAGTTAGAGGACCCCCAATCAATAACTTGACTTTTTCAGTCTGAAAACAGACATTTCAACACAATTCTGTTTTTCTAAAACATTGAAGAGGTTTGGTTTTTCATTATATGAGGAACCAAACCAAATTTTGAAACCTCAAAAGTTGTTGTGAAATGAATTGTTGCCCTCTGGCCAGCTCTGTTTCTGCCTTCTCATTAGGTATGCAAAGCTCATAAATAGTTTGAGAGATCTGCAAAGCCCGAGTTTTGGGCTCACTTATCCTTGTCTCAATAGTCCAGGCAAGAATTGGCAATGGCATGCTGAGATTGTGAAAGCAAGTACTCAAAAGCTAAGAAAATGCAGTTTAGGTGCAAAAGATGACTACATAGGGATATGGCGTAACTGCATTTCCTTAGTATTTCCCCTTCTACTTGTACATACAGCTGAAAATATAATCTTTATATCATTATAAATTATTTGTCAGTTCCTACCACACATGATTATACAATACAATACGTTTTTATCGTTAAGAGATCTCAGATATAAGGCTGTTCCAGTTAAGGACAGGCCAAGTTTGAAGAAAATCAGTGCTGTATTTTACAGCTATAAAACTGCAAAATTAGCAAGGTGAAGCTTTTTCAATTATTGTTTTCAGATCAGTTCCATCTTACTGTGGTTTAGAATGCAGGACCATTCCAATCTCTGCCATGTGTTAATGTTCGGATTCTTTCAACATTTGGCTCAAACTGTCAAGTTTGTCAAATGGATTGCACAAGTAGGCTGAGATTTTTTCAAAGGGACCTCAGGGGTTTGGACACGAATTGGGCATCCAAATCTCTGAGGTGCCTTTGAAAATCCTAGCCACTCTGGATAACCAATTACACAGACACCTGCTGTGTTCTAAGGCAAAAGCACTAGTGGGAAAGTTGCAATTAATTTTTCAACTGTAACTCTGTATCACATGACTTTTTTGAGTGCTTAATATCTTAGACTCTCGATAACCATGATATTGCATGGAACACAGCACCACTGCTTCGTGATACACTGTATGCAGCAAGCCAGCATGTTTCTACACCTATATTTTAAGGGAAAGGTCAGAGTAGGAGTTACGTCGCCTAAATTTTGTAGCACGTACCTTGGTATTGCCTGAAATTTTATGTTGCTGTTGCTATGGTTGCAGTGTATTCACTGCATACCCTCACTTCTCTATAGCTAAAAGACTTCACGAAGTATCCATTTCTACTCCAGCGATACAAGAGAAATGGTTTAGCAAAACTGCCAAAAAAATCTTTCCTCATCGCTGATTCAACCTATAACACCATGTTTAGAATTGTATCAGATTTTTTTTTTAATACAGGCACAATTAATTACCAAGAAATAAGACTTCTTTTTGTACTAGTGCTCAAGGAAATAGTTCCTGTGTCACCTTTCCCTTCTGTATATCACAGACAGCAATATGCTTGCACGTATTTATCTAGCCTAGGTTGTTTTTGTAACTTGTGTAGTGACTTGTCTATTTTTTATTTTATAATGCTTTGTACCTCCCAGTTAAACACAACTGTTCTAAACTTTTCAATGCTGTTAAGAGGTAAGTGCCAGGATTTAGCATGTATAACATTGTCTGAGGCATTTGTTCGGCTGTCTGTTGAATCCCTTGAAACTAATGCTCAGTCTCTATTATTGCCTCAGTCCCTGGAAACCATAGCCCATTCTCTCCTATAATTAATCTTGCAGGTACTGGCTTGACATTATTGGTTCACCAGCAGAGCAGAACTGCCTCAGCCATCAATAATAATTCAGCACATTAGGATGAGGCCTACCTACACAGCCCACAGATGTAGCTGAATTGTGTGCAATCTCCAGCATTTCTCTCTGTCTGAAGGGAGAAAAAAAAAACACCCCTCTGCAATCAAAATTAGTTGTTTCGGTTGCTTGATAATTTGCAGTACAGGGGTCTTGGTGTTACTAATTATTTTGCTTTATGCCTTTTCTCAAATTGTAGCCACTACTTGGCACAATGCTTGTGATTATCTGTTTACTAAATCTTAATACTAAAGCTGTTATAAATTGTCTTTCACAGATGGTGGGAGTTTTTACAGATCAGGAAAGGCAGGGAATTTATTACTCAATATTTCTGATTGGGACGTGAGGAGCATGGGCAATCTGTCCTACTGCAGGCTTTGGGCTTTTCTCCCCCCTTTACAAAATTATGTCTAGCTGGAGAAGTTTCTTCTCACTTTGTGTCGATAGCAGCTGTGCAATTTCAAGCAGAATGTTTGCTTTGATCTTCCTTTCTTTAATTGAAATCCACAATTATGAGATTTGTTTCTTTTATGTTTGCTTGTTTATTGGCTTAATTTACAAAATGTGCTGTCTTGACGGTTAAAGGCAACAGCACAGTTGGGACTTAAATGACAAACTTGGAAGGGGTTTTCTGTCTCTTAGTTATTTTTTTTGGGGGGGGGAGTAAACTTCTTTCATCTGATTTCAGTTCATTTGATATTTCAAGAAGCAGCAAAAACACAAAAATTATATAGCCTCTAATTACGAAGTATATCCCCAGGTAGCCACTTCTTTATGTAAACTACCCCAATGAAAGGAAATTTTAATATGAGAAGAAAACAGTTTATTTTGGGATTTCCATTTATAGGAAAGCTTTTGCATAATATAGCAGCAGCAATCATTATGGTAATGTTTTGTTAGCCTTTCCAATATCAACTCCTATTTTAGAGAAGGCGACAGACATTTTTTAAACAACCAGCATATTTACAATCTGAAAGAAATGCCTGAGTTTGCATAATTGTAACCTTCTGATGCAGTAGCTGGGATTCTAGGCTAAATAATCCCCTATGAACCAGAGGAAGGAAAGAGCAGCTGGATCCAGATTTATAAGGGATTCTATTCTGTTCTGCCTCACTGGGATGGACTAACAAGAAGACTTGGGCTTGTCTACACTGAGCGATAATGCCCATCAGTGGGCGTGAATTCTAAAGCGCACCACTATGATGTGCAGTAACTGGCCTGCGTAGACCCTGGTGACGTGTGTTAAAAGTTCCTTTAATGTGTGTTAACAGTACTACCTTAACACATACTAGGGAACTTAATACATGTAAACGGGGTTTACACAGGCCAGTTAGTATGCATCATGTTTGTGCACTTTAGAATCTACCTCCCACTGGTATACATTATCGCATTGTGTAAGCCAGTCCTTAGTTCATATGGGGGTTGTTTTATTTTGCCTGCAGTTATAAAAGCCTCACTCCCAAACTATCAGGGATTCCCTTATGGGAAGCATCCTTGAGAGAGCCTCTCCCCGCCCTCCTCTGAAATATTTTCCTTGCAGGGGTTTTGTTTGGAGAGGTTTTCCCCAAAAGCATTTCCAAGAGAGAGGGGCCGGCGGCGGGGGGGTCAGATACATTATACACAGAGATTCCCTACAATTAATTTCCCTTTCCGCAGGTTTGCCTAAAAAGATATTTCTCAGAGGATTTTTCCTTAGCAGATGGACTTGTTTATGGTAAAATATTTTGGATGGATTTTAAATATGGTATAATATATTTTTGTGTGATTTGAATTTTCTTTTTTTGGTGTGGCATAAATGCTACAGCACTGAATGGCTGTAGCCGTGGGACTACCTAGTTTACCCCAAACCACAGATTCTACCATGCCAGCATTCATTACATTCAGAGTTAGTGTTTCAGTGATGTCATATTTTAAGTTTACCGAGAATTATTTATTGGTCCAGAGAACTGGTTCTCAGCCCCAAGGCCACTTGCAGCCCACTTGCAGTGGACCATGTGACATCCTCAGGGCCATACAGATAATATATATTTTGTGTGAATGCAGCCCACATAACAGTAGAGAGCTGCATATGTGGCCCACAATGGTAAATAGGTTGAGAACCACTGGTCCAGAAAGATGCTGCTTTTGCACACCCACTCTTACACATGCAGATTATTTTGAAAGCAAAAGTAGTAACTTTCTTTCTTTGCAAGGCTCATATTTGTGCCTGCAGAGTGTAGATGAGCACCCAACTGCTCAGCCGGTATAAATAAATAATTATGCACACAAAGTTGTGCACTTGCTTGAGGTCTGGATCCAACAGCAGAGAAGTCAATAAGACTTCTACTGGCCCTAAAAGGGGCCTCATCCAAATCTTAGTGCTGATATACTGTTTACTATATGAAGCTCAAATAAATACGTTTTTGGTCATGAATGGCTTTGTCCATACTATACTGCAAAAAAAGTGTTCTTATCAACTAGTTCTTTCATGGGGATGTAACTAGTAGAGTCCCGATGCTTTAAAGATCCACCTATTATTCAGGAGATGTTCTGCCATACAAAATATATCCCACTGAATAACACTGAGTGCCTGTAAAAAAGAGACTCTTATAAGACAGGTGGAACAGTAACACATAAAGGCTGTATTTTATCATCTGGCTATTATAGCTCCCACCACTGTAATATTTATTATAATTAGAAACATTTGGCCATGTGAAAAGTATAGCTGTGTTACCTTTAGAAGCTGTCATAAAAATGGTGGCTAACTACATTTAGAATACAAACATGGGCAGTGGAGTAATCAAGTCTGTAAAATCATGAATGAATATCAACATCTACTGTAAAAAGTGAACACCTGGCTATATGCTTGAACTATTAGACTAATTTAAAGTGACTTTTTTTAAGCTATCAAGTCAGAAGTTTAACATCAAGGTTGTTTTCAAAATTTGAAACCAGATCTAGCCCTCTTAAACACACGGCAGGACCAACACCGCTTTCTCTCAAAGTGCGTTGTATTGAACAATAGCAATTCGGTTTTTTTGGATTAAAGTCTATTCCCAGTAATCCAAGACGAATTTCAGTTAAGCAACTAGACAGAGAGCCAAAAGATTGCCCTATTTCCATGTTAAAAATAAAATCTGAATGCCATCTACTGCATATAATAATGCAATCTCAGCTCATGCTACCTAATAATGGCTTCAAGCAGAAACAAAGAATCAAAACAAGGTGTTATAGAGTGCACTCACCACCAGAGTACTCCCTTGTGTCAGGGCATGGCATTGCAGGGATTCTGCCTCTCTTGCCCCCATATCTCCTTGTGTCCTGGTTCTGCAGTGGTCTGCTGCTTCTGTGGCCTAGCCCTCCAGCTATGACAGCTGTTAGTCCAGTCCTCTTCCAGGGTTAATAGAAGACAATTACAATCTTAACTCAATATAGCCACCTGGGCTTTAAAGACCAAAATATAAAAACTCACCTTTTATAGTCCTCCAGGGCCAGTGTTGTCAAGGTTGAGTCCCCGACTGGGCCAGGTTCATTGGGGTAGGGTAGGGAGAACCTTCCTTCCCTGTCCTGGCTTCACCCAGAACTGACCCCTTGTAAAAGCAGCCAGCCCATTTTATCCAGCTAACTGAGCCCCTGTCCCTTCTAGGTGCTAGAACAACAACTTTTGCTGGTTCTGCACGCAGCTTGTCCTGGGAGGCTTCTCTAGGCACCTCTGGAGGTCTGAACTCACTGCTCTTCCCTTCCAACAGTGCACGTCCATAGTTCAGGGTGTGCCAAGGTGGCGAGGCCTCTGGCCAGTGGTAGCAAATGCAGAATACACCCAATCAAGGGTATTGAATAGCTCAGGAAATTAGTGTTGAGTTATAGAATCTCTTGCTTTTAGGACACCCATTTGACTCTAGGTGTAGCTGATAGTTCATTACTATCTGTATCTCATATCTGTATCTTTGGTTATCTGTGTGAAAGGACATGGTGATATCAGTCTAAACCCGAATAGAGAGTCATCCATATCACCATTGCAAATGTCAACAGTGGGTAATCATACCAGATACATTGATTAGATTAAATGGACAGAGAAAAAAGTATACCCTGAGGAAGATTATGTGCAATTGGATAACTCTACAGTTGCTTAAAGTAACAAATAGACAAAAAGCAAAACAATTCAGAAACTTACAGAAAATCCAACACAGATACTTAGATAGTCCAGTAAAATGCAATGGATCATGGCATCAAAACAAGAGAAATGTTTAAAAGAAGTAATTTAGTTTCATTACATACCATGCATACAACTTCACTACATACCTTACTACTGATAGGAGGATAGTCAGTACCTCATAATCTATTACAATGTAGCATTCTCTAATAATTCTCTGTTAACTTAAAATATCACATCACTGAAACACTAACTCTGAGTGTAATGAATGCTGGTGTTGTAGGAAGACAGCCAAAAACATAAGCACTTGTATCAGAGGCCTGGTATGAGGCAGGACCTGCTCCCAGAATCTGGCAAGAACAGGGCTGATATTCAGACATACACATTCCTAAGAATTGCTAGTCACAGAATACTCATGCAAACACATCCTGATATCAAGGATGGTACAAAAACATTCCCCAAGGATACCAGGAACACACTAACCCCTCTTAAAAGATACGGTCAGGATGACAGTATGTAATAGAAATGTTTTGATTGAATCAACATGTACAAGGTGATAACTAGCCACGTCAGCGGGCAGTAACTAACTATGTCAGAGGCAGTACTAACTTGTTTGTATCAGGGTATAAAGTTGTATTTCAGAGGGAGCATCTTTGTTCAGCAGGGAATGGAAAGTCCTGCCATTCACTGAGCTGCGTCCACTGTCACGGGCATATATGTCTTAGTATCCTCATAGAGTCTACCAGGTGCTATTACTGTGCTTTGTTGACAATTAACCTGGCCTGGCACCTTCGGACCATAACAGATCTTGTGGTCATTGAGCAGTTCTGCTGTGCCAGCTGTCTGCATAGAGCTGGGGCACCACACAGGGAGAACACATACATGCAGCCGAACATCTAACCACAGCTAGCATGAGTAGAATCTAAAGTGTGGGGTAAACTAGGTAGTCCCAAGGCTACAGCCATTCTGTGCTGTAGCATTTATGTAATTGTAATGATTCTCTGGCTCTTTACTGGGTACCTGCCCTCCCCCTGGTGTAAATGGAGGGAAAAGAGCTAGCCAGTAAAGGCACTGTTATCCAGTTCCCCACCCAGCCAGTAGAGATCTCAATAATCCCCACAGGACAGGAAAATGACATAATAGCCTGAAGTCAGGGCCCTGAGGACTGGGGTCAGGAAAGTGCCAGAAGCTGGGCATGAGCAGGAGTAGCAGCAGCCTGTGGGCTGTCAGAAGAAAGAAGGACAATTACCAGACATCCTTCAAGCTGAGAATAAAAGGCTGAGAGACTGGCAGGCAAGTAGCCAGTTGCTGGGAAAGGCGAGCAGTAGCAGCAAGAAGAGGATATAGCACAGTGGCCTGCACAGTAGAAGGATAGTGTGGAGGGGACCCCAACAAGACCTACCTTTATACCCTTAACTGGGCTGCCCCTAGAGGATGAGTTAGGAACTGTTAGTTTCTAGAAACCCTACTAAGTAATCATCTGTTACTCAGTATATGAGTTTTTAAAGGAACCCATGGAGGGCTAGAGTCTGAAGAGTTGGGTACTTGGAGTACCTAAAACATTTGCCTCTGAGATCATGGTACACAGAGTACATTACCAGATAGCTAGAGGGAGCTGGTGTACCACAGAACTGGGCAACCTTAATTGCAACAACCTGCAGTGGGGTCAGTTACTCTATGCCTAGGGCCCTACCAAATTCATGGTCCATTTTGGTCAATTTCATGGTCATAGGATTTTAAAAATTGCAAATTTAATTATTCCAGCTATTTAAATCTGAATTTTCATAGTTTTGTAATTGTAGGGGTCCTGACCAAAAAGGGAATTGGGGGGGGGTCTCAAGGTTATTGGAGGGGGAGGGTTGCAGTACTACTACCTTTACTTCTGCGCTGCTGCTGGTGGCGTCGGCTGCTGGCCGAGAGCCCAGCTCTGAAGGCAGCACCACTGCCAGCAGTAATGCAGAAGTAAGGATGGCCTGGTGTGGTATTGCCACCCTTACTTCTGTACTGCTGTCTGCAGAGTTGGGCCCTCAGTCAGCAGCCACCATGCTCCTGCCACCCAGCTCCAAAGGCAGCAACACAGAAGTAAAGCTGGCATGGTGCTAACAGCCACCGCTCTCTGGCTGCCCAGCTCTGAAGGCAGTGCAAAAGAGAGGGTGGCAATATCGTGACTCCCTCTAAAATAACCTTGTGAACCCCCCCCAACTTCTTTTTGCATCAGGACCCCCAATTTGAGAAACGCTGGGTTTTTCCCATGAAATCTGTATAGGATAGGGTAAAAGCACATAAAAGACCAGATTCACAGGAGAAGACCAAATTTCACGATCCATGACATGTTTTTCATGGCCGTGAATTTGTTAGGTCCCTATCTATGCCAATCAGACCAACTATAGTGGGTTTTTTCCACTTACTCCTGCATTCTGGGACACCATTTCCTTTTACACAGCACTTTCACTACTGCTTGGATTTTTTAGCTGTTTCTGCATTTTGGCATTCAATCTAATGTCTGAGTCAAAAGTTCACACTGAGATTATTACACTGTTTTAAGCAGGTCATTATAATTGTCCAAAAGTGGAGCTGATGAATAATGGGTAAAAAACATTCACAAACAGTTTAGGTGAAATAGAAATTGAATTTCTGTTCACTATGTTCATGATTTTCTTATATTATTAGCTTTTTATGAAATCTGCCATGAATAGGATTCTTACTCTGGCTTTAAAAGGTTTGTGTACCCTGCAATAAAAGGCCGTGGCACAACTGACTCGGGCTTGCGAGGCTCCAGCTACAGGGCTATAGAATTGTAGTGTAGTTGTTTGGGCTCAGGCTGGAACCCTGTCCCCTCGTGGGGTCTGAGAACCTGGGCTCCAGCCTGAGACTAAATGTCTACACTGCAATTTTATAGCCTCACAGCCTCAGCCATGTGAACCTGAGTCAGCTGACCCAGGATCTAGACTCAGTGCCACGGGCCTTTTATCACAGTGTAAACATACCCAAGAGGTGGTAGAAAAGGAAACCTCTCCTGGTGTAGTCATCATAGCCACCCACTCCACAATTATCTGGTATGGGGGCATTGAGGGTAGGGTAGGGTAGGATGGGACCAGAGCACACAGCACTCCATCTGATCCTCAGCTAACAGAGTGGTCACTATGGGACTAATCCAGCTAATAATTTAGAGCAGTCTTAATGCCTTCAATAATATATCAGTGGGCAAACAGTTCCAATTCTAGCTGATGGTGCCAGTTGGAGTTAACTTGAAAGATGCTGCACTGTAGTCCAAGGTAGAAAGAATGTTCGGTTGTAGTTTTGCAGTGGAGATGGGGAAAATGAGAGCAGGTTTAAGAAAATATATAGAGCTAGATGTGACAAGTTTGCAAGAACATGGGTATGAGGACAGAAGCATAGGCGCTGACTCCATGGGTGCTCTGGGGCTGGAGCACCCACGGGGAAAAATTAGTAGGTGCTCTTCACCCACCACAGCCAAGCTCCCCGCCCTGCCCCTGCCTCACCTCCTCCTCCACCTCCTCCCATCACGCCATGTCTCTGCTCCTCCCTCCCTCTCAGCCACCTCCAAACAGCTGTAGCAAGCTCTGGGAGGGAGGGGATAGGAGTGGGAATGTGGTGAGCACAGGGAAGAGCCAGAGCGGGGATTTGGGGAAGGAGTAAAATGGGGCAGGGAGGGGGTGGAGTTGGGGTGGGGACTTTGGGGAAAGGGTTGGAATGGGGGCAGGAGAGGGCGGAGTTGGGGTGGAGACTTTGGGGAAGGGGTTGGAATGGGGGCAGGAGGTGGCGGGGCGAGGGTGGAGTCGGGGGGGTGGCGGCAAAGGGGGGTCGAGCACTCACTGGTGCCAGAAGAAGTTGGCACCTATGGACAGAAGTGTATAGCTGTTGGTCTCACTCACATGGTCAGAGTCTAACTAATCGCCATATTTGGAGTTGGGAAGGAATTTTCCTTCATATTAGATTGGCAGAGACCATGGAGGTTTTTCACCTTCCTCTGCAGCATGTGGCATGGGTTATTTACTAGTTTAAACTAGAGTAAATGGTGGAGTCTCTGCTACTTGCAGTCTTTAAATCATGATTTAAGAACTTCAGTAACTCAGCCAGAGGTAATGGGTCTATTACAGGAGAGGGTGGGTAGGGTTCTGTGGCCTGTGTGATATGCACAAGGTCAGACTAGAAAATTACCATGGTCCCTTCTGGCCTTAAAATTTATGAGTCTATGAAAGGGAGATGACCCATGGTTTCAGCCTTGAATGAGTAGGAGGGAAGTGGAATTGTCATTGGTGTTGAAGAAAGTGGAGAAGACAGGAAATACAGGTGGGAAGAAGAGTTTAGTTTTTGATATGTTTGGTTTGAAAAAGTGGGAAACCCCATTTTGCTTCTGCAGATGCTGCAGAGATGTGAGCACAGACAGATTAGCAGAGATTTGTGAGTCATTCTCAACACAGAGGTGAGGGAGAGAGAGAGAGAGAGAGCATGAAATGTCATTTTTTAACTGTATTGCCCTGTATGGCTCTAAACCTTATTAGCTACTCTCTAAGTGAAAACAGACTTTCAGGAAAATTAGACTTTTTAACAAACCATTTTTTGTTGATTTGGAATTTTCCATTTTTACAAGAAAATTGGAAAATGAAATATTTATTAGGGTTTTTAAAATTTTGTTTTGGGGGTGGGGGGTTAGATTTCTTTTTTTAAATTATTATTTTTCTTATTTTCTCCCCTACCATCCTTTTTCTCTTCCCCCCCCAATAGCAAAATGGTAAAAGGAAAAGAAAGGGTCAGACATGAAAAAGTGTGGGGAATAGGTGGAAAAGTAAAAATGAAATAATGCATACTGAAAAAATGCAATATTTCAAAACTGAACATTTTTGAATCTGAGTATATCTATATCTATACACATATATAAAAATTCCTTTTAGAATCCTACAGAAGGAAAATGACTAACATTGTTGCAAATTTTGTTTCTACTTTTAGACTATCTCTATTACTAACAGCTTGTGGATATTCCCCCTTTAACTCAAGTGGCAGAGTCATGTGGTTTTGAAGCTGAAGGCCTGTCACCAGTGTCACATATATATGGTCTAGCTGGAAAATAGGAGGTGATACTGTCTGTAGGAGGCAGTGTGGACCAGTTGACAGGGTAATTGACTAGGAGGTCAGTGATCTTGGTTCTATTTGTGACTGTGCCACTGACTAGCTACATGACCTTTGGCAAGTCACTTTGCTGCCTTGTGACTTTTCCCCTTCCAGACTTAGTCTATTTTAAATTATAAACTCTTCAGGGCAAGGATTGTGTCCTACTGTTACTAAGTCTTGTACAGTACCTACCACAATGAGTTCCTGATCACAGTTGTTCTATAATACAAATGATGTTGATAATAATAATAATAATAATGAGAAGGATGTCTGTGTGCAAGAGGTAATTGATTTAAACATAGAATAGATTCTAGATAAGACAAGTTGCATACAGAAATTTGCACCTGAACTCTTTTCCTAGTCTTCATGAGAGGCAATGGGGACCTCACTTTTAAAGCCATTTCTATACTTACCACCCTTTGAAAGTCATGCTCTACAAACGTATATTGCAGTAGTAGGGGAAAAATGAATTTCGAATCATAGAATCATAGAATATCAGGGTTGGAAGGGACCTCAGGAGGTCATCTAGTCCAACCCCCTGCTCAAAGCAGGACCAATCCCCAATTAAATCATCCCAGCCAGGGCTTTGTCAAGCCTGCTAGGACACCACTCACAGTATTATCACTATCTGGGTCAGCTCTTCCTGGAGTGGCAGAATATGGCTACTTGATTTAAAAAGGTAACATTTTCAGGTACTGAAGGCAAATGGATCCTGTCCTAGCTCAGCTTTAAATTAAATTTAATTTAATGGTTAAGAAAAGTAAATATTTCTAGTGCAAAATAAGAGCATTTCTTTTTAACATTAAAGAAAGGACTTCAGGCCTGATTTACAGGCAAATTTTGACCCAGTTCTGAGCAATTATTGTGTTATGTATGCAGAAAAAAATGAGTAACAGAGATCACTTTTTGCCACAAAGCACTTTTTGTTGAAATTCATGAAAACCATTTCCCATCCATTTGAAGTCAGTATGGGTGAAACATCAAATTACCAGCTGTTATGCAAATGCTAATTATTCATCAAAGATAAATAGATATACTCACAACATTTCCATGAAGTTTCAGAAAAGCAGAGAGGAGTGACAGAGGCAGAAAACAGTGAGCAACACAGGGCTAGGCAGATGGTTGCAGAGCATGCTCATATAAACATTTCCTCTATTTTCATATATGTATACGCTCACAAGAAGGGTAATACATTATCAGAGAGACCCCCTTGTAGTTTTCTGATAGTCATACACAATAAGTATATTTCATTGTGTCCCATGCATTAGTCATTCTGAAAAAAGTGAAGAGCCAGACAGAATATTTAACCCTGAGTATGTGCTTTTAGCATGATGAACAAGCAATGCATCCAACACTAATGTAGAATACATTATTGAAGAGCTATATTAGACCTGAGCAATTTAATATTTGCATTTTCTAAAGTTACAAATACTTCAATTTTTGCTGGCCACTGGGTCACATTATGTAGTAGCAAGTGAAGATTGCACCATACGCCATTCCAGTAGCAAGGAATTGACTAGAGATAGTGGCTGCTAGCCAACAGTCCTTTCCCATGGCATCACTCTCAATATGTCTGAAGCTGTGAGGAGGGGTAACCTACAGCCACCTACTGGAACAGTTCAAAGCAGCCCTAGTGAATGCTACATAATCTGGCCCAATAAGTATAAAAGTCTTTTTTAAAAACAAAGAACTCAATGAGACATTTAAACAAGGTCATCACTGATTTACCGGTACCTATGTTTGTAACGGTCTTAAATTAGATTTGCAATTCAGATTCGCTTAACTGAGAATATAATATAATTAGTTGAATCTGACCTGTCTCCCACCAAGCTGGAAGTATAGTGCGGCTACTTGAATGTTCATTTTTTAAAAATAATTCTTCACTAATCAGCCCTCCCTGGGCCCTAAAAGTGCTGATGGCAAAGATGATTGGGTGATATCTATTTAAATATAAATGTTTGATGTTTGAGGGCAGTGATATGACCAACCAGGATGGGAAAGCTTAAGTCACCAATACATTTCCTGAATCTACTAAAATAAGTGGTTGAAAGGAGACAGATTTGAGAATATATAAGCAGTTACAAATAAGTCTTAGTGGTCAGAAAGGGAGAAACTCAATTTTGGAGTAGACAGTCAATGCTGTTTTTTATTGTTGGAGAAAAGCAGATATTCAGTTAGAAGGAAGTGAGATTTCTCCTGTGCCTTAAGGACCACATTCTACTCTGTTTCACCAGTGCACCCCCACTGGCCATTTGAGAGGTAATAGGCATTATTTTATAATGAAGTTTAATGTACAAGTTCACAGACCTGCACCTTAAGGAGAAGTGGTATGTTTAAATAGTAAGGGCCACATTTTCCCATTGGCTACACCTATCCAGTTTTTCCCTTTGGCTACATTTGCTATCCCTTGTGGAAGTCAGTGGGCTTGCCTGGGTATCAGTGAAGGGAGAATTTGCACCTAATTTACATTTATTTTCTGAATCTTTTTCTCTTTGTAGCCTAATTGGATATTAAAAACTCAATTACAGACCAAAAATGACTATGGTCCGTTGTCAAGGGATATGGAACTGTCTGACACCTCTGAAGAAACCATCAGCCTGTCATCTGACTTGAGACAAATAAAACTTGTGAGAGTGACAGCCTGCTTACTGGTTGCATATGCAGAAAGAAAGTGGAGGTATAGGGTGGGCTAAGATGGTAAGAGATAATGTCACACCCACAAAGTTCCGCATTCTCTTATATGTTAAAGACATTTTGCTTTCATATTGCAATCTTCTAAGAACTAAAATTTGGGTTCCATTTTTTGACAGTCAAATCAAGAGTGTGACCTGAGAATTTGTATTTAATTATGCAATCCTACTTCACCTTTGTCATAAAAAAAGAATACCAAAAAACCCCATCATAACAGGGATGGGAGGCAGAAGGCTTTGGTTTGGGAACATGGTTTCCCCCTGTTGATGATCTGCGTAGGTTGCTTCTCACACAGCACGTCTAATATCCCCCAGTGCAGTGACAACCATCTCACTTGTTTTTTCATTTAAATAAAATCTCATTTATTCCTATTCAAATTAAATGTTGGTAAAATGTAATTTAAGTTGGAGCTGGGATGAATTGACAGGTAGAGAATTTATACAACAGCTGACTGTCGCTTATACTATCAGTCTTCTATTATCATGATCACTAACGTTTATCCACACACAAAACCAACCAAACAACAAAACAAACATCAAGTAGATCAAATTATGTTTCAGAGTAGCAGCCGTGTTAGTCTGTATCTGTAAAAATTTATAGATCAAATCATGTTTCTATTTAAAATAAATTAAAAGAAGGAGTCACAAAGCTATTATATATCCATCAGAGAATGCACAGAGAATCAAGAATAATGTAGCACTGGTAATCATTACTGAGAAAGATGACACTTAATCTGAAGTGCAGACTAGATTTTCTTGAGAGGGACATGTAAGATAAAGAAACTCAATCACTCCTTTTGAAATTCAATATTTTTTTTATCTCTGCATTGAAATCATTGTGTTACAATTCCCTCCATCTTTATGGAGGATGATAAAGGCGTTGCTTTGGAACTTAGGGGAACTAAGTTTAATTCCCAGTTCAGTCACTGGCATGCTATTGAGCAAATCACTTACTGTCTCTGAGTTTCTGTTCCCAATTTGCAAAAAGGGGATAATAACACTTCGTTATTTATAGGTGTATTGAGAGGAAGAATTCATAAATATGTGTTAAGTGCTCAAATACCAAATTGAGGAGAGCTATACATCTATAAGTAGATATATTGTATATTCCTGCGTTATTTCAACATCTTTCTTTCTAAATTGCATCTTTTGGTTCCTCAGTGTTACTTAACCAAGGGATGCTTGCAGACATGGAACACCTTTTGCACAAAAAACCTGGCTTGCAGTTTCTAATGTCACATAAACAGGTAACAACATAAAATAAGTATATAATAATATAAAACAATCTCATATTCAATAGTCTAGTCAATGCAAAAAAATGTTATGCTGACTCCCTTAACTTACACATCAATAGAAAATACATCGTATATTGTATTATAATAAATGTATATCCCATCATCTTGGAAACTCTCCAATGCACAGAAACCTTGGTTCTTTAGAACAGTGCTTGTAGCCAAACAACTCATATTGTTTAGATGGAAGAACAGACTGCCTCCAGTCACTTGGCTGACCTGGAAACTAAAGATCAGGTAACGGTTTGGAGAAGAGGGACCTCAGACAAATCTGAAAAGATTTGGTCTAACTTTTTAAAAATCTTTAATTAATCCCTAGTGGATGGAAACCAAGATGTTGCTTTCCTTTCCCCCATGACTTCTCTTCCTTCCTTTCTTTCCTGCCCTTCCCATTACTTTTCTTTTTCTTCTTTTGTCTTTTTTTGTTCTTCCCTCATTTTTGTAAAAATAAATCAATAAAATATAAATAAAAGAATCATATCTGATTTTCAAAGACATCCCTATCTTCTTGTATGTTATCTGTCTCCAATCCACTCTGTAGAACTATCTAAATGGTAAGATAAAATTGTGTAAATTAGTCTGGTATGAAGTTAGTCTGTTATGTTAAAACCCTTTCTGCCTGTCTGCCATTAGTTGTCCTTTTATCATCATGCATAATCTACAAAATTTCTCTCTATGTTTATTTTGAAGATGAGGTGCCAGGTTCTTTGCTGGTGTATATGGGTGAAACTCCATTGAAGTCAATGGATCTGGTTCCATTTACACGAGCAGAGAACTTGTCCTAAGAGTTGTTGCAACTGCCACATTGAAGAAACCTCACTTAAGAACTAGGGCTCCAATGCTGGGATCATCAGTTTTCCCAATGAGCTTCAGTGGGTGTAGGATTCAGTGGGCCAAAAGAAATCTGATGAGGTTCAATAAGGATAAGTGCAGGGTCCTGCACTTAGGACGGAAAAACCCAATGCACAGCTACAGACTAGGGACCGAATGGCTAGGCAGCAGTTCTGCGGAAAAGGACCTACGGGTGACAGTGGACGAGAAGCTGGATATGAGTCAGCAGTGTGCCCTTGTTGCCAAGAAGGCCAATGGCATTTTGGGATGTATAAGTAGGGGCATAGCGAGCAGATCGAGGGACGTGATCGTTCCCCTCTATTCGACATTGGTGAGGCCTCATCTGGAGTACTGTGTCCAGTTTTGGGCCCCACACTACAAGAAGGATGTGGATAAATTGGAGAGAGTCCAGCGAAGGGCAACAAAAATGATTAGGGGTCTGGAACACATGACTTATGGGGAGAGGCTGAGGGAGCTGGGATTGTTTAGCCTGCAGAAGAGAAGAATGAGGGGGGATTTGATAGCTGCTTTCAACTACCTGAAAGGGGGTTCCAAAGAGGATGGCTCTAGACTGTTCTCAATGGTAGCAGATGACAGAACGAGGAGTAATGGTCTCAAGTTGCAGTGGGGGAGGTTTAGATTGGATATTAGGAAAAACTTTTTCACTAAGAGGGTGGTGAAACACTGGAATGCGTTACCTAGGGAGGTGGTAGAATCTCCTTCCTTAGAGGTTTTTAAGGTCAGGCTTGACAAAGCCCTGGCTGGGATGATTTAACTGGGAATTGGTCCTGCTTCGAGCAGGGGGTTGGACTAGATGACCTTCTGGGGTCCCTTCCAACCCTGATATTCTATGGTTCTATGATTCTATGATTAGTCCTGGACAACACTTTGAGATCCTGCAGGATAATTTCAAAAATAACATGTTGGGCAACTGACTTTCAGAGTGAAATAACAGTGGAAAACAGAATGCACAAAAAGTACAGGAGTACTTGTGGCACCTTAGAGACTAACAAATTTATTAGAGCATAAGCTTTCATGGGCTACAGCCCACTTCATCGGATGCATAGAATGGAACATATAGTATGAAGATAGATATATACATACAGTCTCTTTCAGTAAGCCAAGTACAACTTTTGGCCTCATGGAGAAAAATGAAATGCAATATTCCCCTTAGATGATGTCATGCACAGGAAAAATGAAATCATATTATGAAAAAGCTCTAATCTATGTTCACATGTCTTTGGAACACATAACATGGTTTTGACTATTCTGGGAAAGGATGAATGAACCTGATTATGGGAAACAGCTATATTATAAAAGATATATGGTCCCCTAGGGTTTCTACAAAAGAAAAAGAGTCTCTAGGTCTCAGGGAGAATTACCAAGCATTATAATTTTTTTGTTGCAAGATGTTTTAATAAGTCAATTGGTGCCCTCATGTTTTATATTTTTCACTTCAATAGCACCTTGCATCTGATGATCTCAAAGCACTTAACACATATTAATGAATCTATCCTTACAAGATCCTTTGACACAATCAAGAATTATTATTTCTGTTTATGCATGGCAAAACTGAAAGATCCTACAGGAAATCCATGGCAAAGCTGAAGATAGACAAATGCTGCTTCTCTGTCCTATATATTGCTATCACTGTGACTGTGAATTAAACAGGGCTACTGAAGATAGAATTCATGGTGATGTGCTCGCCAAATGTGGTCCCCTACCATTTAAACTAAAGAAGTGTTCCCATTAGCTTCAGGTGGCCAACAGATAGTGTGAAAAATTGGGACAGGGAGCAGAGGGTAATGGACGCCTATATAAAAAAAAGCTTCAAATATCAGGATTGTCCCTATAAAATCAGGACATCTGGTCACCCTACATTAGCTACCAAGGGCAGTCAGGCCTGTTTCTTCTTTGTATCCTATCCACTAAAGTAAAACATAGAGACAAACACTTGAAGAGGCCTTGTATTCCATCCAGTACATGGCTGTGTGGCAGGCATACCAGACAAAACATGACAAAATGTAATTATTAGCACCTACAAGCAACAGCCCATAACAAAAGAAGAACAGCACAAGCAAGTCTATGCATACAGACACCAGAATATTTATAGTGTCTACTTACAACTTGCAGTGGATTTTCACAATTTTCAGCTGTCATATAAAGACATCAGCATAATTACATGAAATTATCCTTGTACATTGTGATTATTGCAGTTTGGGCTGAATGTATTTCTCAAGGAATCTTTCAATAAAAGTTAATTTAAAAATATATTGCAAAAGAACAACTGCAGAGACTGCAAAAGAGAAAAGGCAAGTGAGCAGTCAAATTTATTATTTTTATGCTTTATTGTCTCATTAATTAGGATATAGACAACAATACTGTATGGAAAAATGAAATGCCTTAAATATTCATCAGCGAGGTGTTTATTACTCAAATAGTCTAATGTAGACTTGTTCATTAAAAATTATTTGACAAAACAACAATTAAAAGTAAGCCAGATATCATTGCCACAATGGTACCTGGTAACTGAAGGGTTCATGTAGAGTTCATGCACCTGGAAACATTCAGGGCACACCCTGACTGTTGTGTAGGAGTGGTGCACGCACCGCTCCGTCCAAGGACATGGACCATGGGAAGTCGCTCAGAGGACATGAACCGTGGGAAGCTTCCTTGGACTGGGCTCAAGGCCTGAGAACAAGGATTGTAGTAGATAGAGGCTGGTAAATAAGAATATTAATCAAAGTCATAATTTTTCCTTTGTTGATGCCTTTTGCGGTCGCAGTATGTAATGCACAGGGGAGAGAGAAATAAAAGAGAGGTGGAAAAGCTGACAGGGGCAGTCCCGTCAGCAAACCAGCCTGCTTGCTTGCCCAAAGCCATGTCCTGTCTTGTATTGAACCGCAACAGGTAACCATTCAGCTGAAAAGCTTATTTTTTTCAGTTTTAAATAATATTTTATTCACCATTGATAGAAGCGCCAGAAATGTATAACTCAACAACAACATATTATTTATGGCTTTGGAAACCTCTATAGGCAGAAGCTCTATAATCATATATCCAAACATAAAAATAACTTAGATTGGCTAGAATAACTTATATAAAGTACAAATCATAGTTCAAGCTGCAATTATTTTTCTTCTTTACTATTCAAGATGGAAAGGACTTTATCAACAACATTAAAGTGAAAAATGATTTTTTGTTGTTTATGGGTTCTATTTTATGTGGGTGGAACCTATTTGATTATCAACCATTCCTGCTGTTGCAAATAGCTCTTCTTTTCTTTTGATTTTCATTAATACTGTTCATTTGGTTAACTCTGGAATCCTAGCAACAGTCCACTTTGCCCTGTGCTGAAGCAAAAAGCTTTAACTGTAGAAAAGCACACAGCAGTATGTACATTTCAGAGTAACAGCCGTGTTAGTCTGTATTCGCAAAAAGAACAGGAGTACTTGTGGCACCTTAGAGACTAACCAATTTATTTGAGCATAAACTTTCGTGAGCTACAGCTCACTTCATCGGATGCATACAATGGAAAGTGTAGAAGATCTTTTTATATACACACAAAGCATGAAAAAATACCTCCTCCCACCCCACTCTCCTGCTAGTAATAGCTTATCGAAAGTGATCACTCTCCTTACAATGTGTATGATAATCAAGTTGGGCCATTTCCAGCACAAATCCAGGTTTTCTCACCCTCCGCCCCCCCCCCCCCCACAAACTCACTCTCCTGCTGGTAATAGCCCATCCAAAGTGACCACTCTCCTTACAATGTGTATGAAAATCAAGGTGGGCCATTTCCAGCACAAATCCAGGTTTTCTCACCCCCCCCCCCCCCACGGTGTGTGTGTGTGTGTGGGGGGGGGGTTGTGCTGGAAATGGCCCAACTTGATTATCATACACATTGTAAGGAGAGTGATCACTTTAGATAAGCTATTACTAGCAGGAGAGTGGGGTCGGAGGAGGTGTTTTTTCATGCTTTGTGTGTATATAAAAAGATCTTCTACACTTTCCATAGTATGCATCCGATGAAGTGAGCTGTAGCTCACGAAAGCTTATGCTCAAATAAATTGGTTAGTCTCTAAGGTGCCACAAGTACTCCTTTTCTTTTTGCAGTATGTATATGTTATTGTTGACTAGAAATCAAACATTAACTGAACGAGAGAAATATCTTTTGGCAGTAATTATTTGATGCTCTAATTTTGGGAACTTCTTTTGACATGAAGTTAACAGAGTGGGTTTTTATTAACTTAATCGTTTTGCAGGTGATAAGTAGAAGCTAATACACTGCAGACTTATAGAGGCTGTCTCTCAGTTTGTGACTTATTAAAACTCTCCAGGTTGCAAGGAGCCCAACACAATACAATTGGAACATGACATAGTAGCTGGCTGATTCCATTACATCTAAAATGTATTTTACAGAGTAACATAGTGTACATAAGCATTTCCAAAACCAATAGTATAGTGGAACACATGTGAATTACGAAGGACAACACCCTGCAGTCTGTATCATGTCTGTTTTGTACTATACACGTGTGGGTTAAACCTCAATATTTATGCACAATGGTTATTAATGAAAGTATTCTAATTTATTTTTATAATTTTAGATTACAAACTTGCCTTTGCTTTTACTGATTTTTAATAGCTACTTACCGTTTTTTCATAGACATAATGCTTGGAGAATATGATAGCTTACATGCTTAGGTTTTAGTTGCCTATTTGATTACATGAAATATTCTAACTAATTAAGGAAATTCCTAGCAGTTCTCTTTCTGTCAGTGTGATAGGCCCCTAAGTCTCAAGGAAGATAACACCATATTTTATTACTAACATGTTTATACAACCTCTTGAATGCAGCTTTATAACTTACTTTGCTTTAACCTTCTATATTATATTCTCTTATACTATGTTTTGAAAAGCAAGAGTTATAGTGATTCAGGTTGTGTGTAGAATATTTGACAGAAGTCCTCAATTGCAAATTGTAAATGTATTGCAAATTAGTAAGTTTCAAATCTAGAACCAATATGGTCAAACAACAAATAAACCAACAGAAGTGTGTTATTGACAAAAAGGACACATCACTCTTGTATTAGATACCAGTTTGATGTAGATATGATGGCTATCTCAAGAAAACACACTTTGATATACATGTGTTAGGAAAAGACTTGATTGTGTAAACGCAAGGCTGTTTTTTATTCAGGAAATTCCAAAGAGGAATAATGCTTACAATGTGGTATCAGCAGAGCTCATCGTATTTTTTTGTTGGAAAATGCCAATTTGTTAAAAACAAAACTTTTTTGTGAAAATGTATCCGTTTTGATTAAACTTTCATTGGGAAAGTTTTTCAGGTCCTGGATAGAATTTCTGAGGAAGCCCCTTACCCCCACACTAGACTAGCCAATAGCCTAGTGGTTAGGGCACCCAGTGGAGATGTGGGAGTGGATGGGTCTTTGCATGTGTGTGTGTATGTATGTGCTTTCATGAAAAGTTTCACAAAGTCCAGTTTTCATTCAAAGGGGGAACAAAATCAAATGCTGAAAGCTTGAAATTTTTCACAACATGAATTCTTGTTTTCTGGATAGCCCTAGTTCTCAGAGCTCTAGATTAAGGGTATGTCTACACTGCACATTCCTTACAGAGGCATGTTGAATATACATACTGTGCACGACCCTAACATGGCTATGAATAGCAGTATAGATGGTGAGACACTCCTTAGGCAACTAGCGTAAAGACACACCTGAACCCTCAAGGTATGGACCCTCTATGGCTCTCTGCACACCCAAGCAGTGCCTCCCCCAACTACACTGCTATTTTTAGCAGCAGAGTGGCAGAGGCAGCTCCCTGCAGCAGGAAAAGGCTCTGACCACAGGGAGCTGCCAAAGCCTTTTGCTGCCACGTGTAGCAGCACACCGCAGTGTGGACACGGCCTGCGCTTTTCACTGCAGCATTCAACTACAATTACTCTACACACCTCTGCCAATGGGGTGCAGTGTAAATGTAGCCTAAGTCATAAAGTGAACCTTTTAGTCCATCTCGCATTTGCAAAGAAAAACCTCTAATTTAAACCCACACAAAGAATATTAGATATATCTTTACTGAAACTGATTTCTTTTACAAGAACTCTAATGTCTTTGTTCTACAGATGTTAAGGAGAACCTTAACTCCAGCAACTTTATGGCTGGAAAATATTTTACAAAGGATACTAATTACTTCTAATCCATTTCCACTTAAAGGTGAAAACCTTGTTGTTCCTCAAATGTCTAAGATGTCACAAACTTCTTTTGAGATACAGATTTGAAAATATTCTGTATTTAAATTCAACCCTTCATATAATAACTGCCCGATACCATTGTTATATGACTAGTAAGATGTTTTATGTACAAATATAGGAAGATCATTTGATATTATAATTTGTTACTAATTTAAGAAGCCATTTGTATATTAAAATATTGACGTAAATTGGGGAATTAATTAGTTAACCAACAATGCTCAAGCAACTCCTTATCATACTCAGAAAAACAAGAAACATCTCTCCAAAGATGTTAAGAAGAAAAGACAATACATTCTTTGATGATCATTTAAGTTAAAGACATTCTTTAAGAATCATTTTGGTTTAAAGAAAATAGGAGTGGTTAGACTCATTTGAAATATAATTTTAACTCCTGTTAAAGCCTGATGGAACTAAAGGTTTTCTCATAAAATGGATGGAATGAAAGAAAGAGTTAAAACTCTGTATTTAAAGATGTTCTGAAAATTTCTGGCACAGAGATAAAAAGCAATAACAACTCTGCTGCCTAAGCGTTAACAGAGTGCATATTCATAAGCAGAAGATATTGTGAAGTCCAACCCATGAAGGTGTTGAGCCAATCAAAGATGACAGTGGCTAATATTTGAATCTAGCCATAGCCCTGAAGATGTGTGCCTTCCTCCTTTTAGTGTGATTATGGAAAGAGTATACATATCTCTGAATTGAGAGAGAAAACAGAAACACTTTCATCACAGTAGTATCATTTCACCACAACCTATTCATCTCACCTCTACAAGCCAATAGCAGCAGCAACCAGACAGCTAAGAAGAACAAAGAAGCAACAACAACACCACAGCAAAAAAGAAAGAACCTTCCAGTCCAGCACTGTTTCTGCAGCAGGATGATGTCACCTAGATGTCATCTCACTGGTGAGATGGAGTTTGCAAAATTACTACCTGGGAAATTACATTTAAATTTTTCTTGTAATAATTTTAATGGGTTATTAAAATGCTGTTTGTAACCTGGTGCCTTACTCTGACTCCCTGGTATCCTGATCCAGCTACTCATGTCTTTGACTGCAACTTGGTAACTGACAGGTGCATACAGGCTGCCCATGGCCTGGCCCTGATGCTGTGAATTAAAGTCACCTGAGTGACTTTACCCACTTAAGCCCTGTGGGTATGTGTAGGTGTAGAAACACAATTAAAGTATTCAACCTGGATCTCCCCATCTAAATGCATCCGCAGTTAACAATAGAACTCACATTGCTGTTGATTAAAAAAGATGTTTCTAGAATGAGGTCACTTTAACTTACATTGGTGACCAAAGCCCCCACGATTGGGGGAAAAAAACCCCAACCTTCTGCGTGAGCTGTACTGAGTATGATTCTAGAGACTGGCTTTAGTGAAATTACTTTCCTTTTCACTCTGAATAACTGCACTGTATCTGATAGCAACACTACTAACCTCAATAACTTACTTAATACAAAAAGTGTTAAATATGCTATTTTTCTAATATGAATTTCAGGATCTTTTTGCTTTGTCCTTAGTGCTCTGTTGGTCAACCAGAATAAGCCTAGAACAGCATGATGTTTCGTGACTTTGTGGAATTTACTGGGGCTGTGACAGGTGAGTATGTTCATGTCTGTTATGGAATGCAAAAACCCTAGAGCCAGTCCCTGTTTGTTCTACTTGGATGGCAAAGGGGAAGCCATCAGTAATGATGAATGTTAAATGGACTGAAGCTAAATTATTTATATTTTGATGTTTCTGATTAATGTAAACAGCAGTAACACCTACAATAAGCATATTATTTAATACTCCCCAATACGTGCTTTTAAGTATCTAAACTAAATGATTTAGAGGTGGCATCATTTTAAAACTAGTCCTGCAAACCAATATTCCCTCACCTATTGATTGTTTAATGTCTTCTCTTCCTGTGCCCTTGTTTCCATTTACATGCAATTGAATGATAATTGTCCCCCTATTGTGCTTAGAGAAGAGACTATTTTATCTCCTTACACCTGCTGCTTCATCACCATGAGCTGAGGAGCAATGGGACCTAAGTCATCTCCACTAATAGAAAACATTTCTGCTATTTTCCCTAAGTAATACAGTATCTTTAGGCTATCTTCTGCTCCAACAGGAAGATTTTATGAAAAACTT
Source organism: Lepidochelys olivacea (assembly GCF_965140295.1). NCBI lineage: Eukaryota > Metazoa > Chordata > Testudines > Cheloniidae > Lepidochelys > Lepidochelys olivacea. The sequence continues at coordinate 77,221,158 of NC_140416.1, forward strand.
CCCTACTTCCCATGAGTTTTGGGTTTGGAAAAGGAAGAAGCAGACATCCTCCACTGCCTTCCTCGATTTTATCCAATACATGTATTTTTCTTTTCTTTTTTGCAAGAGTGACAGTCTAAAGAACTATGGAACATTCACCTGGAAATCTGTAGGACTTTTCTACCTTCTAGTTTCTCTAGCTTCTGTTCAACTTCTGCTGACTAGTACTAAACAACATACCCAGACAATATTTGGCATTAAGCTTTTCATTTGGCAGAAAAATGAATCACTTTTGGTAAACTATACTTTTGAGTTGTTCATGGAAAATCCTTATGCCATAGTTATCAAATACCTGCTCTCTCTCTTCCCTCTGACCCCCATTCAATAGAATTTGACAGTACAGGACACTTTGTCTATGAGAAACCAATATACTAAATATTTTGTAACATAAAAGAGCCTAATTTTTAAACAGGGGAGGTGTGCATCTTCTATGTGAAAGTTGGGCCTGATTTGTACACACCACTAACTGAAATCTACTTGCAGATCCTCTAACATTTGTATGAACAATTACCAAGATATCATGCACAAACATACTATCTGAAAGTGCGAATTAAGCATGCTTTTGCATATGAAGTTGCACCTCTAATTTCTCTAAAAATTAGACCTGTTGTAATATATTTATAACTATGTAAGCATATATATATATTGAATGGTATTTATACTGTGTATTTATACTGGTAAATTTGTCAAAAACATTACATAATTTCATTTTTTAAAAATCATAAAATGCTATTTCAGTATAAGGAGCTGTTACTAACAAATTACTGGCTGAACCTAAATTAGCAGACAATACAATGTAAAGGAATGTAATATTCAAAGTCTTGAATACAACATTTAAAATGGTCCATACATTCAGCAGTCAATATTAAAAGCCACTGTTCTCTAATCTGTTGCATATAGCTTCAGATAAACAGAAGAGCTGTGGCTGAAAAAATACTTCACCAGCCCATGTATTTAAAAATCTTCTCTAAAAGACAACATTTGAAGTTGTCATAAATATAAAGGGAAGGGTAAACCCCTTTGAAATCCCTCCTGGCCAGGGGAAAGCTCCTCTCACCTGTAAAGGCTAAGAAGTGTCAAATAGGCCTAAACAGAGTGACTTACCTTGGACACCAGGTGGGTCAAGGAACTATCAGCCCCCTACAGGCCAAAGTGGATGCTATCCAAAAGTGGCCTGTCCCAAAGTCAAAGAAACAGGTTCAATCCTTCTTAGGCTTGGCCGGTTATTACAGACGATTTGTACCGCACTACAGCCAAATCGCCGCCCCACTGACAGACCTAACCAAAAAGAAACAGCCAAATGCTGTTCAGTGGACCAAAAAGTGTCAGAAGGCCTTTAACAAGCTTAAAGCGACACTCATGTCTGACCCTGTACTAAGGGCCCCAGACTTTGACAAACCGTTCCTAGTAACCACAGATGCGTCCGAGCGTGGTGTGGGAGCAGTTTTAATGCAGAAAGGACCTGATCAAGAATTCCACCCTGTAGTGTTTCTCAGCAAAAAACTGTCTGAGAGGGAAAGCAACTGGTCAGTCACTGAAAAAGAATGTTACGCCATTGTCTACGCTCTGGAAAAGCTACGCCCATATGTTTGGGGACGGCGTTTCCACCTGCAAACTGACCATGCTGCACTGAAGTGGCTTCACACCATCAAGGAAACTAACAAAAAACTTCTTCGGTGGAGTTTAGCTCTCCAAGATTTTGATTTCGACATCCAACACATCTCAGGAGCTTCTAACAAAGTGGCTGATGCACTCTCCCGTGACAGTTTCCCAGGATCAACTGGTTAAAATCGTCCTTGAGATGTGGAAAATATTGTTAGTCTTTATGTACTTGGTAGTATATTTAGAGATGCATGTGTCTTATTAACTCTGTTTTTCCTAGAGCTCCAGGAAGAAATCCCAGCCAGTGTTTCACCCTAGCTGAGATTTTGTGGGGGGGTGTCATAAATATAAAGGGAAGGGTAAACCCCTTTGAAATCCCTCCTGGCCAGGGGAAAGTTCCTCTCACCTGTAAAGGTTAAGAAACTAAAGGTAACCTCGCTGGCACCTGACCAAAATGACCAATGAGGAGACAAGGTACTTTCAAAAGCTGGGAGGAGGGAGAGAAACAAAGGGTCTGTGGGTCTGTCTATATTCTGTCTTGGCCGGGGATAGACCAGGAATGGAGTCTTAGAACTTTTAGTAAGTAATCTAGCTAGGTATGCGTTAGATTATGATTTCTTTAAATGGCTGAGAAAAGAACTGTGCTGAATAGAATAACTATTTCTGTCTGTGTATCTTTTTTGTAACTTAAGGTTTTGCCTAGAGGGGTTCTCTATGTTTTTGAATCTAATTACCCTGTAAGATATCTACCATCCTGATTTTACAGGGGGAATTTCTTTATTTCTATTTACTTCTATTTTTATTAAAAGTCTTCTTGTAAGAAAACTGAATGCTTTTTCATTGTTCTCAGATCCAAGGGTTTGGGTCTGTGGTCACCTATGCAAATTGGTGAGGCTTTTTATCCAACATTTCCCAGGAAAGGGGGGGTGCAAGTGTTGGGAGGATTGTTCATTGTTCTTAAGATCCAAGGGTCTGGGTCTGTAGTCACCTAGGCAAATTGGTGAGGCTTTTTACCAAACCTTGTCCAGGAAGTGGGGTGCAAGGTTTTGGGAAGTATTTTGGGGGGAAAGACGCGTCCAAACAGCTCTTCCCCAGTAACCAGTATTAGTTTGGTGGTGGTAGCGGCCAATCCAAGGACAACGGGTGGAATATTTTGTACCTTGGGGAAGTTTTGACCTAAGCTGGTAAAGATAAGCTTAGGAGGTTTTTCATGCAGGTCCCCACATCTGTACCCTAGAGTTCAGAGTGGGGGAGGAACCTTGACAACTTGTTATCATTAAAAAAAGTGAGAACAGGAGAAGCTAAATATTTAAAATATAGTAGTGTTTTCACTGTCTTGAATTTATTCCACTATACTTGTTACAAATAGGACATCTTATGTTTGTGTTTTCTGAAAGTCTTGTCAAGAACACATTTAGAAGAGCCACTGCACTCATTAATCTAGATCTCTCTAGCTACAGTAGCTTTAATCTATCCATGCATTTGTGTGTCACTTCTGTCAACTTGCAAATGGCTGAATCATTGATGCAGGCCTTTAAACTGACTGACTATGAAAATGAGGCAGAAAGTGCAAATCAAATTAGAACAGAGGCATAAAATACACATTGAAATGTTCCTCTTTCAAGCCTTTCGTGTAAGACTTTCTGGAATCAATGGGATTTGGGATTCATGAAATTTGTATCAAGCAAGTTTTATAAACAACTGGTATCATGTTGAATCCATCAAGCCCTTTTGGATTCAGGATCCAAAATAAAGAATGTAACATACAAAAAAATAAAGGCTTTGAAGAGTTCTGAGTGTAGAAATTCTTCTATCATAAAAGGCTCTGTCAGTTTCTAAGCAACCTAGTTCTCCTAAATCCCTTTCACGCCCATCAAGTGACCCCGCTAGAAAGGACAAGCTGGAGCAGCCACAGGCATCATAATGATTTCTGTTTCCCAAGCTTGTTTGTTATGCAGGGCTGTTTGCTGTATAACCTAACAAGCCCCTGTAGGAGTCAATAGCTAAGTTAATTCCCCTGGTGGACGCTCTCTGTTTTCCACTACCAAAGAAAGTGACTTACTGATAGCTGGTGTCCGCCTTTCCCTCACACAACTGTGTACATCCACACCCACCCACACCAACAGAGACACAGACCTGAGAACTTGCCGCACTGGTCCTTCAATATGAATCCCTGCCTTCGGTATATAAGGTTGATTTACTGTCTTAAGTACTAGGGAGCTGAACTGAGTCACAGCTGACTACAACAATGTAAGGTGCCTAACAAAGATTAAAAAGACCCTGTGCTTTAGTTCATTAAATATTGCAATTCAACAGTCCTGCTAACACTTGTAAAATGGTTCTGGTCACTGAAATGCCTTTTCAGATGCACAGTGCTACATTATAATCACAATCTGTTGCATAACTGAAAACCTGATTTATGGTATACAGCAATCCAACAGCCCTACATAGTATATTGTGCATCCTTGACAGGCAATTAGATGTTTATGAAGACACTTGTTGCTTATAATTATAATCCTGCTAATTTCCTTCATTCCCAAAACAACATTAGTGGTTGCTAATGAACTGCAGATTAATTCGCTTTGAATTAGTCCCCCCCCCCCACAAAACATACTAGACAGCACTAATTTACTTTGGGGACCTTAAAAGGATTTGCTGTTATGAGAGTACATTCAAATAGCTATGCTATTATTATTTAAGAATTTGGTTTACCTTAATGTGAATTCAATTATTTTCTAATGTTCCCCTACATTGTAGCCAGGATATAATACATTAAAAGGGAGAAATTTTAGAATTTAATAAAAACAAATCTAATTGGTGATGTGGCAAGGGTGGCTCAAAAGGCAACCTTTTCCTCTGAGGTCATGGATGGCATAAGGCTGTAAAGTTAGGTGAATGCGGTGATCTCAGCTCACTCCCTAATGGGGCTGGTAGCATATCAGAAAAGCACCCAACATAATGCAACTAATTTTATTATATGAGGGTTCTCTTCTTGTTTACACAGTGTATCATGTTCAGACAAAGCTCTTATAGAAAATGCAAACAACACTCATCCACTTATCATTTTGTTTTTAAAAACAAAGAAAATATTTACCCCATCCTCCTCCCCTTAGTTTTTTAAGGCAATGCGATCTAGAGACACCTGGATGGGATTCAGTGTTTAGGTGGGAGCAAAAGCCTCTCAGAATTCATGATTTAAAATAACAGGTTCCTGCTTTCAAGCTTCATATCTTTTGCCAGCCCCTCCTCCCTCCCTCTCCCCCCGCCCACCCATATAATCCCCAGTTCACACTGTATGAAAGGTTTCATTTTATGCCAGCAGCTGCTTTGTGAGCCTCCCTCCCCTTTTCCCCCCTGGCAGATGACGTGTTAAAAATGTACTAACCGGAGAATGCACCAGCTGCAGGTGTACAAATCTGGATTGGTTTGAGCCCTCATATGAATCAAAAGACTTAGGAGTGGAGTGTCTATCAGCAGTGCCATAAGCTTGAGGAATTTGTGTCTCAAAGAACTTAAGTGCAATTTTGTTGCTTGCCTATTCCACACATATATATTTTAAAGTATATTATTAAATGGAATATGACAATGAACTATTCTATTCAGGTTTTCATATTGTACTTGTCACCATGGTATTTGTACACTTCAAATTAAATGTTGTTGCCAATAGGCTCTCACTTATGAAAAATAAAAGATTATGTCAGAAGTTGCAAAACCTGATATTCACTTGTACTGATAAATAGCTGTTTGCATTTTAACTCATATTGTACCATAACCCTGTAACATTTACTATGGTACCTTGTAAAAATTCAGAACATTCGATACATTCTTCATCCTTTTGCCTCTGTATGCCTCTTGAATTTCCTTTGAGGTGAAATTCCCTTCATCTTCAGAAAGCCCAACTAATCAGGCTTCAAGTTCAAATATGAGTTGGTGGGGAGGCAAAATTTACCTCTCCTCCCACCCTCCCTTAGGTCAGGGAAAGATTTAAATTATTACCCCTGCTCTCCTGAGTTGCAACAGCTCTCAATGGGCTGGAAGAGCAGCTACAGCTCATCTACACCATTTGCTGTTGAGGGGCCAGTGCAGACACTTCCAAATGCGTGCCCCTCTGTCAATAACCCTTTCCTCTGCACGACCCCATAACACAATGTAAGAGGTGCAGAATGGCCATGTGACTTTAAATCTCTGGAAGCATTCAGAGTGAAATCTTTTACAATCCACATCAACCTGAAAATGCAAATTCATCATCTCTCAATGAAGTGGAAAATGAAAACAGGGAGGGGAGGGAAAAGAAGAATGTGGAAAATAGTTATATTCAGAGTTATCATGTTGGTGTGGTTTGGCATTTTTTATTTAATCAGATCCAAACAGAGTTAAATAAAATGATCTGATCTATAAGAAAGTTATATCTTCTTTATAACAAATGATAGAAATGTTACTACCTGCTTCTCAGAATATTGTGAGGTGCATTTTGTATGTATGTTGACCTATCTATCTTCTTCGTGGATTATGTTTCTGAAGGGGGTTCTTCATTCTGAGTGAAAGTCTTCAAGAATTTTTGTCTGCAGGGAGCATAACCATCATCTATGTGCAGGAGGTGAGGATTTCACTATGTGCCTGGAATCTGAAGGAGGTGAGTCATCACCCTTCACAGGATTTTATAGCATAATTGCCCAGTGGCAAATATATGGAAGGAGTTCAAAGAACACAGTATGGAAGCACTGCAGCAGACTTCTTGAATTAGTACAGGAAACACTAAGGTTGTATTGATTTGTTTGTTTTGGTTACTCTTCGGGGACTGGGGAATGGTGGTAGTTAGAAGCAGAGCTGGCAAGGATTGATTTTCCTGTCCCATTAGAATTACTGAGACTTCTGTTTTTTTTCTCATCTGAAATTGGGACCAAAAAAAAGTTAAGAATCAGAAAATATTTAATGAACCATCAAACCCAAATGAGTTATATTTGGGTCCACTGAAACACTTTGTCTCAATAATTCCAAAATGCTTTGTTTCAATTTTGAATGTTTTCCCTTTTTTAAGTCTAAATGTACTAAATGTTCTAAACAAAAAGTCTTTTCAAATAAAATACCCATAACTTTTCATTTTTAAAATGTTGAAAAAGTTTTAATAGCTTTGAAACTGCCTCACAAGCAGTTCTGGTTTCAACAAATTGGTATTTTTCAGTGGGGAAAAAATGGATTGTCAAATATTTCCTGACTAGCTCTAGTTAGAAAGAATCCAGATAGAGGACTCAAGTGAGTCAACTCCTATCATTCTCAGTTCTGAACGAACTATAAAGAAGCCATTTTGATTATACAAAACTCTTGTGAGATTTTATTGGAGAAATCATGTGATATTTCCCTTTCATCAGATTCAGGATGGAAAGAAATGAATAGTACAGATGGTCCCATTTTCAAGCTTGTCTTTAAGATGTTTGCATAGCAATTCATTGAAGCAGATAAATGGTTGAGCTCTCTCTTTTATGGAAACATATTTGTAATATTATATAGAGGCTACCACCTCTCTATAAATAAAATCACATCCAGTTTCCGTTAGTATATCCAATTTACATCTTTTCCATTTATAATTTTGGATTGGAAGATTATTTTGGCCTGAAAATTGCCAAATTTATTCTGGAAGCAAAATTCAAACCCTTGTGGATTTGCAGGTTATTAAACAATTTGTCCTGATTTAAAATGTTCACTTTAATCAAACATTGCTTTTTCTCCTGCTAGTTTATGATTATGACCTTTACATATGTCCATGTAGTTGAATCTCCTTGAAAATCTGTGTACTAGCTACATTAAAAAAATAAGTAGCCACTGGAAAAAGTTATTAATAAGTTTTTTTAGTATGTAGTTTGAGAACCAGTCATATCTTAAAAAAAACAGGGAATTCTGCTAAGTCACAGAAATGTCCTTTTCTATAATAACAAGCCACGATAGGACGTTAATTAGTGATATAGATAATGTAATTCTTTGTATCTAAAATATAATGGATGTGGTAGGGGAAATCCATGCTCTCATATATAGTAGCTATGTTTCACCTAACAGAACTCTAGAGCTGACCAAAGCAATGGATTTGTTGACTAACTTGTTTAATAAATAATAGCAATATTTCTGAAATCATAAATTATTCAATCAGCTCTAAAGTATACATAATATTTAACCAGTTCTACAGGAGTCCTTAAAATGAACAGGAGAGGACCTTATAGTCAGAAGGGAAAAAAGGGATATCAAATATGCGCATACCCCTACTCCATGTCTAACAAAGACTGTAGCTGAAACTAGGGTCTAAATAGTAATTTTATCCTACAGCTGTTGGTGAAGAGATTAAAGCCAAATCACACTTATTTTCAGAGGTACTGCAGCTCCCAGGATATATTGGGGTATACACTGGAGGTGCTGCTATTGATTTCAATGTTATAAGAGCAAGATTCATTTGAATTATCATGCCATATAATAAGTGTTATTCATAAGACAGTATTCTAGGGCATAATTAAAACTTAGTCTAGATACCACAGTTTTTTCAAAGAGGTCAGTTCATTCTCTTATGCTGTAAGTAATTTTCATTATTTTAACATTTTGAATTCAATAAATTATGAACTCAGAACAGTGTTATAAATAATAAATGGACAATTAAATTCGACAGGAAAAAACTGATAATAATGAAGCATAAGATATGCATCCTAAAGAAAACTGCTACAACAACACAGACGTATGAACTTCATTATGATCACAGTCTTAACTGAGAGAGTAGAGAGTATGAACACACTTACACTGCCTCTCTTTGGTAGTTTTATTATAGCCTTTATTTAAGTCTGTCAAGGTTCCTCCCCCACTCTGAACTCTAGGGTACAGATGTGGGGACCTGCATGAAAAACCTCCTAAGCTTATCTTTACCAGCTTAGGTCAAAACTTCCCCAAGGTACAAAATATTCCACCCGTTATCCTTGGACTGGCTGCTACCACCACCAAACTAATACTGGTTACTGGGGAAGAGCTGTTTGGACGCGTCCTTCCCCCCAAAATACTTCCCAAAACCTTGCACCCAACTTCCTGGACAAGGTTTGGTAAAAAGCCTCACCAATTTGCATAGGTGACCACAGACCCAAACCCTTGGATCTGAGAACAATGAAAAAGCATTCAGTTTCTTACAAGAAGACTTTTAATAAAAATAGAAGTAAATAGAAATGAAGAAATCCCCCCTGTAAAATCAGGATGGTAGATATCTTACAGGGTAATTAGATTCAAAAACATAGAGAACCCCTCTAGGCAAAACCTTAAGTTACAAAAAAGATACACAGACAGAAATAGTTATTCTATTCAGCACAATTCTTTTCTCAACCATTTAAAGAAATCATAATCTAACGCATACCTAGCTAGATTACTTACTAAAAGTTCTAAGACTCCATTCCTGGTCTATCCCCGACAAAGACCAGCATATAGACAGACACACAGACCCTTTGTTTCTCTCCCTCCTCCCAGCTTTTGAAAGTATCTTGTCTCCTCATTGGTCATTTTGGTCAGGTGCCAGCGAGGTTACCTTTAGCTTCTTAACCCTTTACAGGTGAGAGGAGCTTTCCCCTGGCCAGGAGGGATTTCAAAGGGGTTTACCCTTCCCTTTATATTTATGACAAAGTCAATGGGAGTTAAGGCCACTCTGCACCATTGCAGGGCCAGGCCAGTAGCTACTTATCATTTCCTTGGGATTTTATTAATGTTCTCTTATATTTTCACAGGTTATCTATAATTTTCCAAAGACATGTAATGTCTAAATGCAACCCCAGCAACCTCAAAGGCTTTGTCTCATCAAGTGGGAAGAAAGGGGTCATGGCTCCTTTAGTGGTTCCCATTGTCCTTCAGGTCTGAAGAGCAATGGGGGCATTGCCTGAAATTTGAGGCCAGTCTGAAGGGGCTCAGGTAAGCCACTGGCCTTCTGTGCACCAGAGGAAGGGCATATATATATGCCCTGTCCTGCTGGATGGAGCCTTCTCTCATGCCCAGATCCCAGATTTGGAAGGGTGGGGAGTTGACAGCAGCCCTCCCCAAGGTCAAAAAAAGTGAGGAAAGAACAATCGCCTGCATTGTATGAGTTATTACTAGATAATTCCCAGATTCGTTGAATTAACAAAGTTTCAGCCTAATTAAACCACTCTTTTGCATCTTGTCTTTCTTCCTGTATGTCCAGGACAAAGTTCTCCTCTTCAACATATTTCAATGTATTTGCATCTTATGTCTCTCTGAATCTGTAAGGACATCTCCAGCAATGAGCCACTTCTTCTTTAATGGTGACTATAAGAGTATCTGTATGTATAAAAAGAAAAGGAGTACTTGTGGCACCTTAGAGACTAACCAATTTATTTGAGCATGAGCTTTCGTGAGCTACAGCTCACTTCATCGGATGCATACCGTGGAAACTGCCATCCAATGAATGCATCGGTATGCATCCGATGAAGTGAGCTGTAGCTCACGAAAGCTCATGCTCAAATAAATTGGTTAGTCTCTAAGGTGCCACAAGTACTCCTTTTCTTTTTGCGAATACAGATTAACACGGCTGTTACTCTGAAACCTGTATGTATAAAAAGAGGTTTAGAAGACTGTGAGAAAAGGGAAGGGAAAATCAGGTTCAGATAAGACCAGTTCCCCTGGTATAAATCCATAGTAACTCCACTGACTTCAGTGGCATTACTCTGGAGTGTGACACTGATATAACCAAGAGCAAAATTTTGCTTAAACATCTTGAACAAAGTGCTCCTGTGCAAATTACATAGAAATTAGCAATTCCAATAAGAATTCCTTAGCAGTTAGCTGTTCCTTAGCTGTTAGTCTGAGCTGGGTCCAGTTTTTTGACAAAGCGGTTAATGAAAATGTCTGAACCATTACTACTGTTTTTTAAATGTTCCTATCTAAAATGGATTAGATCACCATTTTTTTTCTGTTGAACATAGCATAGTATATTTGGAATACAATACTTTTAGCTTTAAGGTACAATAATTCCTTGAACCTTGGATAAAGTGAAATATAGCACTTGTTCGGAGACCACATAGGTCTCAATTCAGGAAAGCTCTTAAGCATGTGCTTAAATCCATGTCTGTTCAGGACAACAGTTATGCGCATGCTTTATTGAAAGCATGTGCTTAAATCCTATTGGAATAATAGCATGCTTCTAGTTAAGTATGTGTTTAAGTACAGCCTTTAAAGGGGATACTTTTCTGAGCTGTGTCCATAGACTAAGACTTCTGCAATTTAGTACAGTATCTTGTTATAGTTTGTAGAGATCACGGGTAACAAACCCCAAAATAAACAATCTCAAATCCAAGCCTCTCTATTTACCCAATTTATTTTTCAGCTGAGATTCCAAAACTGATCCCTGATTTAAATCTGAAACAACTTCTATGTTTTTAGCTCTTGTTCAGATCCTGCACATTAAGGGGCATGTATGCTTGGTTCTTGTCTTGACATGTATCAAATCTCATGAGAATGGCAATTCTTGTGAGATTTCAGCCTATGGAGAAGGAAATCTCACATGAGCAGCTGATCTCATTAAATATCTACTATTTTAGGCTGAAATCTTGTGCAAATACTAACCTTATTTTGACAACTTTACTGACAGTGAAATCCTGCTAACATCTACAAAAACAAGGGAAGCCCAACTGGAGAGATCATGCTGGAGGGACCTGTAACCCCCTCTGGTAAGCCAACTATCACAGCTGCTCACTCAGTAACAGTGTGCAGGGTGTGAGTATGTGTGCCAAGTCTAGGGGTATTCAAGCTACCAGGCTGTCTCTACCCTTTGGGGAAGAGGCACTTTTGAGAGGTAAGGGGATGGAGAATTGTAACCCTGTCCAGTGCCCTACCTTTCCTATTTTGGGAAGGGGAAAGAAGAATCAACCAGATCTGCCCTTGTGCTCTCCACAAATAAATGGTGTGTAGGCTTCCATTATTTCCACATATCTGGAGGCAGAGAGGTATCTGTTCCCTCATTCTTCTCATGCTCTTCAGCTGCATGGGTGAAGGAAGATAGGATGCGTAGCTGATTTATCCTCAACATCAAAGAAAGAGAGGATGAAGAGAAAGTATGAAGGGGGAGGGGCAGATGGCAAGCACAGAGGAAGTTTGTGGCAGAGCAAAGACTTAAAACCAGGTCTCCTATGTCCTAGGTTAGTACCTTAAGCACTGGATCACCCTTCCTCTAACTTCTGAAAAGTTTACTCCCAGCATTTTAGAAATGCACATATTTAGCCCAGTTTGTATTCTGACTCAAAGCTAAAGGCAATATGCAATGGAAAGGTTGGGCCAGATCATCAGCTGGTGTAAACTGTGGTTCTATGCAGCGATGACAGTTTACACCATTGGAGGATCGAGAACATAGTTTTTTGCCCAGCCAAAACCCCACATTTCAAGGCGCAGTAGCTCTTGGAGGCCCAAGAAATCCCACATTAATTTCTGTGTGCCAGCTGTCAGTGATACTGGGTGCTTTTAACTGGTCCATTCTCGGTACCATCCCCAAACCCTTGAACTTCCCTGGTGGCTAGGATCTGTCAGGCCAGGGCTTTAAAAAAAATTAAATCCCCAACTATCATTAATGGAGTGCTTTTCTGGATTTGAATGGAATATACCTGGATACATTATCAACACAAAGTGAATTCACCTTCTATCTTATTGCATTAAGGTATTTTCTCAGGAACAGAAGACATGTCAAGTGATTGTATTAGAACACTTCAATGTGATAAGAAAAACACAGTAAAACCAAAAATTTGAAACATTCATCCAAAGTTGACATTTCAAGCAATGTTTCTGCCAGGAGTATACGTCTCACAGGGAGCAAGTTCTCCAAAGTGAGTAATTTCTTCGATAGGACTGGTACACTAGCTACTTCTTTGGTTTAGCATTTTAGCTTCTCTTATTGGTTCATAAATCTGGATGATGTTTGTAAGTGTTCATGCCATCTTTTCATTAGCTGTGACCATATCAACAGCAAAGACATCTATCATGACTAGCGGGTGACTATTCAGAGACACCACGATGCAAAGCCAGGCAAGTGAAAGGAAAATAAATAGTTGTAGGCTGTAGCTCTGTAGGGTTCTGAACATCAGAATAAGCCTTCTGAAGGAAACAGAACACTTCTCAGTCAATAGACAATTCACATTTACAGCTCTTACACAGACAAAAATTACAAATCTGACTTTTACATTAATGCTGCAGTAAACCGATGAAATAAAGATGAAGCTCTGTAATTCATTTCTTGTGGTCCAGTCATAAAATGCACTGTATTATTTAACGGAATGAGAAATAATGGCTGGTTGGCAGGTAGCCTGTTTCTTTAACGTGATAGATTATAAGTGCTTTCTGTTTTTGATGGTCTTCGTAGTTCAGTGATTTAGGCTTTACATTTAACTAATAAGAGTGCTATAAAATTTTTTAGAAAACAATGGTGTTCAAATTTGCACTTTTATTTTTCAAAAACATTTACAAAATATCTTGAGCATTTTAAGCTTAGATTGATCTAATCACGCCCTGCAAACCATTTCTGTAGAACTGCCAACCTTTGAAGCATCTTAACTGCAGAAAGAGATAGTCACCAAGATAACTTCACTATTTTTTCCCTTCCTTCAGCATCCTTGAACAACTATCCAGAGACCAATATTGAGAGAAAGTACTGTTCCTTACAAAACTTGGCTAGAGGGGATAAGCACTAGCCTTTTTTTTTCTTTTCTACAACTTGTCTTTTGTTTTTAGTGTAATTCTAGCTTCTTTACCAGAGCCATCCTGACAGGCATCATCAATGACACATATACACATGCCATGTTAACTCAATGGAGGGAGGTAGCCTATAAAAATGATTATTTGCCGTGTTTTTTCTCCCTGGTGTTGCAACATTTTGAACTTGATCTAAAACCCACTGAAGTCAGTGGGAATATTTCCATTGGCTTCAATGGTTTTTCAGTCAGGCCCACTGATTTGAACTACCATAGAACTGAGTGAACAATGTGTAATGCATAATTTAGCTAAAAATGCTAGCTGCTTTTCCACAAACATATCACAATTTCCTTCTCTTTTTAACATTTTTGGTGTGAATTTCCTGAGTGCAGAGGATTTATCAGAACAATTATCGGTGAGTATTCAATATTTGATAATCATTCTTCCAGCTATGTTGGGTAGCTAGTCATGATTTATTTATTCATTCCTTTTATTTATATTTTAAATCCCCATACATTGATCTTAGTGCTTTCATAATCATTCAATTTGTACTATATCACAAATAAAGCCACCACTATTGATATGCTCTGACAAAAACATGCATTAATGTGGAGTTAAGGATGAGAGTACAGTACTTTAAAAAAACACCCCACATTAAATTCTGCCTCCATCTGCATTATCAGTGGGAAGGGATGTTTGAGCAGCCTAAAGGAATGATGTCCAAACTCAAGAGGGGAAGGGGAGAGAGATGAAGCAGGCCTCTGCTCTTATGTTGGTGTACAGAGGAATGTGCAAGGGATAGTGGTTTCTCTGCCTCCCCCTGACTAGCCAAAGAAGGATAGAGAAGCCAATTGGCTATCACATGCTCCTTCCCCTCAAATTTAAAATATGCCTTGGCTTTCAGGATCCCATCTTCCCTTTATGACTGCCCTGCTATCTCTCCCTGTAATTGAAGTATATTGAGATGTGCTTTCAGGTTGCTGGAGGTTGGACCAGTTTTGGCAATCAGGAAGGATTTTTCCCCATTGGGTCAAACTGTCAGAGGCCCAGGTGTTTTTTCACCTTCCTTGCAGTATCATGGAGACACAGTCAAGTTAAAGGATTAGGAATAGGAAGTAATATTAGCAAATAATATCGGACTTCCTTTTTGTTGGATTTAGTGTGTGGCTGCAGGGTGGTGTTGGTGACCTTTGAAATACAGTAGCTCAGACTAGGTGATATGACTCTATGGCTTTATAAGGAATGTTTAATTTGTTGCAAGTTGTGGCCCGTGCAGATAAAGGCTAAAAGAGGGCCAGCTCCCAGAGGTAAATGAGTCCCAGGATTCTGCTGGTGTAAGAAAAAGGAAAGACCTGAAATCTTCACAGGCTAAAGTCCCCCTCATGGGGTGAGAGAGAGTGAGCGTATTCAGAAGTGAGCTGAGTTCTAGAAGTAGGCTGAAGAGGGTCTATCTTGAGTTATTGGTTATATGCTGAAAGCCCTGTAACCCAATGTACTCAGTAGAATGCCTGGCATGTGAGTGGAGGTGGGTGTTTAGTGCCCTTCCCCATTGTTAAGTATATATAGGTGCAGCCTGCTACTTAAATCCACCCCTGTGTCTGTCTTTAATTCCTGCACAAGGAAGGAACCTTGAGAAGTCATCAACTCCAGCCCTTTGTACTAAGGCAGAACTATGTAAATCTAAATAATCCTTGACAGGTGTTTGTACAACCTGTTCCTAAAAAACACCAATGATGGAGATTCCATAACCTCCCTTAGAAGCCTATTTCAGAACTTAACTACCATTACAGCTGGAACATTTTTCATAATATTTAACCTAAATCTCCTTTGCTACAGATTAAGCCGATTACTTCTTGTCCTATCTTCAGTGAATATGGAGAACAAATGACCATAGCTCTTTTTGTAATAACCCTTCATGTATTTGAAGTTTTATCAGGTTCCTGCCTCAGTCTTCTTTTCTCAAGACTAGACATGCCCAGTTTTTGTAAACATTCCTCATAGGTCAAGCCTGTTACTATTTCTATTGCTCTCCTCTGGTTGCTCTCCAGTTTGTCCACATCTTTCCTAAGGTGTGGCACCCAAAACCTGCCACAGTATTCAAGCTGAGGCCTCATCAGTGCTGAGTAGAATGGGACAATTAGCTCCCATGTTTTACCTACAGCATTCCTATTAGTATACCCCAGAATATTAGCCTTTTTCTCAGCATCACATGGTTGACTAATATTCAATTTGTGATCCACTATAATCACCAGATTCTTTTGAGCAGTACTTTTGCCTCCCCAGTTATTCCCCTTTTTGTAGTTGTGCATTTGATTTTTCCTTTCTGAGTGTAGTACATTGCATTTATCTTTATGAATTTCATCTTGTTGATTTCAGATCAATTCTCTAATTTGACACGGTCATTTTGAATTCTAATCCTGTCCCCTAAAGTGTTTACAGATCCTCCCAACTTGGTGTCATCTGCAAGATATATAAGCATATGCTCCACTCAGTTACCCAAATCATTAATGAAACTGCTTAATAGTACCAGACCCAGGACTGACACCTGCCCCCACTATATATGCCCTCCCAGTTTGACAGTGAACCACTGATAACTCTCCTTTGAGTATCGTCTTTCAAGCAGTTGTGCACCTACTTCATAATAATTTCATCTTGACCACATTTCTCTAGTTTGCCTTTGAAAATGTCATGTGGAACTGTGTCAAAGCTTTATTAAAATCAAGATATATCATATATCCTGTTTCCCCCCTATCCACCAGGTGGATAATTCTGTCAGAGAAGGACAGTAAGTTGTTTTGGCATGATTTGCTATGGACAAATCCATGCTGGCTATTCCTTATAACGCTGTTATCCTCTAAGTGCTTACAAACCGATTGTTTAATCATTTATTCCAGTATCTTTTCAGGAGTCAAAATTAGGCTGAATGTCCTGATCAGAAAATATGATAGTTGTTAAACAACCATGGAAAACAAGCATTTTGTGAGAGAAATAGCAATATGATAATCTACATTTGTTATGCATTTTAATGTTCTTTATCTTAAATGGCATTATATTGGCAAGATATACAGAAGCTTTCTCCTTCTAGATGGAACGTTACTAGGATTAAGCCATGACCTTTCACACAGTTAAGCCACAGTAACTAGTTTTCCAGTTCTTTGGTTTGTGAAAGAGTTATGAGACAGTTGCCATGAGTCTTCTACATTTAGTTTAAGAAATGCTGAGAGAATGTGTGAAGATATAGGCAAATAAGTGAATGGCAATAGCCATTTGCTAGGCTATTCATTATACTCACAACCTTGTTAAGATTTTGCATCAGATACCAGTGCCATCTGGTACCGTCTAGCTGGGACCCCACAGGGGGAGACTGGGGAAAGCTTCCTCAAAATTATCTCCTGTTTGTCCCAACTTTTATATTTTGAAGCCCACATAGCATGTTGTTACAATGGTAGGATATTGCCAAAACTGCCAGTTTGATGGGGACAATCTAATCAGATCAAGCTTGCCCACTTCAATGAGGATTAGATCATGTCACAGTTTGAGACATGTCATGCACATGATTTACTTGAAAAACTTTTGAAAGGTGCCATAATGTGGAGCAAGCTAGAATCACAGCCCTAAAGGCCAAGGTGAAGATGTAAGACCTCATGTTCTTTCAGGACTCCAAGGCACATGGATGCCCCTACTTTCCAAGCTGGTCCTATCTACAGAGGAGATGAAGACAACCATAGGCCATGCCATTCTAACAGCCTAGCTGACTAAAAATAACCACTGGTCACACCATCACATGACGCTCTTGATGACAGTCCTGATTCTAATGACACGTGAGTCTGGAGATGATGCAAGTTGAAGAGTCTGAACCTTTTCATCTTATGTACCTTCTTCCCTTTCTCTATATTTTCTCTTTTATTTTGACTGGGAAGATGTCCCCATTTTTTGTCTTTATTTTAGAGGGTGTGGGAGTAGAAGAGGTGTCAGTCAATGAAAGTGTGTGCATATGAGCATTAGGGAAGATAGCAAGAATAATTCCTGACAACCTAAAAACCCTAAGAAAGTCCTGCTTTGTAAAATCGTTTGTGAGGTCTCTCGGTTTGGTGAAAAGTATTGAAGAAAGTAAACTGTCAGCTATAGGAGGCTGTGAGAGCTGCTGACTCTTATTGTGTTAAAATTGTGTATTCAGGTTGTTGGGAGAGAAAGCAGGATAGCAATTACATATACAGTAAGTTCAGGGGAGAGCCTTGATTTACCTTGAGGGCTGAAAGGTTAACTAATTTGGTTTCAATAATAAAATATTCAACTGGTTCAGTTGATTTCCTTGTCATGGGTAGAGCCCCTTAATTAGGGGGTTAGAATAAAACAGATGGCTATCTCCTTAAATTCCTGGGTAAAGAGTTATATAAGCTCACTATCTGCTGTATTATGCTCATGATTTGATTGTTGGTGATAATATGATGAGCTGAGCAATTAGTGATTTAATTCAGTATCATTGTTAATCCATTGATTTATTGATTCTGTTTCCATTGTGAACTTGATTTGATAATTGTATTGTTTAACATTTAGTAACTTTTGTACATGTTATAGTAGTTTAACCTTACCAATGTGTTTGGTTCTAATTTTGCTCATTTATTAATTGTAAATAACACTCATAAAAGTACACGGAGCCATTTTTTTTCTTTCAAACTAGCAACTCAGACCAGAACTCTTGAGAATTTAAGGCAAATTAGCCAGTTTATCTGAGAGCCTCCCTAAATTAAACCTTTGTCTCTCACGCATTGAATTCTGAACAGCACAAAGGAAGCTAGTGCAGGGCAAAAAATCTGGACCTGTTTTACACGTTTACATGTAAAAGTCACATAGTGTTGCTTCTGTTTCCAAAGTAGATAGAATCAAAGAAATGTAGGACTGGAAAAGACTAAGATAGGTCATCTGGTCCAAACCCCTACATAGATAAATATTATCTACCCCAGTATTTCTCAACCTTTCCAGACTACTGTACCCTTTTCAGGAATCAGATTTGTCTTGTGTACTCCCAAGTTTCACCTCCGTTAAAAACTACTTGCTTACAAAATCAGATATAAAAATACAAAACTGCGACTATTACTGTTAAAGTGTTCACCATTACTGAAAAATTGCTTGCTTTCTCATTTGTCTGTATGAAATTTTAGTTTGTACTGACTTCACTAGTGCTTTTTATATAGCCTATTGTAAAACTAGACAAATATCTAGATGAGTTAATGTACCCCCTGGAAGACCTCTGTGTACCCTGGGGTACATGTGCTCCTGGATGAGAACCACTGATCTACCCCATCCCTGACAGGTGTTTGTCTAACCTTTTCTTAAAAACATCCATTGATGGAGATTTCATAACTTCCCTAGTTAATTTGTTCCAGTGCTTAACTACCCTTAGAGTTTGGAAGTTTTTCCTAATGTCTAACCCAAATTTCCCTTGCTGTAATTTCAGCCTATTACTTCTTGTCCTTTCCTCAGTGGATAAGGAGAAAAATGTATCACCTTCCTCTTTATGACAATTTTTACATACTTGAAGAATGTTGTCATGTTTTCCCTCAGTCTTCGTTTTTACAGACTAAACAACCCCAGCTTTTTCAATCTTTCTTATAGGTCATTTTTCTCTAGACCTTTAATCATTTTTTCTGCTCTCCTCTGGACTTTCTTCAGTATGTCCACATCTTTTCGAAAGGGTGGCACCCAGAACTGGACACAATACTCCAGTTGAGACCTTATCAGTTCTGAGTGGAATGAAATAATTATTTCTTGTGTCTTGCTTACAACACTCCAGCTAATACATCCAGAATGATGTCTGCTATTTTTGCAACAATATTACATTGTTGATTCATAATTTAGGTTGTGATCCACTATAAGCACCAGATCCTTTTCTGCAGTACTCCTTCCTATGCAGTCATTTACCATTTTGTATTTTTGCAGTTGATTATTCCTTTCTATGAGTGATACTTTGAATTTGAAATGTGAATACTTGTGCATGTGATATTACATCTGTTTTCCACAAATAACTAGCAAATTGAGACTTCAAAATTCACTTCCAACAAACATTCACAACAGGAAAACTTGATTGCATTCATATTCACAGATCACAAACACAAAAGGGGTGCACACATGGCTGAAGTAAGTTCATAAGTTTGAATGAATGGTTGTGGACATTTTTCACAGTATTATCCAGCTATACCCTGAACAGAGTCTGATAACATGCGAAAGGAAGGCAAGTAGATGAATGCTTTATGCTTTATTAATATTGTAGTAAATTTCTATTAATATTTCAACAAATACAATTTGTTCACATGCAAATGTTTACTAGTATAATAATAATTAGTAGTAGTAGCATAGAACCATCTATGAGGAAAAAAATGTCATTGCTAGAGGCATAGTTAAAAGCTTAAGGCTAGAATTGTCATTTTGTCCTTTTTGTAGAAATTGTATTCAGAAATCCATACTTTCAATCAGTGATTTTGCAGAAAACTGACACATAAATGAAAGGACTTACAGCTGATATCGTATGTGCATTTGACAAGCTATGATGGAATTGTTTGCAAAGTTTTATTGAAATCCCTGTTTTCATTTATTTTTGTTAACACAAGCTATAGAAATCTGTGATATAATATTTTTATATAATTTAAGCTAACTATAATGGAATTAACCAAGGAAATGAAGGGAAAAATAGCATATTTATTCTGATGTAATGGAAAAATGTCTTTGGGAGAAGAATATTATTATACATTAATACTTTGTGAATTTTAATACTAATTGCTTTGGTTCCATTTCTTTAAAATGTGCTTAAAACTGTCTAAAGAAACTATGAGCAAGAGTCTGGAATAATTTCAGAAACTGTATTACTCAATCTCTAGTGCATTAAGTGCAGTTTATCCCAAACTCTTGCTCACATAAAGCCGGAAGCAGAGATACTGGTTTGAGAGGGTTTTTTTTGTTATACGATACAGCATGAAAAACATAAGAAAGGATCTGCCAAATTCTGCTGACAAATGTAAACCTCATTTAATGGTTATTGAACTCAACGATATAAGGTCCCAAGCAATCTAGCAACAAACACATGCTTAAAGTTAAGCATGCAGGAAGCCCCACTGACATCAATCGGAAATCTAGCCCCTTCGGTCCAGAAGTCTCAGCCATCTGCTGCTGGCTTGCTTGGAAAGTCCAGGAGCCAACTTAGCGGATGAGAATTGTGTGAAAGCTTAACTTTGTTTCAACTATATTCCATAAAAAGCTATGAGCCAGATATTCAACTGGTGAGCATAACTCCACTGAAGTCAACAGAGTTCTGTCTATTTGCACCAGCTGAGAATCTGGTCCCATATTTCTAAATCCTCCTCTTTGAAGGCATAATCAGGATTTTAAAAATTGGTTGCTGGGGACATTAAATAAAACGTTAATCATAAAAAAATGATCACTGCCTTACAAAAAGATTTTGTTATATTTTTAATTAGTAAGAATAAATTTTAAAGCATTCTGAAAAAACAGAAGCATTCTGTTGTTCATAGTTCTCTTAGATTAAAAAGGATCAGTCTCTCAAAACAGTGCTTAATGGTGGTCATCCATGTTTCCTAGCTATATGCATGCTGGCTGAGTGATTTCTGTATTTTTTCCAGAGAAAGAAATACAAAGATTTCACAGATTTCTGTCTTCTTTCCATCTTCACAGAACACCGGACCTAGGAATTAGTTGTCAGAAAGTGAGGAGTGCACTCCAGTTTCTTAGTCAAATTTGTGAATGAAGCTGGGAGTGGATGACAGGGGACAGATCACTTGATGATTGCCTGTTCTGTTCATTCCCTCTGAAGCACCTGGCGTTGGCCGCTGATGGAAGACAGGATACTGAGCTAGATGGACCATTGGTCTGACCCAGTATGGCCGTTCTTATGACACAGGAGAAGCACCAGGAGAATTGACTTTGTGTGCTGTCCTAAGCAATAATCAGTGACTTTACTGCGGTTTGGCTTGATCCCCCAAACTCCTAATCACGTATGCCATACTAATTAACTCACTGACCTCAGCAGTAGTATTTGCATGAATGAATGCTTGTAGGATGAGGCCCATTGTGTGTACATTCCATATATGGGCTTTTTAATAAACCCCGATGAGTTCCTGTGATTCTAGTAAGTGTGTCCAATTTAGAAGATTGAAAAATTCATGATTCTGATGAGGCATTTGGGTCTGTGCAGCTGACAAAGGCTTAAAAAGCAAAACAAAATCCTGGAGAGTCTGTACAAGTCCTCTGAGAAATAGAAAACAAATTGCTTCTGCTCATTTGAAGGCTAGTTATATCACAATATTTATCTGGTTTTCATTGTGATACATACATATTTATACAAAATATCAAAACATCCAAAAGGTGTCAGAACATAATAGAAGAATACTTCTCCATAATGCAGTCAGAGTAACAACAAAAGGTAAAAGTCAAAGAGACCCAAAAAGAAAAATAATAAGAACTCAGGTAACAAATATCTTGTAGAAGTACCTTGTAAATTCTGTTTCAGTGATAACAGTCTCTGCATCTATTGTTTGTCTTAATCCGGTAGTGAGAGGGTTTTGTGGTTGTTGTTGTTGTTGGTTTTAATTTTATTTCTTCTTTCCTTCCTTCCCCCAAGCAAATTACTTTGTGCCATAACTACAGAAATTAGTCTAAATTATTTAATTATCTGAAATTAGCTCATTTTAAACGCTTAAATTGTTTCATTATTAAGATCCATTGGCTCCCATGAAAGTCATGCAATGTTGTTGAATATTCATCACAAAATGTGGCACTGTAGTTCATTAAGCAAGGACTCTTTTTCCCACCAGCTCAAAACAACCAAAATAGTATACAAATAAAAAGTGGTTAAGAAACCAAATGCACAATGTGCACATTTTTATGTTCCTTTTAAGCTAGTTACATTAAACACAAATATCTATGTTAATGAAAGACTAAAGTAATATGGCCAAAATCAGGAAAAATCCAATATTAAAAAATTATGGTTCCAAGAGCATTATTAATTCAGGTTTCAGAGTAACACCCGTGTTAGTCTGTATTTGCAAAAAGAAAAGGAGTACTTGTGGCACCTTAGAGACTAACCAATTTATTTGAGCATAAGCTTTCGTGAACTATAGCTCACTTCATCGGATGCATCCTGTGGAAAGTGTAGAAGATATTATATACACAGAGACCATGAAACAATACCTCCTCCCACCCCACTCTCCTGCTGGTAATAGCTTATCTAAAGTGATCACTCCCCTTACAATGTGTATGAAAATCAAGGTGGGCCATTTCCAGCACAAATCCAGGTTTTCTCACCCCCTCCCCCCCAAAAAAAAACCACACACACACAAACTCACTCTCCTGCTTGTAATAGCTTATTGGATAAGCTATTACCAGCAGGAGAGTGAGTTTGTGTGTGTGTGTTTTGGGGGGGGGGGTGAGAAAACCTGGATTTGTGCTGGAAATGGCCCACCTTGATTTTCATACACATTGTAAGGAGAGTGGTCACTTTGGATGGGCTATTACCAGCAGGAGAGTGAGTTTGTGTCGGGGGGCGGAGGGTGAGAAAACCTGGATTTGTGCTGGAAATGGCCCAACTTGATTATCATTATTATGTTGGAGAATGTGCTTGATGGGGGTGTGTTTTCTAAGTGAATTTATGTATTGTGCATTAATTGGGCCATGTAGAACCTGCTGGTAAACATTCCCTAATGTGCTTTACTATTAAAAATGGTTCCTGTGACCTTTTAAGCTTCTTTATGATGATGTATAAGAAAGTCTGGAGTGTTCGCATCAGAAAGAGAAAATATTTTATTTGTTTGTTTGTTCTTCGTTTTCTGCTTGTTTTTTATATTAGGAATTCAAGCCTTGTTCTCATTAGACCTCTAAGGAGAAATGAAGAAATACAGAAATTATTAAATCACAAGAGACAAAAAGCTGAGTAAAATTTTTTAGAACTCTCTATATAAATAGCTATTTTCAGCACTCTTCCCCGCGCCCGCCTCTCCAATACTCAGCCTAGCACTTGGGCAGCTTTACTATTGGTAACTGGAATATCTAGGTGAAATGGGGAATGATGTTTATTACTGTGTTGTCTACTATTAGATGTCACATCAACAAAAACACCTTTGCCTTGTCTATACTTGACCTTCTACCATTGGTTAGAACTGGATGGGTGTTAATCCAACACTGGAAAAGGTACTAGTGTCAACAAGACCTTTCATCTGCTCTAGCTCTGAAACCCTGGATATTCCACATTGTGACTACAACCATCAGCTACAGAAATTTGTACAGACAGCATAGAGTCCTGGCCCAATTGACATCAATGGGAGTTTTATCATTGACTTCAGCTGAAGCCAAGATTTCATAGAATACTGAATCATAGAATAGAATACTGGGGTTGGAAGGGACCTCACGAGGTCATCTAGTCCAACCCCCTGCTCAAAGCAGGGCCAATCCCCAATTTTTGCCCCAGATCCCAAATGGCCCCCTCAAGGATTGAACTCACAACCCTGGGTTTAGCAGGCCATTGCTCAAATCACTGAGCTATCCCTCCCCCTAAATTTCATCCTATAAATTAAGTCAAACATTTTTGATGCTCTTTAGAAAATCACAAAACCCTCTAATGCTCTCAGAATCTTGCTAAGTCCCCAAAAGTGCACAGCAGGGATTCAGCACTCTTTATTTGACAGAACTTGCATAATTTCACTTCACAAACACTAGATACTCCTGCAGTTTCTCCCAACAGTTTGCTTTCTTTCTCTACATGATCTCCCATAGTGTCCTGCTCTCATTGAGAAGAGACGCTTGCTGGAGAGCAACATAGATATTCAAGGTCAGCTTGATGTTTTCGGTTTCACATTATTTAAAATGTACTTTTTATAATATTTATCAGTATGTTCATCAACACAGCAGTGTGTCATTGCAGGGGATCATCACACTGCTGTGCCAATGCTGAAGCAACATGTAAAAGATTGCTTTATCCCCAGGTTGATATTTCCAAATGGGAACCTGAAGCAACTGAAATTCTACTGCTGTGAGATAGAAGGCTGACTTAGAAATCACGCGCACCAACTGTGCCTCATGTGAAATACCTTGCTGTGATACTTGTTCAGATAGCCTGCCTAAACTTCTTGAATAACCGTGCTGCTATTTGTGTAGCCAAACGAATCCCCGGAAGATGCGAAAAGGGTGCCCAGGATTTTTACATGAATATGGGGCCTGATTTTCCACTCCATTACACTTTTTATGCTAATGTAACTCCATTGTTACTTCATCAGCCTAATTCTGACAGCCATAAAGGATATAGTTAATACATCATACCCTTAAAGGCTTTCTTACATTTATTTAAAAATATGGCAAACAGCTGATTTCAAAAGGAATGATCAATTTGTCAACTTATTAGCATCAGATAGCCAGTGTCGGACATTATAGGTTTGATTTTCCTTTGAAATGTTTGTATGCTGATGTAACTTGGTGTAGAGTGTGGAACTGGGGACGATGGCTTAGGGTAGGTCTATACAACCCACAAACCTCCTGGATCTGGTCCTCTGTCCTCTCTAGTGGCACCAAGACTACTTAGAGGTTAATGAGTCTGCTACAGCCTTAACTAAGTGCCATGTGGCTTTTAGCTCTTGCAGTAAAGGCTCAGGCATTTTGCTCCAGAGGTTCCAGGTTTGATCCCTCCTGCTGACAAACGGGGTCTGTCGGTATTATATCTACAATGCAATTAAATACCTTCGGCTGGCACTTGCCAGCTGACTCGGGCTCAGGGTAGAGGGCTGTTTAATTGCACTATAGACTTCCGGGCTCAGGCTAGAGCCTGGGCTCTAGGGCCCCTAGAGGGGGGAGGTCCCAGACCTTGGGCTGCCTCCCAAGCCTGGAAGTCTACGCTTCAACTGAACAGCCCTGCAGACAGAGCCGCATGAACCCAAGTCAGCTAATACAGGCCAGCCATGAGTTTTTAATTGCAGTGTAAACATACCCTCAGGGTATATCTGCACAGCAGCTCAGAGTATGCTTCCCAGTGCAGGTAGACAGACATGCTGGTTCTGCTCAAGCTAGTGTGCTAAAAATAGTAGAATACCCAGTGGTAGCACAGACAGTGGCTCAGGCTAGCCTCCTGAATACGTAGCCGGGGGTTAGGGTGGATTTGCACTCAGTTGGCTAGCCTGACCTGCTGCCCTGGCTATGGTGCTATATTTGGTGCACTAGCTTGAGCAGAACTAGCAAGTGTCTAGTGGCTCTGAGAGGCATGCTCCCAGTTGCTGTGTAGACATAGGCTTTGCTGAAGTCACAATTATATTACTGATGATGAGTCATACATATCTGATTGCTTGGCCATACAACCACTATAATACAATTCCTCCACTGTCTTCTTTGTAAACCTGGTAATAATATATATAAAGGGTGAAATCCTGACTCCATTCAAATCAGTGAGAGTTTTGCTATTCACTTGGGTGGGGTCAGGATTTGGATGATTCCAGGCAAGAGAACTAATATGCAGAAGGATTATTATACCACGGTTCTGAATATTTACAGATCACTTGGAAAGTATCCTAGTCTATTCCACTATTCCACTCTCATTTCCAACTTCTAAAAAAAATCTGCTTGGACAATAGCTTTTCAATGAGCTCATGTAAAAAGTTTGCTTTCAAGCACTGTATTTGTTAAAGAGTTAGCTACAGTTTTCTGTGTTCTTTTTATTTGAAGCTAAATTATTTCTTAAGGGGACTGTCAGTGTAGCATTGTTGCTATCTCTGTCAAGAAGTGCAAAAAGAACGAAGCAATGGTGACCGAGATGGTGGTATTCCTAGCATTCTGAATGTCATTTCCCTCTATCATATTAGTCACAGTTTTCAGAGCGGTAGTTGTGTTAGTCTGTATCAGCAAAAAGAGCGAGGAGTACTTGTGGCACCAAAGAGACTAACAGTTCTCTAACACCCATTCTACAAGCCTTTACCCTCTGATCCCACTGAGGGTTTCCAAAAGAAACTACACCATCTGCTCAAGAAACTCCCTGAAAAAGCACAAGAACAAATCTGCACAGACACACCCCTAGAATCCTGACCCGGGGTATTCTATCTGCTACCCAAGATCCATAAACTTGGAAATCCTGGATGCCCCATCATCTCAGGCATTGGCACCCGACAGCAGGACTGTCTGGCTATGTAGACTCTCTCCTCAGGCCCTACGCTACCAGCACTCCTAGCTAGCTTCGAGACACCACTGACTTCCTAAGGAAACTACAATCCATTGGTGTTCTTCCAGAAAACACCATCCTAGCCACTATGGATGTAGAAGCCCTCTACACCAACATTCCACACAAAGATGGACTACAAGCTGTCAGGAACACTATCCCCGATAATTTCACGGCAAACCTGGTGGCTGAACTTTGTGACTTTTTCCTCACCCACAACTATTTCACATTTGGGGACAATGTATGCCTTCAAGTCAGTGGCACTGCTATGGGTACCCGCATGGCCCCACGATATGCCAACATTTTTATGGCTGACTTAGAACAACGCTTCTTCAGCTCTCATCCCCTAATGCCCCTACTCTACTTGCGTTACATTGATGACATCTTCATCATCTGGACCCATCACCTGCACATCTACCAATGTGATATATGCCATCATGTGCAAGCAATGCCCCCCTGCCATGTACATTGGCCAAACTGGACAATCTCTACGCAAAAGAATAAATGGACACAAATCAGACATCAAGAATTATGACATTCAAAAACCAGTTGGAGAACACTTCAATCTTCCTGGTCACTCGATTACAGACCTAAAAGTTGCAATACTACAACAAAAAAATTTTTAAAACAGACTCCAACGAGAAACTGCTGAATTGGAATTAATTTGCAAACTGGACACCATTAAATTAGGCTTGAATAAAGACTGGGAGTGGATGTGTCATTACACAAAGTAAAACTATTTCTCCATGCTTATTTTCCCCCTACTGTTACTCACACCTTCTTGTCAACTGTTGGAAATGGGCGATCCTGATTATCACTACAGAAGTTTTTTTTTCTCCTGCTGATAATAGCTCACCTTAACTGATTACTCTCATTATAGTTGATATAGCAACACCCATTTTTTCATGTTCTCTGTATGTGTATATATATATATATATATCCCCACTGTATTTTCCACTGCATGCATCGATGAAGTGGGTTTTAGCCCATGAAAGCTTATGCTCAAATAAATTTATTAGTCACAGTGTTATTACAGTCAGAACTGCTAAATATAAGTCACTCTTTAATGCTGGATGTTTCCCTTATTACATGAATCACCTGCTATTACACAAATTATTATCCAAATCTAAGTCCTCCAGCATATGAAGGGGAATGTGTGGAACTGTTTTTTCCTGCTGTTCTTTTCTGCATTGCTTGAGTGGTACACTGGTGAAACCATGGAGTTACACTAATGTACAACTGCAGTAGTGTAGTGTTGAATGAGGCCTTACGTTTGACAGTTTTAGGTTTAAAGATCTTGTGCCGGCTTCTGATCCTCTTTATAGTGATATAAATTAAAAGTCAGTCCACAAGGTCAGTGAAGTTACTCCTGAGTACAAATAATTTAGGGTACTGAGTACAAATAGTTGATCAGAATCAAACCCTTTATCAGAGTTTCATTTTAGATTCACAGGGCTTGAGATTCAATACTGCTCTACTCCAGTTTTACACCAGATTTCAGTGGAGCTAGGCCAGTATACATCTGGAGAAACACAATGGTGAATCAGACTTCCAGTTTCTCATTCCCTTTCATGGCAGTTCTCTGAACCTTGATTTTGATTGAGCAACATATCACCTTTATCCTCCTCAACATCCTTATGTTATGTCTTTAGCTTTAACTTTTTATGTAGTTAGCCCATAACTAAGGATGATGAGGAGAATAAAGGGCATATGTTGAGGAGGATATGTTGCGGAGAATAACAATGATATTAGTACTGGCAACTTTTTAATTTGCAGGAAAGGCACAAGAAAATGTGAATGAGGTAAAACAATTCCAAAGCACAAATTGTCCTATCAGCTGGGACATTGGACTTCAGAAACCACATTACACGTTAGGCAGGAAAAATACTGAATTGTATGTTTGTTTTCCTTTTGGAGTATTGTGTCTTAAGTTATTATTACCCTTCCCATCATCACCAGACACTTTTTTGATGGGGCTGAACACTTGCTTGAAAGGAGAAGCTGCAATTGATTAGATCTGGAAATGATGAGTTCTGTTTGTGTCACAACTAATGAGAATGCTTGGGAAGTTGGAAAAAGACTGACAAAGCTAGCATATCAGCTGCTGGAGAACAAGTGTAGCAGACAGAGTACCTGACTTGCTGACAAAAGTTTGGAAACTCTTGACAGAAGACATACAAGAAAAAAGAGAAATAAAAAGATTTCATGGCATAAAAGATCTGACTTAAAGATCTCTGACACAATTTTTGAATACATGGAAATTTCAATGTGTTCTTAAATCTTCATGTGCTCTCAGTCCCCCTCCCCACCAAAATTGAAGGTTTCCATTATCCCTTATTACACAGAGCTAATAGCGTTCCCTCAACCCTTACTTTTTAAAATAAATCTGCATTACATGTATGTACAGAGTGTCTCTCAGTCATTCAGCTTTTCTTCCTCACCCTTCCCACAGAATAGTTAATACCAGAAGCATGCAGAAGCCCATATAAAAACTTAATTGACTGGAATTAAAAAGCTTTTCATTCAGAGCCATTCAGTTTTCAAATGCAGAATATATTTTTGTAAAGAATGCAGGAAAATGTGATATTAAGCAAACATCCTGAAATATCTTTAGCAAAAAAAGTTCCACTGAACTGCATCTGCAAAACTACAAATCTAGATTTAGGAAATGAGAGAGTGTCTGTCTTTGAGTTTAGTTAATTTATTTTATTTTTCTGTATGGCCTTTGGCAGCATATTTTGATATGGAGGATTTTTTTATTATTATTATTCGTAACATTGGATCACAATGTTGCTATGACGGGCATATGTCTATGTTTTCTGTGAAAATTTTGGAGAGCGAGGACACCAGCAAAGGTCTTGAATAGATGTAACTTTGTCTTCAATTGTATTTATTTCATCAGAATGCTGCATCTTAAGGTTATATGGCATTCAAAAGATTGTCATGTTCAAAAGCGGTCCATTCTATTTCTGCATTCTATTTGGAAACTCCTATTTCAAACCCCATGCTAAGAACTCAAGACTCTCTCAAAGGCCGTACTGCCTTTATAAGGCACAGTACTTTATGGAAACTCCATTTAATTGGTATATATTGTGTTTGTATATTGCCTTCATTGCTGAGGCATCATGGGAAAAGAGAAATTGCTGCTTTCCTTTTGGGATGCATCTCTGGGCTGTTTAATATAGGGATTTCATTGTTTAGTGTTTGGTTTCAGAGTAGCAGCCATGTTAGTCTGCATCCGCAAAAAGAAAAGAAGTATTGGTGGCACCCTAGAGACTAACAAATTTATTTGAGCATAAGTGGCAGTAGTTCACGAAAGCTTATGCTCAAATAAATTTGTTAGTCAGTTTAGTGTTTGTGACTCTACAATTATTTGCATAGTATTCACAGAGACTTGATTGTAATGTGAAATGTATGCCAATGAAAAGATGGACAACTTAAGCAACCAACCCTATACTTAGCAACCAGGTGAGTTAGTCAGGCCTGATACAGGAGAGGAGAGGAATTTCCCCAAACCACTGAATAACTTCAGAACCGCTCTACACTAGTAACAGTATTGGAATGCCTGTTGTAGCCTTCAGAGGCCCTTAGATGTCCTTCCATAGGAGGAGAAGGCAAAGCTACATAACAGCAGATACTCTGGCTCCATAGGGATGGTGTGCTGGCCCTCTCAATCTGTTCCACAAGAACTGGGAAGGATCAGTCCTGCTTTCACTGCCAGGGGAACCTCCTTAGCATGGAAGGCAGAGTAGGATTTGCTCCTAAAGGCTGACATGATATACAGGACATTATGTAGGACCTCAGGGTTTCAATATAAATGTGGGCGTGCAATTATACACCCTTTAACAGGTATTTAGCTTACTGGGTGTTTAAAAACTTCTCATTTTAATTCAGGAGTTTCACAAATACCAACTGAAGACCCACTCCAATCCTGAGGCGTTTTATAATGCATACTGATCTATGGGATATGGGAATAATACTTACTAGGAAATACATTTGGTTAATGGAGGGAGCATGCATTAACTTCAGACACACATCAGTAAATGCACCAAGTCTCTCCTGCCCATTCTGCAGTTCCACAGCCATAGATTTAATCTTTTGTAGCAATGTCTTGGCTTCCATTCAAAAGTTAAAGGTGGGATTTTCAAAAGCGCTCACTATTGACCTAACTCTGCTCCCACTGAAGACATTTACCATTCATTTTGATGGGAGTAGAGTTAGCTTGATGCTGAGCACTTTTGAAAAGCCCACCCTACATCAGGGGTCAGCAACGTGTCCGAAGTAAAAATTTTGAGGTCTGTGGTAATTTTTCAAAATATGTTGAATGACATAACCCCCTCTCCCCCCACCAGTGTCCGTCACTAAGTATGGTAATTTTGTCAAGTGTCCGTCACGCAACATGGTAGTGCCTATCCCTGCCCTACATTTCTAGCCTTTATAACTCTGAAGATAACCTGCCAGTCATGAACTCAGTGTAGAGCAAAGGCATTTTGTTAACTTGCAAATGCAGAAATCATGCGGGGGCGGGGCCTTAGAAAATGTATTCCTTCATCCCCTAGGAGTATCCCCATTTAGGTTCATTTGGACTCTACTTGAGGACTCCAGATTGGTATAGTTAACTGATGACCGTGTGTTGATATAGGAATGCTCTTGTAATTTGCTTTACAGATCAAATAAACCTTAGAAGAAAATTCCACTGTAATTCAAAAGGAGAAAGCATTCTAGTTTTCTGGAGGAATAGCTCAGTTTCAGCATGATTTAGAACTGCCTTCCTGATTTCTGTGGAATGAATAATATTTGAGTCCATATACTGAGTCAGTGTAAATTGGCAAAACTCCATTGACTGTAATGGAGCTATGCTGATTTACACCAGTTGAGCATCTGGCTTTTGATTTTAAAGGTTAGAATATACACAGCTGACTGTACTAATATTTATTTTGTTATTATAATTACTATTTTGCTTTCACCAAATACTTGAGGCTCCTGTTTGAAGAGATTTTTCAAAGGTGCAAAGGGCAGTTGGATGTGACCTTATTTAGCCTAGTTTTGATTCGGAGTAGCTCCACTGAAATCAATGGGGTTACATGGGTGCAAGACTTGTGTGAGATGAGGGCCAACCAGTTTAAAAATAAATCACCTAAAATGGAGGTGGTTTAGGCTGCCATGCACTTCCTTTATTTTACATTTTATAACTTTAGGACAGATGCTCTGCTCTGTCCTCCTGCCCATTATTGGTTCCCTTGTGAGCCTATATTTAAAATACAGAGCAATCACAGAGCAGGCTGTGAGTATGTGTGGGGTGGAGAGAGAGTTCAACATAAAGCTGCTAGTGCCATGGGGCAAATTCTGGTCATAGTTATAGTGGTGTAAATAAGAGCAGAAACTGGCCCCTTCTTTTTATGTTCAAGTTCCACAGAAAAATCAAAGTCATATAGTGCACACTAGGAAGTACTTCCTCTCCCCAGATATGCCATTAATTAAGGAGTTCTATTTCCTCCAGGACCCTAAACCTCATAAGTTTTGTTTCCTAAGGAAAATTAGAGTGGGTTCAAAGTGATCTCAACCTCATTTCTCCCTAATCGAATGGCTCATTAACTGCAACCACCTTATGTAACTTCTCTTATGTTAAATAAATTATAACAGAGAATCAATAGTAAAGCTAGCAGGATCAGGAAGAAGATCAAAGCTTTAGTATAGAGATTATTGGTTGTATGTCCTTGAGATATGATCCATATGAAATTAGGGCAGATACAAAGTGATTATATATAATTTGTATATAACATTGTGCCCAGTCTCTTGTGCCCTTAGGGGTTTTCAGCCAGACATGGTAGAGGTCAGAACTTAAAATTGCATATATTCTTCATATTTTAAGTAGCTTGAAATGTATCCACTGGATATATTCACAACCTTAAGTTAATTTGTATGCTATTGCCTAACTCAAGCACTACTGACTTGCCTTTTTGAAATAATAACTCCACTCTTTGCTGTTCAACTGTTTTGGGGCATATAGAACAAGTGGAAGTTCCCATGTATTCTTTCCTCTACCATTTAGATGTACTAATGAAACACACATTTTCTTGCTGCAGTTCTAACACGGCAATTCCAAGAAAAGAAAGTTAATTTTTGCACTCCTGGAAAAATAGAAATTACAGCTGGTATTACCTAATCACTAAATATTTAATAGATACTAAAATGTGCAGATTCATCACATCTTGTGCACTGAAAGAGAATAATAAATATGGGCAAGAAAATGAAGAGTTATACTAAAGTTCTTTTGATGAAGGCATTCTGCCAAAACATTAACAATCTTTGCTTAAAGTGCAGTTTGACTACGAAAGTGACTTTGTAAAAATGGCTTTGTGGGGTAGAGAGTGTTTATTGTGTCTCAGTGATTTCTATATGAAATCTTCTCCATTTACAAGTAAAAAATACAGTTTTTCTAACTACCAGGCCTGCAAACTCAATTTGGAATCTGAAAGCCAGGAATCTCTCTCTCTCTCTCTCTTTCTTCTCCCTCCTCCCCCATTTGGCTCATGCATCGCAATGTATTTGTAACTGGAACTTTGTTAGCAGTTCTGTTATGAGAACCATAATAGAAAGATGGTCATTCCTTCAGAGCTGTGTGGGAGTCACCAGGTTTATAGGGATTAAGATGTATTAAAAACTTATTTAAGTTAATAAAGCCAACGGATGACATTCTGAATGCACAGGAGAAGTAGATTTGCTCAGAAAAAGACTGATCCTGTAAGAGGCTGAGCAACTCTTTGAAATGCTGAGTCCACTCAAGTCCCAGGCATTCACAAGCTTGAATCCTTGCACCCTCCCTTGAGCCAGCTGTTTACTTAATTATCTTGTCATGTCTTTACCTTCTTTCCCTAGGGACTGGAAATATTCCACTGAAAACCACCTGGCTTCCACTTCTGTAAGCTTCTTACCCAACCAAGTCTAGTCATCCTTCATCTGCTCCAGCAGGAATTCTAGCAGTGTCATTTGTCCCAACATGAAGTACATACAATCAGTGGATTTTCCCTGATCCCATTAAGATCCTCTTCAGCCTCATATCACATCTCCTAGCCTGCTCCTGGTGAACAGCATACTCTTCTATTCTTTGATATGGTCTGGTGATAGGCCTTATGATTTTTCTATAACATAGATGTGTCTCTTGCTGATGTTCATATGAGTCTGTTTTATGTTCTCTTTAGCAGTCCCCTGTACATCATCCTCATTTTATGGGGCTCTGTTCCCTGGCTACTTCCATCATCTCTTCATCTCATCTGAAGGGACTGGCTTTCCCTCTTTTCTTCCTTGCCATCCTATCTTTTGCCTGTTTCTCCTCCTCATTCCCCAGTGCAGGAAACCTATTACTCAACTCGACTTGACCATCACTAGATGATCTCTTTCTCTGCCTTGTCCTCAGATTATTGCATGGATTATTCCACTCTTCTGGCAGTCTGGTTACTTTTGTTTGGCAGGTGTCTGAAAATCTTAAATTGTCTGCAATGCCTCATCTCTCCTCACTTTCACTACACAGGCAAATCCCCATCTGAATTTCATCATTGTATCCAGCCGCATCTCTAATCTTTGAATCTTTTCTGCCATGAGCCCTACCTGGTGACATTTCGTGCATAAATGGTTTCCATCAGATACACATTCAAAGTTTATGTACATCCTGCAGCTTCTACATATGACCATCTTTTTTTCTTCCTCAGGTCACTTCTAATACTGCCACAGAAACTCCACTGTTAGATGCTTGCTAGAGATTGGCTTAAAGTATGTAGCATGAGATTTAATATACCTTCCAAAAATGGTGATATCATTAATTATAACTCTGGGTATCCTTGATATCTATAAAAGAAAAGGAGTACTTGTGGCACCTTAGAGACTAACCAATTTATTAGAGCATAAGCATAAGCATCTGAGGAAGTGAGCTGTAGCTCACGAAAGCTTATGCTCTAATAAATTGGTTAGTCTCTAAGGTGCCACAAGTACTCCTTTTCTTTTTGCGAATACAGACTAACACGGCTGTTACTCTGAAACTTGATATCTATGTAAATGCTCAGTCCCTTTTTTTAATCTTCTCAAGCTTTGCCCTACTTGACCAGTCATTCTTTTATATACTTTTATCATGTCTCTTATTAATCGCTTTCCAAATGTAAACAGTCCTAATCTATTAAGTTTTTTTCCATTCCTTTGATCATTCTCACGGCTCTTCTCTGAACTCCCTCTCTTTCCTTGCAAAAGCCCCTATTAGTTTTGCAACATTATTGTTATTATTTGTAATAGTTATTCATGATGAGGTCATTCTGCATTTTATATATTTTGCAAATATTCAGATGACCACCAGGCTTTCAAGAATCACCAGAATTTCATAAATTTTAACGTTAATTATTATTCGTCTGAAAATCTATATCCAAAGTGTATTATTAATTATTAGTCAGTCAGTCATATATTCCTTGTTAAATGTTCCAGTTCGCCTATCAGAGAACAGAAACAAAAATATGTGACTAGATCATCATGCACACACCATGAATAATAAATAGTAAATAGTCAAATGTTAGGATTCTAAGCCCAATTGAAAGTTATGTGACTTTGTTGTTTTTGAAAGGGAAACTTTGGTTCCTAAGTAATTTAAGGACTTTTTAAAAGTTGAGTTTTAAAATGAACAATTTATGAAAAACCATAGGTTGAAATTGCTAAGAAATCATTATAAAATGGTTACCAATATCAAATATATTTCTAGAAATCAGGATGAGTGCATGAATTATTTGGATTCAGGAAAAAGGGTGATAAATTCACTGGCTACCTTTTTTTAAAAAAAATAGGTGCTTAAATAAGGCTTCCAAATCGTATGTCTAAGCATTTAGGTCTAGATTTACAAAGGTATTTAGATGCCTAATGATGCAAAGGGGTACCTAGCAGGATTTTCAAAAGTACCTAGGTCAATTAGGCACCTAACAGCTTTCAATCAAACTTGAACTCCTAAGTCACTTTGATGCTTTTTGGAAAATTCACCCTTAAATAAGTGGATTGCACTCAAAAGTGCAGAATATCCAGCAACACCAGCTGAAATCAAGGCAGTTCTACTAGGGCTGTTGATTAATCATAGTTAAGTCATGTGATTAACTCAAAAAAATTAATCGAAATTAATCACAGTTTTAATCGCACTGTTAAACAATAGAATACCAATTGAAATGTATTAAATATTTTGGATGTTTTGCTACTTTTTCATACATATTGTATTCTGTGTTGTAATTGAAATCAAAGTGTATATTATTTTTTATTACAAATATTTGTGCTGTAAAAATTATAAACAAAAGAAATAGTAGTTTTCAATTCACCTCATACAAATACTGAAGTGCAATCTCTTTTTCATGAAAGTTCAACTTACAAATGTAGATTTTTCTTGTTACTTAACTGTATTCAAAACCAAAACAATATAAAACTTCAGAGCCTACAAGTCCACTCAGTCCTACTTCTTGTTCAGCCAATCACTAAGACAAACAAGTTTGTTTACATTTACAGGAGATAACGCTGCCCTCTTCTTATTTTATAATGTCACCAGAAAATGAGAATGAGCATTTGCATGGCACTTTTGTAGCTGGCATTGCAAGGTAAATGGTGCCCCTTCATGCTTTGGCCCCATTCCAGAGGACATGCTTCCATGCTGCTGATGCTCATTAAAAAAATAATGTATTAAAATTGTGACTGAATTCCTTGGGGGGATACCTGTATGTCTCCTGTTCTGTTTTGCCCACATTCTGCCATATATTTCATGTTACTGCAATCTCGGATGATGATCCAGCACATGTTGTTCATTTTAAGAACACTTTCATAGCAGATTTGACAAAACGCAGGGAAGGTACCAATGTGAGATTTCTAAAGATAGCTACAGCACTCGACTCAAGGTTTAAGAATCTGAAGTGCCTTCCAAAATCTGAGAGGGATGAGGTGTGGAGCATGCTTTCAGAAGTCTGAAAAGAGCAACACTCCAATGCGGAAACTACGGAACCCAAACCACCAAAAATGAAAATCAACATTCTGCTGGTGGCATCTGACTCAGATAATGAAAATGAACATACATCGGTACATACTGCTTTAGATGGTATCGAGCAGAAACCATCATCAGCATGGACGAATGTCCCCAGGAATGGTGGTTGTAGCATGAAGGGACATATGAATCTTTAACGCATCTGGCACGTAAATATCTTGCGACCCTGCCAGAACAGTGCCATGAGAATACCTGTTCTCACTTTCACATGACATTGTAAACAAGAAGCGAGCAGCATTATCTCCTGATAATGTAAACAAGCTTGTTTGTCTGAGCAATTGCCTGAACAAGAAATAGGACTGAGTAAACTTGCAGGATCTAAAATTTTACATTTTTTTATTTTCGAATGCAGGGTTTTTTTGTACATAATTCTACATTTTTAAGTTCAACTTTCACGATAAAGAGATTACACTTCAGTACTTGTATTAGGTGAATTGAAAAATACCATTTCTTTTGTTTTTTTACAGTGCAAATGCTTGTAATAAAAGAAATATAAAGTGAGCACTGCACACTTTGTATTTTGCATTGTAATTGAAATCAATATATTTGAAAATGTAGAAAACATCCAAAAATATTCAAATAATGGTATTCTATTATTGTTTAACAGTGCGATTAATCGTGATATTAATTGCAATTATTTTTTAATCGCTTGACAGCCCTAATTTATACATATATCAAAGATTAACTTGGGAGCTCAATTTTAGGCAGACATTTTTAAAATCTTGCCCAATGAATAATTCAACCACTCTAACCACAGAATACAAAGCTATTTTTATTCATACAGCATTTATATAAGATTATTATATTATATTACCGTATTATTATATAAGAGACAGACACAGAGGTATATGGTCAGAAATATTAATGTGCTTGTCACAGTAGTTTTTTGTCCATTGGGAAATTGCTCATTTATGGTGAGCTGGACCTCAGCTGTAAATGGAAATTTGCTAGCTATTTCCACCCCTCGCCCCATCTTTGTAAAATGAATTAAATAATCATAGGAGACTTTGGAATAATACTTTAAAAAAAATTGTCATTGAGAGAGTAGATGACTGATGAGTGACCTGAAAAGAATGAGTGCAATGTTTAGCCTTATAAGATTATTTATTGACTAGACTTTTAACTAGTTTATTTTTGATTGACCTTTTCTGAAATAAAAGGATTGCCCTATGTCTATCACTATGATTGAGGTTTTGGTTCCAGTGATTAATGGCTAAAAAGAATAGAAATAATACTACAGATTCAATTCTTTTAAAAAGGAGCAGTTTAAATATTATGGCCAGCATTACATTTATGGTAATATCAAGTCTGCAGATTCTGAGACTCTCTTGCTTGTGTTGCCACAAACCTCAATAACTATTGTCCAATGAGTTTTGAAATAAAAATCCCAGTAATCTGCATAAAGAACGCTATAACTTCCCATTTCAACACATATGTGGGCTAAGATAAGGTAACCCAACCAATAGTTATGCTGCAATCTAATTTCCATATGAAGGCCATACATAGGAGGTCTTTTGTAAGAGGATGACAGAAGGAAATTAATACAATTGAAAATTACATGGAATTTTTCTTAGGAAAATAAACAACTTTGTTTCCTTCTGTAGAGTGAAGGGTTGTTTCATATTTTTATTAGACCATTCAGTGAATAAAACATATTTGATAGCTCAGCAGCAGCCAAAGCATTTGTATTTAAATGAGGACAAAAGACATTGGGCAGGAATTGATATGATTATGCCTCAACTGATGAGTCATAACTAATGACACAGTCTAATGCTCATGAAGTAAAACAGATGATGGAAGTGAGAGGAATGCAATCAGTAAGACTGGAGAGACAGCTGAGAGAAGTATGATCACATATGCATGTGATGGAGGGGTGTATTAAACAAGAAAGCTTATTGTAATGTGTTTGTTGAAGACAGTGTCTTTGATAACTTATTGGAGGAATTCATATTTCTATGAAAGAAACTTGATACCCGTCAGAACTTTCTGCAATTAGATAAATAATGAAAGGAAATTAGAGAGTCTGTTACTGGGTAAAATCACCTCATAACCTTAAATTGAATTACAATCATGTTTCATATGCTGAAATGTTAAAAACAAAGGCTGATGTAACTTGTACCATAGAATTCAAGAGTGCATATTGTGCCATTTTTAAAGTCTACATCAGTGGTTTCCAAACACCTGTTAGTGCTGGTACAGTCTTCCCAACTCTTATGGTTCATTTGTTGTTTTTCTTAAAGCCACAGCTCCTGGAGAGAAGTGTGTAAGTGAGAATCCCAGCTTTAATTTTTTTTTTATGAAAAGTAAATTTATAGCCTTCATAGTTGTGAAGAAAAGCTGAAAATGTGAATCTCAGAGGCTCAAAAAAAAAAGTACAGGGCAAATAAAAAGATCCCAAAATAATTATTTTTTTAAAAATCTAATTATTTTACAACAATCTCATAATTTTTGGATGCTTCAGGTTGGCAACACTGCTCAGACCTTTGTGACTGGTACTCTAAGCTTTCTTAGCTGTGCTGCGTTCCCTTGTAACTTAATTGTAATACACACGATCTAACCCATATTGGAGTTTGGGTTCTCCTAAGTCATAAGTAGCTGAAATTCCACTGTAGGCCCAATTCAGTGAAGGGCAGCATGCACTGGCTCGTATACAAATCCAAAAAGGGCTTACCCTGCCTGGTAAATTCATATCTTTTCCCCAATAAAATTGGAAACTATTCACCAGGATGAAATCAAATGAGACCATCATTAGCAGGAAGAATTGTCTTGTGGTTGATGCAATTGACTAGAACACAGAGGATTGCGGGTCAATTTCCAATTCTTCAATAAAACACATGAGACTTTGGACAAGTTACTTAACTATTCTGCACAACGATTCCTATTCTTCTGCTTGTATGCTCTGTCCATTTCACCCACATTTTTGTCTTGTCTAATTTGATTGTAAAAAATCTTTGAGCCAAGGATAGATTCTTGCTGTGCGCTTGTACAATGCATTGCATAATGGTATCCCAAACTTTATTTATTAATTTTTTTGGCACAGCTGTAATACAAATAGTAATAATAGATTGGTGTCAGAGTAATTCATTTCTTTATGCTTATTTTTTCCCACTGATATGCTTTTCTCCTACTGGTAATAAATACTTCACCATCGCCATCCAGATTTATCTCTTATGAATCGAAAACTATTTCTACTCATATAGTATTCTATACAGCATGCACTGTAAAACATTCTAAGCAGTTTTTAATCAGATATTTTACAACCCTGTATTAATCTATATAATTTATTCAACAACAGATGAATTAGCAACACTGTATCCTCATTAAGACTGTTACTACCTCACCAGAATGTGATCACTAAAACTGCTTTCACAGACCTTGTTTTGGGACAGTTTTGGTATTGTGTGCCATTAAGCCCCCTACCTCAATTTCTATGGCTATGCTTCAGTAAGGCACTTCAACCTGTGCTTAAATTTAAGCACTGAGTAGTCCCATTGACCATGCTTAAGTACCTTGCAGTACTGGGGTATATGTAACCAGCTCCTCACCTCTGGCTTACATGACTTCCTTAATCTTTTTCAAAGAATCTGAAAGCCCAGGGAAGCTGATTTTTCCCCCCTACTTCCTCAATTATAGCAAGATTTCCTCATTAGGGCAAGGCTGGCTTCAGCACTCTTATTTTCCATCACTGCTGCAATACAGAATCCTTAACCTGAGTCCCATTGTGAAATATGTCAGAATATGTTCCCGTTGGATGAACAATATCAGGCTTGTGTCTTAACTTTTATCATATTATATTCTGAGGCTGTATGGGAACTGAGTTAGAGATGTCCTATGTAGCCCTATGAAGATTAATGTACACTATTGCATCTCCATGGGATCTCCCGCTGGGCAACAAGATGGAGAAGGTTGTTTTGTTATCTAGGGCCATGATATTATGTTCCGGTTCCAAACACCATGCTACAGAGTAGTCATTTAACTCTGGAAGAACTTACCTGCAGGAATGATGAAGATGAGGAACCAGAAAGTAAAACTGATTTACCAAAAATTAAGCATCTTGAACTATCTCTTTATGAAAGTTGTACTTCTGAAAATTACATTATAGCCTAGTGGGATGGTGGAGATTGGCACATAGCAGTATGTTTCTGCCTGCATACCTCTGAGTAACTCTAATGCTTTTAGTAATTCTTATAGACACTGTTGATTTGGTCCCACTTCTTTTTCAAAAGCAGAGGTAAATACAATACAGCAGTGTAGTGTATTTCTTCCCTGTTGGAGGACAGATTCCCAGTAATTTGTGATTAGATCTGAAGCTAGGCTAGAAAAAGGTAAATACTGAATTGACTGTTTACGTTAGTTACTTCTCTTGGCTGACTGATCATCTTTCCTGCTGTCTTATGTTCTCATGGATAGAGATTTTCAGCAGGACTCTTCTTTCTTAAAAAAAAAAAAAAAGTTGTAGCCTTAAGGATTTTTTCTTTTTCTCACTGCTATGCATGAACAGACAAAGAATTTTACAGCAGGAAGATCTTTAATTATGAAAAATCATCCTATCAAATGGAGATGGCTATTTCATTGTTATTTTTGACACTACGTTGTGTTGTGTTCAATTTTGCTTCCACTATTATTCACTGTCACTTTTCTGTAAATTGTAAAATCCATAACAGTTTTTTGATGCTGACTTTTAGTATTATGGTGCAACAAGGATTTCCAATATAAATATTTATGGGCCTGGGACCCTGTACCCACAAAAGCCCTAAAAGACAAAATCCCACCAAAGGCTAGGGCTGGCTCTAGGTTTTTTGCCGCCCCAAGCAAAAAAAAATTTGGCCGTTCCCCCCGCCCCTCTTTTTTTTGGCTTTTACACATTTGCACTTTGCAATGTTTTTCTTTTGTTTTTTATTGTTTAAATATTTTTTAAAAATGAAAACAGAAAATGTGTAGTAAGTGAAATAAAACAATTTCCTACTAGTGTGCTCATTTAATTTTAACAAAATCACAATTACAAACAATTTAGGTTCAACTATACACTGTAATGAAAAACGTTAGTGTCTTCCGGTGCGCCCGGTTTCTCATAAATTAAAAGAATTTATATGAACTGAATTTTTCTGGTTTTTATACTTGTGTATTCTTTTATTAATTCAGTGAAATCTAAAATTTTTGCAATGGTACATTCAATTGAAATTAATGTGAGTCCTGACAAATGATTTTGAGACATGGTGGACCTCAAATAATTTTTTAGTAATTTCAGTTTTGAGAAACTGCGCTCACCAGAAGCCACTGATACTGGTAATGTTAAAAGAATGCGTAATTCTATAGCAGTGTTTGAGTGAAAAAATAATTTCTTGCTATAAATTCTAATACTTTTAGAGGAGAAGTTTTAGGACTTATTAGCTCAGATAAAGCTATTAATTCATCATACAATTCTACTCCATCAGTGTCAGCAGCATTATCAGTACTGAGCGCTAAATGTAGGTCTTGGCAGTGCTTCATGAGGTCTTCTTTGGAAAACAGATTTTTAATATTTCCAATATCGTATAAAAATTCAAAAGTTTCACAATGACCATGCAACTCATAGAATCATAGAATCATAGAATATCAGGGTTGGAAGAGACCTCAGGAGGTCATCTAGTCCAACCCCCTGCTCAAAAGCAGGACCCATCCCCAATTAAATCATCCCAGCCAGGGCTTTGTCAAGCCTGACCTTAAAAACTTCTAAGGAAGGAGATTCCACCACCTCCCTAGGCAACGCATTCCAGTGTTTCACCACCCTCCTAGTGAAAAAGC
This sequence comes from Lepidochelys olivacea, assembly GCF_965140295.1. Taxonomy (NCBI): domain Eukaryota; kingdom Metazoa; phylum Chordata; order Testudines; family Cheloniidae; genus Lepidochelys; species Lepidochelys olivacea. Next base: position 77,263,529 of record NC_140416.1, read on the forward strand.
TTTTCCTAATATCCAACCTAAACCTCCCCCACTGCAACTTGAGACCATTACTCCTTGTCCTGTCCTCTTCCACCATTGAGAATAGTCTAGAACCATCCTCTTTGGAACCACCTCTCAGGTACTTGAAAGCAGCTATCAAATCCCCCCTCATTCTTCTCTTCCGCAGACTAAACAATCCCAGTTCCCTCAGCCTCTCCTCAAAACTCATGTGTTCCAGACCCCTAATCATTTTTGTTGCCCTTCGCTGGACTCTTTCCAATTTATCCACATCCCTCTTGTAGTGTGAGGCCCAAAACTGGACACAGTACTCCAGATGAGGCCTCACCAATGTCGAATAGAGGGGGACGATCACGTCCCTCGATCTGCTCGCTATGCCCCTACTTATACACTATTTATACTGATAAAATCTCTCTTCAATGGAAGTTACAGCTACATCCAAAATACAACAGAAACATCAGTCTTGATCACTTAGCGAAAACAATCTTTGGTCGGATTGTTTTTCATCTTTATCAGTTGATAAAGATAATCTTTGGTTCGATTGGTCTTCATCAATTTATGAATAATCACTTTCAATGCATTGCTTAGAGCTTTCTCCTTGATTGTCACCTTTTTAAAAATACTTATTTGAAGTACAAGATAGAGAAATGGCAAAAAGAATTAGAAAAACTCTTTGTTGCCGGTAGGCACCACTGGAAAGTCTGTTTTGTTTTTGTCCTGGCATTTTAGCCCTATAACCACTGGCACCAACGTGACACGGAAATTGGCGCGAATGGTGCCGATAGGGCGGCACAGTACACACAGGTAATCGTGATTCCTGATTTAATTAATCAATAACCGTTAACGTTTACACATTTACGCACGTTCACATTATGAGTGACCGTGTCATGACATGACACAATATTTTTCAGGTCATGCTCCTATCGCAGTACTGGAGATTTTTTTGATCTTCATGTATTTTTTTTTCCGTACATTGGTGGATTTTTCTGGGAAAAAACAAAAAGGATGGCCAGAATGCTGCCCCTGGAAATGTGCCGCTCCAAGCACATGCTTGCTTTGCTGGTGCCTAGAGAGGGTTCTGCCAAAAGCACGACCTGGGGTGCGAGGCATAGGTGGCTTCAACTCACGTTGGTGCTGCATTGTTCTGCACCAGCTGGACATGCTCCAATGTATGGCAATCTTACCCAGGTTACCTGTGGCTGCACCACAGCACAGAATTTGTGTAGCACCCAGTGACACAGACTTACCTTCCCCTCTCCCCCATTAACCCAAGAACGGGAACTAGAGGGGGTAGCATAAGAACCATATATGATAATCCTATCCTGCTCCTGGCTAGAGGAATTCTTCCCCAGCTGCTTTTATTTAAATTTCTCAAAATCTTAGCATCACACAGGGGTAGGAGCTAGCATTGGCACCCAGATGTTTTTAGATAGCTGAAGTTATAATATTTGAAGAAATGCTAAATCTCAGTGCGGTTGGAAGTGAGTTTTGTTCTTATTTCAATAAATTACAATCCTTTTCTATATTTCACCATTAGATACGTCATATCTGTCAGATGTCTTGAAAATGGCAGGAAAAGTGTCTTTTCACATACATTTTAAAATATTTGTGAATACACTGCAGTAGCTAGCTGTAAATATGCATTCACTGCTACTGTCTCCAAGCCAACTCAGAAGATAAAGCATAAAGGAGAGACATAAACTTTAAAAAAAAATGACAGAATGTTCCTTAAAATAAGTCAAACAATGTTTAAATGTGTTGAGATGAGAACTACTTTGAAAATGCACAAATACCATGGATCTAGTCCCATAGGAAGATAAGATAGTTTTGTAACTCTGAAAATACCAAGCTGCCATGGGAACAGTCATCCATTTTCATTATGTGATGATGTTGCTGTCTTTGAAAACACTTATTAGCTGATGGAAATTCTGCCCTGTAAAGGTAAAATTAATGTTCAAAAGTACCTACAGGAAGGATGCTGATTTAGAGGATATGCAGGATAATAGACATTTGCTCACCATCTCCAATTTCTGTGTTTGTCAGTTCTCTTTCCAGGTTCAAGCCAGCACTGTACAGGTTATATCCAACAGATATCTCATGTACAAATAAAACAGAGAGAAAGCAGATTACAACTGAAATTAACCAGAATAGTGCAGTCTTGAAGGTTTCCTTCACTGAAGGTGTATATTAATTCAGCAAAAACAACGAGGAGTCCTTGTGGCACCTTAGAGACTAACAAATTTGTTTGGGCATAAGCTTTCTTGGGCTAAAACTGACTTCATCAGATGCATGGAGTGAAAAATACAGTAAGCAGTATATATATTACAGCACATGAAAAGATGGGAGTTGCCTTACCAAGTGGGGGGTAAGTGCTAACGAAGCCAATTCAATTAAGGTGGAAGTGGCCTATTCTCAACAGTTGACAAGACAAGATGCCATTTTTCACTCCATGCATCTGATGAAGTGGGTTTAGCCCAAGAAAGCTTATGCCCAAATAAATTTGTTAGTCTCTAAGGTGCCACAAGGACTTCTCATTGTTTTTGCTGATACAGACTAACATGGCTACCTCTCTGAAACCGATATTAATTCAATTACCTTAGCAGAGGTATTAGAAAATTTAGGGCCAGCTTTCAAAGGGCGAAATGCCATAGGCACTTATAGACGCTAATGAACTCACTGTGCCAGCTGAGGGCCAGAATGTACCTGGCACTTGTTTGGGTGCACATGGGAAGACTGAAAGTAGCCTTCCTCTCTCTCCAATGTATGTCCCGTGCAAGGGCTAGGAAACACATCTGTTTCTGCAGTCAGTGAAACACAGGGACTGCTCCTACCTTGTTCTCCAAGGCTTGCATATTACCACAAATGGAAAAGGAAAGGATAGGGATGGAGCTGGGCCATCTTTCACCCCTCCTGCATTGGCCTATAAAGCATGTTGGGATCACCACACTCCTCCAGCATACCAGGAAGCTTGGGAAGAGCTCCTGCATCTCTGAGGTACCATCCCTCTTCAGGCTTCCCTAAGGTGGTGCCACTCTGCACTGACACCTACTCATGGATGTACCTATTCAGAACAATGCAGCCCTAAAGAGATGTTTCCATTTATAAAGGGCACATGCAAGCCTGGAACCTGTTTGCTTGTAAAGTGTAGTTTTTACACCCAAATCCTGACTTGCATGTTCAAATATCAGGTTTTGTGGGCATGAAGAGTATGCATCTGTAATCCTCTGGTCAGGGTGTGTTAGAGGTTGCTTTCTGTGACAATACATAGGGAACTGGAGTCACTTATAGCCCTACTAGAGAGCTTAAACAACTCATATTTTTAGCTCTGGAGATCCTCTATATGCCAGCCGAAAAGGCGCTGTCACAAACATATTTCAGTGCTGAGGTTTAAACACACCTGCCCCTGTGCCCTCAAACTCTCTCGCTGCTGCTCCTTGATAAGTAAACCAAATTGGGATTTCTAGACCTTCCACCTCTTTGGATTCTCTACTCTGTTTTTAGAAATGCAATTCCAAACAAGAAACACATGGAGAATTACAGAATCCCTCCAGATTGCTACTGGTACGTCTCACTGCCTCAGTCTCCCCACTTGGAAAATTAAGGTAAGTTATTTATGGGGTCTTCTTTCATGAGTGTTCATAGAGCACTTTGACATCCTTGGAAGGAAAGTTCTTGAGAAGTGAAAAGCATTATTATTACCTGATAGTGAATTCGCAATGCTATGTGAAACAGAGGTTCAGAGTTACATTTATGGGGCTTGAAAGGCCCTGTCATCGTCTTTCCTTTCTCTTTTTCCTCCACCCAGTTCTCTGTTCTCTTTCTTTCCTGGTTGGGAAATAGGTGGCTGTAACCTTCAGCTCCATATTCATTGCAGGATTTTCCTGATAACTAGTGCTCGTGGGAAATTTTCTGACAAAATTTTGTTTTGATTAAATGGCTTTTATTAATTATGTTTCCACAGAAAATTTGTTTTATCTGAAATTTCTTTTCCTCTTTTTCATTGAGGAAAAAACAAGAATTATAGACTAAATCTTGTTTATGTCAAAGAGAATGGCTTGGATAGTAACCAATTCAGCACACAGACCAGCTGGACAGATGCACTGCTGTGCGTTGATGGTAGACTTGATTACTTTGTTTTATATCTGGGGAGAGTTCAAAAAAAGGAGTTGGTAGCCAATTTGCTTTATGAATATGTATAGAGAAGAAGTCAGAAGTTCAGTAACTGCTGCACCTGTATTCTAGATATCATTTTTCCTCTCAGTGAATGGAGGTGTGGGGTTGATGACTGTAAAAATCACAGCCCCTTGTTGATATTTATAAACTGCAGAGGGTAGAAGTTAAGCTCTACCCCTGTTTCCTAAGGCTTTTCTCATCAGTCAAGGTCATAAGCTGAGCTCCTGAGGGACCTTGGGTTCACAGCTGTATTACCAATGAATAATGCCTGAAATTGCATCTAGATCTGCTGCAGTTCATACATTTTTGGTTGTTGTTGTTTTAGTGTCTCAGTTAAAAGTTGGTAGTTAACATTAAGTTTCTCCCTCTTATCACCATGTACGTTTACACCTTTTATTATTAATTTTTGTAACCACTTCACCTTTTTGATGAGGGCTTAAATGCACCTGCATAGGTTTTTCCACACTATTTTATGTAAATACTCTGTAAATAAAGTCTGCTTTTTCACTGCTGCAGCATTGTCAAAGACTATCAGACAAGTGCATTACATAACCTTAAATATATATATGTGTGTCCTGATATTTGGGAGTAAGTATATAAATATACACACACATACACACACACAGAATTGCATCTCACTTTTTGTGCTTTGATTTAAAAAAAGATAACCACAAGCACTGAAGTACAACAGGCAGAATAGAGAATTATTCATTGCTTCACCTAACTATAATTTTGCACACAGGACTGACTAGGCCTAGGCAATTTTAGCAGCTTCATCAGTACAAAAATACGACCTAAAACATATATATTTTAAAGATTTCTTCTATTCATTGCTTAGCATTTGGAGACCCTATTAATTTTTTTCCCCCTTCTATTTTCTTGTGTAGTGTGAAGCCATGCTCAGAGCCATTGCCCTAATGAGGCAGCCATTCTAAACACGTACAGACAAAGAAGTGGTTTCCTTAGCAACGAGAGCCATGCCAAAGCTCTCATAACAGTTATTTCCCCCTGTACTTGGGTTTCTTTTCAGTTTAGGTTGCCTGTTAGGCAATGCCTCTGAACACAACCTGACATGCTTTTCAGAGATTAAGTCCCCTCAGTGCACGAAGTAATAAAATATAGTTAATGCTGTATTTGTATATTTAGGTAAAAAATGAGAATGATGGAGAGTGTGTCCTACCTGTATCTACATGGAAACTTAAAGCAATGGCTGATGTAATCTTACTAGGCAAACTGAGGATACTTAAGTACATGTTATTTATAGTTATTAACTTAAATGATCACACTAACATCATCATACTCTAAACAATTCCAACCCGTGGGCCATATCCTGCTGTCTTTTTCATGGGTATAAATCCGCACTAACCTTTGCTGTAGGCTTCAGTTCTGCAAATATTTATGCATGTAGTAGTCCCAACTACTCACATGACTGAAGCACATGTGTATGTGTTTGCACGATCAGGGTTTCAAAAGATGGATTTACACTTATGTGAGTAAGAACAGGATTTGGTGCAATAATTCCGTATCAATAACAGCCATTATTTAGTATTTCTCTACATTTTGTTGTGCAGTGGAAGCAGAGTAAAAAGATCATAGTCGCAGTAATTTATAGTGTTTTCTTCATTGAAACTAAACCTTTGCATACTATCCTGTGGGATAAAGTGCAGTCTTGTTATCAAGTTACTTTAACACTAATCTAATCATTTGTTATAAATTAAGTTGGGATTGATAGGGCTGGGAAGATCATGCCTGGCTGTCATTTCTGATCCATTTCACATTCAATTCCACAGAACTATATAAAGCTGGAGGAGCAGCTGGAAAATAGTAGGAAAATAAGGACGGGAAAAATTAGACCACTCCCTACCCCCTCCCTCCCAAAAAATGTTTTGCTTTGAACCAGGTAGCATGATAGTCTCACTTTTCCCCCCTGAAGATTGCAAAGGAAACTCATTTCAGCTCTGTAAAACCTCAGTGATTGCTTCAGACAAAATGAATCAGGTCTCTTGTTGGATTATGTGGGTGGTATTTTCACTTTTCCCTGGTGTGATAATTCATTGCCTGCAGCTGTGGCATGCAAACTCAAATATTTTCTCTTTCTGTTTGGTTTTACAAGGAAGGTCCCATGTTCTATTGCTGTTGTTTTGTGAGAAAGGGAAAAAGTCAAAGGCACATTAAAGCTTAGTAATATGAGTCACAGCAGTCATTAAACCAAGCCAAACCTCCTGAAACAATATAATTTAGCACAATATACTTACCTGTGTAAATTCCAAGTGAAGGCATTTGTTGAGCCACATAGCTTTTTCAAAGTGGGATAAGATCTTCAACGTCTTCTTTCCAGCCAGACACAAAGGATGGATGTTTAAGGGTCTAATTCTTATTTACATTATGGCCCCTTTACACCACTCTGGAAGTATAAGGGACTTGAAAGTGGGTATAAACTATGTTACAGCCCCTTTGCACCCCCGAGTGGTGTAAAAGGGACTTAATATAAACAAACAATCAAGCAATTAAGATCTTTATTTATATTGACTCACGATGTGTATTCCTTTTAGACCAAAATAGTTATTAATACTACACACTGTAGAAAGATACTAGCATTCTTGACAACAACTCCTTTTAGAAGCTTTTTGCTAGGGTTCCATATATAATTTAACTGATTCAGACGAAATACAGAACCATAACTTCTGTTTTATGCAATTAAATCTGCTTTGCAAATTCCTAGCTGAACTTTACTTATAAAACCTCCAATTATACTTTTACTAGTTTAGGAATTTATTTTCACAGTTAAGAAATATAATACAAGTAGAAGTTGAAAGCAGTGTTCTTTTACTTGCTTCTACAACATAAAGTTGATCTTCCATGCCATGTTTCTTAAAAGTTACTCCAAAAAGTTTTTCCATACCCTGTAAATTATTCTCTTTCCCTAATGGCTTGTTGTATTGTTTGCCAGTACAATGACTAGGAAAGCACCATTAACACTTAATCTAATTAAGGTTTTCAGAAAACATTGGCTATGTTGTTCTCATTAGCTGACTTGGGGGAAAAAAACAAAAACAAAAAAAAAACCCAACTCTCCCCTCCCCCCCCAAACAAAATGTGCCATTCCGATTATGGAAAAAAAGAAAAGATTGCTTTTAAATCTCAAGAAATGAATGTAAGTGTTCATATTCTGCTACATTAACAGTTTGTTCCAGTACATTGATATTTTATGTGGAAACCCTACTCTGCAATTAATATGCCTGATGCAAATTGAAAAACCATAATCCATCCTTCTCTGTTGGAAAGTAAGAGTATATTATTACTGAGAAGCTACAGGATACCGGAACCATTTTTTAAACTTGAATGCTCATTACCTTAAATCTGCATATAAAACAGTTTTGCATTCAGACTCGGTAATACATAACTGAATATATCATGGCACACACAAAAATGCTCCAAATGAAAAAAAAATGGTGATGTGTGCTTCCTTTCCAAAGAGATATTTATGTCTTCTAGGCATTATGAATTAATGATAGCTCAAAACTAAACATGAATAGGTAATGAAATACCTGACTTTTGGGTAACAGGAGATAACTGAGTATTCAGTTCAGCTGACTATGAAAAAACATTGCCTGCTCAGATTGTGTCAAGTATTCCCTAGCGGAAAGGACTTGTGTATTTTCATATATATAATAGCACATCATTTCTTATGTACGTTAAATATGTTGGTTCTAATTAGCAATCTTGCAATCTTCAGCAGAGAGACCAAAGATTGAACAAGCATGGAAAGTGAATTATTCCCTCACCCTATAGCGGTGGTCCCTCCTGATCAAGTTGAGAAATGCTGGCAGGGCAGTGTAAGGGAAGTTTGCATTTGTACATCTCACACTGTACCTATTTGGTGGGGAAAAACTGAAATTCAGGGTCAGATCCACAAAGGGATTTAAGCATTTCAACTCTCAGTGTGGTGTTACCTAACTTTTAGGTCCCTTGCCACTAAGCAGAATCTACAGCCCCAAGTTAGGCATCCAGGTGCCCAATGGATGGAGAAACTTGAGCGTTTAAGAATGGGATTCTTAAGAGTCAGCACTCTGAGCTGAGAGCCACCTATGCTAGCTGGTCGGACATGCCAAGGATCGGGGTGTGGCCTAAGCCCCGTCCATCAATTGGAGTTAGGCACTTAAGGCTGTGTTGGAGGAAGAAGCCTAGCTCCACTTGGGATTCACAGCCATGAACCCTTTTCTGAAGTTAAGTGCCAATGCCAAATCAGCCCTTAAAAAAATCAGTTCAAACACAGAATGAGCCCCCACCCTCCAGTGGTTAGAGCATTCACCTAGGATGTGGCAATCAGGCTCAATTCCTTTCTCTGCCTAATGGGGAAAAGGGATTTGAACTTGGATTTCCCTTCCCCCTAGAAAGTGCCCTAACCACTGAGAGATGTGGTATTCTGGTACAGGTCTCTCTCAATTGCTCCTGTTGAAGCTGTTCCACAGTGTATAAATAATCAGTGATTAGGCCAAAGAGAATGACTCTGTAGCCCAATTGTTATAGCACTCATGTGGGAGACTCAGGTTGCAGTCCCTTATTCCATTCAGGGACAATTTACACAGTGGCACAATTTCAACAGGAAACACAGAGGCCTGCCTCAGAATATCCCAGAGTTAGGTGGCAACTGAACATGGGTTTTATAATGCCTAAATATTGGACTTAAGCACATTAGTCCTTTTGTGGATCTAGCCCTCAGGTCGCTGGCATTTCAATCTGACACTTTACACAATGTTGTTCCTGTGGGTGCAGCCCCCCTGACGAAGCTCCACTCATCAACCCGAAGTCAGATTGATTAGCACCTTGCGTGACCCCTAAGGGCCAAATTTTCAAAAGAGCTTATTCTCCAGTTAGACACCAAAATAAAGAGCCACACTTTCAGAAAAGGTCATCATGTTGAGCACCAGAGTCCTTTCCACATACAAAAACACAAAACCTGGCCCACGGAAAGATGCGGGCAGTCCCTGAGCACCGTCTCTGTGGCTCCATGTGACATTGCAAGCGTACCCCGCCTTAGTTTCCCCAAGTGGAACAGCAATAGATTTCAGGTTACCAGCCCAAGATAAGGAGAAGCCAAAACACATCAGATGCCATGTCCCCTTTCATTAAGGCGTCAGCTCAGAAAGCATGACAACGAACTGTTCCTCAGGCTGTTACAACAGTCAATTCATTAGGCCCCCAGGTTCTGAGCTCCCAAATTTACAGTCCACACCCCAGTCTCTGAATCAGGCTAGGCCTGTCTCCAGATACTGCAGGGAACATCTACCATAGCCTGTCTGGTTTTTACACCCCTCACCATGCTTCCTTTTACTGTTTTGTCTCACCATAGGGGCTGAGTGAGATAAGGACTTGTAGGTTATCCCCAGGCTACAGCTTGTGTGTGCCAGCCTGCCTCTTAAAGGGGTAGTACCCTTTTGTCATGCACTCTTCCACAGCCTCTTCCTCAGGTGCTTGTGGAGGAACTGATCTCTCTTGACTATCTGGCCCTGTGGTACAAGTTCTGTCTGCCTATAGCCACCAGTATGTACTAGACAATGGAAGTTGCCCTGGATTCACCCAAAATCCCACACTATGAAGGAAAACAAAGGAGCCATGATGACTGTTAATATCATCTAGAGCTAATTTTTTTCTCTGAACTGCAGAGAAGAATGAGAGTAACACTTTGTATTCAAGACTGGCTGGCTAGCTGTGTTAGCAGAAGATTATGAACACTTTGGGATCCTCAGATTAAAGATAATATTGATTGCAAAGTGCTTTGCAAACACGAAGTAATTAAGCCTGACAATACTGTAAGGCATAGGTAAGTATTATTTCCCTAACTTTAAAATGTGGTAGGATGTAAGGAGCTTTTGCAGGTATCCACAGATGTCTGTGTTGTAGCATGTGTTGGATTTGGAGATGGCCTACTGGAGCCACTAGTTAGATCTGCCAACTGACCATTAGCAGAATGGGGGCAAGGGGGCAGCAATGTGGTGAAGAGTCACAATGACATGGGGTGTGTGCAGGCTGCATTATCACTAGAGAAAGTGCAGGGTGCTTTCCCTAGACTGCCATGCCAGTCCTGAAAACTAGTGGAGTAGAGCAGTAACAGCTGTACCCACACGTCTTTCTTTCCCTACCCCCTTTGGGGCAATTTGTGGCCGGGACAAGGAGAGAGGAGTAGGGAGAAGAACTGCAACTGTTGCTGCTTATATCAATTTGGCATCAGCAACTGCAGCCTCTGTTCATTTAACTTGCACCTGTCTCAAAATTAAGAGCCAGATCCTCAGTGGGTATCATCCATGATGAAGTCAATTATGCTATGCTGATTTACAGCAACTGACGATCTGACCCAAAAGGAATGATTTTGGGGGGAGGAGAAAGTGACATTCTTGGTTATATAGGAAGGGCCCAGAATGCTCTCCCATTGCTTTTTCTTATATGTAATTGTTTAAAAACCAGCTAAACCTTCTTTAATATCGTTGAAGCTATTTTTTACAATAAAAATTAACCTGCTTACCCAGTTTATATTTTTAGCAGGTTCTGTCACCTCGTTCTCATAACTAACATATTTGTTGGGGGCTAAAATGGGTTATGTATGCCTTAAGAGTTTATGTGCCTCAATCGCTTATTCCTTGCTTGCAGAAAAAAATCTTTCTTTGTGATGGCACAATTGGTTGCTTGGGGGAAAAGTTATGATATTACAGAGAGAGGATTATTACTTCATGTGGGTAATCAGCATCAGAAGATAATTTTATAAGAAAGACTAATTTCATAGCAGATCAAACTCTATTCAGTTACACCTGACCAACTCCTAGTGGTGCCAATTCAGATATCTCTTGATGGGGCACAAATTCTGGTCCTTGTCCCATTCCCCTCCCCCAGTCCCTCCTTGGAGGGACCCCATGCTCATCCCCTGGATGGAGGGGTGTCCAGGCCAATTTGAGTGGCTTTATGATCCCATGTGCCAGCTCACAATGTCACTCACTAAAATTTGGCCCAGATTCCTCTTCATCTGTATGGATGGGCAGCCAGGTCAAATTTCAGTGGAGGTGCGACTAGAGAAAATATGAGAAAACAGAGAAAATATGCAAGAGTTACAGACTAATACAGTTTCAAAGATTTGTTTTTACATTTCCAGCAGATATTTATAGATCTTCAAAACCTCCTAGGCACCCCCAATCCTATTGTGTCTCACTCTCTCTCTCTCTCAAAAAAAAATTGCCATTGATTTTCTATACAAAAGAGAGCTGGGGGCGGGGGGGAAGAGAAGAGAAAAAAGTAAGATGAACAGCAATGTGCCAATTGTTGCCACTTAAAGATTCCATCCCAATTTGACTGTTCCAGTTCTCATGTCCTCCACGTTTCCCCCACTGGGAGTGTGAATAGAGATTGCACGGGTAAGACTTGGGAAAGATGCTGAGGGTGCAGCAAGTTTCCTTCGCTCTTTGATCTTTAGCTTCCCCTTCTTCTATGATGTGCAAAATTGCATTCACTTATAATGAGAAAAGTGCAAAGTTACATTCAACAAAGAAAGAACTCCCCCCTTTTTAAAGCCAGCCAAGTTCACATTTTCCAATTTATCATTAAGGTGCAGGCAAAACACTTCCTACAGCTACAGAAGCAGCAGAAGCAACAACAGGGGGGAAAAACCCACCAAACACCCCCTTTCCTTTCAGAGAAGACATTTTTCTTGTTTTCCATTCTAAAAACTCTGTCCTAATTGTCAGAGTGTCTTCAGGCCACAATTACAGCTGTCTGCACCAGTGGCATAATCATCTCTGCTGCTTCTCTCCCTGGGCTTGTTTAATCTGTTGCACTACTCAGTGCTGAGGCTGATGCAGAAGAGATAAAAGCTCATGGACATAGGGCCTGGACACCTAATAATTGGCATCAGTGCTTCCTGCATACACATTTCCATGGTATCCATGCTGTATTGCTGGAAAATGGGAGGAGATATGCCATTTCTTTGGAATCACTGCAGAAAATTGTAAATGATGTATCAAATGAAAAAATCTGCCAACCCACTATACAGAGAGGGAACAGACCACACTTTGAAATCATGGCTATACTTCCCTACCGTAACTCTTTTAATATTAAACTTGGAGATTTAGGGAGGGGAAGAAAGATCAACTGGCACACTCAGATGGAAAAGTCCTACAGAACATAATAGGAATTAAATCAATAGCAAGCTAAAGAAATTAAATAGGGTTCTATCAAAATCATTCTAAAATCCTATAACAGTTTGATATAATTTTCTATTGGATAAAAGAAAAGAAGTTCTTGTGGCACCTTAGAGACTAACCAATTTATTTGAGCATATGCTTTCGTGAGCTACAGCTCACTTCATCAGATGCATACTGTGGAAAGTGTAGAAGATCTTTTATACACACAAAGCATGAAAAAATACCTCCCCCTACCCCACTCTCCTGCTGGTAATAGCTTATCTAAAGTGACCACTCTCCTTACAATGTGTATGATAATCAAGGTGGGCCATTTCCAGCACAAATCCAGGGTTTAACAAGAACGTCTGGGGAGGAGGGGGTAGGAAAAAAACAAGGGAAAATAGGTTACCTTGCATAATGACTTAGCCACTCCCAGTCTCTATTCAAGCCTAAGTTAATTGTATCCAATTTGCAAATGAATTCCAATTCAACAGTTTCTCGCTGGAGTCTGGATTTGAAGTTTTTTTGTTGAAGAATTGCAACTTTCATGTCTGTAATCGCGTGACCAGAGAGATTGAAGTGTTCTCCGACTGGTTTATGAATATTATAATTCTTGACATCTGATTTGTGTCCATTTATTCTTTTACGTAGAGACTGTCCAGTTTGACCAATGTACATGGCAGAGGGGCATTGCTGGCACATGATGGCATATATCACATTGGTGGATGTGCAGGTGAATGAGCCTCTGATAGTGTGGCTGATGTTATTAGGCCCTGTGATGGTGTTCTCTGAATAGATATGTGGGCACAGTTGGCAGCTGGCTTTGTTGCAAGGATAGGTTCCTGGGTAAGTGGTTCTGTTGTGTGGTATGTGGTTGCTGGTGAGCATTTGCTTCAGGTTGGGAGGCTGTCTGTAGGCAAGGACTGGCCTGTCTCCCAGGATTTGTGAGAGTGTTGGGTCATCCTTCAGGATAGGTTGTAGATCCTTAATAATGTGTTGGAGGGGTTTTAGTTGGGGGCTGAAGGTGACGGCTAGTGGAGTTCTGTTATTTTCTTTGTTGGTCCTGTCCTGTAGTAGGTGACTTCTGGGAACTCTTCTGGCTCTATCAATCTGTTTCTTCACTTCCGCAGGTGGGTATTGTAGTTGTAAGAATGCTTGATAGAGATCTTGTAGGTGTTTGTCTCTGTCTGAGGGGTTGGAGCAAATGTGGTTGTACCGCAGAGCTTGGCTGTAGATGATGGATCATGTGGTGTGGTCAGGGTGAAAGCTGGAGGCATGTAGGTAGGAATAGCAGTCGGTAGGTTTCCGGTATAGGGTGGTGTTTATGTGACCATCGTTTATTAGCACTATAGTGTCCAGGAAGTAGATCTCTTGTGTGGACTGAACCAGGCTGAGGTTAATGGTGGGATGGAAATTGTTGAAATCATGGTGGAATTCCTCAAGGGCTTCTTTTCCATGGGTCCAGATGATGAAGATGTCATCAATATAGCGCAAGTAGAGTAGGGGCATTTGGGGACGAGAGCTGAGGAAGCGTTGTTCTAAGTCAGCCATAAAAATGTTGGCATACTGTGGGGCCATGCGGGTACCCATAGCAGCGCCGCTGATCTGAAGGTATACATTGTCCCCAAATGTAAAATAGTTATGGGTAAGGAAAAAGTCACAAAGTTCAGCCACCAGGTTAGCTGTGACATTATCGGGGATAGTGTTCTTGACGGCTTGTGGTCCATCTTTGTGTGGAATGTTGGTGTAGAGGGCTTCTACATCCATAGTGGCCAGGATGGTGTTATCAGGAAGATAGATGGATTGTAGTTTCCTCAGGAAGTCAGTGGTGTCTCGAAGGTAGCTGGGAGTGCTGGTAGCGTAGGGCCTGAGGAGGGAGTCTACATAGACAGACAATCCTGCTGTCGGGTGCCAATGCCTGAGATGATGGGGCGCCCAGGATTTCCAGGTTTATGGATCTTGGGTAGTAGATAGAATATCCCAGGTCGGGGTTCTAGGGGTGTGTCTGTGTGGATTTGATCTTGTGCTTTTTCAGGGAGTTTCTTGAGCAAATGCTGTAGTTTCTTTTGGTAACTCTCAGTGGGATCAGAGGGTAATGGCTTGTAGAAAGTGGTGTTGGAGAGCTGCCGAGCAGCCTCTTGTTCATATTCCGACCTATTCATGATGACAACAGCACCTCCTTTGTCAGCCTTTTTGATTATGATGTCAGAGTTGTTTCTGAGGCTGTGGAGAGGAATTCACAAGAGGGCAGAAATGGGGGGCTAATAAAATGAGAAAGTTAAACCCAGATCCTGCAAAGATTTATGGATTCACAGATTCCAAGGCCAGAAGGGACCATTGTGATCGTCTAGTCAGACCTCCTGTATAACACAGGCCATAGACCTTCCTCAAAATAAAAGATGTGTGTGTGCTTGATTTCAGTTGGACTATCACATACTCCAAAATAAGCAGGTACATACATCTTTGTGGGATTGGAGTCTGAACAATTATTCTAGTGTTTAGGAGCTGCAGCTTTATTTTTATTTTAACCCTCCAGCCACTTGATAATTGTTATCTGAAGTGTTTTATAGATGAGCAAATATTGATTAAGCCTCTGTAGCCCGCAGAGGGGGTCTGGCTCTGTGGCAGTAGGCCCCTGGGTGCACAAGGTACCTCAGAAACTATTGTGTCTCTCTGAGCTAACACTGAAATGATGCAGCTCCACACTGTCCCCAAGACTGTGCAATGTCCAATTGGCACAATCTGCTCCTTTATTTACAGAGTTTGATTCAAAGTGAAGTTAAATCATAGAGAGGAGGAATTTTAAGGTTTTAAGAGTTCTTAGCTGATGCCTTCTATAACAGCACTTTACTAGGTAGCACATGCTTTTAGTGTTTTAAAATCTGATTTAACATTGGATCACATGTTAGCTAACACTCGGTCAGCAATTGCAATCAGCCTGAGCAACTGGAGAGACTAAGTGATCTGCACACTCTAAGGCAGACAGCAATACACTTACAGTTGAACAGGCACTCTGGTGGCAATAGACTGATAATGTCAGGGTGACTGTGACAGCTGACAAAATGGCACCAGTGAAGGTTACTCCATGCAAAATAAAATTAAAAAACAAAAACAAACACCTAAGCCTTAAAAAATAGCTCTGTCCCAGGCAGCAGTGAAGGGGGGAAAAAGTGGAAAACTGAGGAAACAGATTTTCAACTAAAACTTTCCATATAGCTTAGCTTCATTTGAAAAGAATGCCATGCCATGAGTTAACTGTGTATGAAATCTGTTTTGCTTTAGCAGTTTTTCCACCTCTCTCTCTCCTGCCTCATCATTCCCTACACCACTACAGATGTTCTCCTTCTCTCTGACAATCACTTCTCATTCCTCTCTCAACTCCCACTTGTTTTTAACATAGCTTGCAACAGTCATAGTGATTGCAAGAAACTTCTGTGGAAGAGTCAAAAAATGTAGTGCAACCTGGTTGCTATGAGAGCCCACGAGTTGCTTACAGTCATACAGAAAGTTTCAGGCAGAGCCAGGACTAGAACCCAGGCTGGTTTATGCTGATGCCCCCAAACCCAAATCCTGGACTTGATACACAGAATCATTCTTCCACCACTTCCTTAGCAGGGAAAGTTGATATAGCCTATAATTCTTAATAACATTACAATATTAAAAGAAATAAACAACTAGGTTTTAAGGAATTCATGTAAAGTTCTTGAGATATTTTTATTTCTCTATTATTCAGTGCCACTTGTCATCTTGTGGCGAATGGGAGAAGTCCTGGAAGACTGGAAAAAGGCTAATGTAGTGCCAATCTTTAAAAAAGGGAAGAAGGAAGATCCTGGGAACTACAGGCCAGTCAGCCTCACCTCAGTCCCCAGAAAAATCATGGAGCAGGTCCTCAAAGAATCAATCCTGAAGCACTTACATGAGAGGAAAGTGATCAGGAACAGTCAGCATGGATTCACCAAGGGAAGGTCATGCCTGACTAATCTAATCACCTTCTATGATGAGATTACTGGTTCTGTGGATGAAGGGAAAGCAGTGGATGTATTGTTTCTTGACTTTAGCAAAGCTTTTGACATGGTCTCCCACAGTATTCTTGTCAGCAAGTTAAAGAAGTATGGGCTGGATGAATGCACTATAAGGTGGGTTGAAAGTTGGCTAGATTGTTGGGCTCAACGGGTAGTGATCAATGGCTCCATGTCTAGTTGGCAGCCGGTGTCAAGTGGAGTGCCCCAGGGGTCGGTCCTGGGGCCGGTTTTGTTCAATATCTTCATAAATGATCTGGAGGATGGTGTGGTTTGCACTCTCAGCAAATTTGCGGATGATACTAAACTGGGAGGAGTGGTAGATATGCTGGAGGGCAGGGATAGGATACAGAGGGACCTAGACAAATTGGAGGATTGGGCCAAAAGAAACCTGATGAGGTTCAATAAGGATAAGTGCAGGGTCCTGCACTTAGGACGGAAGAACCCAATGCACAGCTACAGACTAGGGACCGAATGGCTAGGCAGCAGTTCTGCGGAAAAGGACCTAGGGGTGACAGTGGACGAGAAGCTGGATATGAGTCAGCAGTGTGCCTTTGCTGCCAAAAAGGCCAATGGCATTTTGGGATGTATAAGTAGGGGCATAGCAAGCAGATCGAGGGACGTGATTGTCCCTCTATTCGACATTGGTGAGGCCTCATCTGGAGTACTGTGTCCAGTTTTGGGCCCAACACTACAAGAAGGATGTGGATAAATTGGAGAGAGTCCAGCAAAGGGCAACAAAAATTATTAGTTTCAGAGTAACAGCTGTGTTAGTCTGTATTCGCAAAAAGAAAAGGAGTACTTGTGGCACCTTAGAGACTAACCAATTTATTTGAGCATGAGCTTTCGTGAGCTACAGCTCACTTCATCGGCATGAAGTGAGCTGTAGCTCACGAAAGCTCATGCTCAAATAAATTGGTTAGTCTCTAAGGTGCCACAAGTACTCCTTTTCTTTTTGCAAAAATGATTAGGGGTCTGGAACACATGGCTTATGAGGAGAGGCTGAGGGAACTGGGATTGTTT
This sequence comes from Lepidochelys olivacea, assembly GCF_965140295.1. Lineage (NCBI taxonomy): Eukaryota > Metazoa > Chordata > Testudines > Cheloniidae > Lepidochelys > Lepidochelys olivacea. The sequence goes on from NC_140416.1 coordinate 77,280,909, forward strand.
AGTCTGCGGAAGAGAAGAATGAGGGGTGATTTGATAGCTGCTTTCAACTACCTGAGAGGTGGTTCCAGAGAGGATGGTTCTAGACTATTCTCAGTGGTAGAAGAGGACAGAACAAGGAGTAATGGTCTCAAGTTGCAGTGGGGGAGGTTTAGGTTGGATATTAGGAAAAACTTTTTCACTAGGAGGGTGGTGAAACACTGGAATGCATTACCTAGGGAGGTGGTAGAATCTCCTTCCTTAGAAGTTTTTAAGGTCAGGCTTGACAAAGCCCTGGCTGGGATGATTTAATTGGGGATTGGTCCTGGTTTGAGCAGGGGGTTGGACTAGATGACCTCCTGAGGTCCCTTCCAACCCTGATATTCTATGATTCTATGATTCTAGGATCTAGCTGTGTATGGCCCCCAAAACCACAGTATTTGAGTAATTTTTTCTCACAATGCCCCTGTGAAGCACTAAAGTACTGAAGCTTAAAGAGTTTGCATGGCTTACCCTAGGGCCCAGGAGGTCTGCAACAGAGATGAGAACTGAACACATCTCCTGAGCCCCAGTCTAGTTCCCTAATAACAATTTCATCCATGAAGCCTTCCCAGAAAATTCTAATGACTAAGCATAGGCCTATAATGAAGTCCTGGAGCCATTCCCATCAAACTTGTCCCTTCATACCAGAGGACTGGGGCCACTGTATTCAGCTGAAAGAAATATGGCCTGAAAGGAATGTGGATTTTTAAAATATAATCTAGCACAATGTCTTTAACCACAATTGGCCAAATTCAATTCCATCAACATGGAGTTATGCCAGGGATGAGGAATTTGGCCCATTCCATTGCAAGCATCCTAAATTTATGAATGTCTTGCATAATCAGATTCCCCTTTGCCACTTCTATACATCTTATATGTTTCTACTCACTCAGACCTAATACATTACACACAATAGCATAGCTCTGCACATACATGCTTTGAATATCCAAACAAAAGAAGAAACGTCATACTGTAGGTAGGCATCACAAAATGCAGAAGAGATGGCCAGCCCTCTGTGGAGATAGAGGTGGTTAGGGACTATTTAGAAAAGCTGGACGTGCACAAGTCCATGGGGCCGGACGAGTTGCATCCGAGAGTGCTGAAGGAATTGGCAGCTGTGATTGCAGAGCCACTGGCCATTATCTTTGAAAACTCGTGGCGAACCGGGGAAGTCCCGGATGACTGGAAAAAGGCTAATGTAGTGCCAATCTTTAAAAAAGGGAAGAAGGAAGATCCTGGGAACTACAGGCCAGTCAGCCTCACCTCAGTCCCTGGAAAAATCATGGAGCAGGTCCTCAAAGAATCAATCCTGAAGCACTTGCATGAGAGGAAAGTGATCAGGAACAGCCAGCATGGATTCACCAAGGGAAGGTCATGCCTGACTAATCTAATTGCCTTTTATGATGAGATTACTGGTTCTGTGGATGAAGGGAAAGCAGTGGATGTATTGTTTCTTGACTTTAGCAAAGCTTTTGACACGGTCTCCCATAGTATTCTTGTCAGCAAGTTAAGGAAGTATGGGCTGGATGAATGCACTATAAGGTGGGTTGAAAGTTGGCTAGATTGTCGGGCTCAACGGGTAGTGATCAATGGCTCCATGTCTAGTTGGCAGCCGGTATCAAGTGGAGTGCCCCAAGGGTCGGTCCTGGGGCCGGTTTTATTCAATATCTTCATAAATGATCTGGAGGATGGTGTGGATTGCACTCTCAGCAAATTTGCGGATGATACTAAACTGGGAGGAGTGGTAGATTCGCTGGAGGGGAGGGATAGGATACAGAAGGACCTAGACCAATTGGAAGATTGGGCCAAAAGGAATCTGATGAGGTTCAATAAGGATAAGTACAGGGTCCTGCACTTAGGACGGAAGAACCCAATGCACAGCTACAGACTAGGGACCGAATGGCTAGGCAGCAGTTCTGCGGAAAAGGACCTAGGGGTGACAGTGGACGAGAAGCTGGATATGAGTCAGCAGTGTGCCCTTGTTGCCAAGAAGGCCAATGGCATTTTGGGATGTATAAGTAGGGGCATAGCGAGCAGATCGAGGGACGTGATCGTTCCCCTCTATTCGACATTGGTGAGGCCTCATCTGGAGTACTGTGTCCAGTTTTGGGCCCCACACTTCAAGAAGGATGTGGATAAATTGGAGAGAGTCCAGCGAAGAGCAACAAAAATGATTAGGGGACTGGAACACATGAGTTATGAGGAGAGGCTGAGGGAGCTGGGATTGTTTAGCCTGCAGAAGAGAAGAATGAGGGGGGATTTGATAGCTGCTTTCAACTACCTGAAAGGGGGTTCCAAAGAGGATGGCTCTAGACTGTTCTCAATGGTAGCAGATGACAGAACGAGGAGTAATGGTCTCAAGTTGCAGTGGGGGAGGTTTAGATTGGATATTAGGAAAAACTTTTTCACTAAGAGGGTGGTGAAACACTGGAATGAGTTACCTAGGGAGGTGGTAGAATCTCCTTCCTTAGAGGTTTTTAAGGTCAGGCTTGACAAAGCCCTGGCTGGGATGATTTAACTGGGAATTGGTCCTGCTTTTGAGCAGGGGGTTGGACTAGATGACCTTCTGGGGTCCCTTCCAACCCTGATATTCTATGATTCTATGATTCTATGAATTAAAATTATGACATATAGTAAAAAGACTACACATACCTTGACAACATATGTTTTAATAAGGGAAATTAAATGTTTAGATTCCAACTGTCATTGATAAGGTATTTTAAATATTGAAAAGGGCAATCACAGATTAAAAATAAGTTTTTAAGAGAAATGTGTAATTTACAAGTATTTCTTGCATAAAAGACAGCATTAATAGATAATCTACTTTTGGTACGTAAATGTTGGTTTTTTTCCTCTCATGTCTCCCTTTCAAATTAATTTCACATTGTAATACATTACCCACAAGTTCCCCAATGACTTGAGCAGACTAAAATTAGAGAGCAGATAAGAAATATCACACAACATTGTATGCAACAAGAACACCGTTTGTCGGTCCGGTACAAGAGTCTAGAGAAGCTTCCACAGGAGAATTTTTATAATTATCACACATTCCTTATTCATACTGATGAATGGCCTGAATTAGAACCTTAAATCCAAATACTCCTGAAATTTGGTGCTGTTTAAAATGTGATCTCAAACTAAGGTCTGAATTTTGCTACTTGGATCCATCTTTAAATTTACATGCATGTGAAAAGATGATATATGGTATCCAGCTTTGTCCAAAGCTTAACTTCCATTTGCTTTAGATATGAGGATTCTTCAAGCCCTTCCTAAAAAATTCTAACATCCTAAATGGTATATTTATGATGTCAAACCCTCCTGATTCCTCCACATAATAAGTTCTTTTGTTTCCTCCCATTAGCAATTTCAGCCAAGGTCTTCAGGCAGTCTGCTGACTGCTACTTCCTCAATATGGCCTTCAAGGCCAGCCCTAAGTAGTGCACTCTACAGTAGTCTAGTCTAGAAGAGAAAGGTGTATGAAGAGCAAATCCCCTTCAGGAGTGAGGTTCAGCCAATTCTTCATAATTGAGCCCCCTCCCATGGATTAAGTTTGAACGAGTTGCTACTGTTCATCCAGATCTCCATTTTACACAAGTGCTTTTTTATTAGTGTGACTACTTTGCTCACAGTTCTATAAAAAAACCACCCTCCGAAATAAATAAAACATACTGTCAAGCTGGATGTCCATTTTTGTCAGCAACAGCGATATAGCACTGAGCGTTATCCATGTACTGATGACATCAAAATCCACTGTAAAATCCATCATAAGCTTGCCTATTATGGTATGTTAGTCTGGTTTTTGTACTATACAATTTCACCCAAGTATTTACTCTCTTTGTTAAATTATGAATACTATTAGTAAGTATGCAAAGATATACAAGAACTGATCTATATAGGCAGATATTTCTGAGTGTTTGTTTTAGCCTTTATTACATCAAACAAATATTAGATATGCTTTTTCATAATTTACTGCCTGTTAACTCAATACCATCAACATAGGACAGCAAATCTATGTTTGAAACCTACATGTTGTCTGACACTTCAAGGAGGGTATGCAGAAGATCATTATGTATTCTTCACCATAGGTCAGTTGCTTAGCTACCAGAGAAGTAGAGAACTACTAATTGAAAGTATTCAGTATTGCTGGCAACATTTGCTGCAGGACATTGGACTTGGAAACAGCAGCGACTAAGTCAGATATAAATGTTGCAGATGGAAGGATGAAAGAAAAGCCTACACAGAATTAACTTGCTGGAAATATCTAATCTCTTTCATCAGTAATATGATGTATGGATCATCATCAGTAAAATGGTACTGATTCTGACAGTCATCAAATGATACTATGATGAATTTAGTATTTGTGGCAATCAATTACTCCCAGCAAATTAATATACTGTAGTTACATTTTAAATATAATTATTGTTCAAATGGCTAGAGTAATTTCCTATTTGTGTAGCTCCAGTACAATTTCAAGCATTTAATTACCTTCTGAGATCTCTAGTTAATAGGTACAGCTAGCAACACAGAACGAAAACCAACACAGGATTGGCCAAAATAGCATGGTCTCAAGAGTCCTAATTGCTGAAACACTTACATTCATTTTACATCTAAAGCCAAAGCTTGCTAGTGAAAATGGGCATCCCTTTTCTTGAACTCAGGAAGAATTGGATGACATAATATTAGGTATTATTTTCCTAGTATCCTTCAGAGTGTGTGATATTTTTTCCCCTCTATTAGTCTATGTCTCACAACGTCAGTTTCTGCCAGTGGATGTGCCTTTTATGTAAGAGTCAAGGCCACATATGAAACGTGTTATTTAGTCCTCTGTTCTCCCATAAGATTCTTCAAATGAGACAGCATTGAACCCTTTTCTTTTGAACTTCCAACCTAAAAAAAAGTTAAAATTTGGCCCTAAATTTGGCTGGAGTATCATTTTGCAATAGCCTATGTACATACTGTATTATAGAAACACGAACTGAAACTGAAATCTTGCAGTTACAGCACTTTCATTTGCAAAATTCTAGGTCATTCTGCTTCAATGCAAAAATACCCCCCCAAATAGTTTCACAAATATTCTGTTCACTTATATGTCCACAGATTTATAGCTTTCCAGGGCAGAAGGTATCATTATGATCATTTAGTCTGACCTCCTGTATAACGCAGTCCAGAACACACAGATGGAAGACAGACAGACACAAGGATAGACTTAAGTGGTGGTCTGCAAGTTTATCTGCCAGCCCTAATGCACTCCTAAAGCTGTCCCCTTGGTGCCTGTGGCACACCATCATTGCTAACTCTGATGGTGGTGAAAAAAGCTACAACATATGCAGCATAAGTGGAGCCGCCTCCATTCCACAACTGCACACTCTAAGTGAAGCTTCCAATCACTCCAGACAAATTCGGCATGGTTATGGGGTACCTGGAATCTACTCTGCATCCCTCACCTCTGTACCACCCTCTGCATTCACCAGCAAACCCTGCCAGTCTTCAAGAAAGTGATAGTCCAGAGAGGTGACCCAATGTAGTGAATGAAGCAAATCTGTAGTGCACTAAAGACACCACATAACTCACCACCTGAAAAGATTAGGGATGGGCCAAACACACTGCAGCTTCCTTAACGCTACAGTCTGAGCTCAACAAAACCAGCCTTGTGAACCTTCAGTGTCCTTGGGGCAGCAGAATAATCTGCTACTCCTAAAACTGTCAAGAATGGTGGTTACAGGCTTGCTAGACTACTGGCAGAACTGGAATATAACTGAGGTCTCCTAAGATCCAGTCTCATGTACTAATCACTAGAAGAGTTATGATAGCTGGATGAATAATGAAAAAATATTAGTCTAATTTTATTTGAAAAAGGTATGAAATCCATCAAATTGTTAGACAAATATATTAGCAAATTATATGGCCAATACTGTAAACTCGGTAGATAATGCAAACACTGTCAAATAATTAATTTACAAATGTTACAAAATCATAATACATTACCCAGTGATTATTATTCAACCACCTCTAGTTTACATATAACACAGTTGAATTAGTGTGACATTGACTCTCTCAGCATCTGGGAATATAACATCTGCCATCACCATAAATTACAAACTCCAGACATAATCAGTTTCACTTCTCAATTTTACAAAATTCAGAATACAGTAATCTTACTGACATTTCACTATGGTTTGTGCCTGAACTGATTTTATGTTTCAGTCATTATCAGACAAGGACTTCAGTATACCCAGCAGGAATATCTACAAAATATTTTCTCTCTCCAGTGGCTCTGGAAATCTGTTTCTCCCCGGGGCATAATGTTTGGAAGTCTTTCCCGTCTGGTTTTCCCTTCATTTTTATTAAACTTACATGTATACTTCAGATCTCATGGTACTATCTGATAATGAATGCTGAGCTATGTGGATACTGATCAAAACCATCTGGTAAAACTGGTTGGAAATGTTCTGACAGAACATTTTTTTCCATCAGAAAATGTCAAATTATTGAAAGCAAAACAGGTTGATTCTGACAATGATACACATAGAGGGTTTTGCAACTTGCTCACCGGGCAGGTTTTCATTGGAAACTGCCCTTCGGGCTGCCCCAAGACTATAAACCTTATGGTTTCCAGGTTCTGACATGGAGTTGGGAGCCTGGAAGCCCTGGATGCCAAGCTGTCAGGTCAACCATGGCTATCTGGACTTCTAAGTTCCCTGGTTCCCCCTATAGGTGATGGGGAGCCAGGAGCCTTGAAACCCCGAGATGGGGAAAAAGCTTGGGTTTCTAGGTAGAATTTTGTTTGGATTATTTCAAAATGAAAATTTTCAGAATTTCCCATCTACAGGAAATTTTGAAATTTCTACTTTTTATTCCTAAATGAAACGATTTTTTCTTTCAAGGTTTCAGAATTTTCCATGGACCAGAAATCCCAACTTTCAACCAGCTCTTCTATCAAGTACTTCCTCTGTTTGTTTGTTTGTTTTTTACAGTAGGAGAATAAAACACACCATTACTATAATATGCTAGATCATTACTTGTAACTTGTGTTCTCATTTTACCTGGAATCCAGCAGAGATATCCAGTCCAGAACAATGGTGTTTAGAAAGATTGGTAATCAGCTCACTTCCCCAAAACATGTTCCAACAGTCTCCTCAAGCAGTTGTCACTTATCTGTACTGTGCAGAAATGTATAACTTGTGTGGAAATATAATAAAATTTACAAAATGAGCTGCTTAAAAGGGTGGTTGTGCGGCCACTTTCTGTCTCTTAATTTGAAAATTTAGTTCCTGGAATTATTTTCCCCCCAAAAGGTTGGAAGCCAGAAATATTTGTGCCAAGTTTGTGCACCAATATTTTTTTATACAGGCAAGAACATGGGTGCATAAATCTGTACATGCAGTTGTACACTCATTTTTGAAAACTTGGCCGTGCATACTTCCCTTCACCCTCAAAACTGTAGATGTGTTGCTCCACGGTAATTCACACCTTGCTGAGATAGACCCTGATTGTGTACTGACTCACTGTGCATGGATCCTTGTGCCTATGCAGAGTCTCACTGAACTCCCTGGGGCTGCTCTCCATGCTGAGACAATTGCAGGATCAAGGCCATAATGAAAGAGATGATACTAAGGCATTACATATTGTATTTTCTTTTCCAGCCCACTCACCACTGTTCACTGGGCTATAAAGAAGCTGCTTAGGATGCACTCTATAGAGAATGTACAAGGGTGTGGGTTTTTATACAATTTAGTAACTCGTGTTTGTATGGAGCACATTCCTTGTGTGCAGTGAAGCAATGAGTCACACAAGTCTTCCCAAGCTCATTTCAACTAAAAAAAGAAAAAAAAGAACCCCATACCATTATGGGTTTATCTACACTGAGATAAGAAACCCACGGCACCAAGTTTCAGAGCCTGGGTCAGCTGGCTTGGGCTATGGGACTAAAAACTGCAGTGTAGACACTGGGGCTCGGGCTGGAGCTCTGAAATCCTCCCCACTCGCAGGGTCTCACACCCCATGCTCCAGCCCAAGCTGGACCATCTATACTGCAATTTTACAGCCCCACAACCCAAGTCCTGCAAGCCCAAGTCAGCTGACCTGGGCCAGCCACAGCTGTGCTGTGGCTCTTTTATTACAATGTAGATGTACCTTTATCGTCCATTTTTTGCCACTTAGTTAATTTCTCTTTTCTTTTTTGTATAGCCCTCCTACCTCTTTTTCACCCCTTGAAGTACTTCAGTTTCTTTTCATAGGAAAAGAATATCTCTGTCAGAACTTAATAAGAGAGTAATGTGCAGAATATAGCATGTTTATTCCGTCTCCTCTGAACAGCATCTCATCTCCTTCAGCACTGCCTATTCTACTTTATTTGCTTCCAATCTGTCACTATCAGTCTAGTTTCCACCCTCTCCATGCTCTGGAAAGTGATCTCGATTAAATCTAATAACCTATCCCTGGCTCAGTCTCAAAGTGTATACTCTATCCTCATCCTTGTTGATCTTTTTATTGCTTTTAATAATATTGATATTTTCATCCTCCTTGACATACTTTCCTGCCTCAGACTAAGACTTTCTTCCCTGCTCCTTCTCCAGCCAATTTTTCCAGCATTGCCTTTAGAGGTTCCTTCCCTCCCCACCCAGTCCTGTTCTGGAACCCATCAAGGCTCTCTCATGGGCCACCCTCAATAGCCTGTCCTAGTTAACCTCAGCTTAACAGGTAGGTTTAGCGGTCACCTCTAAGCCATAACTCTCAAATATTCTCCTCCACTCTGACCTGACCTTTTACTGTCTCTACAGCCTTTCAATCTGCTCATCTCACCATCTTCCCAAACTAAATGTAACTAAAATATGAGTTCATGTTCCTTTCTTCCAAGCCCCCCCGCACCTATGTCTACTTTCTAAGTTGTTCACACCACCATCCTCTGTCACCCAAGCTCAGAACCCTGGAGGAGGTGTTATTGTCAGCTCTTCCTCCTCCCCATACACTGATAACCAGGCCATGATAAAGTTCTATCACATCTTTTCCCACAACACTACTATATGTTGCCACGTTCTGTCCATCCCATTAGCCAAATTACTTATCTATGTATTAATAATCTCCTCTTGTGTTTTTTCAGTACTAGATTCTCCCACCCTACCGATTCTTATCTCTTACTGCTTCCCTCACCCTGTTTTTTTTCAGTCACTTCTCTGACAGTGAGGACACTGAGGAAGCTTGATATTATGTTAAAACTTCCTGTCCTTTCCTTTAAGGTCCTGCATCATACAGCCCACCTAAACCTATGACCTGGCCTCCCTTAACATCTCTCCTCCCCCCTGCCCCAGTATTTTATTTACCAATGCTACCAGTTTCAATACCCCTTTCACTTCTCCCTTCTATGTTCTAGCCCTCCCCATACCTAGCAATCCTTGCTCCCTCCTGGTTCTTTTCCCCAGGTGAAATGGGGAGAGGCAGGGAGAATCAGTCTGCAGACCTGGGACAGTGGGGTGTGAGTCAATAAGGTATTCACATAACATGGGTGCAATACAAGAACCTAGATTCTACATTCCAATCTTTTCTCAGCTTGCTTTAATGTCACCTTCTATAAATTGGTTTACAGGATTCTGATCCATGGTGTGCACTTCTTGAATAAAAATATCAAGAAAGTGTTCATTATTTTAATATTGATTCAGCTTTATGTCCAATTTGTATGCAAAGCAAATAATTTGCCCATACTTGTAAAGGATATGCATTATCAGAACACAACACCTGCAGGACAAAAGAGAGGTTAATTTCACTGTTGCTATGAAGCAAAGGAGATCATTATGGAGCCTGCAGTAACCAAGCTCTGTGAAAAAGCTGCATTAGTCATTAACTTTCCGGCACTACATTTCATATCAAACTCAATTAACTACTACATAGCTTTTAATGACAATATTTTTTCAGATGCAGCTCTTGTTTACTAATAAGATTTCCCATCATGACTATCTGTTCCATTACTTCATCAATGTTAATATTCCAGTCTTGAGTTTTTCCAAAGAGAACGGGGCAATGAAAATCACATTTGCTAAAAGTTCTTTTTGAATTATGCTTCTAAATTTTAAGTGCTTAAATTCAGCACTTTGGAAGTCAAAGTGAATGAGAATATACGAGGCTAATGTCATCTCTGCCTATATCCACGGGGCAGATAGGAGATGCTACAGTACTTACACATATCTGACCAGAACATTTCTATTGTGCTTGAGCCTTTCATGATCAAACCACTCTACACTGGAAATGTCCTTTATGTTTGTATTTTTATCAAAGTGAAAGTCAAAGCCAAGAATAACAAAAAAAAAAATCACAAAATGTATGTCACCAGGATACAATTTACATGGGTAATTAGCATAACATTTCACATATAAACTGTGGCTGGATTAAGGGATCAGATTAACCATAGCCTGCAGCAAAATATTCTAGTCTTTAATCTCCCGGGTGTCCATTAGCAATTAATGCTCTTTTTGGGAACCCAGACAGATCCTTGGAAAGGCTCAGATAACACTATCTGCAACTTCACCCTGGTTTGTTAGCATGTTCTGATGGGTACTTTAATATCCATGTGTCTTTGTTGTTGCTGCTGCTGTTATTTTTTTACTATGTTATTGGAGAAAGACAAGTGAAGATGCACAACTTCAAATCACTGTTACATGTTTTTCAGTCATAATCTATCCAGCCACTGACATATTACCACAGAGGAAACCTAGGTTTGAAAGCAGCTGGGATATTATTGCTCCCTAAATTGGAAAAATCTGAAGGTGACGTTTTCAGCATCCACAGTAATTCACAGATTCTGTTTTAACTTTCGCAGCCACAAAAGCCAGACTTGTGAAGCAGGGTGTTGTGTGGCTTTGTATTTAGACAACAGGAGAAGGGTTTAGGATTACAAAAAGCAAAAACAGATAACCAAAAATGGAGATCTCAGAGCTATTAAAAAGGAATAAAAGTGCGTTTTAAGAACTGGTGAAAAGCCAATTTTTTTGAAATGGCAAAGGAAGCAGTTTTATAGACCCCCAAATACCTTTTTAATCTACAACTCACCCATCTCTTCTTTTCTCTTTCATTTCCATGTGAACTTTTCAACTAGTATCATATATTAATTTAGTTATTCTACTGGGGCTGTAGGAAAGCTATGGCAAAGAGATGGGTCACACAAGCAACAGGTTCAATAGCCATTCTAATTTCTTGTGCCAGGAAATTCTGTAGCCATGAGTCATATAGTCACCAAAAAAGTTATCCCCTACTTTTGTGAGGCTCTGCCTTGCTGTTCATTGCGCTCAATGACCACAGTTGTTGTGACAGTCTTGATTACAAAACCAGTCTTTGAAAGAGACCAAGTCTAAGGTTTGAAAGATCAAGGCAATATTCAGTGAGGAGTTGCTGTAGTACCCAGAGCACCAAGGTGGTGTACTTGTATTAAGCTGTGCATGTTGAATTGTCTGAGACCACCTTAGAGGCCAGAATTTTCATCCCCACATACTGTTTTATCCCCCTCTATCACTGAGCACTTCCCTCAGCAAAGACTTTTTAATCAAACTTTCCTTGCAGGACCAGGATTTATCCACTGGTAAGGTTTGGAGGAACGCTTTGTTGGGGTTGGAGCTAAATGAAAGCAAAAATGTTAGGTCTTGGGTCACCAATAGGAAAATAAAAAAGCTCTGTTGTTTTACTTTTAAAACACGGTACCAGACTCTGTCTCCACCTTCACTAGGGCCAGACAGAACTGCTCTGTACTCAGGAGAGTACAGAGTCTAGAACCCAGTGGCTCTCTCTTAGGAATAACTTGCTGGGGGGAACAGGAGGCCATGACACTCCTCTCCCTGAATTGGCCAGCTGCAGAGGGCAGTATGGTGCACCATACAAGGGGATACCACAGATTGCTTTCCACAGCGCTATGAGAGATCTCCAGCATGACTTTTCTTGTGCAAGGCAAGATCCCTCCTGATGCTGCCCCTGGGAAAATGTAGCTCTGTACCACCCCTAATAAAGGGCTGTAGCAAAATGCTACAATATAGACCACACTAAACAAACAATATTGCACTAGAAACTGGAGTACACTCCTTGGAGTACACAGTAGGAATGCAGATGTTTCAGGCAAAAGTTTCTCAGTTTTTAACAAATATGGTTTTTATATTGAAAATGGACATTATATAACACACACAAATGTGTTTTGATGGGAAAATACCTGTTTTGTCTAGCAACACCTGAAGTTGTGAAAAAATATCTGAATAAAACCCTGCATGTTTGAAATTCTGCTTTTTAAAAGTGATTAATTTTGTAGAGATCTAAAAGAACTATTATTGATTTTACTTATTTGTATGCATTCTCACATGGCAGTGGTATTCCACAAACAACTGAGTGTTTCCATTATCAGAAACTCTCCGTCTGTCTTTCAGATTGTTTACTCGGATAAGACTTTCATTTTCAAAAACACTATATGAGCTCTGGTTATATTATGTTTAAGAAACGGAAGATTGTTCTAATTTTCCCTAATATAAGTTCATATGGAAGGTTTCTCATCTGGAACTGTTTGGAGAAACTTATTTTTCCAACGGGAATAAAGCACATTAATGGGGGAAAATGACCTTGTGCTTGTAAACTTTGTTGGCTTGTCTAAGTATTTTGCAAGCTTGCTGAGTTCATAGTGGGAGATCTCCAAGTTCATACAGCCTTAATAAAAATTCAGAACATAATTTGAAAGTGGTTATTTCTCAAAGATCACAGTTTTAATTTGAAGTGTGGCCTCAGGGGTGAAAGGCCATTAAATAACCTACTGATCCATGAAGACAATTTCAAAATTTACAGTAGGTAAAGTAATATGAGATTGTTTTTGTATTTGCATGTTTAATTTGTCCAATGCTGAAGAGCATTATTAAAGATCTTCCTTGTTGATAGACTCTTCTTCTCTGTAATAAACCAGTTGAGCTTTGCAGTAATGGCAATCTCAGACTCACCTTGAGTCACCCTACAAGTCTAATGGATACACAGCCTTCCAGATGCTGCCTACATTGTCTTCTAATCTACTGCATGTGTCCCTTGAGATATTTGGGTATGCAAAATATGCAGGAGACATACTAAAAGCTAACTTTCCAATAAAATGCATGGGGTGGCACACACTTTATATGCATTCCCCCATGCAGTGCTTTGAAAATGTAGCAAACAAAACCAATTGTTCCACCTCCTATTGAATAATTAAGAGGGGAAAGATACTATTTTCTTTTATCTCTTTTCTCCTTTCTATGTCCCATCACTCTGTCTCTCTACTTAAATTGAAATAGCTCATCCCATTAATAGGAGCATGCGTTCCTATTAGAAACAGAAAAAATTGAACTCTGGCAAGATGCAAACAGGTATATCTGCTGAAAGGTTAATACCCTAATGCGTTGCTATTGTTTTTTCCATACCTCTACCACTAAAATTAATGAGAAAGTAATGCAGAAGTTAAGTGCAGACTGAAAGAACATGTAAACAAAGTAAATATGTGCCACTTTTACGAAAAAAAATTGGAACAAAAATTCCCCTCTTAATATATTTTGCAGTGTTTTGAATTAACTTCAAATATTGTGCTCACAAATGAGGTAAGAAATACTCATAACTGAAAGACAAATGGGTTTCCGTGGCTTCTGTTGATTGAAATGGAGTTCACATGCATCAAACGGAGCTGTAGTTGTAAAGCTGTTGTGGTCTGACCAGAGCACTCACAGGTGGTCTGCAGAGACTTGGCAGGTAACAAGGAATTGTCTCTCTCTTTCCCTTGGTTCCAACCTTTTCTTGTGGGCTGTTCATTGCAACTTTGTTGACCTTTATTCTGTTCAAGAGTCATTTGCAAAACTGATCATGGATTTTTGCAAATACAATGGCATTCACCAAATAATCTGGGGAAAAAATCAATTTAAGGATTGTTTTCAAACATTGCAGGGTTTTTTTTATACATGGTGTGTTCCTGCTCATGTCAGACATAGTATTGTTCATGCCCTTCTATTGGCTGACACTTTTAAACAAAGACTAAACATCAGTAAGCACTGAATGTTTTTACCATATACAAATACTTCTTTTCACCTGCAAGTAAATTGGAGTGCAGCTTTCCCTCCTCTGTGAAAAGCAGGAGAGCTTGGCTTGGGTAACTTGTGCTTCCCACCTATCTTCAATCTACTTGACCCACTAGTGCAAATTTGAGTGGATTTGTATGAAAAAACCCTAGCCATTTCCCATATTTGTGTGAACAAAAGCCTGCCTGTGTAAATATTGAATAAAGGCCATGAACATACTGAGCATCCACTCTGAATTCAAATGAATGTTCTCAAACCAAACTTCTGTATTTGACTGCCTGAGAGCAGCAAAGGAGGTGGCCAGGAGCAACCACTAGGACTGTCTAAGCAGCAGGTACAGGTGACCAGAGAATGGGTATCAAATGGTAAAAAAAACAGTAGCAGAGAAAGAGGAACAAATAGCTAGATTAAATGTAACGCTGCTGGGGAAAAAAAGAAGCAAACATAATTCTGGGATGTATTAGCAGGCATGCTGTAAGCAAAATACAAGAAGTAGTTCTTCCACTCTATTCCACACTGATATGGCCTTAACTGGAGTATTGTGTCCAGTCCCGGGTGCCACATTTCAGGAAAGACATGGACAAACTGGAGAAAGTCCAGAGAAGAGCAACAAAAATGATTAAAGGTCTAGAAAATATGACCTAATTGGGAAGATTGAAAAAAAAAACAACAACAACAACTGAGTTTGTATAGTCTAGAGAAGAGAAGACTGAGGAGGGGACATGATAATTGTTTTCAAGTACATAAAAGGTTGCTGGAAGGAGGAGGGAGAAAAACTGTCCTCTTTAACCTCTGAGGATAGGACAAGAAGCAATGGGCTTAAATTGCAGCAAGGGCAGATTAGGTTGAACATTAGGAAAAACTTCCTAACTGTCAGAGTAGTTAAGCACTGGAATAAATTGCCTAGGGAGGTTGTGGAGATTTTAAGACAAAACACCTGTCAAGGTTGGTCTAGATAATACTTAGTCCTGCCATGAATGCAGGGGGCTGGACTAGATGACCTCTCAAGATTCCTTCCAGTCCTATGATTCTATAAATGAAAAGCAAAGGAGACAATTGCATATTTTTCCACCAAACAGAACAAAGCACTTAATTAAAAAACAAAAGCACTGTTTTTTTTAAATCCAAAAACAAAACAAAAACTTACTGTGATGAGACAAATGTAAATTTGAGTTAGGAATAAGATAGGTAAGCACCATGCAAGTTTTCTTCAAGGCACTACGATTGAGATCAGAATGAGAACTCATTTTTCTCCTCATGGACAGAATCAAAACTTTTGAGTCAAACACTCCAAACTTGAGGGTCAGAAACCTGGACTTTCCCAGAATAAGGATTTGGTTTATTAATGAGATTGCAGACTCAAAACTGTACCTTAATCAGGGATGAATCTAGGTTTACTTCACTTGGGCTTTTTTCAAGGGTATGGGTGTCCACCTTTACTCTAATCTGGATTGGGTGAGTAATGACTAAAAGTTGTTACTAGCTGTTGCCTGCTCAGTGCCCTATTAGAATGTTAGATTAATTTGGTCATTTCAGTCCAGTTCCCAGTACATGGAAACACACACTACCAATGGCACACAAGTGCACTGTATCAGGAAATACCCAGGAATGAACTGTTTGTGGAGATTGAACTACTTTCTTACTCAGCAGGTTGCTGCTTTCAGTTGGTGGGGCAGTCTCTTGAAGTTTGTAGAATTTCAGTCCATGACATAGCATTCTGTAAACAGTCAGCTGTGGATCCAAATATGGATTGCTTTAAAAATGAATATCTGGGTCTGAGTCCCTCCCAAGCTGTTGATATCATGCTGAACAGCAGTAAGTCACTTGAAAGTGCCACAAGACCTTCACTTTTCCCAACACATAGCAGGTACTGTCAGCCTATGGGCTCAGGACCCGAACGGATTATGGTATTACAGATTATTCAGACAGGTGCAAATGTCTAGTGTATATCTTCTGTATTTTAAAAAAGTGTTCTTTCAATATGTTTCTGACCAACTCCACAGCAGTTCAGCTACATTTCTTATATTAATCCTACCCGGAACTGCTGCCACACAGCTGCACACTTCTCAGTCACCACCTTTGTTTTCAGCTTTATATCTGATCATTTAAATTCCCATCAACATGTGCAGCACAAAACTGTTATTGCAAATATGCTCATTATAGCGTGTCTCTATCATATGCAAACCTGTTGTACCCATTCTAACCCTGAAAGCGCTGATAGTTCCAGGCTCTGATTCCAAATACATATTTTGTGAGGGCAGAAGCTTCCAAAAAGGTGAGCAAATTTTCAGAGGGTAAACAGAATGGCTTTCAAAATGAGGGAAATCCATCTAGTGACTCCAGCAGCTGGGATTCAGCTTTTTGCTTTTGTTATTTCAATTTTTTTTAAAAAGAAATATATTGACATTGTTTTAGATTAAGAATATTATTTCCTATAGTTTGTACTTCAATAATACAGAGTTTTTTAAGCTATTCTTGGCTGCAGTATTTCAACTAAAGACTATCATCTGTCTTTTTTGCCTCTATATTTCAAATTAATAAATAAAGTCAAGTCTAAGCCCTGGAGCATTTCATTTGCAAATTCTTCCTCCTCCCACAAAAAAATAGCATACTTTGGAAAAAATGTCTGTGCTTGTCTTCAGCATGTTTAGAGTTTTACCATTGTTTGCATTTCCTCTCATTTCAAACAACACCATATGAGTTTCTTATTTCAAAATCAACCCATTCCCACTTCTCCACCTGCTCCTCCTCTGTGAGATATTTAATGTACAATTCCAAACTTCCTCATGCTTCCAGCATTCTGCACTTTAAACCCCCACCTTGATTTATTCAGCTGAAGGAGCTTACTCGTCCTCCCCTTGCTCTGTAGAACTGTATACAGAATATAAATACAATTTCTACTTTACATAAGTAAGTTAAACAACATTATTTCTCTTTTCTTTAGCAGTTTCCCAAGTCCTCCTAATTTCCTCTTAGACTGCAGCAACAAAGCAGGAATTCACAAGTCCCTCTTCTGACTCTGCAAGAGAAAGGACATAGGGCTTATTATGTTTCTATATACTGCAAGCCTGATCCAAAGCCTTTCTACTGATTTTGGATCAGGCCCAGACCAAGCAACAGTACACTTTCAGTCTTAATTACTTTTGTTTAAAATAAGGAAGTCACCCACAAGAAAGTAGTAAAATTAAGTCTGCAGGAGAGCACACTGTGTTTTCTATTCCATAATAGCACCTGGGAGGGGGAAGGATAGCTCAGTGGTTTGAGCATAGGCCTGCTTAAACCCAGGGTTATGAGTTCAAACCTGGAGGGGCCATTTAGGGATCTGGGGCAAAAACTGGGGATTGGTCCTGCTTTGAGCCAGGGGTTGGACTAGATGACCTCCTGAGGTCTCTTCCAACCCTGATATTCTATGCCCCAGGGAGTCCTCTTGCAGGTGGGTTAAGAAGGCCACTTTATTCTTAAAAGGTACAATCCCCCCCCCAAAAAAAAGAAAAAAGAAAAAGCCTTACCTGGGCATATAAACCACACAGGTTCACCAGAAAGACCTTCAACAATCATACAATGCCCAAATGCTGCAGGAATAAAGTCAGTTATATGCTGCTGCGGGTGTTCATCAGTGTGTGTGTGTGTTGAGTTTGACAAGAGACTGCAATTTTCTGCAGGAAGTAGACATTTTAGGGAGAATGTTTAGTCAAAAGCAATTTTCCACAAAATGTCTGCTTTCCTCAGACAGTTGCAACTTCTTCTCATATTGAACACCTGAATGCTTGTGTGTATCCCCAGCAGCATACAACTGACTATATTCCTGCTATGTTTGGGCATTGCATGATTGCTCAGGATCTTTCAGTTTCATTGGATAGTTTTTAGTCCACTGTGATGGATGTGGGGGTTGTTCTTGATACTGTACATGCATGTCACTAGTGTGGTATTTCTGAACCATAAATGAAAGTAGTTATTTTACCCTAAGCATCTCCCTGGGTTGCAAAAACTACTCACATAGGGAAATAGGGAGAAGGCCCTTTCTTATAAGCACCTAACAGCTTGCTCAAGGGTCATTAAAACAAAATGCCAAAGAAAGTAGCCTTAGGGTATTTCTACACTGCAGCTGGGAGGTGTGCTTCCCAGTGTAGGTAGACAGACTTGCATTTGCTCTGCTTGAGTTACTGTGCTAAAAACAATGGTGTTGATATTGTGGCAGTTGTTCGGGTAGCTGCCCGAGTCAAAGACTGCCCACCCCTCTGGGTTCAAGCTTTGGTGGCTAATCCAATCTACCTCCAGTGCTGCAGTGTCCACACTGTTACTTTTAGAGAGCTAGTGCGAATCTGTCTACCTGCACTGGGAAGCACACCTCCCAGCTACACCGTAGACATAGCCTTTCTCAGATTCTAAGGCCATTGTGATCATCTAGTCAGACCTCCCTGCATAACACAGGCCATAGAAATTCCCCACAATAATTCCTACAGAAGATCTTTTAGAAAAACATCCAATCTTGATTTAAAAAAAGGTCAGTGATGAAGAATCCACCATGACCCTTGGTAAATTGTTCCACTAATTCCTCTCACCATCAGAAATGTACACCTTTTTTCCAGCTTCAACATCTACCACTGGAATGTGTTATACCTTTCTCTGTTAGGCTGAAAAGCCCATTATTAAATGTTACCCATGTAGGTCCTTATAGTGTTCAATCAAGTCACCCCTTAGTCTTCTCTTTGTTAAGCTAAAAAGATTGAACTCCTTGAGTCTATCACTGTAAGGCATGTATTCCAATTCTTTAATTATTCTCATGACTCTTCTCTGAACCTTCTCCAATTTATCAACATCCTTTTGAATTGTGGACACCAGAATTGGAAATCGTATTCCAGCAATGGTCACACCAGTGTCAGATACAGAGATAAAATAACCTCTCTACTACTCAAGATTCCCCTGTTTATTCATCCAAGGATCTCATTTGCTCTTTTGGCCACAGAGTCACACTGGGAGCTTATATTGAGCTGATAATCCACTATGATTCCCAAATCTCTTTCAGATTCGTGACATTCTTTGTTCCCAGAATTATAGTTTATCTATATTAAAATTGCTTGTGCCCAGTGTATCAAGCAATCTAAACCACGCTGAATCAGTGGCTTGTCCTTTTCATTATTTATCATTCTCCAAATTTTTATGTCATCTGAAAACTTTAAGTGATTTTATGCTTTCATTCAGGCCATTGATAAAAATTTTAAGTAGTGTAGGGCCAAGAACCAATCCGTGTTGGACCACACTAGAAACAGATCCAGTCAACTTTACAGCTACATTTTGAAGCCTATCAGTTAGCCAGTTTTTAACCCATTTAATGTGTGCCTTGTCAATTCTAGTTTTTTTTTAAATCAAAGTGTCTTGTGTTATCAAGTCAAACACATTACAGAATTATATTACATCATCACTATTACCATTATCAACCAAACCTGTGATTTCATCAAAAAAATACCAAGTTAGATCCCATCAAACAATTTTCCACAAACCCAAGTTGATTTGCATTAATTACACTACCCTCCTTTTGTTCTTTTTTAATCAAGTCCTGTATCAGCCACTCCATTATCTTGCCTGGGATTGATGTCAGGCCAATAAGCCTATAATTATCTGGGTCATCCTGTTTACTCTTTTTAAAAATTGGCACATTAGTTTTCTTCCAGTCATCTGGAACTTTCCCAGTTCTCCAAGATTTATTGAAAATCAACATTAACAGTCCAGCAAACTCCTCAGTCAGCTCTTGGGTGTTAATTTTAAAAAGTCTAACTTTAGTAGCTTCTATTTAACATCCTCCAGCAATACAGGTGGAATGGAAAGAGTTATCATCACCACATGATGAGACTGCATCGTCTGTTTTCCCCCAGAAATACTGAACACTTCTGCCTTTTCTGCATTATTGATAATTCAACCATTCCATCTAGTAATGGATACCATTGTCAGGATGCATTGTTTTCAAATATATTTTTAAAACTCTTTATCCTTAGCTCTGCTGGCCATTGATTTGTCCTTGTATCCCTTTGCTTCCCTTATCAATTTTCAATACTTTCTAACTTATATTCATTATCAACTTTCCCCTTCTTCCATTTGTTATATAGATTAGCTTTTTGGGCTCCTAGTAAGGCATCCTTCAATTATTTCTAATTATCATTCACTTTCTTCTGATTAAATTCCTCCCAGCTGATTTGGCTCATAATTGTTTCCAGCTTTGTGAAATTGGCCCTGTTAGAACACTAAATATATATTACTGGTCAGGACTTTATATTGCATGCACATTATAGATGTGAACAAGTTATGATCACTTGTACCTAAGCTACTATTAGTTTTTCGTTCTGTGATCAGTTCCTCTTTATCAAGGTCTAACATAGAATTAGCTCGTATTATCTGAATCATGTTTTGAATTAGAAAATTGTCATCTATAATTATGGGTGACAGGTATAATAGGTCAGGGGAAGCTCTGCCTCCCCCGGCACTGCCGGACCCCAGCTGCGAGGTTTGGCGGTGAAGTTTTTGTTTTATTATGCCCCATGCAGGTTCCAGGGCAGCGGAGGAGGAACATATCGCTTCCTCAGCCACCCTGGAACCTGCATGGGGCATATCGAAAGCAACTTCTAACAGACTATTTTCCCCTGGGTGGATTGGGTCTGGGGAGGTGCGGCGTGGCTGCATCTGGCTCAGTGCTCCTCTGCATGCGGGGGAGGGTGCTCTGGGGAAGAAGGGGGGCGCTGTGCGCTGCAGCTGGCCCGGGGCTCCTCCAGGCAGGCAGGGGAGTCTTGGGACTTCAGCCAGCCCAGGGCTCCCCCAGGTGGGGTGGGGGTGAGGGAGGCTAGGGCTTCTGGGCTGGGAGGGGGGGTGAGAGATGCTCAGGCCTTTAGCCAGTCCAAGGCTACTGTGGCCAAGGGGGGGCACTCTGGGCTGTGGGGGACAGGGGGCTTGCGGCTCTGACTGTGGGGAGGGCACAGGTGGAAAGGGTGGAGCCGGGGGGCTCCACCCGCAGCCCATGTCTATAATGTTTAGAAATTCCAAGGATATTTTAGTACTGGCAGCATGAGACTTCCAAAACATCACTGAGATTTAAGTCCCCCATGATTTCCTAGTTCCCCCGCCCCCTTATAACTTGTAGATAGGTGCATAAAGGGGCAGTCCTCCTGTTCCCTAGCATGATCTGGTAGTCTGTAGCAGACATCGACTAGTACCCCATCTTATGCAGTATCTGTTAGGACATTGCTCCATAAACAACTCAAAGGAAATGTTTGTGAATATCAGTGACTCAGAAACAGTTAATGCCATTTTTGATGTCGATAGCCATTCTCTCTCTCCCCCTTTGTCCACTTGATCCTTCATCAGTAGGTTATAGCCATTGATTTTAACATTCCAATAGTGAAAATCATCCCACCGGGTTTCAGTAATACCAAGTAGATCAAATTTATGCTAATAAATGAGCAATTCTAATTCCTCATTTGTTACCCAGGCTTATAGCATTAGTGTGTAGACATCCAAGGATTCTTCTCTTCATGTCTTGTTTTCTTGATTAATTTTGTTTTCAACATCTCAGTTTTGTGCTGAGTGCTCACATCTTTCTTTTTTACCCTCCCTTTTTGCTATTAGTTTAACCCCCTTCTGATAACTCTAGCCAGCCTATTCTGGAGGAGACTGGTTCCCCTTCTGCTAAGGAGGAGGCCATCCAAGCTATACTGCCCCCTTTCCTCCTAGAAGGTGGACCAATGTTCCACTAAACTAAAACTCTATATCCTACACCATTTGCCTAGCCAGCGATTCGCTTCCAACCCTTAATGGTTCTAGCATGCTGTCCTGGGGCACACTCAAACCCGTTGGAACAAGAGGTAACCCAAAGAGACCCAGGTGAATGTGGGAGGGCTAGAGAAAATAATTTGATTCTGTTGTTCATTACTTTGGAGAAAAATACAAGGAGACATACATAGGAGAAATTACAAAAGAATGGAACAATTTACCCTCATCTTCCCTAGGTAAAAGTAAAATGTTAGATGAATATATTGATGTATCTCCTGTTTCTGTTTCAAGGGTGAAATCCCAGCTCAATTGGGGACCCAGGGTTTCATACCACATCATCCTAGAACCTATAAAAAACCCCAAATCTTTGTATTCATTCAATTTCTCTGGGTATAAAGCATCAAGGATGACTCATTTCTGTATATTGAAAAGATTGCAGACTTCTTTAGCTATTTCCTGGGTTAGAAACCTCCATTGATTGGTAGGCCTACTTCAGAAGCTACAAGATATACGCAATTGGCTAAAATGCTGGAATAATTAAGTGACCTTTTTGAAAAAAAAGGATATGTAGATTTAAGAGATTCCATAACAATCCATACCTGTTCAGACGTTTCCTAACAGTTGGGGGGAAAAAAACATTAAAAACTGCACTGGGCATGCAAGAATGGTCTCCTGACACCCCCCTGTGGGACAAACTTTTAATGCCAGGGGAATATTTTATGGTTCAGATTTCAAGAAATAGAAAGCAGGCATTGGTAACTTTACAAGCAACCTTCATGAATCAATTACTTTAAATCCCCCTCTCTACTCAAGACCCAATTTTTTGTTCCTATTAGATGTATTTATCAATACTTAGAATTAAGGCAGTTGGGTCATTTCTATCACACTTAACTAAAAAAAAAAAAGGTTACTTGTACTTAATGCAATTATTGATGTAACAGATAAAACAATAAGGAAACCATGAGAATATGTTGGAAAACATATCAGAGAACTCTCATAACACTGAGAAAGTGAGAAAATTCTGTATGTATATTTAAGTACAAAATCGTTTCTTCATTCATAATATTTTTTAGACTAAAAATTCCTGAAGAAACAATTCTCACATAGAAACAAATATTGAAAGTGTCACATGAAACATGTTAACTTGGTACTATGGAACTGTATAAAACTAGACAAACAGTATACCAACTGCAGGAATTATGGGTGGCTTTGTGGTCAAGGCTGGTGTAACCACAGTGTGGACACCTTTTTGTGCCTCAGTTCTCCAGCTAAAAAATAGGGATAATACTTCCTTTCTCCAATCTTTTATATTTAGATTGCAGTCTCTTTGGAGCAGGTACTTTTTTACCATGTATCTTTATGGTGTCTAAGAATATGGGCCCTGATCTCAGTTGCTGTTTTTAGGTAATAAACCACTGTGAATTAACTCATTGAACAAAATAAAAATTCTCCACTTTATTCAAGGATAGTTGGGTATTGCCTCCCAAACAAGTGTTTGCTTTTCCCTTTTTGTTCTGCATTTTCATGTATCACACATTAATGAAAAAATAAAGAAAGTTTTTGCAGGTACATAAAGGGGTTTCAGAAGTTTTATAGTGTGCCATCAGTTAAGAACTGGTGTATAGGCCGAGAAAGAGAAGGACTACGTGAGGAAATGGATTTTTTTGTTGGATATAATGATAGAAGATACATATTTCCCTTATAAAAAAATTACCTCAGTCAGTTAAAATGGGAAAATAGGGAGGGGGGAATTAAACTAAGGGTTGGGGGAGGACCATGAACTACTGTCATGACTAAATCTTTTGCATCCTACATCTAGCAACTACTTCCCTCATGTCTCCTCTGTCATCAATTTGTCAGCTTTCAGCCAGTCACCTGCATATCCAACTGTGCCTTCCAAAATTCAAAGAACATATCCCAAGTTCGTTCTCTCTGCTGAAAAGGCCAATTTATTCAGTTCTGACTAACTATATGTTCCTCACAGAACTGGAACCCCACAGATATATTCCAACAGAAATAGCTGGAAAGTTGTAATACAAAAGACCTGTACCAGGTTGCCTTCCCTAGTCGACCAAAAACAAAGGGAATTCACAATTCGACTAAGAACTAAGTCTCATACAAGACGTTAAGTTTCAGTACATTAGGCAGTGACCGGCACAGCATTATTCTGTCCTGAGAAGTTGTTCTACAATATTTTTATTAGTCTCAAATTATTTTGGAGTATTAGTCCCTGGTTTAGAAAAGAAAGCATGTGCTTAAATCCCCATGAAGTCATTGGTTGAATGCTCAAGGACTTGGTTGAACAGAAACAGTGACATACAACCCTGATAGAGTTCCCGAGCCACACACTCACTTGGATGTAACACAGCAACCATGTGCGCTTAAGCTTCCCTTGGTCTGATTATCCTGGAGCACTCTCTTTCCTTGGCCTCTCTGTCACACTTCCTCAGCACAAGCTGTATATTACCCCTTCATGGAAACTGGACCCTGTGGCCCAGTTTCCCTAGACCCCTGCAGGATTCCCCCACCCCAATCAGATGCTCCAGTAGCTTAAGCACAACCTTTCCAAGGGCTCCCATCTTGTAGGTACTCTGGGTTTATAGTTCACTTCTAGTTGATGCAAATACAGAGACTTTGTAAGGGTTCTAAAAACAATCACTCTTTAGTTAGCACAAAAAATATACAGATCTAGACAAAACAACAACATCTATACACATTTCCCTGTCTCAGTTTCCTCAGCAGTCAAGCATACTTTGGGCTCAGGTCAGAGTCCTCACTCCCCACTCTTGTACATAGTTTCTTCTCTGAATCATGGAGTCTTCTACAGGGGAATGGGGGGAGGGAAAAAAAGAGAGTTTCCTTCCTCTTCTAGTCCCTCAGATAAAAACTAAATGCCTGTCCTGTGAAAGCTTGCTCCTCTCCTG
The DNA here is from genome assembly GCF_965140295.1 of Lepidochelys olivacea. NCBI lineage: Eukaryota > Metazoa > Chordata > Testudines > Cheloniidae > Lepidochelys > Lepidochelys olivacea. Next base: position 77,305,657 of record NC_140416.1, read on the forward strand.
CCCGAGGCTCCCTGGTCTTCCCACTGAGTCTCTGTGGGTCTTTACCCTACTTTTAGGGAGCTTGTAGTGCTCCAAATCCTAGCTTTCTTTAGGCAAAGTGGTCAGAATCGGAGCCAATTAGATTGCAATTACCCCCTGTTTCATTAAAGGCTAGATCTTCAGATGCTAATAACCTTTAATGATCATCTTAGTCAAAGCCAGCCTCACCAGCACCCCTCTCCTCCTCCTCAGTACAAGAGGTATGACGTAGTAAAGGAAAGCCATAAAAACAAAGATACAGTTCATAAAAATCAAACTGGAATTCAGAAGCTGTACATGGAAAGATTCTTCCATATTGTCACAGATAGGCTCAGTCATGTGCTTAAAGATAAGTAAGTTCTTAAGTACATTGCTGAATTGCTGATTTAAGTTTCTATTTAGTCACAAGCAATTTTGAAAAGCAAGCCTTTTTTAAACAATATGCACAAATGTACTAGGGCATATGTTTTAAATTAAAGGAGCCCACCATTTACACATGCAAATTTTTAAAAGGAAGCCTCTGATGTCAAGTTTTAGTTTGATTTAACACTGAAGGCTTTGCTTTATAAAATACGGATGTATTTTCCACACAGCTCCAGAACAGTCTCACTTCCCAGGGCGTATTTATTTAGATCCCTATTTGTAACTATGTACTCAATGTCCAAACAGCTGGGCGTATTTACATTAATCAAGAAATCCATATCATACGATCAGCAACTGTCAGCAAAAAAAAAAAAAAAAAAAAAAAGACAACCCCCTATTTAGGGTCTCATCCAAACCAAGTGAAACCAATGGGACTCTTTCTATTGATTTCAATGGGCTTTGGATCATAGCCTAGGTTACCAGCCACTGACCTAAAGTGCAAAGGCCCTGACATGCAAAGGTCCTTAAGACTGAATTCCTGGTTTTAGGCACCACTGCAATCCATAAAACCCTGCTTAGCTACCATCCACCCTCATAGGTGCTTAAACTTACTTAGCACCTAAGTTTTTGCAGTAAAAGTACCCTAGGCAACTATGTTTCTGCCTCTGGGTGTACACACTGCTGCCTTCCTCTATGCACCTAATTCTGTGCAAAACAGCCCAGGGACAGGGGAAGAAGAGCTCTCTTATAACTTTAGCCAAGGGTTAGGGTACCTAGAATATTGGAGACACAGATTCAAGGACCCCCTCTACATAAAGTGGAGAAGGGGTTTGCCACTTCTCAGTTGAGTGCTTTTACCAGTGAGCTATGAGATATAGGATGTAGGGCTCTCCCTCAGATTTTCTTGAGGAAGTTACTCAAATTTAATTAAATAATTCACGGTTAATTGGCCCGGGCAGTAGGAATCACTCTATAGCCCAGGGGTTAGCTCATTCACCTGTTCTATATCAGGCAAAAGGGGAATTTGAACTGGTGTTTCTCACATTCCAAACAAATAGACTAGCCACTGAGCCAAAAGTTGTGAGAGAGAGCCTCCTCGTCCTGTTTTATAAGGAGCTAGGCTTGGCAGCCTCAACTATCGATTAAGAGATAAGACACCACCCATGCAAAACCATTCTAATAAAAAGACCTGGGAAAACAGAAGGGCCTGATTCCATATTCTGAAAGCCCAATAAGCTAGTTTTGGCAAACAAAGAAGTGGGGTGAGTTCCAAAGGACGCACCACACAAAATGCCCTGCCACCAATCTCAGAGTTTAAAACTCAAGTTTATTAGCAGGAATTCTGAAAGCAATCTTAAGTTATTGTGTTTGTACAAATATTTTCTTTGCTATTTCTGTCCATGGGATTACATCCCACAAGTTTGATTTCATGTTTCAGATTCTTATGCAGCACCAGCACTAGGCATAAACAGATGAAGCAATTGCTTAGGGGCCCTAAATTAGGGCAAGAAGCTCAAGGAGGCCACATATTCACTTTTTAGTACATGGTGTGTGTGGGTGGTGGAGGCAAAATATTACTGCTTTTTCTACAAGTTTCAAAGCAAACTTCATTCTAAACAGCTGAGTTTTGCCTGCTTCACGGTGGAATTTTTCCATGATTTAGATGAATCACTTTAAAAGTTTAAAAGACTCTCAGGATGAGAGTGATCTTGTTCTATGGTTGAATTTTTACTGAAACACAAAAATGGGTAAATTACAATTGCTTTCAGTTTTCATTGCCAACTTTTCATACAGTTCTAACATTATCATTAAATTACTGTAAATTTACTGCAGGAATTTTAACGACAGCTTTCAATTCATGATAAAAATGCTAAGGAAAACAGAACACACTGCCAATAAATGGGAATAGGACTGTAAGCCTTTGTATTTCCTCTTCCTTGTCCTGAATAGAATAATAAAGACAATACTTTAATACTGATTTCTGATTAGTTAAAAATATTACAGAAAGTTAGAACACTCCTCCTTACTCCTCCTCCCTACTACTTTCATAATACTGAAATATGGAGATGATTACAGCCAGGATCTTAACACTGAACTATTTTGGACCATTTAGTCTTTGGAGGTGTTTGGATACAAATAAAAGATACAAACCAACCCTCTCTGACAGAACAAGGAGTAATCATCTCAAGTTGCAGTAGGGGAGGTTTAGGTTGGATATTAGAAAAAACTTTTTCACTAGGAGGGTGGTGAAACACTGGAATGCGTTACCTAGAGAGGTGATGGAATCTCCTTCCTTGGAGGCTTTTAAGGCAGGCTTGACAAAGCCCTGGCTGGGATGATTTAGTTGGTGATTGGACCTGCTTTGAGCAGGGGGTTGGACTAGATGACCTCCTGAGCTCCCTTCCAACCCTATGATTCTAATTATTTTGGAGTCAGTCTAAAAACTCAAAAGGGCCTACAGTTTTTCTTTCTATTGCTATTTTAGCCAAACTCACAAGAACTGTTTTGTGGGAATTTGAGCCTAAAATGGCAGAAATCCCTGAAGAACAGATTGATTTCATGCGAGTTCCACTATTTTTCATAAAAACCTTTCAGAACAGCTTGGATGCTTTCAGCACCTGAAAACTAGTCCCAGTTTGGCCACAAACATGAACATAGATCCTTAATCAAATCCCACTCTGGATCAAAATACTGCCTCTAACAAAAAAACAGAGGAAGGTGACTTTTAGTGCCAACTCAACTAAACTCTTTTTGTAATATGAATAATAGCATGTTATACACTGCAGTACCTCTTTCAGTATGAACTTCCATTCATTTGCACCAGCAAGCTAAAGTACTATAATTATAACTTCACTTATACATTCCAAATACTACTGCTAGAATTAATTTAAAACTAGTTTAACACCCTCAAATTAACTCATTTAAGAAAACTGCAATGGGTAAATGCCTTCTCAACCTCTTCTTCACTTCTTATGTACTCCCTTTAGTCTACTGATTAGCACAAGAGCCTGGGTTCTATTCCAGGCTTTCATGCATCTTGCTAACATAAGTCTCACAGACCTCTACCACACAACCCTTAAGGTCATTTGCCAAAATTCATTTGCTATGGACCTGAGGTAGCCAACTTGCGGATGACTATAGTCACCCATTTCTGGGCTAGCATGGTCACCCACATGTGGGTGAGCAGACCACAAATCTCCAGGAACACATGTTTCTTTATGGTTCTGGACCCACTGTTGGTCATCCCAGGTCTGCAATGTGATTTTACCAATCTGTGCTTGTGGCCCTGCTCCAGAAACACTGCTCTACACAGGAGAAAATCTGCAGCTAAGGCAACAACAGGCATAAGCAACACCAGCTGGACTGATGCTGGCATGATAATGACCTTCTCAGAGAGATGCCTTCAGCCAATCAAAAACTGCCACCAAAATATCCTCCACCATCTTGCAGATGCTCTGCCTGTGTCTGAAATAGGACTGAGTGTATGAGGTAGAGAAGTTGTTCCACTGAGACAGGATCTGTGTTGTCTCTGGAGCGTGCAGATACAAGATGACTTGGCTTGGTGTGTCCGTGGGCTAAAGTCACACAGCACACTTCTAGTCAACTCCCATGGGATGGATAGAAGAGTTTTTCCCCAACCCACTACGAAAAAAGCCCCAGAGTGGCTTCAGCTGGTGAGGACAGTAGGTACATGGTCTCCCACAGTATTCTTGTCAGCAAGTTAAAGAAGTACGGGCTGGATGAATGCACTATAAGGTGGGTAGAAAGTTGGCTAGATTGTCCGGCTCAACGGGTAGTGATCAATGGCTCTATGTCTAGTTGGCAGCCAGTGTCAAGTTGAGTGCCCCAGGGGTCGGTCCTGGGGCCGGTTTTGTTCAATATCTTCATAAATGATCTGGAGGATGGTGTGGATTGCACTCTCAGCAAATTTGCGGATGATACTAAACTGGGAAGAGTGGTAGATACGCTGGAGGGCAGGGATAGGATACAGAGGGACCTAGACAAATTGGAGGATTGGGCCAAAAGAAATCTGATGAGGTTCAATAAGGATAAGTGCAGGACCCTGCACTTAGGACGGAAGAACCCAATGCACAACTACAGACTAGGGACCGAATGGCTAGGCAGCAGTTCTGCAGAAAAGGACCTAGGGGTGACAGTGGATGAGAAGCTGGATATGAGTCAGCAGTGTGCCCTTGTTGCCAAGAAGGCCAATGGCATTTTGGGATGTATAAGTAGGGGCATAGCGAGCAGATCGAGGGACGTGATTGTCCCCCTCTATTCAACATTGGTGAGGCCTCATCTGGAGTACTGTGTCCAGTTTTGGGCCCCACACTACAAGAAGGATGTGGATAATTGGAAAGAGTCCAGCGAAGGGCAACAAAAATTATTAGGGGTCTGGAACACATGACTTATGAGGAGAGGCTGAGGGAACTGGGATTGTTTAGTCTGTGGAAGAGAAGAATTAGGGGGGATTTGATAGCTGCTTTCAAGTACCTGAGAGGTGGTTCCAGAGAGGATGGTTCTAGACTATTCTCAGTGGTGGAAGAGGACAGAACAAGGAGTAATGGTCTCAAGTTGCAGTGGGGGAGGTTTAGGTTGCATATTAGGAAAAACTTTTTCACTAGGAGGGTGGTGAAACACTGGAATGTGTTGCCTAGGGAGGTGGTAGAATTTCCTTCCTTAGAAGTTTTTAAGGTCAGGCTTCACAAAGCCCTGGCTGGGATGATTTAATTGGGGATTGGTCCTGCTTTTGAGCAGGGGGTTGGACTAGATGACCTCCTGATGTCCCTTCCAACCCTGATATTCTATGATATTCTAATGATTCTATGATACCCTGGGATATGATAGTACATGCCCAGAGAAGCTGAAGTTCTGACTCAGATCTGTGTACTACAGCATGGATGGGCCAGTGTGGTTATGAGGCCCATATTTCCCATGTAGCATGGATGCTCATGCAGGACCTTGGAAACCCCAAATCTGCAGGCACTGGTCACACAAACCCGAGCTCGAAGTGCTGTAGAGACATAACCAAAAGGTTTGGGTCATTCCTATACCTCTCGAGTCAGGTCCTTATCCTTCTTAAAGATTTATAAATAAAGTACTGACAAATTGAGCAGATCCATTCTCGTGAGAGAATTTTATTGATTAGGCAAGTCTGACTTCAGTATTTACCATATGGGACAATAAAACTTCTTGTTCACAAAATCAAAACCATTACAATCAGGCTTTAATCAAGCTAGCTCCGGTACATGTATGGTGTGTTAACATGGACTTCATTGTGGACTATTGGTACTTAAGCTAGCTACATTAAAGCTAGGTGCACAGTCTGATTGAAGTGTAGAAACTGTCGTACCAGTTCAGAGCAACATTCTGTCTCATTTAGTCTCCTGATTTTGACACACACTTCAAAAAAAGGCATTATGCCTTTGAAAAATACATATAACTGCATTTCTCTCCCCACAAAAATTGCTCCATTTCTGAAAGTTTAATAAATTTGATATTTGAATAGTTTTCCATTTCACTGCACATTTACAGCCACGAGCCTGATGCTGATTTGTAATGAAGTGGCATCTTTCTGTAGTGGATTTGCACTGGACATTTGATGAAACAGGTAGCAACTCCGTTTTAAACCATGATTCTGCAGCATATTACCAAATTCCATTTAAGTAAAAACAAAACACATTCAACTGGAAAACCAACTAACTGAATATGTAGCCTTGGCTTCTGTAGCTGCACTGCAGAGCACATTAATTTACAGCAGACCGTCAGCAGATATACAGCCACTACTGCATTTCTTTCGTATAGTGCAGTGAAACAACAGTTGAAATGAAGCAGAAATGCAGCAACATGTTAAGCAGATGCTTTTGCTACCCAATAGTAAAGGATCATTTACATGCCATATAATAATAATCTACTTTTATAGGAAATCGTAGCTCATGTGTTAACACTGAAACTAATTTGGGATGGTTCTACTATTTTAATGGTAGAAATCTGAAGTATTTCTGATTATTCAAGAAAACAATTCCCCCTGACAGATTCAGTTTTACTGATTTAATATGTTGCACTATTTAAAAAATAGAAATAGCATTAGCTCAATTATGCATTAGAGAACATTTCAGATTCCAGTGGTTAGTAGGCAGCAGGTTGTGCTGCTTTGTTATTAGCTGTCAACAATTTGCTGCATTGCAGGCTAATGTTCATGGTTTAGGACAGCAGTTAATGCTAATGTTCAGAATCTCAGTCATTAACTCGTGCACTCAGACTCTAGAAAAAGGCATTAATTGACCACATGAGAATGTTAAAATATTTTTTAAAAGTATGTGTTTGAGAATTGATACATTTCTGGTAGAGATTCAACTGTCAGCAACAGTTATTAATAACATAATCAGAAATGGACGTTTTACTCAGCAACATCCTCAGAGAATAGCGTATAAACAGTTGAGTGAATGCAACATAGAAAAGGTAAATCTCAGATCCTGCTCCGTCTTTTACACACACTTTGATTAATTCCTCAAATATCCTTGGTGCCTTACAGCTACTTGCAGCTTACTTTCTGATACTTCACATTCACCGCATTGGATTAGAAGAAATCCATAAATCAAAGAAAAATAAATACATGCATGAAATCCCAGAGAGCGTCATAAATCAGTTTTTTTCACAAATACAAAAGTCAACAATGCAATTGTCCAAAATGATGATGTTCAGATAAGCAGTTTCCTCCCCCCCACTTAATAGTTGGCCAGAAGAGAGTGAAGATATGTAGACAAGAAATTATAGCAGAGTCCAACTCTACTAAGTTAAGACTGAGAAGTGCTTTCTGTTCAAAGGACAACTTTCCTAAGTGCTCTAAAATCTGCATACTTACTCAGATTGTTTGGAAATTTGCTGTGCCTCATGGTGGTATTGGGTAGTGTTTACGGGACAGATCTGGGGTCATTTGAGCTTGGAGTTCTTGAAATACTGTCTCCTAGGGGCAAAAATGCAGCATTTTACAAAATCAACAGGTTCCTCTAGCTTTTTTTGCACATACCTGGGCTCAAACTATGACTCTACTTGTCCTCCAATTAATCTAAGTTCCTCAACATTTATCTCAGCTAGTGCACAGCACCCACTGGAAGTAATATTGAAACAGGATTGAAAACATTAAAGGAAGTTTCACTCTCTAGAATGGTATATACTAAACCCCTATGCACCAAAAGAGATTGAAATGCACATGTGCTTTCCCAAGACGAGGTAAGAGGGTTTTGCAGGAACCCATTGTCACAGTAGCTGGTGATTCAAGAGGACATGCTGTGGTCATTTATCCTGAGATCTGTGGGGCCCTGCACCCCTGGGGGCTCTGAGCTCCTCTCCTTGTCCTCCCTGTGTGTGTGGCAGGCTCTGGGAAACCCACAAGGACTGATGTTGGGAAGGAGGATGAGAAAACTCACTGAGAGAATAGAGCAGTTTACCTATCTCCGAGCTATTTGTTCGTGCTGTCCTTGTCTCCATGGGATGTTCTTATTTAGCTGAGAACATTTTTGCGATACATGCCTTTTCACCCCTCCCCCAGCTTCCTATGCTGCTGATGGGTGTATATAGTCCTTTCAGCCCTTCCCCCATACTAGTCTCAGATCTGGACCAAGGACTTTGCAGCTTCACTCTCCTGTCCCTTCCTGCCTCCAGCTAGTAGAGGTACACACCCTCCTGGGTGTGTTCTGTCCCATCTAGTTTCAAAGTAGGAGCCGTGTTAGACTCTATCCGCAAACAAAACAGGAGGACTTGTGGCACCTTAGAGACTAACAAATTTATTAGAGCATAAGCTTTCATGGGCTACAGCCCACTTCATCGGATGCATAGAATGGAACATATAGGAACATAAGAAGCTCATGCGGTAGGGGCTGATGAACTAAACTCCATAGGTCCCAGGTTGGATCCCGCCTGCCGATGACCTGTGACTGTCAGCATTACACAGGAACTCCTCACAACCCCAACATGACTACTCCAATCTTACCAGGAACATGGAGTACAGTGAAACTAGTGCGGGTGCGGGGGGAGGGACTCACAGAGGCGTGGATATGCAGGCCTCAAAGCAATGGGCATGAGGAAATGTTGGAGGACTAGTAGGGTGATCTGTGAAATTGGGGGAGAAACTGAAGCAGCAAGGGAAAGTGTTGGAACAACACAGGAAAGAATTGGGTAGAAAGGAAGCTGTCGGAGCTGTGCAGTAGTAGGTGCTGAGGGGCTTCAATTTTGACATGCCAAACCACCCCCATCCATCAGCCAATGGCAGGTACTTATCAGCTATCTGTGTGGTATCTGAGAACCTCTCAATCTTTACTATATTTATCCTCACAACACCCTCATGCAAAAAGGAAGTGCTATTCTCCCCATTTTTACAGCTGGGGGGCTGAGAAAAAGACAGACTTGCCAAAGGTTGCATAGAAAGTCTGTTGCAGAGCACAGCATTGAACCCAGGGCTCCCAAATCCTAACTACTGGATCAGTCTTCCTTTCATGTCCATGCCCCCCCCTTTTAAAAAAATCCCTCACTCCCTGTATCTTCTCCCCAGCTCCTCTACTTCTGAGGGTCCTTTTCATGCTGATGCCTGACTCTGTGTGGGGAGGAGGAAGAACCTGGCTGTGTTGGACATGCAGAGATGGGAAATAGGAGACACTGCAGAGTCAATGAAGGGACTAACAGGATGCAAATTCATTCTGTGGCTGGGAAATCACTGCCAAAGAACTAGAGGCAGTGGAGGAGGAGAGCTGGGCTGTGGTAACTCGGAGTGCTGAGACTTTTTTTTTTAAACCAAGGAAATTAAATACCTTAAAACTTCATTAATGCAGAGTTAAGGTTCTTTTCTGGTGCCTAACAGCCTTCCAGAATATGAAGAGTAGCTAAATTTAAACCTCTGAAAACCAGAAAATGAAGAGTAAAGTAAAAAAATACCCATTTGGGGCATGGGGGTGGGGGAGAAGTGGACTGGATGGGACAGGGGCATGCCTGGAGAGGTTTGGCTGGAGCAGAAAGTATGTAGCTGGAGTGCAGGGCCTGGCTTAGTGCACTACTTGGCCTGCAAAACCAAGGAAGTGAAAAATCTTCTAATAAGCTGCTGACTGCAATGTGTACCCAGCAGCAGAGAGCACCAGACAGCAAGGAGCAACTGTTTACATGGTAATAAGAGAGGGATGGGAAGGGGAGCAGTAGTTCGGAGTGTGTGGTGGGGAAAAGCTATGTTGCAGATTAAGCATGTGAGAAAAGGCTGGTATGGCTCTCTCCTTCTCAAAGTTAGTACCAGCATGGAATAGAAAAATGCCAAGATTTTGGGATCTACAGTGTGTCTGATTTCTCTCCCTGCCCCATCAGCAACTACATGCTCCAAATACTTCAAAGAACCACCATTATCACTATTCCATTTCAACAAAATGTAGAGTGGGAGGAGCACTTGGGAATTACATTGGTTCCTTGGCCTTTATCTATAAACAGCAGCACCTCAAGTGCAAACCTACATGATGGCTTGCAGCTGCCTAAATTACCATTACTCCTACACAAAAAAATATTTTTCTTATAAAAATAATCCTATGAAATTCACTGACAAAAAAAGAGACACTTGTTAACACTAAATTAAGATTGTCTGGTGCTATGCCGTGCACTTTCAAAACATCAAATTCAGTAAATGCAAACCTCTGGAAACAAGGAAAGACAGCTTTAAAGTAAACACCAACACAACTAGGACAAGTGTAGTCTGGCTGAGCAGGTAGGTCTAGGAGTCAGAAACCAGGAACCAGATCTAAGATCAGAGCCAGGCATCTAGCCAGGGGTCAGAGCTGGATGCAGGAGTCTGGGATCAAAGCAAGGGGTGAGAGGTCTGTTGCTACAACAAACCAGATACTGCCAAGTTACACAAACAGTTTTCTGGAATGCCTTCCATGCTTAAATAGTGCTCCTGGACCAATCAGAGGTCATGGGGGTGCTGCCAATCAGGTCTCCTGTAGGCAGCACTTTTTGTGGTGTTTAGTCCCCCAGGATTTATAGTGCATGGATTAAGCTCTCCTATAACTGCTAGGTAGTAGCATAGAAGTGTCTGTCGGACAGTGCCCTGCAGGCCTGGGTACTAGATCCTTACAGCCTTTACTCTGCTTTTCTTTGAGCAATGTCTGTCATACATTCACTCTGCCATTGCAGATAGTGCAGAATTCTCAAAGAATAGAACAGAGTTTAACAGCTTCTCTTTGCAAGACAGAACTTGTGTTTAGGTGGGTTACACAAACCCTGCCATACACTCAAACACTGAGCCTATACCACAAGAATAACCCCATACCTACTACATTTTATAATCCCTTTGCCCTTACACACAGGATTTCATCTGACACAACACCCACAAACCACTTTCATATCTTACCTCGCTGTTGATAATTCCCATTTGAAGAAGACCTGGGCACCACAACTCACACAACCTACAAAACTCAGCACTGAAATGAGGCAAACTGCATCCCTCAGGGTACACATGCATCTGTTTCCTTCCATCAAATGCATGGGCAGGCTGGTAAAGGTTTTCAGAACCCCTCCCATCAGCCCCCACATGACAGGGACCCTCATATCACAGCTACATCTAATATAGTGACTGCTGCTGAAGTGTATGCAGATAATTCCTAGTAGTTACTGTCAGTTCCCAGGTTAAGGGTGTATTGGTATGTACTTCAACTCTGTATTTCTGTGTTTTCAGAAGTTGGAGTTTTGCTGAACTCTATATTCTGGAAGGGCACAAGGTACAGCCAGGCATCCTTAACTCTGCATTAATAAAGATTTCTGTAAAGAATTCTACAAACGTGGCATTGAAAACCCTACCATTGATCTCCATAATTAGCCAAAACATGCACGATTTTACCTAATCTTTGCTATTTCACCTTTCTTCTGCCTCTTCATTCCTTAATTTTGCTCTATCTGGCCATGAAATATATCCTAGTTTCTGCTTATTTTTTTAGAATACTTTTCTGTTTTAACCTATTATCGTTTGTTTCCTTTCCAGTCTCAGAGCCCAATCCTGAAAAAAGGCTAAGCACTCTTGTCCCAATCTAGCAAAGCATATAGGTATGTGATTGAAGTTCAGGATTGTGATTAATCCCATATTCATATGTTTTACATCAGCACATGAGGCTTTTGAAGGATTGGAGTCAGAGAGATCAGCATTTTGCAATCTCAAGCCCCAAATTCATGAAAATATGCAAGCTGAGCTTTACTGCTTTAGAACCCAAGTCACAGAAAACTGAAGATAAAACTTCATTCACATGAACTAATTCTGGATTTTTTCCTTCTCCCTTTTCCTCAGTAACTTTCTCTTAAGAATGTCAATCAGTCAGAAGAATACTCTACTACCTGATCAGTCAGGAAGCCTGCTTACCAAATTCTAGCAGCTTCATTCCTCTAGCTATGCTGAGGAGAGAATCTGGTTAGTATGGGCCAGTCAGACAAGTTACAAACAGAAAAGATGAGTCTGAGATGATCCAGACAGCCAGTGCTCCAGATGATATGATGGGGCTTCTTCTAGCAATTATATTGATTTTCATCTGGGCCAATTCAGGCTCTAAACTCAGTCAGTGCCCCACAGCAAGAGTGGGAGCCTTTCCTGCCATGTTGTGCCAGAAAGGGACTAGAGAGGCAGTCTATTCCCTTCAAAGTTACTTCAGGTTTGGAGGATATTGATTCATGTATGAGCAGTCCTTTCGATTATTACACACATTGTACTGTTTGTTTTATTTATGTGATAGGCAGCCACCGCATAGTAAGGGTCCTATGAGATATTTTTATATATTTGAATATACAAAAATAAATAAGATACCAGCTGGTTTCCACTGTTCCCTCATCACATTTCCAGAAGCCACTCTCACACCTATCTTTTTATTGGTTCAGCAAGAACAGTTGAATATTGGCACCTCTAGGAAACCGTTACTCTTGACACCAAAGAAAGAGGATGCGGGAAGCAGTGGGACTGTTTTGGGTCACAGCTGGCACTGGTCCTAGAGATGTGAAAACAAATAACACAAGGTTGGCACACTGGAGGAACTAATCTTTATATTTAGCATTTATACAACTCCTGTGCTAGGTACTTTATAGCTGCTCTATAGTACAGCTTCCCAATAGGATTCCACTCACCTGGCCAAGGACACATGAAAGCAGTTTCTGGAGTGCTCCATAAAAGGCCACTGTTAGAAGCTCCCACACACCACCTTCAAAATCTCAACATGTTGTCATCACAAGATTTGTTGTCTCATTGTAGAAGGACATATGACATCTTTTATCTGTAACTGTGATTTTTTTTTCCTTTGTCTCTCTCTCTCTCCCTCCCTGATTTTTTATGGTAGTAGTTGGTGAGCAAATGCTACATTCATCTCTGCTGCAGTGAGTTCATTTAACCTGTAAATTAAATCTCACTGTGGGATTTTATAGTTTTCTTGCTTGTGTCCCCCGGCAGTTATTTCTCCAGGAGAAGTAGGAAAATGGAGTCACAGACATAGCACACTATTTAATTCAAGCTCATGCTGCTAGCACAGGTATGGATTTTCAATACAATCTGTACTTTGAAGGTGCTCTCAGGCATTTTTTCTCCAGCTGATGGGATAGAAAAGCCTACCTATGACAACAGATACCAATGCTGCCCATTGGCAAGGTATGAGGGATACCTTAGCATAGCAAAGCCAACTGCCTGCAAACTTGATTTGTGCTTGGAATATTACAAGTTTTTAAATGTATACCTCTCTTCTGTTTCAGTGGGGGTAGCTATATAATTTGTGAATTTGCTTTTTTTTTTTTTTTTTGGTCTCTTATAGGGCCAGATCCTCAGCGGATATAAGTTGGCTATAAATTTCCCAAGTACATGTCACTGTGAGTAAGGGGGAATGGTGTTTTACACAGAAGAGGTGATACAATATGATCCCAATTATAGAGAAGACATACACAGTGTTTTCTAATGGAGACTTTGTTCTTTGTTTTGTTGTTTCCCTTAATCTAAAAATAAAGTAATTCAGACGGAAAGTATGGTTTATCTTTGTGTGTGGAAAACTGAAAGGCCAGGTTCTCTCAGCCCAACTTTTGTTTTTGTGCTACTCCTGTGGTAAAAGGAGCCCTATCTTTTCCAGCTGAAGTTTTTTTCCAGTATCGGGGAGTCTCCAACAGGGATAGAGCTTTTATTGTTGATATCGCGACCAGCCCTGCCCTGGAACTTCTAGTGTAGCAGGAAGCATATCATGTGGTGATGTGCACCAGCAATCCTTAGCTTACATATGGTCCCTGGGAGCTGACAGCTCCAGACCTGCTGCACTGGGGCATGGGGCCGAAGCGGAAAATGTCACGGAGGTCTCTGAAAGATAGGGAATCTGTGACATCTGTGACAAAATCTTATCCTTACCTATTACATATTTAATTATTTTCACACTGAGGGAGTGTGTATGCCTCCAGGGTGAGGTAGCAGTTGAGCAGAGATTTTGAAGATCTCAGTGGAGCCTATGAACAATCATCAAACCTTTAACATTGCTCATAGAGCTCAGAGACTATTATGACTATGAAATATCCACAAACTGGAAGAGCATACTGGGTATATTGACATGGCTAAATACAAAGCAAAGTTACTTCTTGTTCTTAGATGCTCATGGGCAAGGTACTGTAGAGCTACACAAACCTCTGCATTTTTCCTATTTTCTACCAGGGAATAGAGAACTCAACTTTCAGTTACAAAACATCTTTTTCTGCTGCTATGAAAATTTCAAATAAAATTCCAAAGTTGTCTGAACCCAAGTAGAACTGGCAAAATGACAAATATAAGTTTATTTGAGAGTAGAATTGTTTGCATAACTCCAGTACTGCGATATGTAGAATTTACTCTGTTTGAAACAATTGGTGGGTATATGTAAATTGCAAAGATAAAATGTAGAGACAGGCCCAAACAAAAAAAAATCCCATGATCTCAACTCCTTTGAACTTTGTGAAAGTTCAGATCCAAATTTGGATCCAGAATTATAGTTCAAGATATACTGAGGCATAGAAAAACGGAGCTCAAGTAGACTACAACTCTGCCATTTATTAAAGCCTAATTTTTAAAGGTGCTAACTTTAATTTTTTATTTTTATTATACAAGATACATGACAATTTTTCATATTTGTCATCTCTCTCCTCAAAACAGAAATGAGAGCCATTTCATTTTCTGATGCCATCAAAGCTGCTTTCTTCTAAATATCAAATAAGTTTTGTTTTTAAATGTTGTTGGAATAAACTTCAATATGATAGTCTTGTGTTCTGAAAAATGGTTTCAATGTGTGGATTTTTTTAAAAAAACTGTATGACAATAGTGTGTTCCATGTATTATTTTTATGTTCTTTCTTTATTACATGACATCAATGAGAAAGAGAGACCCAAACACTTCCAAATGCAAATAAGGGATTTTTTTTCAGCTGGAATTAAGATATGAAGGTTATTTTTTTACCCACTTTGGATTTTATTGATCAAAACTAAAGTCTATTAAAAGAACTTTAGACTTTTGTTAGTAAAAAAAAAAAACATTGAATTCAGTTACTTATTCATAAGCATTGGATGACAACCAGATAAACATAAAGATGTACATGAATCCCAAAAGTTTCACAAATTTTTGCACACATGATTATTCATCTGAACATGTATATCAGAGTTTGTTGACCATTATTTGTCATTGATTAGTCTCCCATTTAAAAATGTTAGTTAGAAATGTTAGACTGTATGCTTTTCAGTCCAGTGACTGTGTCTTCTGCAGTGTATAGATAGTGAGTACCACATTCCGGGAGCTATTGCAATCCAAATAACAACCACAATAAAAAAAGTCATCCAATCAGAGATCAGAATGATACTATAACTGGAATGACCAATCACATATGACTAAGTAGCAGTGATAAGCCAAACGAAACATTCTCAAATAATCTGTAGTCTGAAATTTATTCACAAACTCTGAGAATAGTTGTAACAAATACAGTACTGGAAACCACTCAGTTCATGTACTGTTTGATAACCAGTAATCGGGCTACATTTGTAATGAACAGTTTGATCAGCTGTAGTTATACTGTCTAAATGGGAGTTTATTTCTAAATAAATCATTAGCAAGCACTGTAATTAAAGAAAGCTCAGTTTGCAAACATTTCTTGTATATGCTGTACCCCTATCGCAGGGAAAGAGTTCAGTTACATTTTAATGGCTCTGTCTGCTTTCAGTAAACTTTGCCTTCAAGACATTGTAAATCAATGTCATTCTCTCTTACTGAGCCATTCAAAAGATACATGCCTAGTAATGAAAGATGTACCCTTTGTGTGATTTCACAAGAACATTATTCTTTATCATCATGTTGCTTTACAGGGCAATGTGGACAAGATGGAGCATAGCGAAGCTGATTCCAGTGTTCTTGCTGCCCAGGGGTTGCTTTCAGAGTGCCAGAGAGATGAAAGAGGCAATCAAGAAAGCGATTCACTTTGACTCTTTAGTGAAGGAACATTCAGCTAGTTTTTGTGTGCTGTATTTCTGATGGCTGCTGACACATGAATAGGAGACACCTGAAGGTGAGTCCACATCCTTTCATGAGATACAGCAATGGGCAGAGGGATGCCTCACTTGTTTCCTATGAGCTGATCTCACTCTTGGAGCAATCTAGGGAAAGTATCTCTTAAGAAATAAAAACTTTTACAAGATGAAAGTGGGTCTATACTGGGAGGAAAATTCCTCTTACAGGAGGAGGTACTGAGACTTGGCAGGGACATAGACAGCTGCTCTTTTGTCCTCCTTGCTTAATAGTGTAAACAACTTTTGTTGGTTAGCTTTGTATGTGACCATTCAGGAAACCCTCTATGTAGACAATGCATCTTGTCAACCATTTCCTGTGTGTGCAAAAATGTAATTTGTCACCCTGCACTGCTTTGGCAGCAGCCTTGTAAAGGATATACTGAATTAATGAATATTTCATAAAGATGTGATTTATTAGCATTCCTCTGCCTTTGCTTTGAAAATGATCCATCCTTCAAAAGCTGAACACACAAAAGCTGTCTGCAGGTATGAAAACTAAACTGAACCCCCTAAAGGCAACAGCAGGATTTCTTAATAACTCTGGGCCATATAGCCTTTAGGAGAGATATTTAGTCAATGTTCTTTTAATATTTCAGCTGGTAAAGAAACGCAATACTAAGCTATTATACTGCATATGGCTATCAGAACCACTCCATATCAAATTATCAGGTAAAACCATCAGGTACTCCATATCAAATTATTACCAATGTACATTTTTTCAGTTTCATATTGTGTTTGATGACCATATAATAAAATAGGTCACAGTATAGTACAAATAGCTATGGGCCAACCCTGCATTCCTTAACAACCCAAGTTTCCCTACTGAAATAGAACTGTAGTTCCTCCCACAATCCTATACCAACTTCTCCATATCTACACTTACTCTCACGTTTTATACACCTATGTTCTCATCATACCCACTAATGCCCTTAGGTTATCTTCTAACACAAGAAGTACGGTAACGACAAGCATTCTTTTCCTATGATCACTATTATTTATTGACCTCTGTTAGTATGCATAATACTGGACATTTCATAGAGGAAGACACTGTACCTGTGCTCAGGCTTTACAATTTCTGTTTGACAGGTTTCAATCTCCAAATGATGCACTCTAATTTGGGTGGATTATCTATCCAACCCATCCTCACAAATTTCATACTGTATCATGTCACATTATAACAAAGCCTCTTCACAACAAACCAATACTTACAGTGCTAATGTACCCCACTGGTCAGTCTGTGTTATGTGTCCCCTCTGTGTTCACGTTGATGTGAGTCTGTTATAGTCACTAGTTAGAGATCCTGTAGCTCAAGCTGTAGAAATGCATGTTTTCAACTCTGGACATCTCCAGTTCAGTCCCTGATGTATGTCAGCAATGCTGGTAACCAGCATGTTGACATTATAATGTTATGTAACACCAGAGTAGTTCCCCACAAGAATTACCCTTTGTATTTTTAATGATATGATCTATAAATAAAACTATAATCTAGTTTGCTAGAAATCTCCCAGGCCATACATGTATATATATATATTTTATTTATTCCCTTATTTGTGCTTCCCCTTGCTATCACAAAGATGTTTAAAATAACCTGAATGTTAAGATATGTATTTTAACACAGTCGTTCTCAAGCAGGGGTCCGGGACACCTTGGGGGTCCATGAGCAGGTTTCAGGGGGTCTGCCATGCAGGGCCAGCATTAGACTCACTGGGGCCCTTGGCAGAAAGCTGAAGCCTCACCACATGGGGCTGAAGCCCAAGGTTCTGAGCCGAGCCCACCTGGGGTTGAAGCCAAAGCCTGAGCAGCTTAGCTAAGCGGGGGGCCCTGTGCCAGGGGGTCCTGGGCAATGTCCCTGCTTGCTATCCCCTAATGCCGGCCATGGCTTTTATGTGCAATAAAACCAGTTTTTGCGACACAGATGGGCCGTGGAGTTTTTATAGCATGGGTGGGGTGGGGGGCCTCAGAAAGAAAAAGGTTGAGAACCCCTGTTTTAACCCACATGAGCAGGAAATTCAAAGTTATGGCTGGAAACCATGGTTTGAACTGAGTTTTTATTGTATGGGGGTTATGCTTGTCATTTCCAGTGCGCAGCATATGCAAGGAGCCTTTTGACAAGGTGGTTAAGAATTATTGTCCTATTTTACAGATGACAAAGTTGAGGCATAGTGAGGTTAAGTGACTTGCCCAAGGTAACAATGAGAGGAAAGTGGGCAGCCGGGAGCTAGCAAGTAAGGTGAATGGCAAAGGGATATTGGGGATCCAGAAATTGTTCTCATGAGAGACACCACTAATCGATTGCACCATATCCAGCTGCCAGTAAAATAGTGCCACAATCCAGATGAACATCACCCAGGACCCTCAGACACATTGGTTATCGCTACCTAAGTGTCACATATTTTTCCTGTGGGTTTCTCCTTCTATGGAGTCAGTGCAAATTTATGTGTGATGGAACGCTATATGTGAGCTACATTGCTGAGTTGTGATTGATCAAATAAGTATTAGTTCTGTTTGTGATTAGGTAAGTCCACAAGTGATTGTGGCATGAATACTGATACACGTGAATTTAAAAATTACTTTCTGCAAATACTTGATCATGAATTTTTTAAATTTGTGAATATTCATAATGGTGAAACTCAGTCACACAAACTGAATGTAGATAGTAAATGCAAAAGGGGTGCAAAAATAACTGAAGCAAAATCATTTTAAAAAAATTGTGTCCATATTCATGGAAAATGTTTTGCACTGTTTGGCTGGGTTTAGTGTCAATACACTGCAACTCAGGCCTCCATTGTTTTGCAATTCCATGTTAACTGCCATAACTAATCACAGCAGGCTGAGTAAAGAATGACATTTTAGCTTTAATTTTCTGTCTTCTACTGATTTAAAACAAATCCATTCTCTGTATATTTTAAAGAGCATCATACAGGACTGTAGCCATATGACTTATTAACATTAATAGGAGTCGAATGGCTAAATTCCCATGGAGCACTGAAAATTTACCCTTGGATGTTATTTTAACGCTTTATTTTTGTGCATGTGTGAATATGGGATTAAATAATGAATATATATAGCCACCTTCTGTGGGGAACAGAGAATTGTCTAGCTAGCAGTCTGTGAATTTTAATATAGTATTATCCTCTTAAAATATAGTAGAAAAAATAAGGAAATAAACACAAGAAGAACATATGTACAGTCTGTAGGTGCATATAATTTCATACAGTAAGAGGAGAGGTAAAATTTAACTGATTAACAGGAAAGAGTAATCTATTACATAAACACCTTTGTATAATATACTTGTATATTTAAAGACTATTTTATTATGAACATGCATTTGGGAATTTTTTTATTAATTATCATTAGTCAATAATGGATGTTATGAGTTACATTTTAGTACATATGTCTCCAATCTTCCAAAATATTCTGGATGAGTGTATATCACTAAAAGTACTATAAAAGGGCCTGATTTTCTGACATCTCTCAGGACCCATCCTCTGCAAATTAATTTGCACCTCAAGACAGGAACCCAAAAATACAGGCAAACTTAATCTCGGATTATCAATTACTACCCATAATGCATTGCCCCATCTACTCTGGCCTGCAACTAACTGGGGATGGAGCCAAGACCCACTACATATTTATTCTCTGATACTCCCCATCCACATATTCTGGGGAGGAGGTAAGTGGAAAAAATAGCCCCTTTTTGCTCCTATACACCTAAACCCAAGATCCACATAGCCAATTTAAGGCTATAAAGAGTGTTCTTACTCCCTTGTGAAGGCATGTAGCCATCATCATCTAGGGCTGAATAAAATTATTAGGAGTGCAGTATATTACTGGAGTTTGTGGGGGCAGGGAATTCTGGCTCCAATGAAAATAAAGTTTTGCCATTGACTTTGAGAGAGCCAGAAGAGAAAAGCTAGTCCTATAAGAAGAGGGGAAGACCCAATGGAGATACCCAGCATTCAGAGTCCCAGGAGGATACAGGATGACTTGCAGAAGATTGCAAGGGAGAATAAAATCCAAGAGGATTTGTAGCCAGAGAGAACAGGAGGAAGGCTGGAGAACACACCATCACCAGGAAAAGGCAGACCTATGTGACTGGGGACTCCCTACTAAGAAGTACAGACAGACCTGTCACCAGAGCTGATCCGGAAAACAGAAGGGTGTGCTGTCTGCCGGGAGCTAAGATATGGGAAGTGGAGCAGAGGCTGAAGAGGATCCTAAAGGGACCCATCTAGATTCTAGTTGGAACTTATCAAGGGAGACTACTCTAGACTGGAGAAGATGCTTAAGGAAATGGAGGCTTAGTTGGGATTCTGCCTGCCCCTGGAGGAGGAGAATGAAGGTGAGACAAGATTGTGATGATGAACAAATGGCTCAGGCATTAGTGCTAAAATGAGAGCTTTGGGATGTTTGACCCATTGGAAGGCATTCATGGACAGAGGGTAGTCCTCGTGGGATGGACTCCAGCTGAGTAGGGAAGGAAATAGACTTCTGGGATGGAGGTTGGCACAAATAATTAAAGGAGCTTTAAAATAGGAACTTGGGGGAGATGGTTGGGAGATGCCATGTAATCTCCACACCTGATTTTAACATTGAGAGGGAGGAAAATCAAGTAAGACAGGATAGAGCAATGGGTAGGAGAACAGACATTAAGAGGAAGGATACCAGTCAGGTAGGTAATAGTAGCAGTAGAATGACTATATCCAATCAGGCTAGGAATGTGGGTAAAGACAAGGAGCAGCAACTAAGGTGTTTGTACACCAATGCAAGGAGCCTGGGTAATAAATGGAGGAACTAGAACTTATGTTGTAGGAAAAGAAACCAGATATTATAGGGATAACAGAAACATGGTGTAATAATAGTCATAACTGGAGTACAAGTATGGAAGGGTATGTGCTGTTCAGGAAAGAAATAAAGGCACAGGTGGTGGAGTAACATTGTATATTAATGATGAGGTAGACTGTAGAGAAATTAGAAGTGGTGAAATGGATAAGATAAAGTCTGCTTGGGCCAAAATCACTTTGGAGAAGAAAGCTACGAAAGGTTCCCCTAACATAGTGCTTGGGGTGTGCAACAGATCACCAGGATCCAATTTGGATATGGATAGAGACCTCTGGAATAT
Source organism: Lepidochelys olivacea (assembly GCF_965140295.1). Lineage (NCBI taxonomy): Eukaryota > Metazoa > Chordata > Testudines > Cheloniidae > Lepidochelys > Lepidochelys olivacea. Next base: position 77,326,715 of record NC_140416.1, read on the forward strand.
TTATAATGAAATAAATACTACTGGAAATTGTGTGATATAGATATAGATTGGTGGACAAGTGCTACTAATAACAGTAGGGCCCAGGTTTTATAGCTGAGAGATTTTTCACCAAAATAGTTGCTAAACCAACAGGAGGTGATATCATTTTAGATTTGGTATTGGTGAGTGGTGAGGTAGAAGAACTGGTTGGAGAAGATAACTTGGTTTGAGTAATCATGAGCTAATTCAATTTAAACTAAATGGAAGGATAAACAAAAATAGATCTACAACAAGGATTCTTGACTTCAAAAGAGCTAACTTAAAAAAATTAAGGGAATTAGTTAGGGAAGTGGACTGAACTGAAGAACTCAGGTATCTGAATGTGGAAGAGGCTTGGAATTACTTTAACTCAAAGCTGCAGAAGCTATTTGAAGTCTGCATCCCAAGCAAAGGGGGAAAGAAATTTCAGGGAAGGGTTGCAGACCAAGCTGAATGAGCAAGCATCTCAAACAGGTGATTAAGAGAAAGCAGAAAGCCTATATATATGGAAGATGGGAGGTATCCAAAAGGTCAGAGCTCAAAAATGTAGGTATAAAGTGAGAAATGCCAAAGCAAAGCAGAGTTGGACCTTGAAAAGGGAATTAAAACCAATAGTAGAAGGTTCTATAGGAGTGGTTTTCAAAGCTGGTCCGCCGCTTGTTCAGGGAAAGCCCCTGGTGGGCTGGGCCAGTTTGTTTACCTGCCGTGTCCGCAGGTTCAGCTGATCGCAGCTCCCACTAGCTGTTGTTCTCTGCTCCAGACCAATGGGGGCTGTGGGAAGGGCGGCCAGCACATCCCTTGGCCTGCGCGCTTCCTGCAGCCCCCATTGGCCTGGAGTGGCGAACTGTGGCCAGTGGGAGCCTCGGTCGGCCACACCTGCGGATGCGGCAGGTAAACAAATTGGCCCAGCCCGCCAGAGGCTTTCCCTGAACAAGTGGTCAACCAGCTTTGAGAACCACTGTTCTATAGACATATAAATAAGAAGAAAACAAGGAAAGAAGAAGTGAGACCGCTAAACACTGAGGATGGAGTGGAGATTAAAGATAATTTAGGCATGGCCCAACACCTAAACAAATACTTTGCTCAGTTTTAGTGAAGCTAATGAAGAGTTCAGGGATAGTGGCTGGGTGGCTAAGGGCAAGGAGAATGTGGAGGGAGAAATTATCACATCCAACATGGAAGTCAAACTCAAACACCCTAATAGGACTAAATCGGGCGACCCAGAGAATCTCCATTCAAGAATATTAAAGGAACTGGCACATGAAATTGCAAGTCCAACAGAAAAGGATTTGTAATGAATCTGTAAACTCAAGGATCATATCCTATGACTGGAGAATTGCTAATATAGTTCCTATTTTTAAGAAAGTAGATAAGGACATAGAGGTGAATGGTAACTGAGATAAAATACAACATGATTTTACAAAAGGTAGATCATGCCAGACCAAGCTGAACTCCTTTTTTGAGAAGATAACTGATTTTTTAGGCAAAGAAAATGCAGTAGATCTAATCTATCTGGATTTCAGTAAGGCATTTGATACAGTTCCACATTGGAAATTATTAATCGAATTGGAGAAGATGGGGATTAATATGAGAATTGAAAGATGGATAGGGAAAAGGTTAAAGGGGAGCTTACAACAGGTCATACAAAAAGATGAACTGTCAGGCTGGAGGAAGATTACTAGTGGAATTTCTCAGGGATTGGTCTTGGGACCAATATTATTTAACACTTTTTTATTACTAATCTTGGCACAGAAAGTGAGAGTGTGCTAATAAAATTTGCATATGACACAAAGTTGGGAGGTATTATCAATATGATGGGCTGGAATATCATGCTAGAAGATCTGGATGACTTTTTAAACTGGAGTAATACAAATGGGATGAAACTTAATAGTGCAAAGTGCAAGGTAATGCATATAGGGACTAACAAGAAAAGTTTTTTGTTGTAAGCTGGGGACTTATCAGTTGGAAGCACCAGAGGAGGACAGAAACCTGGGTGTATTGGTTGATCACAGGATGACTATGAGACGTCAATGTAATGTGGCTGTAAAAAAGGCTAATGAAATTCTAGGATGCATCAGGTAAGGTATATCCAGCAGAGAGAAGTTAGTTAGTACCCACTATGCCTCTGGCATTTAGAGCAGCAACGAAGCTCCTCCACTACCATTATAAAAGTCACTAGTGAGACTTCACTTGGAATATTGTGTGCAATTCTGGTATCCTGTATTTAAGAAAGATAAATTCAAACAGGAACAGGTGCAGAGAAGGGCTACTAGGATGATCCGAGGAATGGAAAACCTACTTTATGAGAGAAGAAAAGGAGTACTTGTGGCACCTTAGAGACTAACAAATTTATTTGAGCATAAGCTTTCGTGAGCTACAGCTCACTTCATCTCACGAAAGCTTATGCTCAAAAAAAAATTGTTAGTCTCTAAGGTGCCACAAGAACTCCTTTTCTTTTTGCGAATTCAGACTAACACAGCTGCTACTCTGATACCTTATGAGAGGAGACTTCATAGAGCTTGGCTTGTTTAGCCTAACCAAAAGAAGGCTGAGGGGAGATATGCTTGCTCTCTATAAATACATCAGAGGGATAAATATCAGGGAGGGAGAGGATTTATTTAAATTAAGCACCAATGTAGACACAAGAACAAATAGATAAAAACTTGCCATTAACAATTTTTGGCTCGAAATTAGGCGAAGGTTTCTAACCATCAGAGGAGTGAAGTTCTGGAACAGCCTTCCAAGCGGGAGCAGTGTGGGGAAAATCCTAACTGGCTTCAAGACTGACTTTATGGAGGGAATGGCATGATGGGACTGTCTGCAATGGCATGTAGCCCATCAGTGACTGTTAGTAGCAAAAATCCCCAATGGCTAGAGACCATTGACCAGAGACTGGAGGGGAGGGCTCTGAGTTACTCCAGAGAATTCTTTCTCAGGTATCAGCCTGGTGGGTCTTGTTCACATGCTCAGGATCTAACTGATTGCCAAAGTTGGGGTTGGGAAGGAATTTTTCCCCAGGTCAGATTGGCAGAGACCTGGGGGGTGGGGGCTGGGGGGTGTTCGCCTTCCTCTGCAGCCTGGGACACGAGTCACTTGCAGGTTTCAACTAGTGAATCATAGAATATCAGGGTTGGAAGGGACCTCAGGAGGTCATCTAGTCCAACCCCCTGCTCAAATCAGGACCAATCACCAATTTTTGCTCCAGATCCCTAAATGGCCCCCTCAAGGATTGAACTCACAACCCTGGGTTTAGCAGGCCAATGCTCAAACCACTGAGCTACCCCTCCCTTTTGCCATAAATGGTGAACTCTCTGTAACTTGATGTCTTTAAACCATGATTTGAGGACTTCAATAACTCAGTGAAAGGTTAGGGATCTGTTACAGGAGTGGGTGGGTGGGTAGGGTTCTGTGGTCTGCAACGTGCAGGAGGTCAGACAAGATGATCACAATGGTCCTTTTCTGACCTTAAAGTCTATGAGTCTATAAAGAACAGTATATGTCAGGAATAGAATTTTGTTCACTGTTTAAGGCAACTAGGATTCTAAGTTCAAAAATGTTATTGAACTAGTTTAGGGAATACATTTCTTAAAAGTTGTATGCTATGTGAAATGCTGGTCCTTAAGTACAGGTAATTTAAAAGAAAAAAGTATACATAATTTATAATAAAGACAAGACTGAATCAATTCCATGGAAATCCTTTATCAGTCCAATATTAACAAGTACTGTTTTAAAATTCTTACTGGTAAAAGACCAGTATATTTCCCTTGAGTAAGATCTACCCGAAAGTCTTCTCCAGCTCTCACTCATACTTTTTATACTTTATGGGCTAAATGTTAATACTAACTTGTCCCCTTTCACTTAAATAGCACCTCAGAACATGTAGAATTTTCCCCTAAAATTCTAAGGATCAGATTCTGCTCTCTGTTAAACCAATTTAAATCCATAATGACTCCATAGAAGCATCAGGATTACTCTGGATTGTAATTATAAAAGAGCAGAATCTAACCCTAAGAAGAATATCATACTAAAGATTTGCTTCTGCCTACTTCTTATATCTTTCACACACAGACATTTAAAAGTAAAAGTCCTTTATGTTTTAGACCCACTTAGACGCTCAAGTATCAGTTTTGATCATATTTCTTTCTCCCACCTTGCACAGACTCCAGTTTTGATGGTGTTGCTCATGGAATTATTTACAATATTTACTAAATATTACATTTTCATTAAGAAATATATTAATGGATCAGTGAAATACTCCTACATGTATGCGTGTGTGTGCAGGGTGGGGGGTGTGTGTGTGTGCAAGGGAAGGCACGTGCATGTATAAGTAAGGTATAGTCTATTCTTGCCAATTTATAGACTGTTGGATGAGTTTATTAGATTATATCTCATAATACAGTGAAATATTGTAAAACATTTTTTCAGGCTCCAGGGACACAGGCTTTCTAAGTATGACATGTCAACCAGTATAGATTAAAAGAGAGAGAACATATAAAAGGAACAGTTTTTCTTTGTTTTGTTCCTAGTAGAATGTCACAAAAGCAGGCTCTGGGGCCTGTAGGCTTAAGGTGAAACATTTTTCTTAAACTACCAGTACTCCCACAAGCAAGTCAAAAGGGAATTAAAAAGTTCTCAGACTGTGAGAATACCATACACAGTGACAAACAACTATTTATTTTAACAAATTCTAAAGGAGCCAAAAAATAGACAAAGCTGAGGCAACAGACTGAAAACATCTAAAACATTCATGAGAAGACATATATGTTGCCTTGGTATAGTCCAAGGACAAGGTAAAAATGTTTATTTTTGACTTGTTTTGAATCTTTCGGCCAAATCCCCATTGTATTGAAGTCAAATGGGCAATCTCCCATTGACTCCTGTGGGATTATATTTCTTTGCCTGCCAAGCCCCAAATGTGGAATGTAATATTGACAAAAAATGGGATACAAGGGAGGGGGGACACCAAATTTATGCAGAATGTAGGTAACTGTGGAGCTAAAATGAGTTATTCTCTTGGAAGATGGACAGTTGGGAAGTGTGCATGAGATCATGATTTGTCCCTTTATGCTTCGAACAGTTGATGCTTTATTTCTTTTTAAGAAGAAAAGGAGTACTCCTTTTCTTTTTGCGAATACAGACTAACATGGCTGCTACTCTGAAACCTTTCTTTTTAAGTAAATTTAGTGCTCATGTAAGGTGCCGATTGACAGCTCTGGCAGTTGCCCTGTAAACTTCTCTAACACCACCCCATTTACTTTAATAAAATAAGTCAGGCTGGTCAGAAATCTGTCACTGGAAAAAAATATTCCAATAGAAAGCCGGGAGAAAAAAATCAGCTGTTCCTATTGTCAACCACTTGTATAAAAAATAGAAAGAATTATTGTTATTAATATCGGACTTAATTAAGAGCTTTTCATCCATAGATCCCAAAGTGCTATTGAAAGGTGGTAAGTATTATTAAGCCATTTTATAGATGGAGAGTAACTGAAGCACAGACTGAAATCCTTCATTGGCACCTCTCTGTCACCTCCTAAAGGGGACGGGGCTGATTAGAGAAAAGAGGGGATTTGTCCAAACTATGTTCTGGCTTTTCTGTACTGGCATAGAGGCTCTGTGATGGGGCTTACAAACCCCTCACTAACACAAAAGGAGTGATGGAGTAGAACTGGGCTAGAAGACCGCACCCTCAGCAGTTCTAGAGCCTACTCCAAATGGAGGATCTGCTTAAAATGGGACTCTGGCAATCAAGCAGGGGAGAGTAAAGGAGAGGTTGCCTGCAGGAAGGAAGCCAGTTAGTACCAGCTTGGATAGAGGAATCTACAGGGGAAGGACCTGGACTATGGGAAAGGCCCAACTGGTCAACCAGGGGCTTGACCCCTTTCTCTCTCCCCTTCTCCCTGACGAGGGGGAAATCACTGGAAACCGAAGGTAGTTGAGAAGCTCTGACTGACTATCTGAATCTTGGGCTATGTCTTCACTGCAACAGGCTGGCCTGTGTCAGCTGACTCAGACTTTCAGGGCTTGGGCTGCAGGGCTATAAAGTTGTAGTGTAGATGTTCAGGCTTGGGTTAGAGCCTGGGCTCTGAGATCCACCCCTGTCTCAGGGTTCCAGGGCTCAGGCTAGAGCCCAGATTCTGGGACCTCACAAGGGAGGAGTGTTCCAGAGCCCAGGCTCCAGCCTGAGCTTGAGTGTCTACACTGTGATTTTATAGCCCCCTACAGCCTCACTCTAAGTCAGCTGGCATGGGTGTTTTATTGCAGTGTAGTCATACTCATTGGGTCTGCTTGAACAGCTCTCTGAGAGGAGAGAGCTGTGATCATGCCCCAAACTGAAGAGAGCACTGGCAGAGTGGTGGGTAAGAAGTGGCTCAGGGAAGGCTGGTCTGGGATATCAGCTAGAGGGGACAGAAATGCTTCCTGACCCTGACCTTTACTCTCTTGGGTCCTGGGCTAAGACCTTGTGAAGATGGAAGGTCTGGGTCTCACTATCCTTCCCTTCACCCCTAGTCCAGCCAGAGAGGAACGTGGAGAAGGACAGATGATAATTTGGCCGCCAATCTCCAATATTGTCTGACAAGGCCACCCAGGACTTTGGAGACTCATGAGATGCAGCCTGCCTACTAGACTTGCTAGCTCCAAAGTGAATCCTGCTACAGGCTCATTGGGGACCATTATAAGCTTGTGATATTTAGGGGAGAAGCCTTGTGGCTAAATGCACTAGGGGCCAGGGAGCCCCCAGTTTGGCCCAAAATGTGGCATGTGCAGAGATATCTTAAAGCTAAATTTCACCCCTTGCATCTTCCCAACTCTTGTGCTTCGTAGAAGAACAGTGCAACACAGAATCATGGAATCCCCTTCCTTAGAAGTTTTTAAGGTCAGGCTTGACAAAGATTTAAGTGGTTCCAGGTAATAACAGACAAAACAAAGTGAATTACCAAGCAAAATAAAATAAAACATGCAAGTCTAAGCCTAATACAGTAAGAAAGTGATTACAGTTGAAATCTCACCCTCAGAGATGTTCCAATAAGCTTCTTTTACAGACTAGCCTCCTTCTTGTCTGATTCCACCACCTCCCTAGGTAACGCATTCAATAATACCCTGAGTAATCATACCTTCTCACAGCCTCACCTGTTTGTTTTTTTTTTTGGTGCATTTGTGGCTTTGGTAAGTGTATTACACTGTGCCACCTTTTATTTCCTTTTCTCCTAAACCACAGTACTTTAGAATTGATCATTTGTATTTTTGACTCCAAAGTTATATAAAATTAATTACAAGAAGGAAGTTACAGAACCACTGATCAAATATTTCTAATATGTTTAACATTATATATATTTCTGCAGTACAGATTTCTCATTCAAAAGAGCCTTTTGCTTTTAGAGAAAGTAATAATAATACATTGCTATGGAAACCTTTTTTTTTCCTTCCTGGCAAGCTTTCATCAGCACTTTTGTTACATTTTCTATGCCTCAGAAGTCTGCATCTACCACTTTGCTTTTACCTGTGATTATGATTTTGACTCTGTTAATCTTGATCTCAATAATAATAATAATAATAATTAATAATAATTAATAATAATAAATCTCCTTACTCTAAAATGTTATTTCCGCATCCAAATAAATTCAAAGTACAAGAAAATGAATACATCAAACTATTTCTTCTTTGTGTTTTTTCAGGTGTTATATAACGTATTCTCAATATCGGAGGACAGATTATTAACCAATGTAATTGCTGTTAACCTGGCAAAGAATATATGAATGCAGTATTTTCCATTTTACTTAGAATTGCAATGCAGTGTTTGCCATGGACTCAAACTCTTACAGACAAGGCCCCTTTCTAGCAGTGTTCTTCCCTCGGGCTGTGATGAATATAAAAAACTGTCATAAATTGTGCCAGTGAGCTGCTGAAGGAATTCAAACTCTTCCAAGTGCAAAATCCAAGGATGATTTACAGTGCTGCTGCACCCTTTACTTCACATCCAGCTCTATCCCATACTATCTCGAGGGTGGGGGTGATCTCAAAGGGTGTGTGTGTTTGTGTGTTTTCAGCTGCACTGTAAAGCATCTGTGGCTTCTGCACTTGGAGGGGTTTCTACATGATCCTTCTTGGAGGAACAGTATGTGTGTATGTGTGACTTACGGTTCAAAGGGAGAGGTGATAAGAAAGAGGCCAATGGTGCAGGGGGCTAATGATCCAAGTTGTAGTAATACTGGGTGTGATGTTGCACCCCATAATACTTTATAGAAATATGCTTATGAATGTAAATATGACATAACTGGAATATGTTTTATGCTACATATGCCATGCAATATATCTCTGCAATGGTTATGATCTACTGAATATATTCATCTTATTTGTATGCATGTATCATTTTTGTATTCAAAGTTATGAATGTTGGCTGTGTACTTATTTGATTTTAAGTAGCCTCAGTGAAGCATTTGTTCAGCTTCTTGAGAAACGACTATTCTCAGAAAGTGCCCAATCAAGAAACACTTAATTTGACAATAGACTTTGATAGACGCCAATCTACATCTGAGCTTTCCTGGGAACATTCCTGTAGAGAACTAAGTCATGCCTGGACATGTGACTTGCCCTGGTGACTCCAAAACTCCATCTTGTAGAGGGGATTCTACACAGGGGGAGGGAGGGGTTTTCACCCACAAGAGAGAAACTATATAAAGTCCTGGGAGACACCTCCATTTTGCCTTCAGCTGGCTCAGGTGGTAGCCTCTTCCCCTGCCCCCCGAAAGAATACCTGAAAGAAACTGGAACAAAGGACAGTAACTACAGGGGTGTGAGTTATTGCTGGACCCAGACTAGAAGGAGGCTAGTCTGTAAAAGAAGCTTATTGGAACATCTCTGAGGGTGAGATTTCAACTGTAATCACTTTCTTACTGTATTAGGCTTAGACTTGCGTGTTTTATTTTATTTTGCTTGGTAATTCACTTTGTTTTGTCTGTTATTACCTGGAACCACTTAAATTCTACTTTTTGTATTTGATGAAATCACTTTTTACTTATTCATAGAATCATAGAATCATAGAATAACAGAGTTGGAAGGGACCTCTGGAGGCCATCTAGTCCAACCCCCTGCCCAGAGCAGGACCAATCCCAACTAAATCATCGCAGCCAGGGCTTTGTCAAGCCTGACCTTAAAAACTTCTAAGGAAGGGGATTCCACCACCTCCCTAGGTAACGCATTCCAGTGTTTCACCACCCTCCTAGTGAAAAAGTTTTTCCTAATATCCAACCTAAACCTCTCCCAATACATACTCTGGATTAATTATTAATTAATCCAGAGTATGTATTAATACCGGGGGGAGGGGGCAAACAGCTGTGCATATCTCTCTTTCAGTGTTATAGAGGTGAACAATTTATGAGTTTACCCTGTATAAGCTTTATACAGGGTAAAATGTATTTATTTGGGATTTGGACCCTATTGGGAGTTGAATATATGAGTACTGGAGACAGGAACACTTCTTAAATTGTTTTCAGTTAATCCTGCATCTTGTGGGGGACGTGGTTCAGACCTGGGTGTGTGTTTGTAGCAGGCTAGCATGTCTGGTAAAACCAGGCAGGGTTCTGAAGTCCCAAGCTGCCAGGGAAAACAGGGTTAGAGGTAGTCCCAGCACATCAGTAGGCAGTTCTCAAGGGGGTTTCTGTGCGCCAACCCATCACAGTGGGTTTAAAAGTAAACCTCAGACACAAATCAGAGCATATTTCTGATTTTTTAAAATATAGTAATAGGACAACTTATTTCTAAATAAACATTTACATACATAATTTATTAAATATTTAAAAGCTTTTCTATCAGACTGCTGGTTTAAAAGTAGAATGAATTTTCCAAGCACATTCATTATCTGAAATATATGTAGGCAAGGTAAAATTTACAAAAGTGCCCAAGTGACATAAGTGGCTATCTGTCATTTTGAAAAGTGACTACGGCAAGTAGAAGTCTAAATTTCCTGAACCTGAGCTCAGAGCCACCTCCCTTCTCAGAAAAGCCAGCCAGAGGGAAAAGGAGGAGTTATGTTGCAATTTGGGCCCCCTAAAACCACAATTTGGACCCCAAGTATCACAATAAGTAGCACTATAGTTATAGTTAACATGCCTGCAGTAATAGTACAGAGTAGCTTATTGGTCACTATAGAAAAACAGAAAAGAAGAAACACAAAATCTCAACACAAAATAAAAATAAGAAAGAAAAGGAAATTATGATAGCTGAATCAGCATTATCAGCTGAAACACATCTACAGTGAATATAGGGAAGTTTGTACAAGCACTTTAAAATGCTATAGAATGGAATGCCTTCTACAAATGGTTATTTTATTCAAATTTATTATGATTTACAGACATTTAATTGTATTATCATTGTTAGAGCTGTGCAGGAACTGGAATTTATGTTTTACAGAAAATTCCACAAATTCACAATTTGTTTTCATACTGAATCAGAACAAAACATCAACTTTTTAAATTTCTCAAAAAATAATTTTCAACAAAACTTCATATCAGGTCAATCAAAACAGTCTGATAAAATTGAAATGTTTTGTTTTGATTTTGAATTCTTTATTTTTACATTTTTTATAATATAAAATAAAGTGCATTTTGAAATGGAAAATTGAAATATTCCAGGCTCAGAATGCTGAAATTGAATGTTTTGACTTTATCATCTAAATGTGCATATTTCAATTTAGAAAAATGGTATTTTCTGATCGAAAAACATTCTGCTGGAAATTTTTAAACTAGCTCTCATCATTATCATAAAATGACAGCTGCCAGCTTCTTCTCTGGTGGTCATTTTACAGGACAATAAAAAGTGCACCCACACCTTTTAAACTCAGAGATTGGGTCAGGAGAGGGGGTAAAACCGCAGGGCTCTTTTGACAATTGCTCCCATTTATCCCCACCTTCTCCTGGTCACTTTAGCCTCCTTGTTGGCTTGAGGAGCAGGGGTAGTGAGAGAAGACAGGCTTCCTAGTTGATTGGTTCGATTGAAGGGTGCAGCAAAATCTCATTGGTTCCCCTGCATATGAGAGAAGTGCTTATATGCCCTTTCCCCTGTCTGAGACGTCATTTTGCAACTGAGAACAATACCACACCATAACCTTGGGATTAGAGTGGGGTCAGCTTTCCAGGCCTTTCTGAGGGCATCATACTAGTTGTTTTTTGGTATTGGGAATGAATTTTTCCCTCACTGTCAGATGGTACTGGATGGTGTGTTTTTCATTTTCCCTTTTGCAGGCTCAGAGACCTGGTGGACAGGTTAGATTGTAAGGGTAGGATGTCCAGGTGTCCAGTTTTTTACTGGAAAGTCCGGTCAAAAAGGGGATCTGATGGTGTCTGGTCAGATCTACTGACCAGACACCCAAAATCTGGTTACTGTGGGTGGGGGAGGTTGGGAGGCGCCAAATCATCACACACGCTAGCCCCTACTCAGCCAGGGCCACCTCCTACCTACATCAGGCAGCAGCAGCTCCCAGCCCTGGCTCTGCGGGTGAGTCCCTCACAACCCACGCAGGGAGGGAGGCAGTGGGGAAAAGCAGTGAGTGATGAAAGGAGGGGGAAAGAGGAGCTAATGTGCGGTGGGGCCTCAGGGGGAAGGGGCAGGGCAGGAGCGGCGCCTCCTGGGAATAGGCAGGGAAGGGGAGGTTCCGGCACTCTTGCTGGAGTGTCCGGTTTTTAAATATTACAAAGTTGTCAACCCTATGGAAGGGGTTCATTTTGTTGAAACTTGGCAGGTTTCTAGTGTAGGTATTTGTTATCTAGGGGAAGCCAGAATAAACCAGAATTAGAATCAGGATTAAGAGAGGGCATCACCAAAAACAGATGGGGCCCCTAATGTCTTGTACAGTGAGGAGCCACCCTTTTCCCCCAGACCTTCATCCCTTATATAAGCAGTGGGTAGTGGATCCCAGCAATGGTGCTAGGACCAATTAAAGTTTCAAAGGGACTGTGGACAGACCTTCCCCAGATGGTATGGATTACCAAAGGAAGATTGATCTGCGCTGAATGAGTTGCCCAACAATTCCCAGATCTGTTAAAGTAATGGGCTCGTCAAATGACATTTTTGGTGTCTTGTCTTCATTCCTGTGGTGTCTGGGACAAAATCTCTGCCATAAGGGATGATCCTGAATGCTAGCTGAAATGTTAAAAGTGGCCTTTACTATAGTCAGGTTTTTAATGTGTCCATTTCAGTGTTTATTCAGCATCAATATTCAGTGCACTTGGGAAACTGTTAATAGCCAGAGAGCAAGTGGGAGTACTGAACATTTTTTACAGTATATGCATAGATACTTTTCATCAAGAAGATTCTGCTGCAGACACGAATAATACATTCGCAGCACTGATATTCATGGTTTTGTGATTCATAATATCAAGATGAGGAGAAATTCTGTGAACATGACTCTCACAGCAGCAAGTAGGAACCCTGACTTTCTTAACAGATAAATGACTGGCCAAACAGATAAAGCATTGCTTGAAATGCCAACCAGTGATACTCCTTCCTTTCTATCATTGGCTACATTCCTAGTTTCAGGGTTGTTGCTTTTTAAATAATAATGTAGGTGTTGTAAATCTTGGAAGAAGAAATAATTACTGCATGGCTGTGCTGCCATGGGGTGGAAGCTATAGTACATAGTGTTAAATGGCATTTTTTGGTGGGGTATGCCTCATGGAAACAAAAGGCATCATGTTATCTAGCATGCTGTATCTATATTTATGATCCATCTACTTCTAGACTGTGCTGGGTAGGTGGCTCACTACATTATTATATTCAATTATTTACAGTATTATATATATATGGTAATGATCAGTAATAACTAATGTGTCCTTGTAAGTGATGTGAGATCACCCTCCCCAGATAATAATGTAGACTGCAGAGTTCCTTGATATACTGCAGTTTCCAAAAAAACCCTCTGTGAATTGCAATATTTTTCATATCTCTGCACTCTAATCAATTGCATTCCTCACCATGACATAACCGATCCCTTCCCTCACTGTTTCCCAAACTTTTGAAGGTGACGCTGAGGAAAACAAAACCAATTAAACCCTTTAATATCATACCCTTTAAGGGAGAGATGCTTTACAAATAAAATTATGGAATTTGTAAAACATGGATTTTTCCCATACTTTACTATCTATGAAAGGGCAATGGTTACAGCTTTCCCCACTTTGTTCTATAATTCTTGTAGGATATATACATGAACTTGGAAAATCAATTGCCTTCCTACTCTTTCTTTTTTAATCTCCAGGTGCTCCTCCTTCAAATTATGTTGCAAACCTAAGAAGTATTTCTATGATGCTGTTTCCAAAAAAAAAAAAATCAGAATAGATCCAGTATGGTAACGCTACCAGATTCTCCTATAGTGGAAGCTTACTTACAGGACAATAACAAATGCACTTCTTCCCCTTCCTTGGCAGTGGGAAGCCTCAGAGGTGGTCTTGTTAAGGGAAAAGGGAATTAAAGGGGGGTATTAAAGGACCCCTGCTAATGACAGAAGTTCAGATTATCCCTGATTTAGGGTCTGTCACCTATGGTCTCAGTGAAACAGAAGAGGGACAAGATTAAAGGGGAATGAAAAGGCAGTTTATTGGGTACAGGTAAGTAAAGAACACTTGGTGGTTTGGAATGAAGAGCATGAAGCCCAGGCCTACTAGCCCTTACAGATATTATGGACTAACAGTCAAGAAATCTATACTTTACAGACGAGACACCAGTCCCAGAGGGAGGGTCGTGTCCGACTGATTGTCTCAGCTCCAGTACGATGGACAACCCCGACCTTCTACTGTGCTTGGTGATGCACACAACATGGCTCCCAAAATACAACGTTACAGAATTCAAAATGGCGATTGTGAACAAATCTTTAAAACAATACCATGACACAATATACAGTTAGAATACATAATACAGTGGTTCTCAAACTATTGTACTGGTGACCCTTTTCACGTAGCAATCCTGAGTGTGACCCCCCTTATAAATGAAAAACACTTTTTTATATATTTGACAGCATTATAAATGCTGGAAACAAAGTGGAGTTTGGGGCGGAGGCTGAAAGCTCACAACCCCCCATGTAATAACCTCATGACCCCCTGAGGGGTCCTGACCCCCAGTTTGAGAACCCCTGACATAATATAGGTTTCAGAGTAGCAGCAGTGTTAGTCTGTATTCGCAAAAAGAAAAGGAGTACTTGTGGCACCTTAGAGCCTAACAAATGTATTTGTTATAAATAAATTTGTTAGTCTCTAAGGTGCCACAAGTACTCCTTTTCTTTTGACATAATAAAACAGTTTTCCCATACAGTCTGGGCCAGCTTGAGGAAGAATAACATGAGGGTCCTTTAGGGATTGCTCCCACTTCTTCTCACTCTTCCTGACTGCTGAATGCTCTCATGGAAATCTATCAATGCCATGTGGACAGATGGATATAATGATGTTTGATTTTTGGTAGGGCAGAAAACAGAAAAGAAAAATAAATCAAAGGCAAGATGGTCAAGGAAAATAAATAGTCCCTTATAATAATTAGTTAAAAACAGGAATTTGGGAGTTGTAATAGGACATTTGAACTTGTATATAGGCATCTGTTTCCCGCCTACTTACAAGCTTGTGGTGGAAAATAGATTAATCCAAAACCTGGTATGTTTAGTAGTTAAACTGCATTCCCACAGCCCCTCTTTTCCAACCCTGTTCCATGAGAGCAGTGGGGTTGCAAAACATCCTGGCTAAACAGGGCTGGACAGCCAGAAGAAACACTAGCCCTTCCCTATGTGGTGGGCCCTTATCCAACCCACTGGATGGTCTCTTCCTCTTAACTTCAGCTCCAGCAGTAGCAGTGTATCTGGCTGTCCTGGTTCACAGACAGTGCCTGTGCTTTATTACCCTTCTGAAGTGAGTCCCAGTGTGGAGGGCTAGTAAAAGTTGCTCCAAACAGACTTCAGTCTAGTTACACAGGGAACCCTGATGTTTAGAATGGTTATTTGCCTGTTCCACCCTTTTTTCCATGTGCAATTTTTGCAGAGAGGATTGTGGCAGTTTAATAGAGATGGAGGAAACAATGTGTAGCCATATTTCCTTTCATTGGAATTTCCATGGCTTTGATGTGTTCCATGCCATGCAGTAAAGATGAACATGGGATCCGACTTCATACTGGGACATGTATCTATACAAGCACTAAACGCCTCTATGAATCAGATATCATCTGCATGTACCCTCATACTAAAGTCCATACATGTCTCCTATGGTACCATACCATACCATACATGTCTCCTATGGTATAGTATTGCCGTAGTAGCTATGAGAGGGAGGGTGCCCTTCCTCTGAACCACCTAGCACTGATCACTATTAGGAACAGGATATTGGATGAGGTGGACCACTGATCTATTCTAGTGTGGCAATTAAACTATTCATAGCTTAGATAGAACATAATAACATAAGAATGGCCATACTGGGTCAGAGCAAAGGTCCATCTGGCTCAGTGTCCTTTCTTCTGGCAGTGGCCAATGCCACATGCTTCAAAGGGCCTGAACAGAGCAGGGAAATCATCAAGTGATCCATCCCTGCAATCCAGTCCCAGCAGTCAGAGGCTTAGGAACACCCAGAGCATGGAGTTGCATCCCTGACCATCTTGGCTAATAGCTATTAATGGGCTCATCCTCCATGAATTTATCTTATTCTTTTTTTTAATCCAGTTATACTTCACAACATCTCCTGACAATGAGTTCCACAGGTTGTCTGTGAATTGTGTAAATAAATGCTTCCTCTTGTTTGTTTTAAACCAGCTGCCTATTAATGTGGGTGATCCCTGGTTCTTGTGTTATGTGAAGGTGTAAATAACAATTCCTTATTCACTTTCTCCACACCATTCATGATTTTATAGACGTCTATCATATCTCCCCTTAGTTGACTCTTTTCCAAGCTGAACAGTTCCAGTCTTTTTAATCTATCCTCACATAGGAGCTGTTCCATAACCTTCATAATTTTTGTTGCCTTTCTCTGAGCCTTTTCATTTCTAATATATCTTTTTTGAGATGGGGCAACTAGGACTGCATGCAGTATTCAAGGCTGGGCATACTATGGATTTATACAGTGGCCTTATGATATTTTCTGTCTTATTATCTATCCCTTTCTTAATAGTTCCTAACATTCTATTGGGTTCTTTGATTGCCACTGCACATTGAGCAGATGTTTTCAGAGAACTACTGACTCCAAGATCTCTTTCTTAATTGATATCAGCTAATTTAGACTCCATTATTTTGTATGTATTGTTGGGATTATGTTGTCCAGTGTACATTACTTTTGATTGATCAACATTGAATTTCATCTGCTGTTTCGTTGCCCAATCACCAAGTTTTGTGAGATCCCTTTGTAACTCTTCATAGTCTGGTTTGGACTTAACTAATTTAAGCAATTCTGTATCATCTGCAAACTTTGCCACCTTACTGTTTACCCTGTTTTCCAGATCATTTATGAATATGATCCCAGGAAACCCCTCTGGGGGATACCTCTATTTACCTTTCTGCATCCTGAAACTGACCATTTATTCCTACCTTTTGTTCACACAGTTACTAATCCATGAGAGGACCTTCCTTCTTATCCTATGACTGCTTAATATGCTTAAGAGCCTTTGGTAAGGGACCTTGTCAAAGGCTTTCTGAAAGTCCAGGCACACTGTATTCATTGGATCACCTTGTCCGTATGTTTGTTGAGTCCCTCAAATAATTCTAGTAGATTGGTGAGGCATGATATTCCTTTACAAAAGCCATGTTGACTCTTCCCCAGCAAATCTTGTTAATCGATATGTCTGATAATTGTGTTCTTTACTGTAGTTTCAACCAGTTTACCTAGTACCAAAGTTAGGCTTACTGGCCCATAATTGCCAGGATTGCCTCTGAAGATGTTTTAAAAATTGGCAGCACTTTACCTATCCCACAGTCACCTGATACAGAAGCTGATTTAAGTGATAGGTTACATACCACAGTTAGTAGTTCTATAACTTCATATTTAAGTTCCTTCAGAACTCTTGGGCGAATACCATCTCGTCTTGGTGACTTATTATTGTGTAATGTATCAATTTGTTCCAAAACCTCCTCTACTGGCATCTCAGTCTGGAACAGTTCCCCAGATTTGTCACCTAAAAAGGAATGGGACAGGTGTGGGACTCTCCCTCACATCCTCTGCAGTGAAGACTGATGCAAAGAATTTCTTTAGCTTCTCCACAATGGCCTTGTCTTCCTTCAGTACTTCTTTAATATCTATATCTTCCAGTGGCCCCACTGATTGTTTGGCAGGCTTCCTGCTTCTGATTTTCTGAGGGTTTTTTTCTGTTAGTTTTTTACTAGTTGGTCTTCAAATTCTTTTTTGTCTTGTCTACTTATACTTTTACACTATACTCATAGTATATATTCATATGAATCATAGCCTTTTTTTGGAAAATAAATATATTTTTCTGTATCATAAAATAAATATTGACTTATTTTATCCACAAAGTGATAAAATTCAAAGAGATTAAATTAAAGGACTTATGCTTTTAAAAAAAATCTTATATTCACTTTTATCATTTTAAAATAAAAAATGTTTCCAGCAGATTTGGATTATGTCCCTCTTTGAAAAAAAATAATTTGAACAAAAACTACAGGGTTTTTTTTAAGCACTACAACAAACATGTTTTCCTATAAGAAAGACAACATTTTGTAGTCATCATAGCTGTATTCAGTATGCTATGTCTCCTCTTTTTATCATTACAATTTCTGCCTGGTAAAAAAACAAAATGATCACACAAATATAAAAAAATTACAATTTAAAATTATCTATGAAGTGACTTATAAAGAACAAAGTGAAAGCTGGACTTATCTGACAAATTGTAGATAAAAATTATTTAAACTGTCAGATCAGGCAAAGTTTGCATTGTTGAGCTGTACTGGCATATTTAATGATGTGAGGATAGAGAAAGGTAATGAATAAATGGAAAGTTAACTGACTAGAAGATACACTGAAATATCTAACCAGGATCCCCATTGAAATACTATCAGCTTATAAAAGACACTGCAAATACGAGGATGGACACAGTTTTAATCTAGGGTTGCCAACTTTCTAATTGCCCCAAACTGAACACCCTAGCCCTGCCACTTCCCCAAGGCCCCGCACCCTGCCCCACCCCTCACCTGAGGCCCTGCGCCCCGCTCACCACATTTTCCGTCCCTCAGCGGCTTGCTTTCCCCCACCCTCACTCACTTTCACTGGGCTGAGGAAGGGGGTTGGAGTGTAGGAGGGGGTGAGGGCTCCAACTGGGGGTGTGGCCGGGGATGAGGGGTTTGGGGTGCAGGAGGGGGCTCCAGGCTGGGGGGGTGGGGCTAAAGGATTTGGAGTGTGGGAGGGTACTGCGGGTTGAGACTGGGGGTTGAGGTGCAAGGGGGAGTGAAGGCTCTGGCTGGGGGTGCGAGCTCTGGGGTTTGGTGACTTGGATAAGGGATTCAGGGTGCAGGAGGAGGCTTCAGGTTTGGGGGGGGTTCAGGGTTGGGGGAGGGGTTGGAGCATGAGTTTACCTGGGGTGGCTCTCGGTTAGTGGTGCACTGAGGCTAAGGCAGGCTCCCTGCCTGTGGCTGGCTCTACGCTGCGTCCTGGAAGAAGCCAGCAGGTCAGGCTCCTAGGCAGGAGGCCAGGAGGCTCCACACACTGTTCCTGGACAATGAGAGTGCAGAGCCAGTGCTCAGAGCGAGGGCAGCGCATGAAGCTCCCTGGCCCCCTTGCCTAGGACCCAGACCTGCTGGCCACTTCTGGGGTGCAGCCTGGAGACAGGATAGGTAGGGACTAGCCTGCCTTAGACCCACAGCACCATTGACCAGACTTTTAACAGCCTGGTCAGCGGTGCTAACTGGAGCCTCCAGGGTCCCTTTTCAACCAGGCGTTCCAGTTGAAAACCAGATGCCTGGCAACCCTATTTTCATCAACTGTGGAAAAGTTCAAAAAGTTCTGAGATCTTGAGAAACCCACAACTGATCGGACACCTCGCCAAACCTTATCTGACCTCTAAAACGTTGAGATCTTCTCTCTCCTATCCTCATTTCCAACCATTTTCTTTGATTCTCCCAAGTCTTTCTCTTCTCACACCCTTTCTCCTCAAATGTGGATGCCACTCAGTGAACCCCTAATTCGATTGATCCCTGCCCTCACGAGAACAGAGAATTCACTGAATGTCTCCTGTCTAAAGCACCCAAAAGTGCATTGCACACAAGATTTTAATAGAATAGCCATCTGAATCAAGAAGAGAAGGCCAAATCTTTTGGAATAAAACAATATAGGGGTTCCGTTTGTAGACTCCCACAGCACTTAACCAGTCTTTCCACAAAAGGTTTGGTTGATCTCCAGGAAATGGTTGAACTTCAGGGCATTTTGTAAACTAGAAGATTTGGTTTGCACTTCCCTGGTTTCCATTCTAAAAATATCCTTCCTAATCAGTAGGTGAAAGTCACCCTTTTGCAGGGATCCAGCACTATGCCCTGATTTGGTGGCTTAAGTGGTGCCTCCTCTTTGTGCAGACCTCTGCACAGGACTGAATTTCACCCTGTCTGTACACAAATTAAACTACGCATTCTCATCTTGACCAAGAGATTGAAGATAGCAGCTAATGCATGATGATGAAAAAATCTCTTTTTTTTGTCTTTTTTTTTAAATTTATATAGACCTATTTTAGCATGGCTTGAAAAAGTAGATACTACTAAGTATGTCAGACTACTTGCAAAGCAGAGTTTCAGTATTTGGCTAGATTATCGGGCTCAACGGGTAGTGATCAATGGCTCCATGTCTAGTTGGCAGCCGGTATCAAGTGGAGTACCGCAAGGGTCGGTCCTGGGGCCGGTTTTGTTCAATATCTTCATAAATGATCTGGAGGATGGTGTGGATTGCACTCTCAGCAAATTTGCGGATGATACTAAACTGGGAGGAGTGGTAGATACGCTGGAGGGGAGGGATAGGATACAGAAGGACCTAGACAAATTGGAGGATTGGGCCAAAAGAAATCTGATGAGGTTCAATAAGGATAAGTGCAGGGTCCTGCACTTAGGACAGAAGAACCCAATGCACAGCTACAGACTAGGGACCGAATGGCTAGGCAGCAGTTCTGCGGAAAAGGACCTAGGGGTGACAGTGGACGAGAAGCTGGATATGAGTCAGCAGTGTGCCCTTGTTGCCAAGAAGGCCAATGGCATTTTGGGATGTATAAGTAGGGGCATAGCGAGCAGATCGAGGGACGTGATCGTTCCCCTCTATTCGACATTGGTGAGGCCTCATCTGGAGTACTGTGTCCAGTTTTGGGCCCCACACTTCAAGAAGGATGTGGATAAATTGGAGAGAGTCCAGCGAAGAGCAACAAAAATGATTAGGGGACTGGAACACATGAGTTATGAGGAGAGGCTGAGGGAGCTGGGATTGTTTAGCCTGCAGAAGAGAAGAATGAGGGGGGATTTGATAGCTGCTTTCAACTACCTGAAAGGGGGTTCCAAAGAGGATGGCTCTAGACTGTTCTCAATGGTAGCAGATGACAGAACGAGGAGTAATGGTCTCAAGTTGCAGTGGGGGAGGTTTAGATTGGATATTAGGAAAAACTTTTTCACTAAGAGGGTGGTGAAACACTGGAATGCGTTACCTAGGGAGGTGGTAGAATCTCTTTCCTTAGAGGTTTTTAAGGTCAGGCTTGACAAAGCCCTGGCTGGGATGATTTAACTGGGAATTGGTCCTGCTTCGAGCAGGGGGTTGGACTAGATGACCTTCTGGGGTCCCTTCCAACCCTGATATTCTATGATTCTATGATTCTATGATTCTATTTGCCTCCTATCCCAGAAGAAAATAATAATGGAGCTGAGTACAGCACACTGTCTAAAACATGGTCTTTCATCAGGATTCCTAAGTGATCCTTTTTTCCGATCCCAGTCCTAGAGCTGCACATTTAATAGCATAATGCACTGTTAGTCAAATCTGGAATTGCTGATTTTCAGTCCAGTGCAGATTCAGGTTTAGAAAGTTAAAGTAATTCCAACGAGTTTCTTCTTCACTTATGTGACTTTTATATCTGTAATATTTTTACAGTACTAATGTCACTGTCCAATGATTATAATCACTATACATTTAAAGAGACAGAATGATACTGCGGTAATAAAACATGGCAAAAATTAAAACCAATGGGACAAATTCATTCCTAGCATAACTGTATTTGGATCAGGGAGTTACCCCCAGGGTAAACTGACCACAGTTCCTACACATGATTCTGCTTTCCAATGAAATCTACAAACACTAGTAATATGAGTTTCTTTATATGACTTTGCTAGTATTTAATACAGGCATATGACTTGTAACAGAACAGTAGTTATCTCCTTCGGCAATGAAAAATATGCTGTATATGGTTTAAGCTCTGATTGCACCTTCTGCTAAAATAAAACAGAGTTTATAGGATATTTTCAGTTTCTCTAGGGACAAACTGTTTTTATGTTAGTAAAATATTTTTCAGTCCCCGTGGAAGTTGACCTGTTTCACTGTAAGAGAAAAGCTTTTCTGCTAGAATATGTTTCTGTCATGCTTCTTTCCGCTCGTCACCCAACTTGCCAATTTTAAAAGTGTGCCTCTGCTCCAGTTCCATCTGCTGTAGATTCTACATGAAAATCTCAGATGAGAGAAAGGTCTTATGGTCAGTTCTAGACAGAAATGAGACAAAAATCCCTGGAATCCCTAGAATAAAGACACTTGGGGACTGTTCTTAAACTGGTCATTGAGATAAAAAAGAAGATAAATGCTTTGTTTCTTAAATTCATATAATAATTCAGGTTTTTCATCAAGGCATTTCAAACCCACATTCAAACATTAGGCCTATAATACAGCCCAAAACCCTTTAAAGGATTTCTAGGGTTGTTGCCCCAGCCATATACATGCTCTGGTTTATTCTAAACCAAAAAGAAACCTTTTTTAGGCTTGGGAGCTGTTATTGAAACATTCTCCTCTACGTCCTACCTCGTGAGGATTAGCGGAAATGGCAGAGATTTAGATAGATCCTCTACAAATGGGAAGAAATAATAAATAAATTATAATTAATACTACTAATAAATAATATCCACTCATTCAAGAGAAAATTTATTTTTGTTCTTCATCAGAATGAACATGAAACCTTTCTAAGTTTTTCAGGCAGCAACCTAAGAAGCCCAATTTCTCAGCCGCTAAGGCACTCCCCTACACTCTCGGAGACCTGAGTTCAAGCCCTGGCTTGGCCTAATTTAATCTCCCCTGTTGGATGTGTTCCACTTTATATAAATAATTAAATATTCATAGGGTCCAAAAGATAGATGCTCTACAGCAAGGATGGGCAAATGTTTTGGCCCAAGGGCCACATCTGGATATGGAAATTGTATGGTGGGCCATGATTGTTCACAAAATTGGGGGTTGGGGTGCAGCAGGGGGTGGGGGCTCCGGCTGGCGGTGCGCGCTCTGGGGCGGGGCTGGGTATGAGGGGTTGGGAGCGCAGGAGGGGGAGCAGGGGGTTGGGGCATGGGAGGGGGTCAGGGGTGCAGGCTCCGGGTGGCGCTTACCTCAAGCAGCTCCCAGAATCAGTGGCATGTCCCCTCTCCGGCTCCTATGCAGAGGTGCGGCCAGGCAGCTCTGCGCACTGCCCCATCCACAGGCACTGCCCCTGTAACTCCCATTGGCCATAGTTCCCAGCCAATGGGAGCTGCAGGGACTGCGCTTGGGGTGGGGGCAGCGTGCAGAGCCCCCTGGCTGCCCCTACGTATAGGAGCCAGAGGGGGACACATTGCTGCTTCCACGAGCCGCACGGAGCGGGGCAAGCCTCTGACCTGCTCCCCGGCAAGACCTTGATGGCCAGATTAAAATGTCTGGAGGGCCGTATGTGGCCCTCAAGCTCTAGTTTGCCCACCATTGCTCTACAGCCTGGAGTTTAGGGTGATCGTCTGAGATGCTGGAAACCCACATGACTGTCCTAACTGCCAAGCTATTGGCTATTCTGGTCTTTCTCTCTCTCTCTCTCTTGCTGGTTTCTGACCATTAATTCTATCCTGAACCTGAGAAATCTTCCTGATTAAAAAGTTTTATCAAAAATTATACATTTCTGTGGAAAAGTTTCAATTTTGACAAATCAATACTTTCTGACAGAAATATTTCATCAAACAAAATTCTTGACCAGCTCTATTATTTATTTGTTTGTCACCTGAGGGCTTACTTGCTGCAATAATCTCTAAAATGGAGTGACACCTGACAACAATTTGGTAATGATAGCTTCTGCAGAATATGGGATAGTAAGTTTTATTTCATGTAAAGTGCATATTACACCTGTACTCCATAGTCTGCACTGTCTTCCAGTTGGTTTCTGATTAAAGTTTAAGGTTTTGACCTAAGTGGTTTGGATCCTGACTATTTTAAGGACAAATCTGGTGACCACATATTTACCTTTCATAGTGCTTGCTTCCTTGAACAATCATCTTGAGAGAAAATTGTAAAGAGCTACATCACTTGGTTTTTCATTCCCTCATATGCTGCCCTTCTTTTAGAAACATTCAGCACCTTTGTTGCTATATCTTTTTGTTTTTTTAAAGTATCTCCATTTCTGTGTCTTATCTTTAGTATCGTTTAGCCTTTGTCTGAGTTTTTTTCAGTCTTTTTTCATGTCTATTAATTTATTTTTTGTTCCCAAACTCTCCATTTTGGACCATCTTTTCATTTTGGATCAGCACAAATCCTTTACTAATTAACACTGAAAAATACAATAGCGCTAGTTAAATGTATCCAGGAAAGAAGTATCAAGGAAAAATCTGATCTGGAACAGCAGACAATAAGGTCTGATTTAATTAGTCCTACATAGAGTAGGGTCAGATTTCTTCATGTATGGTTCTATCCACCTGGAGTTAAAACATTTAGTGGAACACCAATGTGACATGAAAATGTCTACAAGACTCAATCGAATAGAATTGATGCTGGTTGGCTTGGGGAAAGCAACAGAAGATATAGTAAGGGTGACATCAGCCTTCTAACTGAAGGGGGATGCCCACTGCTGGTTGATTGGGTTTGCAGTCTGGGTTTTTGGTTAGGCTCCCATCTGCTATTTCCAAACTACTACTAGGTGATCAGGTAGCAAAAAGCCAGGGTGGTTTTTTTTAACCTATGTATGACCAAGAGGTTGTGACCATTTCTTCAGATGTGGACCAAGCATGTCACATCTACACCTTTCTCACTTTAAGATTGACTTACTGTGATGTGCTATGTAAGAGAATGCCTATGTGATTTGGGAGCAAAATCCCTATTAACTTTCAATAGGACTTCACTTAGGTAATTTTTAAAAATTCCACCTTGCATTCTTAAAACCTTTCAGAAAATAAAGCTGGTGATGAATCTTTCTTTTTGTGAGCCCATATGTCAGTGTTGTATGATCTGCACTGGCTGCATATTGTTTTTCAGGTTGATTTTTTTTTCAGGTATTTGTTTTGACTAGAGCTGGTCAAAAACTGGAATTTCTGAGATTTCAAAATTGTATTTTTCCCTAATTAGGATGAAAAGTCAATCTTGGAATTTTCATTAAATGAAATATTTCAAAATATTTTGATGGGGTGAAATGTTTCATATATAACATAATAATAGTTGAAATATCTTTTACTTTTATATTATATGTTGCTATAATATATTTAAATTGGAATACAACATAAAATAAAAATGATGAAGTTGAAAGGAAAAGTTTTCATGTTAGCGAAACAAAATGTTTCAATAATTTTCTGTCACATTATGACTAAATTAATATTTTGCCGCAAATGTATACATTTTGTGACATCAGCTTAACTTAAAATTTCCATCAGAAATTTTTCAAACAGGTCTAGTTTTGACCTATAAAACCTCAATGCCTGGGACACAATATATAACAGGACACTGCTCTTTCTCATGCAATACTGCCACCATTGTGGTTAGCAGAGGTGCCCACATTTGAGTCTACAAACTGAATTATGGGCACAAATCTCAGTAACTACGCTTCTAATACATGATTTGCACCAACTTTCACAACATTAAGAGGTGCAACTACTGAGATTTCCTCATGTAATTCAAATGATAGGTTCAAAAATGCAGCCATATATATTACCTGCAAAACGAAGGCTACCCTTCTGACAATTTACCCTATTATACTTTGTATGCAAGGTATATTCATTATTTAAAACATTGTAATTTTTCATATGTGATGGCAAAAAACCAATTCAGTATCATGATTAACTTTCAGTCTCCCAGGGAAAAATATCACCTCTAAAGAAAAAGAAATGATTAAAAAACAAGCCATATTGCTTCCTGATGATGCAGTGAATTACACATTGAAATTAAATCTATCCAAATAATTTGTTGCAAATACTTCTGAATGTTGGCAATTTTTCATTGAATAATTATTAACAAAATAATTCATTATTCAACCACCCATACTAGTAACAACTGATATTTTTTTAAGAAATAATTTTGTATTATGATGGGCAAGAGTTCAGAAAGAGTAGGGTAATCTTTTACATTGGGATCATCAATGGCTGTTCTCTTTTGTTAAACTGATCAAATTTATTGAGTTTATTTTTCCATGCACATTTAACATTTTTTTTACTCTTAGAAGATATATTGACATGATGTTTAGAACTAGTAAATCTAACTTTGCTTCAAGTTCTAGTTATTGTGAGACATATGGAGAATTACAAACTTCAACGGATTTTATGGACATATTTCTTACAAATACTGAACTCGTGTTTATTATTATGATGCTCTCTCCCTGCTATTATCTTCCTAAAGGACTCTTTATAGAAGGCAAAAACAGGCTGCATTATATGCATCTTCTTTTCAAAGACTCTAGCAGTGAAAGGAAAAATTTGCTACACAATACCAGCTATTTCACTTGAAAAATAGTGTCCTGAATCATCAGAACCCAGTCACAGTGCATAGTACTAGCTATGCTCTCTATTTGTGTATTTTATGAAATTTTAAGAAAAATACACAAATCTAAATAGTTCCTCCTTAAATTTCTTCCAAATTCACTAGCATGAATAAACATTTATAACCA
This sequence comes from Lepidochelys olivacea, assembly GCF_965140295.1. Taxonomy (NCBI): domain Eukaryota; kingdom Metazoa; phylum Chordata; order Testudines; family Cheloniidae; genus Lepidochelys; species Lepidochelys olivacea. The sequence continues at coordinate 77,352,788 of NC_140416.1, forward strand.
CACAAATACATGTTGTCTAGGAATAAAATATACTATTTTTCTGTGTGTGGACATTCTCTAATTCAAGACTGATTTGAGTCACAATTTATCAATATATCCACCATGTGTCATAAAGGGCTGAGGAAACAAATAATCTGGAAACACTGAGCCAAATTCAAGCTTGGTTTGAACTGCACGCCAGTGAAATTATGCCAGCTTACACCAGGTCTAAATTTGGAACCACTGTTGCTGATATCCTATATATCAACATTGGCAATTTGCAGCTCATGGATCACTGATACATAGAATCATCATGCTAGAAGGGACTGCAAGGGTCATCTAGTGTAACCCCCTGCCAAGATGCAGGATTTGTTGTGGCTGAACCATCCAAGGTCGATGGCTATCCAGCCTCCTTTTGAAAGCCTCCAGTGAAGGAGCTTCCACAACCTCCCTGCACATGCATGTGCAGGAGACAGAGTTTTCTTGGCAACTATTTGACAACTATGGAGCTCACCACTAGAAGAAAACCAAATGATCATGGATCTCAATGGCCTCTGAGCAAAATCCAAAGCTCATTTCTTTGAACTAAACTTCTTTCAATAACTCCACCAAAAGTGCATAATGAAAAAATAAAAACAGAAATAATGTTCCTATAGTGGGCCAGACTGTTGCCTACAGTGTGCAACAGTTCAAGGGAATAAGGGGGCATAAGGTGAGGGGATGCAGAAATGATCCAAACATTATTTGAGGGATGGAGAAAATGCCTCATAGTGAGGGATTTATAGAGCTCAACCTGCGCCTTGATTACGATGTATAAGTATTTTCAAAGGGAGAAAATACCAGTTACTAAAATGCTTTTTAAATCTAGCTGAGAAAAGCACAAGAACCAATAGCTGAAAGCTGCAGCAAGACAGATTCATAACAGAAATTTGGCCCAAAAATTTTAATCATGAGGCTGATTAACCATTAGAACAAACTACCAAGGCAAGTGGTGGATTCTCCATCTCTTGATGTCTTCCAGAAAGGTATCCGGACTTGATTTGAAGATATGGTTTAATCAAACACCAGTCATGTTTTAGAGAAATACAGTTTGGGGTCTCAATAAAGGGGTAACAGTGAAATTTAATGGCCAATGATTTAAAGAAGGTCAGACTAATGGTCTCTTCTGGAGACTCCATGAATTCATGAAGATGCCTCCTACCTTCTTTGTGCCAGCTATCTGTACCATGGAGAGAAGAGCATCATGAAGTACATGTGCGAGGTATAGGTTAGGTGAAAATTGCTTCCATGTGGAGCAGGGGGAATCCTGGAGACAAACTGTGACTCTCTAAGTCACAGTCTACCTTCTAGTCTGTTCCAGGGCAGTGCAGAAATGCATTACGCTTTAATCAGAGCATAGCCACTAATGAGCCCAGTGCGTGGAAGAAGCATCTTAATGAGACACAGACCTTTTTGCGTATATATTAATAAATTTGAAAGGTAAGATTTGAATTCTCACTGACTCCTGAACCCAAGGGAGACAGAGAAAATAAATAAGATCTCTGAGCCAAGTTCATCCCTGGGCCAGGGCCAGCAGATGGACACAGGAGAAGATATAGCTTGTGCAGTCCCTGTTCACCTACTACCAAGGGCCAGTTCTGCCTCTGATTCAGACTAGGATAGCCCTCACATGTGTTCTAACTTTCTCCCCTCTTGCAATGACCGCTATAGGCCTTTGCAGAGGTGCAGAATCACAAAGCCATAAGAACATCCTGGAACACACCCCTATCTTTGAATACTCTTTGCTTCAGGGACTCCTGCAGAGGTGGAACAGAGCTAAAGGAGCTGGCTTTACACTTGGTATAGAGACCCCTTGCATGGGATTATTTTCCTCCATGGCTTACATGTGCCCTATAGCCCCTTTGCACTAGCCTAGCTGATGCAAAGGGGTTAGAGAGCAATGCTGACTTGAGCCCTCTGCATATTACTAAGAAAAAAGCCTCCAAAACTGAAGTGAAGAAGGAAGCTTAGCATAGGCCTCTTCACCTATCGCTACAAGAAAGGAGAAAAGCACTAGAGGGGGACAACATAAGGTAGAGGAAAGCAACACAAAGTGGGTCATCTTTAGTATTTTGGGAACTTGCCATGCAAGGTCGATAGTAGTTAAGAAGTCCCTTTAATCATGTTTATTGATTGTTCTTTGTGTTATGTTTACAATACTACTTTATAGGTATTTATTACTTTAATGACCGATTTTACTTATTTCACAGCAGAGAACAAAAATATTGTTAAAATTTAATTAAAATACTTAATAATCACAGCAACCAACCATAGTTGTTGCCAGGTGGTAGATTGGGCACAAGTGAAAAGTTAATTATTTACCAACTGAAGTTTTAAAACATTTACTGAAAAACTTAATAAAGAAACAGTGAAATATATGGTATGAACAGAGACAAACAATGTATACAAATCAAGAAATGTCAAAAAATTAAACTGAGTAATATTATGGAAACTCCTTTTTTTTCCCATTAGAACAAATCTCATTCAGCAGAGGCACATCATTCTTTTGTTTGTCAATTTGCACAGAGTTCATCAACTTTACAGAACATATCATTAAGGTCCCACCAAGACCACAGCTACCATTTGAGTGACCCAGTTTAACTCTGTTGTGCTCATGGGACTTAATTATGGCCTATCCAATTGCATGGTTCAAAGACTGGTTAAAATACAGGTAAGTTCCTTGTTTAAATAGTGTTGGGAAACATCAGTGTTTTTATTCTATTTATAGATTGGTGCTAAGACCCCATGTTTGCTTCAACAACAAAGATTAGTACTAAGAAAGAAATGCATCACTGATACAACACACATTATGCAAAAACACTTCAGGCTCCATATATGTCTCTCCAGAGGCTGGACCTCACTTCAGATGATGAGATGCAATGCCTCAATGGTGCTATCTGGGGACATTATATATCAAAGAACTCATTATCTCTTGGGTGTTTTGTGTAGGAGAGTAGTGCAGAGTGGCTATTGTTACACCTCCGTAAAGGTGCAGAAAGTGCTCCAGGACAGTCAAACAAATGTAAATATATTGAGAACAGCAACTTCCATGATGCACAGTGACTGCTTAGGAGGAGGGTGGACTGTAGTACCTCATGGGAGTCCTGCCAGAAAGTTTAGTCCATACAAAATGAAAGCATGAGGCAACAGATCTACAACTCACCTGAGGCACTGCAGTTGGATTTCCATATCAAATATTCAGTTTCAGCTAAAAGTTCTGGGGGTTGGGCCAAAAAAAAATGTTTCTGATTTTTTCACTGAAACATTGAAATTTTCCACAGACAAAAACAAAAAAACAAAAACAAACAAAAGCATTTTCTGACCAGCTCTGTGGGGTTAAACAAGTGGTATTTTTTTGGTTGTTGTTTCTTTTTGTTGTTTTTACCCTTTGTTTATTTCTTCACTTCCCAGTTTCAGAAATAAAAATATAGAAATAGCACCAGAAAAATCTATGTATACTGTACTGTATTTCCAGAATTACTATATGTCAATGAGGTGTGGATACTTATCTGAACATGGCTTGTTAGTCTGGTGATAAGTTTAGTTTTTTTCCCTCCTAGAAGTACATTTTTCCCCTCCAAGAGGCAAATTCCAGCTTTTACCTTTAATATTAATAAATGCTTGTCCAAGCCAAATTTCCAAATCTTTTAGGCCTCCCTTTGCCAACACTTACTGATTTCTACAGATTTTTGTAACAATTATAAATAAAAAATTATAGTTGATCATGATTCAATGAACACTTAGTATGCTAATGGATTTCAGGGAAACAGAATGCTATGGCTCAAATTCTGGCCTTGAACCTCAGTATAGCACTTAAGGGACACTCTCTGGAGCCAAATAGTATAATTATAAATAACAGATTTATTTATGTAACATCATTCCAGCTGTGAATCCTAGTGTGTCTCTTTCTCTTCATCATCTTCATTTTGCATGGAACATTGTCCTGCCCTCCAAGTTAATGAGAGGGTTATCACTTATTTTTACTATGATGTTTGGAAATTTAATTGGCTGTCTCCTTTATCATTATAAATCGATCTGGCCAAAAAACTGACCATGTTGCAAAAATTTTCAAACAAAATTTTTCCAGCGTTTTCATCAGAAAATGTTGGAATTTGAAAGTTTTCAACCAACTCAATATGTCTAGATTTCTCTTGCTCTAGGTTACAAAGTCTTAAGGAAAAGGAGTACTTGTGGCACCTTAGAGACTAACAAATTTATTTGAGCATAAGCTTTCGTGAGCTACAGCACTCTGAAAGTCTTAAAACTGAATCTTAGAAAATGTGTGTCAGGGGACATCTTGTCATATAGCTCACTAATCAATAATTGTATCTTTTCCTTTCCAGACAGACGGTTCCTCACTGTGCGTTGTGATCCTATTGCTAACTTTGGGCCCAGTTCTGCATTATTGTCACACTTAAGTGCCTTTTAACTTCAACTGGATTTGTAGGTGCTTGGGAAATGCAGAATCTTAGGGAAGGTGCAATCAGAGCTTATTTTCCATTGTGAGGTAAAAAAGTAAACTAATGATGAAACTTTCTCTGGAAGTGGAGAGGCTGATGTTACAGTCATGAATCCCTGAACTATATTGTTCCATACAAAAGCACTAGGTAACAACAAAAGACAAGCACTTTAGCTACATTGATATTCAATGAATGTACTAACTACTTTGATGCAATTGTACAGTGTTCTTTAGTGTGTTACCTTTATCATGCTAAGGGCTGCATGAAAATGAAATGTCATACTTCAATACCCTTCTAGTCGGTCATATAGTTTATTTTCTTGTACTCCGATAGAGTTAACAAATTTAATGACTGTCCTTTATTGTTGTCTGTATTCTCTTTCAGCTTTGTATTCAGCTTTCTTTCTCTGATGGTTTGCAAGAAACGCTTCATCTTTCTATGGCAGACATAGTAGAAGGAGAAAAAGAAAGAGAGAAGAGGCTATTAGCTGTGATTTAGAAATGGATGTGGGGAAATCAGACCACTTCAATGGTCACAGAAAAAGTTTAATTGTTATTCTTCTGTGTATACATTAGCCCCATTAGACATTTGCTGCCTGAATTAATTGAGTGGTTTAAATAGAAAAGTTTATTATGATTCTTATTAGCTGCACTTCAAATTTTGTGGAAAAAAATATAATTTATACTTAATCAAAAAATAATAGGGTTATTTTCAAAGAATTGCTGATAAGAGAAGAATGATTTTTCAACTGATTAAAATATACAATGATGAATTCTTGCCTTTCTGTTTTGATGCCTGTGACTATAATTAAGAATGACTCTGTGGGTCTCTAAATGACAATGAAAATATCATTAATGGTGTGCTTTATTATGCAGTATAGGTTCTTTCCAGAATATTCATAAATGAGAATAAAGTGAAGCCATGTTAGAACAGAACTGAAAGTGCTTCAAAAATTACAAGTGCAAAGCAATATTAGGTTCACATGTATGATTCTGATAGATGTTGGGCCCTGCTCCTGTGAGGTGCTGAGCACTTCTAGTAAGTGAGGAGTATCCTTAACTCCCATTTATTTCAATGGGATTTAAGAGTGGTCAGCTCCTCTCAGGAGATGGCATGTTGCCTGATTTTGAGACTCAATTTAAATGTGTTGCATGTTTGTGTTCCGATCAGTGGTCTGTCATAACTGCGGGGGGAAGAGATTATGTCTGGGTATTTCTGGTCCAATCAAATTGTTTAAATGTCAGTCATCTTTTCCAGAAAGGCAGGAACCTCTTTAATTTTCCAGTAAAGTCAGAATATGTTTAGTAGCAACTTTTAGTGCCTTGGAGATTTAGAAGCATCAGTTTCTTGGACAGTAAAGCTCAAGGACTGCAAGTTTATTGAGACATCAACCTTATTTTTTTCATACTTCACTTATAACTTTTCAAACTTTAATTATTGTAACAGTGTATTAGAGTGAATTTTTGTTAATCTTTGAGAAAATTATTTCTAGTGTTGGATTATTTAAATAATACTGAATGTAGCACATTATTTACGAATAAACAACTGGAACTTTTCACAAGATGACATTTGCCCCCCCCCCCCGCCCCACCCCATCCCACCCCAATACCAAGTGACTCTCCTTGTTGCTGTTTTTCTGCATCCAGAGAAGGTATACATCAAAGTATAGCATGGCAGCTGAGAAGGACCATGAGATAGACTGTCAGCAGAGTTAATTGGATATCATATCCCATTCTTAGTACCTGTCATTAGAATGCAGGAACATAATGTCATTTTGTGTAGCCATTCAGATGCCAGGATTATAATAAAAGCAAAAAGTCACACCAAATGTATCCAATCTTCAGATTTTCAGCAGAACAGATTTCATGCTGATTTGTGTTCTCAATAGAATATTAAAGTTAGAACAGGCTCATCATGAGATTTTGAAATAGTTCAAATTTAACCCATTCTCGTGGCAAACATTGTGAAGAAACTGAAGAAGAGATCAGCATTATTTTAGAGTGATGTAAAAAAGAAACACTGCCGTGTTCCAGCGCAAAACGACAGCCTTATGATTAAGGCCCTAGACTAGATTTTAGAAGATCTGGTCCTGGCTCTGTCTCCAACTTCTCATCTGACCTGGGGCAAATTGTTTAATTTCTCTGTGCTTATTTCCCCACCTGTAAAATGGGGATAATAATGCTCCTTTTGTCCCTCTATTTGTCTGCTTCATTTGTATGCTCTTCCAGACATATTTTATATGAGTCTGCACCGGGCCTTGCACAAAAGGCCCTTGCTCCTGGTTGAGACCTCTAGATACTACTCAAATATAAATAGTAACAACAACAATAAATATGGGCACACACACACAGCCAGATGTCATGAAAAGACTGCAAATGCAAAAGCATTCATATCTAACAGGAGCTCTTTTTTACTTATGAATTATATTGCATAGTAAATGGAATAAAAATCATGTATTCTCTTTTCCTCATTACAAGTTCAGGATTGAAATAATAAGATCATTTTTCAGTACTATGGCCCCAGTATTGTAAGCTGCCAAACTGCTTTATAATACAAACTAACTTCTAGCACTGTGACAGTCCCAGACCTTCTCTCTAAACAAGTCGTATTTAACTGAAGGGTAAAGTGACTTAGAGGTCATTATACTCCTTGGCATTTCCATTGGTAGCAAACATGCCATCACTCTCCATATTCATTATTTTAGCTAGCACATTGTTGACATTTACTATAGTAAACAAAACAACAGTAAAAAGCAAATATAATGAAAGGTACCAATCTAAAATAAGTAGAATGCCTAGTAACACGATATTTACAAAAAAGTGATTCATGTCTTTAAATGTTATTTACATAAAAGAAATATACCACTATCTCATTAAGCTAGCAATCTGCTGTTCTTTTTATTAACCAGAGAAAGACACTTACAAATATAGCTGTTATTTTTTGAAACTATTAGATTAATTTGTTTCCTCCTACACTTCGTAAATATTGCAGCCTGACACAGGGCCTGAACCAAAAGCCTACTGAAATCAATGGAAGGGCTCACTTAGACTTCAGTGAGCACTAGATCAGGTCAGTACCACAAATAACACTTTGAAAGGAGAATACTATTTAAAAAGCACACAGGGAATCTGGGGTCATCTATTTTTTTAGAGTCTGATCCTACAAGCCCTTGCTCACAGAAGTAGGGCTGCTTTAGTGAGTAAAGGTTTACAGGATTGGAGTCCTGTAATTGGATATTCATATTCGCTTTCTAATTCTGGGTATCTGATTGTAAATATTTTTGAATTTTTAAAGTAAGGTTAATTTAGGAATCAGCAGAGACTAGGAGTGATCCAGCAGTGTGCATTAATGCTACACTAATGAGATTTGTTTAAAGTTATATACATAGTACATACAAAATCTATGTTAAAAGAATTATATAGTTGCAAAGTGAAGCACTCAAAATTAGGGAAGGCTAGAATTAAGCTTGTCTGTGTAACCTTAATTCAGCCCCCATGTACATATGCATTATGATACCATTTGTAATCTGTATATGATGACATATTTTTTCCAAAGGTCCCCTTCTGCTCCTGTCCTCCCAGCTTGTTCTTGTTTTTCCTCTTATCATCTTCCTATCTCTCTCTTCTCTCAGCCCCTAGTCTGCACCTATTCCCCATTTGCTCCTCACCCCTCATCCTCTCCCCCCCCACCCCACCCCCCTGCATTCAAGTCAGGTCCCTTTCTCTTTCTCATTCATGCTGCCTGAATGCCAGCAAACGGATAATTGAAAGCAGAGGGGAAAGTCTCTCTGCTTTCATTTACTGGGCCCAGCACCACAGTGGTTTCTGGCAACCAGGACAAGGCATTGTGGGGAAAGTCCCTCTCTGCCCTTGCTGCCCTGTGCTGGAGTGTGCTCAGTGCAGACACATTCTTTGAAGACTGTCTGGCAGCCACTCACAAGCCTTTACTGAGTATGTGCAAACAGCATTTTTTCAGACAATTATAACTCAACCAGATTAGGTTGATTTTCACAGAGAAAGTGCAAGGCACCTCTTTGACCTCAGGTTGACCACCCTGCCAGATTTCAAGACCTTGCTATAAAATATGAAAGCCCTAGAATTGAGTTTCTCAGAACTAGGTGGTGATTCTGTTTTAAGCCTGAGCAAACCAGCATATTATTCCCTAAACTCGTTTTCAGAAAGAGTTTACCTGCTTTAGCTGAAATTTCCAAAAAATGTTTTTCCTGAGCTGTCACTGCCAGATCTGCCCGTACCATGAGGGAGACTTGTGGCTAGCTCCATTCAAAATATAGGTTTCAGAGTAACAGCCGTGTTAGTCTGTATTCGCAAAAAGAAAAGGAGTACTTGTGGCACCTTAGAGACTAACCAATTTATTTGAGCATGAGCTTTCGTGAGCTACAGCTCACTTCATCGGATGCATACCGTGGAAACTGCAGAAGACATTATATACACACAGAGACCATGAAACAATACCTCCTCCCACCCCACTGTCCTGCTGGTAATAGCTTATCTAAAGTGATCATCAAGTTGGACCATTTCCAGCACAAATCCAGATTTTCTCACCCTCTGCCCCTCCTCCCCCCCAAACTCACTCTCCTGCTGGTAATAGCCCATCCAAAGTGACCACTCTCTTCACAGTGTGTATGATAATCATGGTGGGCCATTTCCTGCACAAATCCAGGTTCTCTCACTCCCTCACCCCCCTCCAAAAACCACACACACAAACTCACTCTCCTGCTGGTAATAGCTTATCCAAAGTGACCACTCTCCCTACAATGTGCATGATAATCAAGGTGCACCATTTCCAGCACAAATCCAGGTTTTCTCACCCCACCCCCACCCCCATACACACACAAACTCACTCTCCTGCTGGTAATAGCTTATCTAAAGTGATCATCAAGTTGGGCCATTTCCAGCACAAATCCAGGTTTTCTCATTCTCTCCCCCCCCCCCCACAAACTCACTCTCCTGCTGGTAATAGCCGATCCAAAGTGACCACTCTCTTCACAATGTGTATGATAATCAAGGTGGGCCATTTCCTGCACAAATCCAGGTTCTCTCACCCCCTCACCCACCTCCAAAAACCACACACACAAACTCACTCTCCTGCTGGTAATAGCTTATCCAAAGTGACCACTCTCCCTACAATGTGCATGATAATCAAGGTGGGCCATTTCCAGCACAAATCCAGGTTTTCTCAACCCCCAACCCCCATACACACACAAACTCACTCTCCTGCTGGTAATAGCTCATCCAAAGTGACCACTCTCCCTACAATGTGCATGGTAATCAAGATAAGTAGCTTTGGAGTGGGATTTTCTAAAGTGTTCAGCAATGGCCCAATTCTGCTTCCGCTGAAGTCAATGTTAAAAGCTGGATTGATTTCGGGGGGGTAGGGGTTGGAGTTTGGCGAATGCTGAATACTTTTGAAAACCCCATCCTTAAACACCAGGTGAATGTGCATTATCTGACAAAGACTATGGCCCTTTACCCAATATAAATCACTGTCATGCCACTGAAGTCAGTAGTGCTGCACTGATTTACAATGGTTGAGGGTCTGGCTCAATAAATTTTAAAGTGATGTATGCTAAATTTCAGAGTAATATGAATATCTGAAATGTCCTCTTAATTTCTGAACAGCATTTCCAGAAAATCTTTCGTATTTTATGTTGTTACTAATAGGTCTGATATATTGTTAGCTTCACAAATATTTTAAAGCCAAATGAATAAATGTAAATTCTCACATTCTCAATTATACCTTAACCAATAACTGCTCCAGACTGACATTCTCATGTGGGCTTCTTAGCTAGATAAAAGTGTCTCCAGTGAAGAGTAAACAAACATCCTAACAAACCCCTAAGAAATACTGTAATTCCAAATTGATTTTTCAGTTACTCAACTGTTGCATCCATGGACTTTGATTGTCTCAGTCTAGAAAGCCTTAATTTGCAATGCATATTCTTCCTTCTAAGCAAAAATATGTCAAGATGTGCTGAAGTCCATAATATAACTCTCAAGTTAAATGAATTAGTGAGGGGAAGGTTATTTTTCAACAGGCACAGCTGTATACAGTTCTGAGGATCATGGAAAATGTTCTCTCCCCCTTCCACACTGTGCGCAATTTGCATATTCAGACCATAGCATTGCTCAATAGAACAAGGTTTTTTTTTAATTAATCTATGTACAGAAGTAAATTAATAATTTAAACTAACAAATGTATTTGAACATATGTGAATTTATTTTAATTTTGTCCTGTGTTGTATTTCCTATCTAGCTTAGAGATTCTCACACACCAGTTTTGTGTCGTATACATGGCAAAAACATATAACATGGTTTTCTCAATACATTATGTGAAAATGCAAGTTAGAACCGGTTTAGTATCTTAATTTGATAATGTAAGGGTAACCTTGCAGAAGTTTATGCAGTAAGGGTAAAAGTCTGGCCCCAATTAAGTCAAAGCTCCCATTCATTTCATTAGTGTTAGGTTTTCACCTCCGGTATTTAGAAAGATGATTTTGGTTATGGGGACGAAAGATGAAAAAGGGAATGTACTGTTTTGGGTCTAAAACACAGGACTCAGAAACAGAAAATCTGGTGTGACAGACACTGTAGCTCCATGAAATCTCTTTAGGGACCATTGTGTTCAATGTATGAATATTCTATATATGATTGTGTTTACTCCATGGGGGAGGGTTACCACAGCTCATACAGGAACAAAAAATGGGAAGAAGTGAGTACACCAGGGGTAGTGAACAACTCCAGAGATGCACCATCCTCTGGGGTGGTTTGCATATATTGGTTCAAGCTGGGTATTCCAGAGACTAAGAGACAAAGAAAGGGCTTTTGATATAAAAGGTAGAATTTAAATAGAATCATGGCCTTCCTTTTGATTCATCAAATGGACAGGACCTTTGATTCAACAGACAGGACCTCCTAGGAAGGCTTCAACCCTTCTTGAATGGGCAATTTCTGGTACATTTAATAAGTATGTAAATCTGTTTTTTGTTTTGTAGGTTTTCTCTGTATGCTGTATCATTAAGTAAATGTGTTTGCTTTGGAAGAGTTGGGTGGTCAGTGATAAAAAACACTGTCATTGTCAGCAGAGAGAAACTAAAGAGCAGGGAGCTGGATATTTCTCAGACTTACTTGGGGCAATTACAGTAAAGAGCATGAGGCTGTAGCCTAAAGAATCCCACTCAGAAGGAAATGAGACTGGGGGCCCTGCTGAAAGAGAGGTTAAGGCTAGAGACTTGAGAATGCAGGAGCATTCCTGTAGTGGACCACTAGGGGTAAATGGGTACGGGGTCGGGGGACAAAGGTACCTTTACCCTTGAAACTTTGACATCTGAATCTAGCTTTTCCACAGACCTGTTGTGTGGTCTTGGGCAAGTTGCTCAGTTGAGCTGGGTGGGAAAAAGGTTTTGAGGTTTTGAAGTTTTCCCCTGTCCTGAAGCAGGATGAAGATTGACATCGCAAGCATATTTCTGAACCAAAACTCAGAAAAACAATTTGATTTGGTCAATCAAAACATATTGTTTTGATAATTTCAAAACTTTTCATTTTAATTTTGACTTTTTTTTAACTATCAACCGACTTACATTTCAAATAAAAAAGGTGCTTTGAAAAAAATAGAACTTTAATTGAACTTGTGACTTGTGGCCCTTCAAAAATTGCCATAGTAACTTAAAATGGAAATGATCTATCAGATCATCAGTTCCACCCTTTGCAAAAGCAGCGCTGAACTCCTAGAAAATATATCAATTATTAAACTGATACTATGCTCAAGTCCTTAGCCAAGAGCAGTTACTTTCCATCTTAAAGCCTCTACTCAAAGTAGCAAGTTTAAACAAAAGCCATACTGGAGAAGAAAACTCTGGTTCATACAGGAGTGAATGTAAGGAATACAGTCGCAGAATCCTGGCTTGAAGTAGCATGCCTTCCTCTAGTTGAAAGGCAGAAGTATCTTTATAAGAGTAGTCAGCCTGGCTGTTACTTTTCTCCATAATCACAGAATAAATTTCTCTATGCACTGCACGTCTTTTAGAAAGATGCATGATGGTTTCTGGTCACAAATTGCTGGATAGTCTCTTAAAAAGAATTACACTTCTGCTATATAAAAGAATCTGTACAATATAGGTCAAGACAGAAGATAATAAGTTCCCTTACAGAACCCATTAAAGGATAATGTAGTCAGTCTTAAATAGCATAATGTGCAGACAGCAGGAATAAAATATAAATCCATTTTATATAACATTATATAAAAATGTACCAGATTATATGTAGGATGCTGCAGAGAGGTGTTGATGTTAATACACTCATAATCAGTAATGCAAAATATCTAGCTAATATTATAGAACTGTGAGAATAAATGTTGCATTTAAAAATTATATGGGTGGAACTCCGCTGTGTGATAGTTTCGATACAGGTAGCCCTGCTAACTCAACACAAAATGTATGCAAATACCACAATATGTTTCACAGTAGATGATATACACCCCCTTAACTCAACCCCAACCCACCCACTCAAGTCCTCAATGATACCGAACACATGCAAAGTCCAAGGACATGACTTTGTATGTGGAAATTTCACAGGCATTGCAGAGGATAGCACCAACCAGTTTATTTCAGGTAAATTCCTGCTAAGTAATTATCTAGTTCAAACACTGACACAGGCGGATGTTCATGTTTATACATCAATGTCCAGCTTCACACTGCTATGCCCCACACTAGGTTGAAGAATATAATAATGAGCAGTTAGGTTAAAATGAGCACTTCCCTGCAGGTGTCTAAAAAGGTGAGAGTAAAATCTGATATATAGACCCTTGCCTTTACATTCTATATAAATGTCAGGGTCCTGACAAGGGCAGTCATGACCAAGGGCAAGAGCAGGGTCAAACCTGAGGCTGAGAGTAGTGGAGGAGATTGTAGTAAAGTTCCAGGCTGATACCAAGGATCAGAGTATAAGTTAGGTTTCAGGTTGCGGGTCTGGAGGCAAGGTCCAAATCAAACCAAGTTTGAAGCCAGGAGTTCAAGATCAGGAATAATCATGGCAGCTACAGGCGATCCATGTTGTTGTTTGGACACTTCCCAGAATGCCCCCTGGGTATACATAGGGTAGGGAGCCAATCAGGAGCCATAAAACTGCTGCCTGTCAGACTCTTTGAGGCAGGACTTCCCATGGTCTGTGTCCGCAGTGGGTCTGGGAAGTGGAGCATGAACTGGTTATAGCTGCTCTTAGGTGGCAGCATGGCCATGTCCGCTACTTGGCAGCTGTGTAGGTCCACATTTGAGATCTTCTGGGCTTCACATTACCCCACAAGGGCACCCTCTGCTGACCTAGATTTGTCTGGATGCATGGCACGGATGGCTGCCATGAAGTCAGGGGCATGGACTTGGGACCTTTGCTCCAAGGTTCACTTTTCTGAGTCATAGCCCTCCCAATCTATAAGGTACCAGAGGGAGCAGTGTTTGATTTTCCAGTCCAGTATCTCGTGGACCTCATACTTGTTGTGTCTTTGGATCCACACCTGAGAGGGTGGTTGCTGGGCCAGGGGAGTGAAGTGGTTGTAAATGTAGGATTTAGTAATGGTACATGAAACACTGGGTGTATTTTGAGGGATCTCGGTAATTGAAGTCTCATGAGCACTGGGTCAATTACCTGATGGAGGGAATATGTCCTGAGGTATCAGTAATCCGGTTTATGACATGGCCAGTTGGTACAGAGGTTTTGGGCTGAGAGACACACTTTTTGCCTGATGGTGAATGCTAGGCATACCTTGTGCCAGCAGTCAGCATACCACTTGTAATCTTCCTTGGACTTGTCCAGTTGTGCCTTGAGTTTTTCTTGGACCTCATGAATCAGATTAACCCAGTTAGCGCTACAGGAATGGTGGAGTTGATGGGTATGGCTGGATAGAGATGGGGGTGGAAACCAAAGTTTATATAGAATTGACTCTGCCCAGCAAAGATATGCTCAGCACTGTTTTAAACAAACTCTGCTTGGGGTAGGAGGGTCCACCAGTTTTCTGATGGAAATTCATGAAGCAGCGCAAATATTGTTCTAACACTTGATTCGCTTGTTTGGACAGACCATCAGTTTGTGGGTGATAGGCTGCGGATGAGTAAGCATGGACCCTGACCAACCATAGGGTTTCACACAAAAACTGCAACACAAACTGCAGACCCTGATCAGTTGAGACTGTCTCCAGGAGTCCACAGAGATGGATAAGATGAGTCACCAGGTGCTTGGCCATTTTTTCTGTGGAGGGCAGGTGCACAGTGAGGATGAAGTGGGCCTTTTTGTCAGTTTATCGACCATGGTGAGGACTACAGTGTTAAGCACTGGGAGCTTGACTATTAAATCTAGGGTAATGGCTGCCCAGGGTCTGGACAGGGTCTTGGAAGGCAGTGGAGTGCCAAGGAGTTTCCAGCACGCTGTCCTGGTGCGGCCGCATGTCTCACAGAAATCAACATACAAATCTATTGTTCAAATTCAGGGCCACGCGAAGGAACATGCAGCCAAATGAAGGGTCTTGAGGTGACCCAGATGGCCTGCTAATGGCAAGTCATGACAGAGCCATTGTACTGCTAACTGAGGGAGTCTGAATGAAACACACAAGTGCCTTTGACATAGATCAAGCCATCCTAGACCTGGTATTGCCCCTTGCTTACTGCTTTATGATCCGTGTAAACCCGTACTAGGTACTGAGCATCCTCCAGAGAATGGCACCTCTCTTCCAAGGCTTTTTTGATGGCTAGAAGCTTCTTATCTAGAATTCTTTGGCTGTAGTGAGCTTCAGTGAATAGTAGATGCAAGGTGGATGTGCTTTTGGGGACCATGACTTTGAGAGCCATGTTGGTGGAGCTGTTATTCTCCACTCAGTATCAGAGACTAGTCATCAAAAGTAGGCAATGTGGAAGAAAATCAGTCCCTGCTGCTACTGGAGTTTGCGCAGGATCACCTCTACCAAGCTGGCATGCTAAAATTATTGTCAAGTATGGCAAAAAAACCCTGAAATTAGATAGAATCAGTCTCAATCGTTCGAGCGGGGGCAAGGCCCGACCAATGCATTCCCAGTCAGAAAGCTAATAATGAGTCCTACTCTTGCTTGGTCAGTGGGATAAGGCTAGGGGCAGAGAAGAAAGAGCAGGTGACATTGGTTAATAACTCCCCTGAATAGTTCCCATTAAAACATTCTTGGAGGGTAGTAGAGGCCCTGGGTATGTAGCCACAGTGCAGCATTCTCATCCTACAGCTTGTCAACCCGTTCATGCATCTCCACCATCCGTTGGGGCATGCCAGGCCGGGAGTGGCTACTGTGGTCCAGACAAACTGTCAAGAACCTTATAAGGGTAGTCAGGACCCAGGGTAAGAACAGGGCAAAGCTGAGGCCGAGAGTAGTGGAGGAGTTTGTAGTCAAGTTCCAGGCCAGAGTCAATACCAAGGATCAGAGTCCAAGTCAGTTTTCGGGGTCTGGGTCAGGAGATGAGGTGCAAACCAAACCAAGGTCACAGCCAGGAGTTCAAGAGCAGTAATGGTCATGGCAGCTACAGGAGATTCATGCGATTGCCTGAATGCTCCTTGGATTTATATAGGGCAGGGAGCCAATCAGGAGCCATAAGGTTACTGCCTGTCAGACCCATTTACGTGGGATTCTCTGTGATCTGTGCCCACAGCAGGTCATAGAAAATGGAGCATTCGCTAGGTATGGTGGTAGCATGGAGGTACCCACTACTGGGCAGCTCTGCAAGCCTAGTTTTGAGACCTGCTGGACCTTACAAGGAAGTACCTCAGTATCCCAAACAACAGAAGAGTGAAAGACTGAGTTTCCTTAACGCAGTAGTTGGTGTTTGTTTGGTTTTTTGCTATTAAAAGTTGAGAGGAAAGAGTAAAATAAAACTACAATTAGAGTCCTAACTTCCTAACAAAAAAGAAGCTTACGAGAAGTGGAAGATTGGACAAATGACCACGGATGAGTATAAAAATATTGCTCGGGCTTGCAGGAGTGAAATCAGGAAGGCCAAATCACACCTGGAGTTGCAGCTAGCAAGAGATGTTAACAGTAACAAGAAGGGTTTCTTCAGGTATGTTAACAAGAAGAAAGTCAAGGAAAGTGTGGGCCCCTTACTGAATGAGGGAGGCAACCTCGTGACAGAGGATGTGGAAAAAGCTAATGTACTCAATGCTTTTTTTGCCTCTGTCTTCACGAACAAGCTCAGCTCGCAGACTACTGCACTGGGCATCACAGCATGGAGAGGAGGTGACCAGCCCTCTGTGGAGAAAGAAGTGGTTCAGGACTATTTAGAAAAGCTGGACGAGCACAAGTCCATGGGGCCGGATGCGTTGCATCCGAGAGTGCTAAAGGAGTTGTCAGAGGTGATTGCAGAGCCATTGGCCATTATCTTTCAAAACTCATGGCGATCGGGGGAGGTCCCAGATGACTGGAAAAAGGCTAATGTAGTGCCCATCTTTTAAAAAGGGAAGAAGGAGGATCCTGGGAACTACAGGTCAATCAGCCTCAGTCCCTGGAAAAATCATGGAGCAGGTCCTCAAGGAATCAATTCTGAAGCACTTAGAGAGGAGGAAAGTGATCAGGAACAGTCAGCATGGATTCACCAAGGGCAAGTCATGCCTGACTAATCTAATTGCCTTCTATGACGAGATAACTGGCTCTGTGGATGAAGGGAAAGCAGTGGACGTGTTGTTCCTTGACTTTAGCAAAGCTTTTGACACGGTCTCCCACAGTATTCTTGCCAGCAAGTTAAAGAAGTATGGGCTGGATGAATGGACTATAAGGTGGATAGAAAGCTGGCTAGATTGTCGGGCTCAACGGGTAGTGATCAATGGCTCCATGTCTAGTTGGCAGTTGGTATCAAGTGGAGTGCCCCAGGGGTCGGTCCTGGGGCCGGTTTTGTTCAATATCTTCATAAATGATCTGGAGGATGGTGTGATTGCACCCTCAGCAAGTTTGCACATCACACTAAACTGGGAGGAGTGGTAGATACGCTGGAGGGTAGGGATAGGATACAGAGGGCCCTAGACAAATTGGAGGTTTGGGCCAAAAGAAATCTGATGAGGTTCAACAAGGACAAGTGCAGATTCCTGCACTTAGGACGGAAGAATCCAATGCACCGCTACAGACTAGGGACCGAATGGCTCGGCAGCAGTTCTGCAGAAAAGGACCTAGGGGTTACAGTGGACGAGAAGTTGGATATGAGTCAAGAGTGTGCCCTTGTTGCCATGAAGGCCAATGGCATTTTGGGATGTATAAGTAGGGACATTGCCAGCAGATCGAGGGACGTGATCGTTCCTCTCTATTCGACATTGGTGAGGCCTCATCTGGAGTACTGTGTCCAGTTTTGGGCCCCATACTACAAGAAGGAGGTGTAAAATTGGAAAGAGTCCAGCGGAGGGCAACAAAAATGATTAGGGGACTGGAACACATGACTTATGAGGAGAGGCTGAGGGAACTGGGGATGTTTAGTCTTCAGAAGAGAAGAATGAGGGAGGATTTGATAGCTGCTAGATAACAACTACCTGAAAGGGGGTTCCAAAGAGGATGGCTCTAGACTGTTCTCAGTGGTAGCAGATGACAGAACAAGGAGTAATGGTCTCAAGTTGCAGTGGGGGAGATTTAGGTTGGATATTAGGAAAAACTTTCACGACGAGGGTGGTGAAACACTGGAATGCGTTAGCTAGGGAGGTGGTGGAATCTCCTTCCCTAGAAGTTTTTAAGGTCAGGCTTGACAAAGCCCTGGCTGGGATGATTTAGTTGGGGATCGGTCCTGCTTTGAGGTCCGTTCCAACCCTGATATTCTATGATTCTGTGGATTTACTTCCTATAACATTTCATTTCATTTTTTATGCAGCTCAGACTTAATTTTAAAGCACCTCAGCTCTCATATTGAAAGATAAGATGAAAAAACAACAAAGCAATAGGCTGAAATCAAGCACACCATGTTATAAATGTTAACACAAAGTCAGCCCAGTAACCCGTTGACAGATTGCTAAGCTGTCATGTAGGACACCTGTCACTAGTAGACACTTTAGAGCCTTACATGCTGAGCCAATGAATACTCGCTGATTATTTAGCTGTCTGCAGTTTCCTGCCCAGGAAACAATAGTGGTGCTGGTGATTTACACTATACCTCATGTGTCTTTAACACTTGGATAAACAATATTGATTAGATAGCTTAAACAAGTTTGACTTTCTGTTGGTACCTCCGAAAGTAGAAGTGTGTGGCGTGGTGGGATGTTTTCCTTTCAAATGAATCCAGACAATTGCAACTGGAAGTAATTTGTTTATTCTTGATAACGTATTGAGCAGTTCCTCAATTCTTTAGAATTAAAGAAAAATGAAGATATCCGATAAGCTTTACATGCAGGTCAAATAATGTGAATAAAAATAGCTATAATATCACTATATATATATACTTTACACCTTTTATCCCAGAGTAGCCCAAGATTTTTAACTACTTTTTGTAGAAATTGTACAGCACCACTGAAATTCAGCCTCCCCTGGAGGAGAGGGCAACAGCAAGGTGAATGTATGACAAACAACATGTCCAGGGGGAAACTTTTGGCCAAAGAGATCAGACCAAACCTCTTCTTTTAAGGGAAGTACTATGGGATAGTTGGGCCAGATCTAAAGCCCACAGAAATTAATAGAAAGTCTCCCATTGACATCAGTGAGCTTTGGATCAGGCCCTTTATTTCCATGCAGGACCTCTGTTTTTTTGAGGTCTTAACTGAAACGTTCACATACTACAGTAAAATGAATGGAACTCGTTTTATCTATCCTTGAGCTCTCTCTCTCATTTAAAAACAAATCTGATCAGTTGAGGCTGTCTTCAATATCACAAGAAAGTGTTGATTTCACATACAATGTATCCTCTCCAGTTCCCTCTGATTTATGTTTTTTAATGAAAGGAGATATCTTGTCTCCATCACTATTGTCTTGCTTTAAAAATAAAACAAAAACCCGAATTTGCTGTTCTCAGCATAAGTTCTATTAAAACACTAGCCTCCTCGGAGGTTCAATCTGAACTGCACATAGGAAAAAGCTGCATTTGTTAATCAATATGTTGTATGTGGGTATTTTTTTTTTCATCCTACGACAGATTAAATAGAAATGAGGTGCCTTTGTATGAGAAAGAGAAAAAAAGGCTTTGGGGGTAATCTGTATGGGGAGAAGCAAAGCAGTGCAGTTTTACTAATGTCAGCAAATCTCCTTTTGCAGCTCCTGGAAGGCTGGGCCATTTTGCATAAGCCATTATCAACGCTACACTTTCATGTATAATTATTGGTGAGCATTCATATAGTGATATGGCTCCTTGTATCTTGTCATCTATATTTTGTTCACATTCAGACTTATCTGCAAATGATTCACATTCAATGCCAGCAAAATACTTTGCCATCGTTCTGCATAAATCTCATCAATAGCTGATGAAACATCAACAGTCTCTGTTAAATGGACTGTAGTAGCTTCTTCAGTTTCAATATGAAAAGTACAAGCATAAATGGCAGAATGTGTCACATATAGTGCAATCAATAGATTTGTCATATTGTAAATATTCTGCTGAGAAGCTGTGGGGAAGCATCTCTGTGGCTTGGTAATGAGTCTCTATCATCTAAATCACTGCATCAGGTCTTGCTAGTTTTGTAGAGACAATGACCAACGTGGTTGCCAGATAATGACTCTTTGGTGGCCTGTGTAAAATGAGCTGGTGGTCTCAGTCCAGTTCTTATTAGACACAGTTTTTCATTAAAATTGGCTCTGTTTTGATCCTCCTTTGCAACCTCAATAATGAAGTGCAGGATAGAATGGGCATGGAGAATGAGCTGCTCCCTCCCCTTTTAAGAGCTCCCTGTAGGTCAGGATCTTTAGCAGTGATGGTTGAACTATTTCTTTTCTTACAAATAATAGGTCTAAACTTAGGGTTCAACTGATTTCTACTTAGTTCAAGACTTGGTGGAGAGGAAGAGGGGAAATTAAGCTATTATTTACTTCTGTGCCCCCTATTCCTGCTGCTAGTCAGGGTTTGGTTTGGTCCCCAGTGCAATTTAGTGCAGAAAATACTTTAAGTTATGCCAGACTACAATGGGCTCTTCTAGCATCTGGGAATCACTGGAGCACCTATGTCCTTGACGTGCCCCCGTAAAACAGGGGCTGTGAAGGTAGAATGTAGCATTGGCTACACTGTCTTTACAGTTTATCCTGTAACAAGAGAACCATCAGCTAATTGTCACGGCCACCTATCAATCTGTTTTGTGCTGCTGGAACAATTCAGCCCCTGTTCTTATCACAAACTGATCCGGATTGTATGCTACCTTGTTTGTTATGGCTAAGAATTTACCAGACAGTATGGATGTATAATTTTCAGAGTGTGGGCGGATAGTGAACTGTTTGTTTTGACTGTTCCCATTATTCATATCACGTGATTGGTTGCATCAGACTATTTGAGCTCCCAGAGTGGATGACTGAAACATTTTAAACAGCAGAATAATGAAGAGTGTACAATGAATAATGAATAATGCACACATCTGGTCTGATTTTTCAGCTGAATAATAACTGAACCAAACAGTGGTTACACCCAAATAAAAAACAGTCTGACCTCCATGAATCACAACAAACAAAACTTGGTTCTTTTATTTATTAAAATATTCACACAAAAATAGGGTTGTTCTTTAGTGTTTTCCCAGGATTACAGCTGAGACCTATTGGGGGGCAACCTATGGATATTGAAGCCCTCTGTTCTCTGGTTAAGGTATCAATTATGAATTTAAAGTCTAAGCCTCCCTTACACTGTCAATGCCCATATTATCCTCAATCATTGCTTGAAAACTGACCTCTGTAATTTCTGGCAATTGCTAATGAGTTTTCATAGCTGATGTATTTGTTATGTGCACAAGCTTATATCAGACAACCTGACTTTCCTCTGCGTTGCCCCCTTTGGAGTCATTCATACCTGCACAAAGTGGGTGTAAAAGAGTAGCACTTTGATGTCCTCATCTCCTTTATCTTCAGCCATCCAGTCCCTTTCTACCCATTCTGGGTAGCCACTCTTTCTTGGTATCCGAGATATCTGTTCTTTTGTTTTTCCATTTTAACATATTAATGCTAGCCCTGTTGGCTTTATTTATTAATTATTATTATTAACAATAATAATAAAGATTTTTTTCAGTAGATGGTTTTGGTCAGTTCTAATTAAAATGAGGCACCACAGTGACAAACAGTGGTACAATAATCTTAAAGTGCTCAGTGAGGTACACCAGATTTTGTTGTATGCGCAGCCTACACTTATTTGTCAGGGACATTTCTCATCACAACTTGCTAAACTAAAGGTTTAATTGGGGCTGTCAAACTAATCTGTTGCTTCTTTCTTCACCCCACGAAGATATGCAAAGCCCAGCAACCTCTGCAGCAGGCAAAATGTCTCCCTTAACTTGATCTAAAAGAGATGGAAGATAGAATATACTAGGCAGGCCTCAAGAACAGACCTGGGCTCTGCAAAATGTTCTCCTGACCAGTATATCTGCTAACAAAATCACTGTCAAAGGCCAAATCACAGACATTCTGTCCTCAGCGCATTGACACACAGGAAACCCGCTATTTGCCTGCAAGCCCTGTGAACTGTGTGGAGTAGCTGTTATTGTCATGTGAGAGCACTGTGTGTGGCTGCAGAGACCAAAGGCTGTTCTCCATTTTGGAAGGTGGGGTTCTACATGGCAGGCTTTAGTCAACATCAGGTGGCTGCAGTCAACACCAGTGTGTTAAGTGTTATTTAAAGTTTAAATAAAAACAATGTAAGTATTAAAAAGTGTTCTATGTTTTAATAAGGAGAACAACACAGGCACTAGCTATTTATCCCATTATGACTAATTGGCTCAGAAGAGGAGTGCATGGACATTATGATTGCAGGGCCATATACCTTCCATTCCCCACCACCAAGCACTGGCAGGAGCACACAGGAATGAGAACAGGTCACGTATTTCTTGCCGAGGTAGCAACAGCTACTGTTTGTTGCACTCCCCTATTACATCTGGAGAAATTAGCATTTCCAGTCATAATACCTCCCATCCACTACCCCTTGATTTCAAAAGGTAATTCTCTTCCTCCAGCACTCAGAGCAATGGCCCAAGATTTATTGTTGCCCATTCTGCCACATGGTAGGTGGTTTGCAGGGCTTCCTCCTAGTCTATTTTATTAAGCGGACTATATCTTGGTCCATGCTCCAATGGCACAAACGTGCCATATAGCTGTCCTAACAGTAAATACATTAGAGTCAAATTGTCAATTGTTAATGAGAGCTCGGATCTGGTGCTGGTGTGGAGGCATATTCCTGTTTTTCCATTACATCCCTTGGAAACCACATATATCATGATGTGGAGCCAGCACCCGCTGCTTCTTTCATAGGAGGTGGAAGAAAGTACTATAGCCAACCTCAGAGATTAGAACTAGGAGGAAACTCTACTAGAAAAACCTCAAAGATTTTCTCCCTCCCAAGTCCCTGCCTAAAGAAGGAAACAATCTGGTTCCAGGACCCCCTTCACTGAGAAATTAAATTATCTATTCTTTTATTCCATAAAAATTGAATTACTTAGCAAAAATAACATTAAATAATTCACTTAGTATATTTATCACAAAGTACTAAATACTGCCACAAATTACGAACAGAAGAAACACATTATTTCCGAATCATCATTAATTGAATTAGTAATTTTAATTTATGTATTTTACTGAAAAATATCTCAATTTAATGTACTGCATAATCTAAGCACATCAGCAAGTAAACAACAAGGGTCAAATCCTTCAAGGTGTTCAGCACTTCCATCTTCCATTAACACTAGTGATAACTGCAGGAGTCTTCCATTTCTACGAACACATTACATGAACCCAGGTAAATAAAATTAGCTCCAATTACAACAGAGCTTAATATGGAAGATCAAACCATAAAGGTCAAAACCAAATTACAGCCTCAGCAGTTATCTGAGTTATTTCAATTAGGGTCACTGATCTACTTTCCTGCTTTCTCTGAAAAAGATGCAAACCCCAAAACATTACTAACTTAACCAGGATAATATTGTATAGCCAGTGCGTTGTTTTTAGAAGAGTCTATTTTTATGTATAAAATACTTTCCAAATTCCAGTCCCAGCAGTACATCCTATTGGTAACTTCACATGCTGACTTTCATCAGTGGAGGAGAAACCAAAAAAAGTACTAGTTTATAACCAGTGCTAGTTCTTAACGAAGGAACAGCTGCCCACAGAACAGTTATTTGGATCCGTATTCAATGATATTATCATAATTATAGGTTTCAGAGTAGCAGCCATGTTAGTCTTTATTCGCAAAAAGAAAAGGAGTACTTGTGGCACCTTAGAGACTAACCAATTTATTTGAGCATAAGCTTTCGTGAGCTACAGCTCACTTCATCGGATGGATCATAATTATAATGTTTTAAATTAATCCAGTGAAGCAAATTCAGACCTGGCATGAGTTGGTTTATCTTCAAGGACTTCAGTCATCTTCCATTATTTAGTAATGTCATTACTTTTAAACAGTAAAACAAAGAAACAAAACTCCTAACTAATGCCATGGGACAAATTCTAGCACAATCTCAGTTGCTACCAAAGTGGGCCCATATGTTAATAATGAAACAGTAGTACTGATGTGTGCCCAAATTATGTCTTGCTATGGTTCCAGGTATGCAGAGGCCCTTCACCTGATAAAATATTTTTGTTTATTTCTGTGCAGGTAGACAGTTTCTGGGTGTGGGATATGGGCATTGAAACACATAAACCATGTCACTGTACGTCACCTTGGAATGTTCTGCTACTCCAGAGGCAGGACTCTAAAGCCTTCAAGACATATAGAGTTGATTTCGGGATGAGGCAAGATTGGAGCAGAAATCATCATTCCTGCCCCCCTGCCTTTCAGGCTGCCATCTCGTTTTTGGTAAGCATAAACATCAGCAAGAAGTTTTTCTCCAGGGTTTATTTCTAAGTTTAAATACTGGGAAGTTAAAATGTAAAGAAGTGAAAATTATTAAGGGATTCCACATGCCTTCCCTTGAAGAAACGTACAGGAAGGGGCATAGGAGCTGGGAAACTTCTTGAGATTTCCTCACTGAGTTTCTAGGAAATCATCATTCCAGGTGAAGACAGGATTTGTGGCTTCTCAGCCTCCCACAGATCCTAGGAAACTTCTGGGGAGCATTAAATCCTTCTGGAATAACAGGATGGGTATCTGCAGGGCCAGCTGGGTATGATGCCACAGAAAGAGCTGTTCTTCACACCTCCTCCTGCCCTGAACTCTATGGATCTCACTTCTAATGGAACATTCACAGATGGATTTCTACAGGGATTCTAGAGATGGGAGAAAATTACAAAAAGAAAAGGAGTACTTGTGGCACCTTAGAGACTAACCAATTTATTTGAGCATGAGCTTTCGTGAGCTACAGCTCACTTCACGAAAGCTCATGCTCAAATAAATTGGTTAGTCTCTAAGGTGCCACAAGTACTCCTTTTCTTTTTGCGAATACAGACTAACATGGCTGTTACTCTGAGAAAATTACAGAAGATGCACCCCCACTACGTGCATCCCAAAAGGAGTTCTTCACAATTTGAGTAATGTCTATTCATATAAGTGGAAAGGATAATATGGGCCACATTTCTCTTCATATAGAAATATTTATATTTTTGTCTCTAGTCATCTAAATACTTCCAAGAAATGTTTATTGATTGCCAATAACTTTTAGTAGATAATAAGTAATTTCCAACATAGAACAAGTAAGTCTAAATAGTCACAATTACACATCAAGATATTATTTTACTTGGTAATATTAATTTTAAATTACTCAATCATTTAGAGCAATAATTAAGAGTAATTTTAATTTATTTTTGATGAATTCACAGTACATTATTGTTACTTCTTTTTGGTGATTTAAAAATTTTTCTTTGACCATTAAGCTCAAAATGGTAATGCACATATGTAAATCAGAGATATACCAGTAATGAAGTAGTCGGGCGTGGGTACTGACTGATATTGAAGATATAATGACCTCCTCTATGTCTAACCCAATTTTACTCATGGCAGAAAAAGTAATTTTCTTCAGTATTTCAGCACTTCTGTATTATAACCTTCATCCTTCACTGCACATACATTTGCCCTATCTTATGAAGCTATAAACCTTGTAGAAAGGGCGTGGGGGTAAGCTAAGCAATACATTCCCTCGTCACTTTTTCTCAAAGGTGGGACATAGGGTGGTCTTTCTCATCACCACTGGTACTATATATGCTGTTGCCTGTCTCTTAATCTGCAGTATGGGATGGTGCTAATAATAAAGGCTTAGCCAGGGTGACTGACAAATATCACCAACTAAGTATTGCTTTTACACTTCAACCACATGTCCCTGTATCTGCGAAGTATATTTTAGAATATAATTCCTCTTAAAAGTCCTCAGCACTTTTTGACATAAATGTTTATATATATAAATTGTTTTGCAGTGGCTTAGGGCAAAGTGCTACATAGCTGATATAGCCATTTTATATGTCAGTATCCATTGACGGTTGTGTCCTTTGAACAGATATAAACAAAGATCTTTTCATTCAGCTATCAGCCAAATGAGGAACTCATCCCTAACTCCCCACCCTGTGCATCATGACTGCAGTGCTTTGGCTCACTTGTTGTGTTGCTCGATGACCTGTCATGTTTGGATACCCTCTGAAGTGCTATTTGTAAGGCTGATTGTTTATTTGCTATGCAGCCTGCCAGATTGAAAGGGATTAGGAAGACTCTTACAGGTACTTGTAAAGTTGGATTTGTGTTACTATAGAAGATGTAGCAATGGGAGGCTGAGAGCCAAGCAACAAAAAGGTGGATATGTCTGATATGGTGCACACTGGTATTTGAAAAATATGCAACCATTGCTCTGTTCCCTACTGCGGCTGCTGAGAACCACTCTCCTGTGATTTATGTTGCTTTCTCTGGTTAGAGGAAGTTATTTTCAGTACCATAATGAAGTAGAAGCAAAAAGGCTAATTGTAAGTTTGTTTCTCTTGAAAATCCTTTTCATTGTGCTGCTTGTTGCACAATAAGTATAATTTGCATGTATGTGAAATTTTTACTCCCAGGCATTCTTTTGCACTGGCCCAGCATGTAGGCACACCATTGGTATTTCTATATATGGCAGGAGTTCATAAACTGAATCAAAAGCTACTTGCCCCTTCACACTCCCTCCCTCCTTCCCTCCCTCAAAAAAAAAAAAAAGCAGCAGAGTCAAAACTTAAATCATTAGGGCATTTTTTTCATTAGCCTGACCCTTAATACTTTTCAAGCAACTGGCTCATCTTTGTTCTCTTTTTTCATGGCTAATTTAACTGCATATTTGCTGCCACAGCTACTATTGCTCATGCTGGGACAGCATAAAAATGGAGAGGTTGGTGCATTACTCTATGGTTATCATTTGAAAGTCTGTAGGTGATATGAATTTCCAATGTATTTGCCTCTGATAATATCATAGCCCACTTACCCTTTCTTTTCTGAATAACAAGTAGAACGTTAGACATTTGTTTGATACCTTCTTTTCTTAAGTATTGACTGAACTATAACCACTGTAGTCAGTAGTTTTGGTCAGGTCAGTTTGATTAATATAAGTGATTTGCTCCATTGACCAAACCCATCTGCTTTTATATATTTTAAGATATACCAGGGGCTGTGTTATATACCCACAAAGAAACCATAACTATAATGATAAAAGAATGGAATAGCATTCCCATATTGCATATCAATATTGTACAGAATAGAAAGAAAGAAAGAAAGAAAGAAAGAAAGAAAGAAAGAAAGAAAGAAAGAAAGAAAGAAAGAAAGAAAGAAAGAAAAGGATGCAATCAAGCCACATTCAGTGCTAATATTGCAAACATTTTATTTCAGCCCAAGGGCCCAATTCAGATTATGCATAATTCTCTAGGAACAGCTGATCCAAAGACCATTGAAATAAAAAAAGAGACTCTATTGACCTTAATGTGCTCTAGATCAGGACCAAACCATATATTGTATTGTACTATACATACATGAAGAGCAGCTGATTTTACAAGCTAATCACCAACAGAATTTACATACGTGAGATTAGAACTAGGTCCTCTAATCTCAGTATACAATTCTGAACACTTTTCAAGGAACTAGTATTAGCAGTAAATGGGAGTGACTTTAAATCCCAGGCAACAACAACAACAACAAAATTGAACTAAAAGTTGAAATCAACCCTCAATCTGTTGATAATCATTTTAGTAATTATGGATGCATTTTCAATAGCACCCAAGATTTTTGGAGCCTAAATTCCATTTCCAAAACAGATTTAAGCATTTAGGACTCAGAGCCTAAATCTGATTGACAGTCAATGACACTTAGGCACCTAAGGCCCAGATCCTCTAAGATATTTGGATACCTAACTCCCATTGAAATGAATGGAATTTAGGCATCTAAATACCTTTGAGGATTTGAGGGCCTTAGGGGTTACATCACACTGAAAATGGGATTTAGGAGGTTTGGAAAAAATTACTCAGTGTCTATTTTGACACAAGGAAACTAAAAGTATATCAACGTCAGCTAATTAAGGTCAATTTCCCGATATTATCTATGGATTGAGATGGCTAAAGTCAGGCACCCAAGTGTGAATATTTTAGTTTAGACACTTAGGGTGATGTTTCAGAAGCATCAGAAGCATCTAAGTGACTGAGCGCAGGGCTACACTTGCGAGTTACAGCACAATAAAGGAGCCCCAGGCTCAGAAGCTCACTATCCATCCACACTGGCAAGGCACGTAGAGCGCTCTGACTCCACGGCTACAGCGCGGCTGGTACTCCACCTCGGTGAGTGGAATAACGTTTGCTGTGCCCTCGCTGGAGCGCCGCGGCGCCAGTGTGAACAAGGTGTTGCTTTACTGCACTCTGATCAGCCTCCGGAAACGTCCCATAATCCCCTTAAGTCAAGTGGCCACTCCTGTCATTGTTTGGAATCGCTGCAGGAATGCGGAAATGCCCTTTGAAAGCTCCGTTGCTGCTTATCTGCTCCGAGACAAAGCAACCACTAGTGGAATGCTGCGTGTGAAAGAGAGAGGCAGTGCGGGGGGGGTCTGCTGCTGTCTGAACTTACAAGACAGCATGCTGCCATGCTCTCAGCCCCCCAAAAACCCACTCTCTCTGCTCTCACATACACACAACACACTCCCTGTCACACTCTACACCCCCCTCCCACATTTGAAAAGCACATTGCAACCACTTGCATGCTGGGATAGCTGCCCATAATGCACCGCTCCCAATGCCGCTGCGAGTGCCGCAAATGTGGCCATGCCAGTGCGCTTGAAGCTGTCAGTGTGGACAGACTGCAGCGCTTTCCCTACTGCGCTCTACAAAGGCTGGTTTAACTCAAAGCGCTCTACATCTGCAAGTGTAGCCATGCCCTTAGGAACATCAGTCTCATTACTTCCAATGGGATTTCTTCTCCTAAATTACTTAGGCACATTTGAAAATTCTACCCCATATTCCTGTACGTCCTTTGTGTTCTTCCCCTTTTATTTTGGCTTTGTTACCAATGTAGGAATTGTACAGTCAGGAGAGCACTGTGAGTCCTCTGACATAACAAAGACTGGTGGCATGACATTTCTATCTTTGGCCTTGCTTTAATTATGTTCCATGCTGACCCTCTTGTGTAGAGGCAGTACCAGAGAGCACAGCTTTGACAGCAGTGTTTACATGAATGTTTGATAAGCATCTGTCAGCCTGAGCTCTCTACGAGACTGTGTAACACAAAAGGCAGCCAGGGACCCCTGGAGCTTTTGCCACCTGAAAGCATAATCTAGTGTGTTTACTGAATTTCAAATCAGCAGAGAGATTACATTTTAAGTTACAAAAGAAAAATGTATGTATTATTTGCTATAAGAACATATTAATCAGGGAAGACAATTGCTACTTTTTGTAAAATGTGGCTTTAAGGAGCATGGTCAGGACATCTTTTATTGCACACTTATCATATATAATTGTATTTGATCCCACTGGATATAAAGTGGCACACAGATGAAATTGATTTGAATGTTGACTAGACTATTGAGTAGACATAATGAGAAATTACTCACAAACATTTTGAGGACTTCTGATTAGATTTTCATTTTTACTGTCTTCTCACACCTTCTTATATGCCCTTTGGGAACATGTCTACAAGCAAAGCTTTGTGCTAATATTAGGGGAGGCTGTGGGGCCTACTGATTAGGGAACATGAGTCCTAGTCAGGATACCTGAGGTCTATTGCCATCTCTGCTACAAGCCAGCTGTATGGCCCCTGTCTACCTTCCTACCTTTTGCTTTCGCTAGATAGACTGTAAGCTGTTTGGGGCAGGCACTGTCTTTTACTATGTGTTTAGTTTAGCATAATGGGGCCTCAATCTTAGCTGGAGCCTCTACACATTCCTGTAGGACAAATTAATAATATGAAACATAAATTTCAGACCTATAGCGGAGATTAATTTAAACACAAAACAAGATGAAACTACATTCAAGATGAAATCAAGGGAATTTTTGCCATTGACTTCAATACGATCAGGATTTTACCTTCAAAGTTCAGGTCATCCATGTAATGGGAACAATACCATGAGACTTCTAGCTGATCATTCACACACCTTGAATATTGAATTGTGAATACTGAACATGCACAGAGAACTGTTCATGAGAAATCAGTGGGCTAAAATTGGTCCATACAAAATAATCACTGAATGATGCCCTCCATATTCCAGTCTACCAAACAACCATTAATTCATCATTCAAATCCCTCCTAAACACTAACTTCTTCTGTGATGTCCAAAACTGAGATAATCAAATATGTTTTTAAAAATTCTACTCACTCACTCCTCTTGACTTCCCTGTGCATCTTCTCTTTTCTATACCAGTCTTTTGTCATGAACAGAGTCAAGCACATTGTCAGTTCCTAAAAAATAAAGAGTATTAATTTCACTGAGTGAGCAAATCAATAAAAATCAGTCTGTTCATAAACAATGGATGGTGGGGGGGGGAGAAAAAGGACTGAATTCTAACTGAATCATTTGATACAAACTGTTTGCCCAGATTTACTTATTTTATTTCTTTTGTACTTATTTATTATGTAGGGTGTTCTGTACCTAAGTGGCATTTCATGGAAACATGAAGGGGAAGAACATTATATTTGTTGATTTACCCTTCATATAGCTGTTCTATAGTATAGACATAATAAACCAAATGAATCTGTGGTGTAACTCCATTGATTTCCACTTAAATTAGAAAATGCACAGTAGCTACCTTCAGGGAAATTACACCAAGGATTAATTTAGTCCTATTTCAACAGGCACATTGAAGAAATTTGAATCTTTTCACACAGTGAGAATAAGCATTCAGATTATTCAGCTATGTTGGGCAATAAAACGTGAGTGAGTATTTATCAATTTAATTGCAATGTTCCAATTTCCTTTTCTTGGTAGGTTCTCTGTGTGACAGGATCCCCCGGGATGTAGCCTGGGACCCCAATGTATAGAATGTCACACTATGTTCATGACAAATATGAGTACAATCATAAATACAAAACTTATTTCCTGAAAGGAAGGAGGTGTTGGGAGTCCAAGAGGAGAGATATCAGACTTGATCTTGCTCAGAGCATGAGCAGATTGTTGTGCATATGATTGAAAGGTGCAAAGTACTGAGCTGGACAGAGAGTTGAGAGAAACCCAGTCTGGCATTAATGAGAATGCTGCTACAAGGCCACTAAACTATTCCTGCTTATTTATAAGAGTAAAGCCAAAAAAGGGGAGCCTATAGTAAGGTGCTTCATTTACGTGTCAAAAATGAGACTTTAACTCATGACTCTAACACATCTATTCTAATCTCTATCCACATACTCTTCTGAGATTATTTTTACTGAGTGTGGAGGGCTAACCCTAGGACATGGGCGTGTCAAGTTCTGGTCCCTGCTTCAATGAATAATTATTTTATACTAACGGGGGCACCTCTACCATGTTTTGTGACAGTGCTGATCTGTTCCAAGGCAGCCTTCTGTAGATGCCTAAATTTCCTCCCAGATCAGGCCCCGCAGGCAAGATAGGTGGGTGAATGTCTAGCATGAGGACACTGCTGGGGTTTAGCCACTGAGCTGCTTGACAGCATCAGGATGTAGTTGGCTTTGTGCATGGATACCAGCAGACATTTAGGCTTGGTCTATACTACCCATCTATGTCCATATAACTACATCACGCAGGGATTTGGAAAATCCATACCCCAGAGTGATTTAGTTATACTGACCTAACCCACAGTGTAGACTCCACTAAGTTGATTGGAGGGCTTCTCCCATTGACAAAGATACCGCCTTTCAGGGAGGTAGAATACCGACTGAAGAAGCTCTCCCATTGGTGTAGGTAGCATCTTCACTAAGCTCTACAGCAGTGCTGTAAGTGTAGACACGCGCCTAAGGAACTTTATTGATGGAAATTTAGGCATCTACAGGGTTAGGTAGCAGCTGGGCCAAAGTTTTGAGGATTTAATATTAGACATCAGCACCTAAAGTGGCAGTAAATTGCCTAAATTACCCTTAGTTAGCTGCTTTGCTAAGCAACAATTGGCTCACTTGCACTCCCCAACCACATTATGTGGGATTATGTAACATTAATGGAATCATGTCAAAAATGATGGAAATCCACTGCTACCAGTTATAAAGAAAACCATGTTAGGATATAGATATTCAGGCCTGTCTGTAAAGCCCTATACTCTAAGAATTTAGGTGTATTCTTATCACTTGGCTAGTTATAGAGGTATAAAAGAAAGAATCAAAATCACTGTCTGCCGGTGTAAAGTCCTTCTCTTACTGTGACAGTCTGAGGCCCTGTTCTTAGGCTAAGGCCTTTGGCTAAGCAGCAGAGGCAGCCATAAGCTGGGAAGTGACCAGTCACCTCCTCACATTCCAAACTAGTCACATTGAAATAAGGTGTTCTTTGGCTGTTAGGAATACACTCCTGTCCTGATAATGCCTGTCACCTCCAGAGAAAGGGAAGTGCTTAGAAGATGTAAAAGGAAACTTAGTCTGATAGCATCCTGTCTGGCAAGAACTCACTTATCAATAGCTGGGATGTGAAATCCTCACTTCTGTATTGTTTTGTCATTATAGTTCCCACTTTGCCATTGTTTGTCTGTATAATCTCTGTCTGGTTCTGTGATTGTTTCTATCTGCTGTCTAATTAATTTTGCTGGGTGTAAACTAATTAAGGTGGTGGGATGTAATTGGTTACATAATCATGTTACAATATGTTAGGATGTTAGTTAAATTTCAGGAAAATGATTGGTTAAGGTATAGCTAAGCGGAACTCAAGTTTTACTATATAGTCTTCAGTCAATCAGGAAGTGGGTGGGTGTGGGGGGGATGGGGTGGGGAAATTGGAATCATGTTTTGCTAAAGGGGAAAAGGGGAACAGGAACACAAGTGTAAGGCTCTGTGGTGTAAGAGCTGGGAAGGGGGACACTGAGGAAGGAAACTGGAATCATGCTTGCTGGAAGTTCACCCCAATAACCCCAAATTTTTTGCACCTTTAGACTTCGGGTATTGTTGCTCTCTGTTCATGCGAGAAGGATGAGGGAAGTATGTGGGTGAAGGAATAAGCCCCCTAACAAACCATGAAAACTTCCAAAAGACAAAAGGGAGAGTGAATGAAAAAGCAATCCAATGTTAATGAATGTTTAGCAATTCCACTCAGTGCTTGAGGTGCCATTGATTAGCCTTCCTAGCAAGTGGTCCTTTACTGTTCCCAGTTTGAAGCCAATTGGCTTTTTCTTTCAGGCAGGAACTCTTTAGGCTCAATTCTTATCTCAATTACAACGGTGTACATCAGGAGTAATTCCATTACCCTCTCTCTTCACACCAATGTAACTGAGTTTTATAACAAGAGATCTACAGGTGCATTGTTATAGGCAGTGTGAATAAATTCTGTAGAAAACATGTTTTTTAAGACAGAGTGTTGACACTTAGAACTCTTAGAAACAGTTCTATGTTATCTTTAAAGCCTATTTTCAGTTGACCACATTTTTTTTTAAATTGGCACATGTGATTGTCAGAAAGTGTTACCCTGAAATTAATTTTCATTCCGAGGACTGGATTTTCCTAACATCTTAATCAGTCAGGAAGACATGTTAGTTTCTACTCCCCAAGGCTAGATACATATATTGACTTTATGAGTGTTTTGAGTGCTCAGCAACTCTGAAAATCATTCCATAAATGACCAGGGACAAAGACAATATAAGAAGTCAGTGACAGAGCCAGGAATATATAACCCAGGAGTAGTGGCACCCAGGCCCCTACTCTAACCCACATGACATCAGTCTGATCATATCAGAAGCAACCATTTCAAGCAAAATCCAAAATAACTTATAAAGGTGCAAACCCCAGAATGGACACTTTTCTGCCCCTCGATAATCTAAAAGCTTCATTCTGCCACTGCACCAGGTGACTTCAACAAAAGGTCATGATGAACATATTAATTGAGTCATCACTGATGTGAAAGCACTCATATTAATACAGTGTTATGTTGGCATTCCTGAAGCAGGAAGTACCGTCTCACTACTCATTTTTGTCTTTCTGCCTCTTGGCTTGCAAAGTGCGCATTTTGCTAATCTTTGCCTGTGGTACAAATAATACCCTGACTAATCTTTACAAGCCAGCAATATCACAGTGGCAGAGGCTGGCACAGACTGAAGCTCAGCACTAGCACAAAAATTGATTGCTGACTTATTTCAAGCAAACCAACCCTATAAAAGTATTTGGGTTCAGCCTGGCTCTTATTTTGAGCAAACAAGTTCATCTACTGCTGGTTAGGGGAATTTATTAAAGAAAAGCACATTTTCCCATTTAATCACACCTCTCCTGACACATAAGCTCTTGGCAATTAAATTCTCAGCTGCTCTCCATTGTGTAGCTGACCAGAAATAGTGGAAAGCTGACAGACAGAGATGTGCAGATCCAAACAAAAGCATCCTTTATTTTTCCTCTTAGAAGAACATTTACTTCTAAAATCTGCTTTCTATTTTAAAGCAGGTTGTACCAGCAACTTAAAGCTGCAAACAGGGGCCCTGTCTAGTAATACATTAATGAATGCAGTTCCACATCTCCTGGCTTGTCAAAAATGTTGCCTCCTGTGTCCCCAGGGTGACAAAACTATTTAACTTCACTTCGGAGTTCTCAACCCTAAGAGTGTATGAGGCGACATTCTTGACAAGCAATGCAACTTGGAAGCAAAACAGTGAGAATCAATTGATTCTGATTCGAATTCTGATTCTTGATTGCAGTAGCTAATACTGATAAAATAATATTACAGAAAGAACATACGGTGACCCTTATTCAAACCCTGAGATCAATCTTTTGGGCCTTCCTCAGAGCCTTAGAATTTTCAAACAATTCTGATTATAGTGTGGACAGTGCTAAATTTTGAAAGAATTATCTCACTGTCCTCCAAAAATCAGGGCATTATAGATTAAAATAGAAATATTCCACCATCTCTGTTTATGGTTCCGCGTTTGAGAGGAGAATCCCATATGCTTGATTTTTAATGAACTTTTTTCCGTGCTAGGATAGTTTCATAAGTATATCTGAGTTTTGAAAGCAGTGTCCCACTCTCTCCATTCCATCAGTGGCATCTTGTCATCTGTACGTCTGCCCAATTGGTTCATTAAAACTTCTTTTGAACACTTAATTTTCATCTGAGCACTTGAAATTACTTTAAATTCATGAAACAATTCCTACTTCAAGAGAAGGGAGAAATTTTCAGTTGCGAATCCAAATTGAACCTTCTGACGTTTTTCCCCCATCTCCGAACTATATATATATATATATACACTAGTTATGTTACAATAAGGCTAGTTTACGGTGACCTCTTACATGGAATTTTGCATGTGTGCTTTCTAGGTGTAATTTTCTAGGGTAATGCCCGTGTTTGCAAGCTTCTTTAATTTTGTTCCTTTCTTAGTCATAGCGTACAGGCCATAAGGATCAGTATTGCTCTGGGAAGAATGTGAAATGGTGGGAAACAGACTGGCTTAGATATCTGCTGTCACAGCAATAACCAGCAGCAGCAATGTTTATGGTCTTGGGTCAAACTTGCTTCCCTTGCTTTGGTTGCACAGGATTCTGGTTTCAAGTCATCCTGCTCCTCTGCTGGCTCCCCTGTTGGTACCCGTTGCATCCATGTGTAATGTCAGGGAAAAGAGGATGAGTGGAACTCACAATGACCAGAAATAGGGCCAGAGTTGGTGCCCACGACTTGTGATTTAGACTGCGTTGGTCCCCTCTTCCCTTATCAACCAGTCACACCAGCAGCTGCAGGACATCGGCTTCTGCCAGCACTGCGGTGAGAATCCTCCGGGTCTCCTGATGAGCAGTGAGAGTTCCTGGTTTACGTGGGCCCACTCACACTTGCCTGTTACCCAACCATGTCGTTTGACAGCAGGCCTAATATGACCGTTTATTTCTTAACCCCTCTCCAAAAGGGAAGATAGATCTCAGGAACCTGAATGTTAAAAAATAATAATAATAATAATCCCAACCACAACCCACATGTCATTTTGTAGAAAACACAATATGTGTCGCATCTGTGAGAGAGAAGCACTGGGCAATATGCCTCACACTGAAGAGCTTGCATATGTACAAGCTTCTATATTAAGTTCAGGGTTTGAAAACAGAGACTAGATCATTCCACACTTGCCCACTTGTTTAATTTGTTTCTACTGCAGTCATTTTACATTTGAAACAAGAAAAAAATGCAATCTTTATAAAAAGCCTAAAGCTGGGGATCAGCTGTTCATTTTCTGTGCTGCTCTGATAAGGCATGCTGTGGCCAACTGTGGTGGAACATCTGCCAGGTTTTCTCACCACAGTTGTTCAAACCCAGAGGTTCACAGTCTCGACTGAGAAACTGGGGCTCATTCCATAATGCCGGCAGAGTTCAGGGAATAACATGTTAGCGGTGGTATACCAAGCACAGGAAAGTGACACCCACAAAAATAGACAGTGTATCTCAAACATTTTCCTGGCACTTCCTAAAGAACACTAAGCGACATTAATTCTTTTACCACAACGTTATCTTTCACACAACAAAAGCTTCATGAACATAGTATTAAAGGTCTGGCAAAACCCAGGAAATTCTAGAGTTATTAACCTTCTCTATTGTGCCTCGGTATTACAGAGTCCCAGGAACAGCAGGTTATTTTACATATAGACTCATATGTGCTGCAATAGCTTAAATATGCACAGCAGAGTAGGTAAATGTTCAGCTTTAACCCCGTGTTTCAGTGATAATGATCCTTGTCTGTATGTCAAGTGTGCAGTAGTATTGGAAGTTTTGTATATTTCTGACTGAGAAATAATGCTTTTGGAGAAAACATGGATCAATGTTTCATTATGGAATTGAATTCAATACCTGGTATCTAAACTTACTATAATACTAGACTGTTAAAAAAGGGGCAAACGCTTTGCTATAGTATGGTAAACAATGCACTGAAACACCCCCATTTTCATGCATGTGTTCTACTTAGCAAAGCTCTTGGTAACATTTAGTGGACAATCCCACAACTTCCAAAGCCCGGAGGACACAATTACATTTGTACGAGTCAGGAAGTTAGACAAACAAGCAGCCTCCCAAATGCCATCCAATTAGGTAGAAAACTTCATTTGAACTCTGCAAAATTAAAAAAAAATGTTTTTCTCTCTGTTAATAGCCATTAAGAGCTCTTTAGAGAGGTCAGACTAGGCAAGGGATCTCAAACTCAAATGACCACAAGGGCCACATGAGGACTAGTACCTGGACCGAGGACCGCATCACTGACCACTCACCCGCTGCCCCGGCCCCGCCCCCACTCCACCCCTTCTGTGAGTCCCCGCCCCTGCCCTGGCTCTTCCAACCCCTTCCCTGAAATCCCCACCCCAACTCTGCCCCCTTCCTGCCCCCACGGGGTGCAGAAGAGGTGCAGGGTGCGGCAGGCAGCTCAGGGCCATGGGTTGGGGTGCAGGATGTGTGCGGAGTGCGGCGGGGGCTCAGGGCAGGGGGTTCGGCTGCAGGAGGGGTTCGGGGGGCGGGTCTGGCCCGGCATGCACTGGGGGCAGGGCAGGCTCCCCGCCTGCCTGCCCTGCCCCCGTGCCGCTCCAGGAAGCGGCTGGGACCTGGGGGGAGGGGGGGCACAAGGGTCTGTGTGTTGCCCTGGCCGCTCCTCCAAGTACCTCCCCTGAAGCTCCCATTGGCTGGGAACGGGGAACTGTGGCCAATGGGAGCTTCGGGGGAGGTACCTGGAGGAGCGGCCAGGGCAACACACAGACCCCTGTTCCCCTCCCTCCCCCAGGTCCCGGCCACTTGCCAGAGCGGCACAGGGGCAGGGCAGGGAGGGAGCCTGCCCTGCCCCAGTGCATGCTGGGCCGGAGCTGCTCTAGGTAAATGCTGGGGGGGTCGCGGGGAGCTGGCGGGCCGCAGAAAATAACCCCGTGGGCCGCGTGTTTGAGACTCCTGGACTAGACAATCTAATGGTCCTTTCTGGCCTTAAACTCTATGGATCTGTTATTTCAGAGAATTACTGTACTAACCCTTTATGGTTTCAAACATGTTTCATAAATAGTATCTTGAATATATTTTCTATATGTAAGGAACTAGATTGGGGATTGCATCTTTCAAAGAGAGAGTAAAGCAAAGCAGAGGTGTTTTTTCCTCATAGTCAACATGTGTGGTAATCATGGTATTATGGCAATACATTACTGAAAAAATGTATTAAATTGCTTGAAATGTGCAGTGTGTGGCTGGTCTGAGGAATCATGAGGATGTGTCTATTGCATTCGGTTGTCCTAAACAGAGTCCTGCATTTACTCAGGCTATGATCTTTGGAGAATACCAGCACTCATTTCCACGCATGCTTTATGGATGAAAGGATTAAATAGATAGCTTATTTACAGTTTCTAACCAATAAAATCCCATGTGATCCTGTCAGAAGATCTAACGGAGCATTTTTTCCCCTTTTACTCTTATGCTGATGGTATAGTTTCTTACCTCCTTTGGCTGTAGAGCTGCATTGCTGAATAATTCTGACAATGGGGTCTGCCTGTTGAGCTAGCCAGCTTTTATTTTACCTGGAAATATATAGACAAGTGTAAATTCATAGATTTGGAAGGCCAGAAAGGATATTAACACAGGCGGTGGAATTTCCCCTGTGCAGCAATGTAATGTTCATTATATTTGCATGGTGGGGTCAGCCACGACTTGAGCGCCCTCTCATAGCCAGAGGGTGTCTCAGTCCCTGTTTTCCCCTTTTTTAGATCTCCTTCAGCAAAATCCCATAGTCTTTTTCAATCACAGCCCTACCTTAGGTCTGTGTGTGTGTGTGTGTGTGTGTGTGTGTGTGTGATTATCATTAAATTACCAACATTCTCAAAATGAACACAACCCCCCAAGGCTTAAGCTGCATTGCACTGCATTCCATTGTGCAGTACCCCTCCTCCACAAGGAACTATACCTTCCTCAGGGACCACTGTAGGAACAGCTCTCTCCCTGCAGCTTTCTGACGCCTTTGACCCTGGGATCACCCTGGGACCACCAGGTGTGGTTCATCCCGTAGTCAGGGCAGCCCAGAGGCAAGTCACCCTCTTACAGTTGGAATAAAGAAAATTATTAAAGTTGTAACTAAGGCAGCGACTTTCATTTTGATTTTCAAAAGGAGAGAGCAAATTTTATTTTTCATTTTCATTTTACAATATTTTTGAAAAAGAAGGGATTCAAACAAGTGAGCAAAACCCCATATGTAGAAGTTAAACATATGGCAGCTAGTAATATCACATTGGGAATTAACTTTTTATTATTTATTTTTGTTTGTTTATTATTAGTTTGCAGTTCAAAACAAAAGTGCCTACTTCTTGATTCAGCATGGAAATCTCTCTCTCTCTTCCCCCAGTAGTCCTGGGAGTACTTTAGCTCAGTGCCTCTTGAAGTAAAAATATTAATATCTCATATGGTTGGCTACGGATTAAATGCTGTAGGTAGAGAAACGTGTGTTACTCATAGTAAATGCATATGTTTTTTTCCAGGTTGTAGAGAAAATGCATAGAAAATAGATATGTTTTTTCCTTATATTTGGCAAAAAAATAGTCAGTTGGCTGTGAGAAGTGGGGTTTGGATATTTTTTTTTTTACTTAAAACATTTTCCAATATGCAGATCTATATGTTGTTTTGTCACCCCAAAATGGTGACACATTACTTTTGGCATTTATATTTCATACATGACTCGTAACATGCTGCAGTGATTCTAAAAAATCACACAGTCTAACCCTCTGTTACACAGACATTAACACAATTTGTTTTTGCATTTGTTTCTTTAAATTTGCTTGGGTAAAATGCGTGAAACAAAGTCCATGTGACTGTGATTATACTGATGATAATTTCTCAGACTGATTTCAGCAAGGGGTACTGCTCAATATAGCACCCTCACATAACTGTTATTATCCGAACACATTGGGCACAGATTTCTTTTACTATTTCACTAGCTACCAACCCATCATTGTCATTGCCATTTTTCACACATCTTTCTGTTAAGTGTCAATGAAATCTTGCCTTCCTAGAACACTGCCATAGGCTGCATGTCAAGAAGGAAGCTGAAATAAGACTCAAACATTGCAAAAGAAAGAAAAATACGTGTGAGTAAGTCACAGTCACAATCACCCATGAATTTCCTCCAAGTTCAGGAACATCAACCAAAGGATAAATTTGAATATTGCTCAGTATGTCTGCTGCTGTTATATTGAATGACACTAAGAAAATGTCCACCCAAATAACATCACCAATTCCTGAGCTGAGCATAGCAACTAAGGTGACAAAGCCAGTCTGACTACTGTACAAATTAAAAGTGGTCTATCCTTCCCTTATTCTCTATTAAACAAATTATCTAGAGAAAAACTATTGGCAGGATGTTAAATTGAGTAATACAATGTCCTCTGCTGGCTACATCCTTTCCTTCAAGCTCATATGAGGTCAAGGGAAGATACATAGCAATGTCCCAGGAAGTTCATTACAATATGGGGTATGAAAGGAATTAACAGTCTTCAGATACTTTCTCTTGAAAGCAAATGTAGTACCAGAGAAATGAATGTGATTATGTCAGTGCCTCCAATGGCAACTCTTTGATATCCTGATTCATACCTAAGGGGTCTTTTATTGGATGTCCATGGAGTAATGGTAGTCAAAAATGGTTTTCTCTATTTGTGCTTGACAGTAAAGTTTCAGATTTGTCTTTCAGATGTTGAAGTGGCAACTGTCATCCATGCCTTTGTCACCTGGAGACAGATTAACTGTACAGACTTTAAGATTTATTATAAGACATAATAATACAGATTTTAAGACTTGCAGGAAAGTGAAGCTTGTTATACAGGATTGTCCACAGGTAGTGCACTGTTTTCCATGATCTGCAATGTTTCCCAGTGGATTTCTGGGAGAAGTTTATTATGTTGGTTGGTACCCATAAAGACTGTTGGGACATTGCTTTGCTTACAGATTCCTTATCTCCCCCTGTGTTACAGAGAGGCTGCTGAAAGGGCGTTCTGGCTGAAGGTTCCTTCACTGCAGAACTCATTTCCCCCATGGTCCTCAGGCACCCATCAGAATATGAACAAAGGTCTCTCCCTCTTCAGACTTATCCTTGGGGAGGGAGAGTGGGGATGGGGGAAGACAGTGGCAATGTGGGGAAAGGGGCTGCTCATTACTGACTGGAGGAGATAGATGTAGAAGAATCTTTTGTCAGTATTGTTCCAAATCTCTATTTTTTTTCTTTAATTGGTCATAAAGGGCTTAATTGGCTCAGAGTGTGAGACTATGCAGGGATATGAGGGGCAGTAAGGCACGCTCTGCTTTCCCCTACTTTTGCCTCTTCACGGTCTCCCCCCTAGCCTAAGTGCACAGGCACGGGTGAGTGCTGTGCTACTTGCTCTTCCATTCAGGAGCATCTGAGGAGGAAGCAGGTAGTACTACCTTCCTGGAACAAGTAGGGAGCAGGAAGGGAACGGTGTCTCTCCAGATTCTTCCCTGCTCTGCTCTTGGGGTGGCACACCTGCCCACCACCATCTACTCTGAACTCAAAGTAAATGAAAAGTCTAGCTCAAAGAAATGTAAACAAATCAGATATTTGGTCCATCTCATTATCAGGAAAAGAGTTCAATGTTTGCAAAAGTGTTCTTTTTAACCAAGAGTAGTGCTGACATTGAAGTTTATGGGCTCAATAGTCTCCTAGGTCCACTCAGTACAGGAAGCAAGAAGGGCCACCAAAGAGCCAGTTACAACTCCCTGACCCAACTTTGACATGAGCTAGGGCCACGTAGTGACTTCTTTATCCTATCCCTCTGATATAGGGTTTCTAGAAGACATTAGGGCAGTGATGGGTTGATATAGCAGAGTGAAGCTCCACTATGCCCCTACCCTTGATCTGTCCCATACATTGGGGTGAAGAGTGTGGGGATAGATGGTGCAGGAGCTGGCTTTGCTGAGTTACAGCCAGAATCCAGCCCCTTTGCATTGCTAGGAGGCACAAAGGTGCCGGAGCATAACACAGAATCTGGCCCTTTATTTTACTATATTATAAGCTCATTCAAAGAAAAGGTTTGTAGCAGGTCAGTGGTTTAACTGAAGACTTTGTCTGCTGAATATGGAACAAGATACTGTACATCTGTGAAATGTGTTCCTCCAGTATAAACCTGGCTGCCAGAGTCTGAATGTC
Organism: Lepidochelys olivacea; assembly: GCF_965140295.1. Taxonomy (NCBI): domain Eukaryota; kingdom Metazoa; phylum Chordata; order Testudines; family Cheloniidae; genus Lepidochelys; species Lepidochelys olivacea. The sequence continues at coordinate 77,395,051 of NC_140416.1, forward strand.
CTGATGTTTCATTTGAATGGACATTCTTAGAAACCTTCTGCCAGGGCACATGCAGTTCTAGCAGCAATGAAGGGGTAATAATATAAAGAGAGTCTTCAGTCAAAGTACTGCGTGTACAGATTGCTTGCACCCAGGGGTCATATGACCTAACTCAAGACGTCTGCCACTATTGTGAGATACAACTGTTTTCAATTTAAAATAACACATGTTTGAAACAGAAAATGGGGAAGCAAAACTGAAGGCAAGATTTGTCTTAGAAGAAAACAAAAAGGTAACTATTCATAATAACTGTTTGTCACAGAGAAAGATGAATGACTCACTTTTATGCTCAGACTGTTCTTTTGGATTTTAAATCAATAAACACAATGGAAAACAACAATATTCGCAAAGCATGAAATATCAGAGAGAGAGAGAAATACTTGGCTAAGATCAAACATTATGAATAGAAGAATAAAAAGGAACAATATACAAATGCGGAAGGAACTATCCTACCGAGATTCAGAGGTTGCCAATATTTTGACAAGGGCCTCCCACATTTTTTCCCCCTTTTTTGTTATAAACCAGGAATGAGTATGCTCCACTGTTAGCTGGCAAGGAACATGCATCTAGGGCAGGGGTCTCAAATGACCATGAGGGCCACGTGGGGACTAGTACATTGGCCCGAGGGCCACACCACTGACCACCCCCCTCTCTGCCCTGGCCCCGCCGCCACTCCACCCCTTCCATGGGGCCTCACCCCTGCGCTGCCTCTTCCCACCCCTTCCCTGCCCCCATTCCAACCCCTTCCATCTGTAAGAGCCATTCACATGTGCAGAGAACCTTCACAAGGACCAGGCACCATCTAAATCTGACTTAAGCCCAGGGTGTGATATCCTGGCCCCACCTAGGTCAGTCAGTGAGTTTTGCTATTCATTTAAATTGAGCCAGGCTTTAACTATGACATTTTAAGTAAAATTTATGTCACACATAAGCCTTGCGTGAGCTGCACAGGAATGTATTTTGCCCAAGGGTAGGTCTGTGAAGTGTTATTCTGAGCTTGGGTAACATACTAAAATTAGCAGTGTGTAAAAGCCTACCTAATGACCTGAGTATGTACTCAAGTGGCTCGCCTGAGCCACCACCCACCCCAATCCAGCCATGCTGCTAATTTTAGCATGCCAGCTCAAGCAGAGCTAGCAAGGGTATATCTACCTGAGCTGGGAATTACACCTCCCAGTTGCTGTGTAGAATGCATCCACAGAGAGAAGGGGCAAAACACTAGTCAATCTATTTGTGTGTAGGAAGTAGGCAGCATCCCGGTTATTATTGGTGAGCCCTCTAGTGGCCCTCAATTTAATTTAATTTATTTGTAAAAACTAGGCCATGCAATGTTGTATATAGTTAGTAAACACAGTATTTGGCATATAAATGTCTTGTGTTAAGATTGCAAAAGACACAAGACTATGCATTCGTTTCCATAATCAAACCACAACAACAAAGCTCTCTGTCATAACTATAACCAAGAAGGAAGCAACATCACTGTTTAGATGTTGCTTGTAATTATTAGAACTGGGAGCACTGGCTGTTCGGAGTCTGAAAGGACAGGAAACAGGAAGGAGGGGGGAGGAGTTGAGAGGCTGGGAGAAAGCTACAGAGGGTGCAGTAGCAGCTTGGTAAAGAGGTTTCCATTTTGAAAATAAAGTCCTGTTAAAGCTTGTTAGTACTTTGCCTGTTAGTACAACAATCAGTCGACAAATGAATGTATATTAAGTACATTTAATGTTGTTCCTGAAAATTATACCGGGTAGATCTAAAGTATAGCAGTGTTCAACTTGAATAATTTGCCATGGAGTGGAGATGAACACCTTGTAGGAAAGATCTTGGGATCTCCTCCACATGGGGAATATTATTTTTAAACACCTGCCATTTGGTGAAATCTGATTCCTTCCAAAGGCAAAAAGGAAGTGCTCTTTGGATGTATTTTAATGAAGCTGCCTGTGCAGGATGATTTATCAGTACCCAGAGGGGAGGAAGGTGGGGGCAAACTCCGTCAGAGGCAAGGAAATCATCCAAACCTTCCCTTCAGTTTGATAGAATTTTAACAAGTACTCCCAGGAGTCCTGGAGAGCCCCCTCCAGCACTTCATGGCCTTCAAAGATACTTAATAAGGTCACTTTTAAAAGAGAGGTACTTTATGTGCACTAACTTCTCACTCTTTTCATGATATGCATGAAATAAAGTTAAGTGGATATCAGAAATGTAGCATATACACACTCCCGTGATAGGGGCCTTAGAAATCCCTAGTATAGAAAGAGATAAATAGATTTTAGCAAGGATTAGGGATATACAATTTTCATAAATCTAGGGATGATTATTTTTCTGCACATGGAATTATTTTAGAAAAATGTGTCTTAACTCATATGACATTTGGAGGACATCGTTATAAAAGCAAATATAAGCACCCACACGTACTCAGTTTATGAGGATGACTTTTTCTGATCCTGCTTTTTGGAGATGAATATGTAAAACACAACCACAGAATGTAAATATAATAAGGGGGCAGTGAATCCAGGAATGGAAACAATTTCTTATTTGTTTCTGTTTACATAAAAAGTATAATCCTACGAGTTCACAATGAGAGGGGTAGACCAGTGTACTGAGATGTACAGAGAAGCCTTTTTCTAGATGCCTGGCTGGTCAATCTTCCTCACATGTTGAGTCATACTGATTGCCAGATATGAGATAGGAATGATCTTTCTCCCAGATCAGACTTTCACTTTCTTTTGCAACATGGGGCGTGTTTTCCCTGCTGGGCTCTTATGGGAATATCTGACCTAATCAACTCCTTGCCATTGTCATGTCCTCAGACACTGGTGGCACCTTGGTATCTCCCATTCTCTGCCTGTGGCACATGGTTTGGTCTCCTGAGGACTGAAATCCTTTAGTCTAAGGCAGTGGTGGGCAACCTGCGGCCCGTACTGGGCCCGTGCCGCTTCCTGCAGCTCCCATTGGCCGGGAACAGCGAACCGCGGTCACTGGGAGCTGCGGGTGGCTGTGCAAATGTAAAAAAACTGTCTGGCGGCCCACCAGCAGCTTGCCCTGATGGGCTGCATGCAGCTCACAGGCTGCAGGTTGCCCACCACTTGTCTAAGGGGTTGCTGAGTGAAATGTAATGTCCTGGAAATCAGACTAGATGATCTAATGGTCCCTTCTGGCATTAAACTCTATGAAACTATGAAGTAGCAGCTCCTTCCATGGTTTGCAAGAACAGTCCGAGAAAATGACCCATCAAATCATAAATAGTGGGGATATGGCTATGGTACAGAATGTAAAGCTACTTTTGAGTGAGAGAGGTGGATTAATATGACAGGAGGAAATCTTAGCCCACTTTTCACAGTAGATATCTGATAGATACCGATTCTTAAAAGCCAAGGAGAAATATCCATATGGCTAATATTACAGCTGGTTAAAGAGTGAAAAAAAATCATGAAAAATTTCAAAACTGTTTCCATTAACAAGGTTCAAAATTGGGCCATTTAAAAATATACCAAATTTTTAAATGAAATTTTGATCAAAAACAGCAGAATCATTATTGAAATCTTCCACTTACTGAAAACCCAAATGAAAAATTGATAACCATTTTGAGAATGTTTTTAAAAAGATGTTTGATAAAATGTTCAATAAAAAAGTAGCAAATTTGAAAAGGTCAAAAGTTTTTCATAGGTTTTCTTAAGGACACATTTTCACAGACCCCCCTCCCATTAAAAAAAAAATCTATCACCAGTTGTCTATTTAGCTATGTTTGGTACAATTCACAATAGAAAGTGAATGTGCTGTATGTATCTCAGCTGTGAGCATTATCTGTTTCTACAGCTGCTATTGCATTTCTTCTCCTGGTGTTTCTGATCTGGCCAAAAGCAGGATGTTTTGGAAATCTCGGAAGTGAGATTTCCAGTCTGACATCAAGACCAAAGAAGCTTATGTAAGTTCAGATACGCATCCAGACCTTTGGATTTTTATAGTAACTGAACCTAACCTCTGAATGCTTGGAAGTGATCTCATCATTTGTAGATTACATGCTTTTTTATAATCTCATGCATAATACATTTATTTGAATAGTTAGAAATTTGTTTGCTAACTCTTAACTGTTGCATGGGTAATTCCTAATAGAAACATTATTGCTTTGAGTGAGCTTCTAAATTCTTATATTGAATTCAGTCACAGGAACAAATTGATTCGCAATTTTAAAGGCCAGTTTCTTGAATACATATTCACATTGAGTGTTACCTTACTTTGTATGGATCTCATTGGGCTGAATCATGCTTATAAAACCTACTCATTTTAAGGAGGCGCCAGACTGAAAGCTCCCAGAGGATACTTCTGACCCATATGACTTTCAGATTATTGCCCTGCCCATGCCAGTTCATTTCTGGTGGATGTCTTTTTAGGGAGGAATCAGAGCCAAGTCTCCAGCTAGTCCCTGTCCCTTTCTATTCACTTCCTGCCACCTGTGTACATGGGCATAGCTCATGATTATCTTACTTTTTCCATCCTGTATCTGCAAGAGAAATGCAAGGAGGACATGCAGGAGTTGTGTGTGCGTGTGTGTTACACCTTGTGCCATTGTGTGGCCACAAAGGGTGGGCTAAAATCTAGTCCATTGTGACTGCTCAGCACAAATAAAAGTGACAGAACCCTAGGTCCTTAATGTGCACATATGCCGTATGTATCTAGTGTTAATGGGAAGATGAGTCTATCATCATGCATTCAGGGAGCTGTGGTTAATAGTCACTATACCAGCTAAGAGTCGAATTACAATATATCCTCCGTAAATCACTCCCACAAGAAATATATATTTAATATTCTTGGCTGTATCCAGTTTTCAGTGGTCTTTTCTACACAGAACACTAAGAGGTAAATACTCTTCTCTTTATAATCCAATGTTCATAATTCTGATTTAAATTAATTTTTCATATCCTGATCTATTTATCCTTTTTTTTTCTACTATACTAAGTGATAGTTTAAGTTTGAACCATTCACTTGAATATTTCAATTATAATTCAAGGCTAGCTTGTGTGAAATATGCTTGCCTTGGTGAATTTGAGAATAAATATCTCTGGGAATGTTTTATATGCAAAGTAGAAATATTAATTTGACAGTACAAACTTTGTCACATTGTGAATTAAAATAAAATGCCAGAACATGAGTCAGACTTGCTGCAAAAAGATGTCAGTTAAATGTTTGCTTAAAACTTTCATTTAAATTAAGATTTAGCCATTTAAATATTTCTAATCTTGAACTCGGGGTGCTGTGTTGTGTAGAAAGAGTTGCCAAGCACAATTTCTCTAAAAGGGTACTCACTCAGCTAAGTGTCTGGGGTTTTTTCCTTGTGTTTATGTTTGCTTGCTTGTTTTAAGGAATAATGGCAATATTTTAATTCGCTGGTGAGTTAGCAAAATACTTAGCACTGTTTACTGACCTTTTCCAGAAGCACAATTCTCACCAGAGTCTTTCTCTGCATTGTCACAGAGTTAAGTTGCTCACTGAGTTAGCGGTCATGGCCCAAGCTGCATCCTCTGCACACCTGTAACAGGGTGCACTCACCTCTTGTGAGCACCACCTTGGTTTAGTGCACGTGCCAGCACACGCGCTCTCAGATTGTCTCTGCTCTGGGATAGAGCGGTGCCCCAAGGCTCCCTCCCTGGAGACAATGTCTTTGCCCTCTTGGGGCTTCCTGTCTACAGCTCTCCAGCTGGGTCACTATAGTTCAGTTCCCCCTTTGGGGTGCCTCAATGTCCAGGCGACTTTCCCCCAGTGGCTAATGGGGTGTGGGGGCAGGACCTGGGCCTGCCCACTACTCCAGGTCCCAGCCCGGGATCCTGTAGATTGCAGACATCTGCTGTGTCCCTTTAACTATGTCACACAGCTTCTCTAATTCCCTGGGCCACTTCCCCATGGCCCCATGCCATCTTCACCCTTAGCTCAGGGCCTTGTCCTATGGAGTCCCAGCAACCAGCTCAGGCTCATTCTCGCTCTCCCCAGCTTCTGGCAGAGCTGCCTTGTCCAGGATTCTGCCTTGTCCAGTCTAGGTCCATCAGCCAGACACAAACCATCCACACTGCTACAGCTCCAGCAGGGAACTGAACACCCTCTGGCCCTGTAGCTCTTCTTATACTAGGCTACTAGGCCCTTATTGGATGTGTTCCACACAGCTACTCTAGGCAGCTTTGAGGACCCTCTCCACTGACCTTTTTTGGGGTGGTGTGTGGCAGGGCCACGAGGTTTTCAGTAGGCCTCAGAGGGTCTGGTATACCCTGTCACAACACCCCAAAATTTCATTGAAGTCAATGGGAGTTTTGCGTGCACAAGAAAGGAAAATATGAAACTTCATGGACACATTCAAACCATGATCCTGCAAAGCACTTATGTACATGCTTACCTTTAGGCACTGGGTGTTTCCATTGAACTCATTGTGTGTGTGTTGTTAGATTTCCAGGATTATTTCAATTAGGCAATGAGGAGAGATCCTCTACATTTAGACCATGGAATACTCAGAGTGGAGAATCCTATGACCTTTCCCACTCTCCTTCATATTCCCTCTGGGAATTGCTGTGGTACAAGTCCCCAGAGCTGTGCTCTGAGCTTCAAAAAAGGTGGCACTTCTGCAAAGCTCCCTAAACCATGTCAAATGGAACTACATTGGCTGAGATCATGAGGGAGGAAAACCACGATTTGAGGACTTCAATAGCTCAGACATAGGTGAGAGGTTTTTCGCAGGAGTGGGTGGGTGAGATTCTGTGGCCTGCATTGTACAGGAGGTCGGACTAGATGATCATAATGGTCCCTTCTGACCTTAGTATCTATGAACTTCACCCCATGCAGCATTGGGTAGCATTTCACCTTGCTTCCACCTCCTTAATAAAATACACAACTCTGTATCTCCAGTAAATCAGAGATTTTTGAGAACTGCACGGACTAGTAAATCAACCATATATGCCTATGGGCCATAGCATCACATGTTTCGTGTGATGCTTTCTCAGCATGCGTGTAAGAGTCACGCTTAGTCTCAAACAGAGCATAGTTTAATTAACACCTTTTCATTTCATTAAAAGCTTGAAGACAAGGATGCATAGCAGCATTCAGGTCCCAAGCCCCTCCTTATAAAAAGACACCTATCACTGAAACAAAGATACAAAATAGTTGTATTTTACTTCTGTAACACAATGGAAATGCTGATCATGACTCCATAGTAAGGGCCTGTCATAAATATAAAGGGAAGGGTAAACCCCTTTGAAATCCCTCCTGGCCAGGGGAAAGCTCCTCTCACCTGTAAAGGGTTAAGAAGCTAAAGGTAACCTCGCTGGCACCTGACCAAAATGACCAATGAGGAGACAAGATACTTTCAAAAGCTGGGAGGAGGGAGAGAAACAAAGGGTCTGTGGGTCTGTCTATAGTCTGTCTTTGTCGAGGATAGACCAGGAATGGAGTCTTAGAACTTTTAGTAAGTAATCTAGCTAGGTATGTGTTAGATTATGATTTCTTTAAATGGCTGAGAAAATAATTGTGCTGAATAGAATAACTATTTCTGTCTGTGTATCTTTTTTGTAACTTAAGGTTTTGCCTAGAGGGGTTCTCTATGTTTTTGAATCTAATTACTCTGTAAGATATCTACCATCCTGATTTTACAGGGGGGATTTCTTTATTTCTATTTACTTCTATTTTTTATTAAAAAGTCTTCTTGTAAAAAACTGAATGCTTTTTCATTGTTCTCAGATCCAAGGGTTTGGGTCTGTGGTCACCTATGCAAATTGGTGAGGCTTTTTATCCAACATTTCCCAGGAAAGGGTGGGTGCAAGTGTTGGGAGGATTGTTCATTGTTCTTAAGATCCAAGGGTCTGGGTCTGTAGTCACCTAGGCAAATTGGTGAGGCTTTTTACCAAACCTTGTCCAGGAAGTGGGGTGCAAGGTTTTGGGAAGTATTTTGCGGGGAAGGACGCATCCAAACAGCTCTTCCCCAGTAACCAGTATTAGTTTGGTGGTGGTAGCGGCCAGTCCAAGGACAACGGGTGGAATATTTTGTACCTTGGGGAAGTTTTGACCTAAGCGGGTAAAGATAAGCTTAGGAGGTTTTTCATGCAGGTCCCCACATCTGTACCCTAGAGTTCAGAGTGGGGGAGGAACCTTGACAGGGCCACAAACAAGTTCCAATATAAAGCTTATTAGAATAGTATAACATTAATTATACTATCTGCTTATGGTTGAGGAGGCACTTCCATTACAATTCTCTGTTTTCAAGTGTTTGAATCCCAGCTCTTCCAGGGACTCGTGTAGCCTTGAGCAAGTCACTTATGTATTCTGTGGTTCCATTTCTACATCTATAAAACTGCTACTTTCTTGCCTGTCAGTTGTGAGGACTACATACAGCAGATAACATGCATAGCACCAAATCCAATAAGCAGTGAATAGTCTGAATACCTCAGCTATGTGCATCTCTTAAGGTCTAGAGGAAAGAAATTCTCCCCTGAGGTCTTAGAGGAGCTGCAGAGCCCTGATGTGGCTATTATGGAAGCTTTGTGGTTGAAGTTTGCACCCACGGCCACTGCACACCCTTTCTGCAAATGGCTGAAGAGCCATCAGTTTTATCCTTATTCCTCCTCAGTGCATTTGAGCATGGGGCCCTAATGGAGCTGAGGTTTGCTTCATGGAGGTTCCACAAAGCCCACCTCTTTCCCATGAAGTAGAGCTACTCTAGTTCTGCTCCATCCATGGAGTTTCTGTGAAGAGGGAAAATTGGCTCAGCACTATAAAATGTGGTTGAAATTTGTTGTGCTTTTATCAGTCTTTAGAGGGAAGTATTTTAATAAGTCTGATAACGTGGAGAAATATCTTGGCATGAAAATGTTTTTTCACCAGGAAAGAGATCATTAGGATGCCTTTTTTTTAAAAAAAAGAAAACATACTCAAAATAACCCAGACGTGGTGTTTGCAGGATTTTGTAATTATTCACTTGGTTTGCTACCTCCTTAAAGGATGGTTGTGTGCTCATGCCTGCCAATTATAGCTGCTAAGGTAATAAAAAGGTGTCTTTAAATTGTTATCTCCTAAGAAGCATCAGTTAAAAATGCATTGTTCATCAATGTGTTAATTTGTCAATTTAATTTGTAAGCAGTTTATAGATACATGTGAATGAGGACAGACAATCTCTATTAACTACTGGCTTGTATCTTCCCTCACCTGCAGGACTTGCTAGACCAAATTCAACTCTCATCTTAGCAATGTGAGGCTCTGATAAAGTCAACTGGAGTAGCATTTGCTTACAGAAGGGATTAATTTGGCCCATTGTTACTACACCACTTGTTACCTGGCTGTCCCTAGTACAATTTTGTCCCTAGTTCTTTCTTTGAGGAACCTTGACTTTTCCTCTAACTCCCCCACAACACTGTTTTTCTGGTTCTCTTGAATTTTCTTGATGAGCAATATTTTGTAAAATCATTTGATTTTTTTGTTGATTAAGCATTAATTTTAGCTGTCACCATTCCAAAAAGTTATCTTGCGGTGTCAAACCTCATTTGAAGGAGGATTTCTGTTTCTACTGGTGTAAATGTGGGTGTTACAAAGTTTCTGTGACCACCCTAGAAATTGTATGACGTCCATGAGGAAAGCTGAGTAAAGTTACAGTATATTCAGTCTGCTTAGTTCAAAATTTTGGACATATTGTTACACAGTCCGTGTTTGTCACTGAAACTATTGCTTTTGCTTGTTCACATAAATTAACATAAGCGAATAAAATGATCGCCAGTTGAGGGTTGAAATGTAGGCGCCAGTTTGCATACTATGTTCTCTTGGGTATCAAATTAGAAGCTAACATCTTTTGCTGGACATCTTTTGCTATTCTGCAGCTTGTTGTGCTGCAGCTGCTCCTTGGACTGTACCCAACCAGTATTTGAGACTGTTTATCCATGTTGTTGTGGCCAGTGTTTTCATGGTCTTGCAATCCGGATGGTACAATAGATTTTCCCAGCCAGACATGGGTCTCCCAAAGAGCATTAATAAGGACTAAATCCTGTCATGCAATTTGGGCAGCTCGAAATCCTCATCAGAACCTATGGGAGCACACACACAAAGCCAAACATCTGACAACAGCTGCACTGCCCAAGGAATAAACCAAATTGTGATTTGTGACTTAGTCACAATTCCAGCCATTCCACCTCTTTGCTTTGGGGAGGGAGTAAATTACTTCACCATTTGTCATGGTGAACCTTACTCCCCTCCTGAGCACTTGTTCTCAGTGAGATGTAATGGGTGTCAAGTCCCTGACCATTCCCCATAGCCAGATTCACAATCTGAGTGGGGCTGGGCTAGGGACTAGTAGGATATTATCCCACTACACTGTTGTGTATAGTCAATGAAGTTAATAATGAGTCAAATTTTCATCTGTTTGCTATTAATTGGTCTCTGTTTTTACTGGTACAATTGTAAACCCAGAATTATTTGCAACTGTAATTAGATCAACTAGATGGCAAGCAGTGATATGGGCATGTAAACTAAGTTGTTAGCACAAAATTGTAGCTGCTAAAACAGAGACCAGTATCGGAAAATTGGATTTACATGTTGAATGATGCATTTTTCATAATTTCTGAGTTATGTATTATCTGGAAGTAGTTTCTCTTGCCTCTTATCCACCAAAATGTATTAATATAAATAAAAGAATATTAATTAACATAAAAGCACTTTGATATCTGGCATACAAATTTCTGCTCCCTGCACATACTGCTACTATGAATTTGATCTTTCTTTCATTGTAGTCAGTGACAAAATACCCATTTATTTCTATGGGAGAAGAATAGGATTATTCATGTTGAGATTATTAGTGAAATACTGGATATGTTGCGAACATAGTGAAAGAGGATAAATTATCCATATTCAGCCAATTGTATGTAGCTAAATGAATACTGTATCACACAATATTTCTGCACTGAATGTCCTAGGTCCTCAACTCAGATAAAGTAATCTTTCATGGTTAATGTTATCTTTTTCAAAAGGCTGGATTGTCCTCGGACATCAAATGTTGAAAAAAAAAATCTTTGGTCTAAAGGCAAAAAGAAAGGATGAAATAGCTTCAACTCCTTTTTCTCCAAACATTGCTGGTAATTATTTTAATTTGAATTGAGGTTTCAAGGCATTAACCAATCTGTTGAGGCTTCCTGGATTACATTTTTTTTAAACTATAGACAAGATTTAGACATTTATAAAAATGATCAATCAAAGCTTACAAAGGAGCCATTGTATACAGTAACAATATACCAACTTCAGAGTGTATTGTAGTGTAGCATTTTATTAATTGGATTTCTTAAATAAAAAAAGAAAAAAAGTGTCCATATATTTCTACCTGATTCTAAGAATTTGATTATCTTTCTGTTTCTATTGATGCAATTCAGATAAACTCTTGGTAAAGACAAAATAATGATGAAAAATATTTTTTTAACATTTTATCATTTTCACCTCTTTTTTTCATCAAGAAATTAAAATTTGAAAAAAAATTCAACCAGTTCTATAACTGGTGGGAAAATGAGGGGGAAACTCATGACAATTTAACTGAAAAATATTTTCACTGGACTTAAAATTAGGACCAATTTTAATTGAAAAACTGATATTCAGATTTTTTTAAAGAGCTCTACTGAGAGGTCTTTATGGCTCTGTGGCATAAGACGTGAAGAAGCAAAACCAAGCAGATGGTACCAGGCTTTCCTTTTTACAGACATTTAAAAAAAGGAGCACAAAGGATTAATATTACAATCCAATATCACTGCAAGTCAATACTAGGTAATCAGAATGTGCATGTGTGAGAATCATCAACAGCAGCAATATCCACAGGTGTTCATTTTGAAGAGAAAAGTGATTTGGGAAGAGATACTTAGATGGTGAGAGCCTAATTCTTAAAGCTACTTTGTTTCAGCCTCCAGTGAAATTAAGTATATATAAAAAACGTTTTCCATATTTCTTGCACTTATTGCACAGACACAGTGAGATGCAAAGTCATTTAGTCAGACAAGCAGCAGGAAACAACATTACTGATTGGGCCATTGAAGTCTGGTGTGACCTCGGACTTGTTTTTGTGGGGGAGGGGCAGGGGTTCTGTTTGAAATTTTAAATATATGTAGGTACATAATATAATATATTAGATGGCAAAGATTAGTTTACCACCTCTTTTTAATTCTGCCAGGTGGCCATTGGGAGGACTGAACAAGTGGAGAATGGGACACTTCAGGATAGGAATGGCTTGGGGAGGGAATAATTGACCCTTTTGCCAGTGAACTAATGTAAATTTGAACTAGTCCTGATAGGAGTACCAGATTTTTCCACTGAGGGTAAAAAGACGATCATTGGCTCATAGTAGGATTTAATGGAATTTATACCTAGTAAATAGGAGGAGTAGAGAGGTTATTTTACTTCTGTGTTTGGCACTGGTGGAATATTGTGACAAGTTCTTGTGTCCACAATTCAAGAAGGAAGTTGATAAATTGGAGAGAAGAGCCACAAGAATGATTGAAGGATTAGAAGACATGCCTTATAGTGATAAACTCCAAGAGCTCAATCCACTTAGCTTAACAAAGAGAAGGTTAAGGGGTGACTTGATCACAGTCTATAAGCACCTCTGTGGGGAACAAATATTTGATAATAGGCTCTTCTATCTAGCAAAGAAAGGTATAACACTATCCAGTCACTGGAAGTTGAAGCTAACAATGAGGGTAATTAACCAATAGAAAAATGTTATCAAGTGCCATGGTGTATTCTCCATCACTGCAATTTTTAAATTAGAATTGGATGGGTTTTTTTCTCAAACATTTGCTTTAGGAATTATTTGGGGGGAGTTCTATGCCTGTGTTCTACAGGATATCAAAGATTAGTTAATCAGAATGGTCCCTTATTCTGGTTTGGGATCTATGAATCTATGAACTTCCTCATTGACGTGGCAAGACTGGGAGTACCTTTATTCCTACCTTTTTCACTTCACCATATCACTGCTAGGTCCTACTTGCATTTGTAAAGGGTTGGGTTTTCCTTTATTTTTGTAAAAGCATCATGACTCTTTCAGAAATGAGGCAATCAAGGGGTCCCTGCATCAGAAGGTGACTAGCTGGGTGATCCAGGTAGTGTTACCAAGGAAAAGCTCTCAAGTACAACCCATGATCTTCTGTTACAGCAGCACAGATCTGTAGGTTGATATTGTTATCGTGTAATTACTAACTAGTTTAAAGTTATACAACTGATTTTTTGAATATTTTGCTTATTCACTGTGGGCTTAGTTGTAAACTGCCTTACATATCCATACAAGGGACTAACGGTGCATACTTACTTACAGGTGTGTTGTCTTGCCATTGATAGTCTTTTTTAGGGAGAAAGCAATGACAATGTGTATCATTTAATATGCTTGTGTCACACACATACGTGGTAGAGCCATTCTGCTGAACACTCACCAGGCAGTTGTATTTGGGCCTCACACACTAGCCCCATGTGCTCTTAAGCATTCTTTGGTCTGAGTAGGCTGCAGCACTATCTCTTGTCTCCAGCCTGCCTTGACTCCCAGTATCTGTTTTTTGTCAGTCTCTAACTCCCTATCTCCTGGCCTTTGATGTGAGGCCTCCCATCCTGATAATAAAAGTTACTGATGCATGGCTTTAGGACCATGCTGTGTAATTAACATACTAGTTTAGCACGAGGAATGCACCAGGCAGGGATAGGTGGTAGATAAGAAAAGGGTTTGTTTATTGGCTAAGGTTTCCGATGCATGAGGGCAACATGCTTTGCTAAAAAGTATATAACCTTTGTATAATCTGTATCGGGGTCCCCTCCTGGCTAGCAGGGGGGCACCACGCTCGAGCGTAATAAACTTAGTGTCTTTTGGGAACTCTGCAGTTGTGGACTTGGTTTATGTGCCTCAGCCTAGATTCGAACTGTGTGTGACCTATCCGGTATAATTCGCAGCATTTGTGTGCGTGACCTATCAGGTATACTTCGTAGCATTTGTGTGCGTGTCCTACCAGGTATAATTCGCAGCAGTTGTGTGCGTGTCCTATCAGGTATAATTCGTAACACATGTAAAAATGTAAAATTATCTGTTCCAAAAACAAGTTTATTCCTTTGCTTGTTTGTGCATCAGTCCGATGCCCTTCATAACACCTTTGTATAAAGACAGCACTTTTCACTTCATAGAAATAGGATGGCAATGTCAGAAATGTTTGACAAGTCACCAAAAAGTATTTTTTTAAAATGTCAGTAAATTACATAGCAAAGGGCAGCGTTTGAAAATGTTACTACCAGAAGACATAATCCACTGCATTTTCAAAATATTGCACTAGATTTACCAAAGAGATCCCATACATTCTAACTTTTGGGAAGAGCTGATTTAATCCACCTTGTTGAGTACAGGTGCTGGGTCTCTCTTTGAGAGAAACAAAGTGAATGGATCAAGGATTGCCTAATGTAGCATTACAACACTCCTGAGCAAGAAAGGCATTGATCACAACATTTTTTATTGCTGCCTTTAGGCCTCTGAAATTCATTGATGCCAAAGTCATACCATATAAAATAAGCAGCATGTGTGTGGTTGTCTCAGAACTTGGGGGACTACAGCAGATGTACAGATGATGTTAGTCCTTTCTGACTTGGGCTGTAATTGAGCTCAGTGAATATGCTCAAGTAATACTGTATTCTAGCACTACACATATTGTTTAGGGACCAAGGGAATGTATTTCACTTTACTATATCACCAACTATCAACAAAGCCTTGTCATTTCAATCTGTCACACATTTTCTTTGCCATTTTTGAAATCACACTTTAGTCTCGTCTCCCTCTGGGGCCAGAAGCAAAGGTGCTGTAATGCTTCAAAAAAATGCTGCTCTCTTGGTATTTCTGGACTGATTGGATGATGGGAGTATGCAAAATAAAATGACAGTCTGATCATTTGATAGGTCTCAACAAGGTTTGCAGATCCAATGGGTTAAGCAACAGCAAGGCACATAGCAGCCTAGGATGACAAGTAGTGAATTAGCATAACTCATATGGGAAAGGGCACATTTCTCTAGCAGAGGTGTATTGTATCTGAGTCAAATAGGGTTCCTGAAGAGCTACACTTTGTTCTCTTGGCTATAACAAGTTTAGCTAAACCTAGCTGAATGTATGCCATTAGGAAGCAGTGGAAAACAATATACACAATGGATCAAATTCTTCCCTCATGGACATGTACAAAAGGCTTTGGTCCTGTATATGTAACTATGCTAAAAGCTTTGTTATCTGATATGTTGGGGGAATGGGAGGTGCCGGTGAGTCAAAAATTCCCATTAACTAAGAGCTATACTTACCAATGGAGGGAGGGAGTTTGGGTGCGTGAGGGGGCTCGGGCACAGGGTTGGGGCATGGGAGGGTTTTCAGGGTGCCATATCCGGGCGGCGCTCACCTCAGGCAGCTCCCCGGAAGCGGCGACATGTCCCTGATGCTCCTAGGCAGAGGTGCGGACAGGCGGCTCTGTGCGCTGCCTCTGCCCACAGGCGCTGCCCCACAGCTCCCATTGGCCACGGTTCCCAGCCAATGGAAGCTATGGAGCTAGCATTCGGGGCAGGGTGGGAGCAGCACACGGAGCCCCCATGCCAGTTCCTCCACCTAAGAGCAGCAAGGACATGTCGCTGCTTCTGGGGAGCCACACAGAGCCAGGTAGAGAGCCTGCCGGCCTTGTGCCAACCGGATTTTTAATGGCCTGGTCAACAGTGCTGACATGAGTCGCCAGAACCCCTTTTCGACTGGTGTTCCTGTCGAAAACTGGACACCTGGCAATCCTATTGGGAAATATCAGAAATACCAGTTTCTAGAGCTTTCTGGTTGGCAAAGTGCCAGATCACACAGCTTTTACAGTAATTCAATAGTTAAACAAGTTATATAATAATGGCATCTCACTGTTTAATGTTAACTAGGCGGATCTGGATTTGATTTTGTTTATTCCAGGGTAACAGTATGGATGAGAGAGGCAAGAGATTATTTTACTTTTGCTAGGAATAAAGCCGAAAAACACGCTAGTTTATCGGCTTTTTGCTGATTTCCTACTTTTACAGTGGGGAAAATGTATTTTCTGTTTTCTCTAAAAAGCAAAGAAATGGAGGCAGTAATGCAAATAGTTACTGCTCTGTTGTCCTTTAATACTGGGCATTGTCAGTTGTCATCAAAGTCAAAAGGTGAATGGCGGTGATGGTGCTGCTGGTCATGGTAGCACTGCATGATCCTTCAGCTTCACAGAGATTTGCTGCGTTGTTGCCAACAAGCCTGCTGGATTTCAAAAACCTGATCTGGCTCAGCTTTGCTGCCAGTGTCCTGAATGAAGCTCTCTCACTGGGTTGCTCTCTTTCACTTCCGAAGAACAAGTCCATAAGATAAAGATGGTTTCTTTAAGTATAATTTTCATAAAACTAGTGGATTCAATAAAGTGGTGTGTTTTGTAAATTACCAAAAAGCAAAGACTTTAAAAAGCGAAATCTAAATCTCATAATTGATGAAATACCTGTCACCATGACCTCTATGCATTAGAAAATGGAATAGGGGTGTTAGAGAGGGAAAACCAATAGAACTTGTGTTCTATAAGTCCCTTAATTACTTTTGAAAATCTTCCCGTAATTCAGTTTCCCAAATCTGGAAGAACAAGGACTTTGCCTTTAGACGTGGCCCCTTTCTAATGGCATAAAGATGACAGAAAGGAGTGGAAACAACCCTACATAGTCCTCTCAGTGTAAGGGGTTGTGCACCCTCCCAGCCCTCAGCATAGTGGCTATGTCAAGGGCACATTCTTAGCAGGAAGGCAACACCCATAGCCAATTAGATGTTTCCTTTTTGTTGAGAATCTGCCGCACACCAGCTCTCAGCCAATAAGGTGATGGTTCTCACTGCAGACTCCCACCAGTAACTCCTTCAAACCAGGGAATTGCCTGGCTGGAGTACTCCTCCCTATAGGCTCTTCAGCCCTTCCTGCAACCCTAATCTCCTCAGTCTTTGCTTTGCCTCCCAACATTTTCCTGGCTTTGCTGATAAAACTAAGAAGCTAACACAGTCTGTGGTGAGAAGGTAGTTGATTCAGTAAAGCTTCCTCCTAAAGGGGCACTGAGGACAAACACAGATCCCCACTCTACCAACACCTCCTATCCCATTTCACCCACCGGTGGGCACATGATGTCCTAGGTATTGAACCCAGGTCTAGGAATTTCCAGATAGCTATCACATACTGACCTCCACCCAACACCTGTAGAAAACTTGTCAGCTGAGAAGCTAGTAGGACTATAGTCCCAATCAAGGCATTCCCCCTGCCCCAGGAAACCTGATTGGAGGATTGCCCAGCTCCACCCATTTGTCTAACCATACTATTTAAGCCAGAAGGAGACAGAGGCACTTATCTCTGAAACTAGGTGGTTTCCTGGTATGGCTGTGTTGGATGCTGCTTCCCAACACTCTTCCTGATTCCTGCTTCACCCCTCCCTTTGCTCCTGTTCTCAATCCTTGCCTCTCCTCTGCTTCCTGCCGCACTTCCAACCATCAGTTATCAGGAAGAAGGGGGTTCTGAGACCCAGGAGGGGATGGGAGTAAGTCTGAAGACCCAGGTGTCTTTGCAGAGTGGTGCTGAGGGCTTGGAAATTCTCTGTGTGTGTCTGTGTAAAATAGCTGGTGAAGAAATGGCAAGGGTGGGGGGATAGTAGGGGAGAGTCAGAAAGTAAGAGGGGGGAGTGATATGAAAACAAGTGTGGGAAGGTTAAATAAAGTAATGGAAAGGAGAAAGGAAAAATAACAAGAAATAATGCACAAACGCAAGGATGGGAAAACATGTTCACTTTACTCTCTCCCTCTTCATCCCTAAATATTATTTTCATCCAGATATTTCAAGTCATTCTGAAACTCTCAACACCGATGGGATGTAGGTGTTATGAGGAATAGTTTCCAGATGGGTAAGCTGGGAGGTATTAAAATGTCTTGGTCAAGGTTGCTACAAAGTGAATAACAAAACTGGAAATAGAACCCAGGTGTTCTGACTCCGTACCTAGCTGTAACCTCTATATTCCACTTTCACCTAGTGATATAATTGTTCTTACCTTATGGTACCCACCCAACCACTCCTACAACCTCAGTTAGTAATGGGAGGGTAGCAATCTATTCTTAGGAAAAGCTCATAACTGGAATACTTGATGTGTTGCTGGTCAGAATAATGGGATATGCATTTGCACAATGTGTCTGGCTCTTGCCAGTGCTATTAGTTTTTCAAGGAGCATAAAAGTGTACATTTAAAAAAAATCACAAGTTTGAAGAATATTACATCTCTACATATGTATATTAGGTCAAGAATGCTATATTGCTTCAGATTATAAATTACAGATGCACTATAAAATTCGGAAATAAACATGCAAAGGAGTGTTGGCAACAGTAGGGAAAAGCACCTTAATATTCAAATCACAACAGTTTCAGGCATTTTCAAGAGCTATATTCTTTGTTAACAGCAATATACTAGGAAATACATCTGTTGTATTAAGACAAGGGACTGCCCCTATAGGCTGGCATATAAACTTGTGAGAAAAGAGAAATCTCTAATGTCCAAAGTTATAAGAAATGTTGTTTTTTTTAAATTAGGGTAAAAACTTCAGTAACATAGAAAATGATTTTCTGAAATAGAAACATCAGTAACTTGATTCTAAAAGAACACAGTAAAAAAAAAAAAGATTTACGTGCTGTAATTTTAAAGGTCTATTCTGGAAGCCATAGGTATATTCTTATTTTAAAATGATATACAGCAATAACTATAAGACTGATTCCCGTGCCCTCTGAAGTCCATGGGAGCCCTTAAATTAATTTATGAGCTATTTAAGAGATTTTAATAGTTCCAAATATGAGAGTAACTTAATAAATGACAGATAAGTGGTAATAATATCTAGCTTGTATAGGGCTTTTCATCCTTAGACCTTAAAAGCACTTTACAAAGGTAAGTGTCGTTATCCCCATTTTACAGACATGGAAACTGATGCACAGAAAAATGAAGTGACTTCCCAAGGGTGCCCTACAGGCCAGTGACAATGCTAGACAGGCCAGCTTTCCTGAGATTTGCTCCAGTGAGCTATACGTTAGGTCACATTATCTCTCAATGTAGTGGTGAAAAGTTATATACAGGTAATGCTATACATCCAAAAAAGAGCTGAATAACTGTTTTCCTTTACATAGCTATCTCTGTGGTATCCAAATGTTATATAGCATTCTGTACCGCTGTGAGAGTTTTACCCACAGACCTGAATTTTCCTCTTCCACCTTCTCTAGGAGAGTGGATTTTCAAGAATGTCATATCTTTTTAACAGGAGTTTTCCTTGGGTGAGGACTGAATCCAAAATGGGTACAAATACAAACATCTAAAATATTATTTATAGGGCTGATCAAGCACAACAGTAATAAAATGGAAGCACAGTGAATTCCACAAGGCATAATGACTCAGAGGAAATAAACAGCTATTTCACATTTACAAATCATATTCAAATCATGTGAATTTTCTCAAATAGAAACTTTCTAAACTGAAGGGCTAACTCCTGGGGGGGAAAAGGATTTTTCCCACTGACTTCACTGTTCTTCTGAGCACATTTGAGAAAGATGTCAGCAAAGCCAAGTTATATTAATGTACGTTATCAGTCTTCCTAAGAAAAGTATCTCCCTAGTACTTATTGCAAGAAATAGAGGAAATTGTACCAATCCAACAATAAACTTATAAATATTTGCTATGATGATGAGTAGAGTGTGTCCCTCTGGGCAGTCTAAATCTGTTGATAGGATCAGTTACTCATGGAGCAAAAACCTCTTTGGTTTTATTTCAGATTGGGCTGGGATATAGCCATTCCTTTTTATTCTTGTACTCTCATCAAGAAGCTACTGGTGTTGGTAAAAGGGAAATCTACTGTTGCATTGCTTATGTGAGCACTCTCCTCAGTGTTGCTGTTTTACTTTTTAAGTTATCATATTTGTAAGTGATTCACAAACTCTGACAACAAGGACCAACTTGTCTCTCTGGCAGATAAATAGACACTTTACTGAACAGATATTAATATCCTTAAGATTACTGCACAGTTGTTCTGGACTGAAAGGTTTTATTGAATGTTTGTAGAGTTGGATTACACCACATATTCACAGAACACTCATTGTTAGTAATATTTTCCATCTATTTCTGTCTTTATTTTCCTTCTCCTCTTTAAGTCTTTGCTTTATGGATTATAAAATTAGCAATAGTACAGCTAACAACTATTTCAAACAAACTCCTCTCAAATGGTTCTGGCCTTCTCAATTTTGTCTTTCATAATAGATTATATTGGGCTCAAATGTCTATTTTGTCTATTTTAGGGCTTTATGCTGCTGTTGATCACCATAGTACGTGAGTGCCTTCCACAAAAAATACTGAAGTCCCTTGTGGGATTCATGAAGTCTGGCATATCTCCCTTTTCAGGATTAAGACTCATCTAGAAGGAAGATTCAATGTTTCATAGTGAGCTGGAGGTGAAAATAAATATTTAGACATTATGCTTACTCATCTAAGCTTAATGGGGTCAAGAGAACCCTAGGGCTTTGCACCACTTGAACGGTATATCTTCAATGGAAGATGGAGACAATATTTCCTCTAGTTCTTCAAAGCTAATTCTGACCATCATTGCTGACCAACCTCTGGGTTTTTTCTGACCAGTGTTACTTTGATTTGGCTTGAGCCAACTCGTCCTCATCCAGGACCTGATTTCCTGTACGCATTCTGTGGTGGTGATTGTTTAGTAGAATGGATCCCTAAAAGTAAATTGCACTGGAAAACTTGCTAATATTTTGAAGTGGATGCAACTTGAAGATGGACCTTCAAACTCTTTGTATGTTGCAGGAACGGAATGAACTTTTATACTTAAAAGGTCAACAAAATACAGTGGGAGATTTGACATCATTCTAATAAACCAAGATGGATGGTAGTGAGGAAATTCTTCCTGGGAAATGGATTAGCTGTAGTAGAGTATTAGTACAGTGACATCAATCTACATTTTTATGCGACTTTGTTAAAGTCCTTAAATCAGTGGAGGGGCATAGAGGAACATGGAGAGGGAGTGTGGAGGAATATTCAAGAGGTGTATGTGATAGAGCCAGGGACAGCCCCCACAGGGAGTGGCGTGGGAGCGCCACCCCCAGTCCTGCTTTCTTCCAGGTCCAGGTCCACCCCCACTCCCTCTGCACCCCCCAAACCAGCTCCAATCCCAGTCCCAGTTCCACTCTGCCCCTTGTTCTGGACCCATTGCAGCCACAGCTCCACTCCATCTCCAGTGCAGCTCTGCCCTAATTCCCTTTCCGCCCCCAGACCAGCTCTGTCTCTAGCCCAAGCTACTCCCCCATTCCCAGTTCTGTCCCCAGCTCTGCCTTCAGCCCAAGCTCTGCTGCTGAGGAAGCCTAGGCTGTGCAGTAATGGAGTGGGTGTAGGGACAGATTCCCTTACTGATAAGGGAGGGGCACAACTAGAAAAGTTTCAGCACCAGTCACTGCCTTATATAGATGTATTCTTCAGCCAAATCAGCCTTGACAAAAGCTGGAGGGCTCACATAGTGACAGCTTACCAGCAAAGAATGAAATACAGATATGATGTGCTCTTCAATATTAATAGGTTGTTTGTTACTAGTATAACACAGTGTACTACAATACAGGAGATTTCAAAGCATAATGAAATTATAATAATTAAAGAACAGCATGTGGTTATTTTATAATGAATTTATTTAGTTATGGATGATGTTTCCTTTAAGATAGTTGGTTCAATGTATAGGAACACAGGACTGGATAGGATCTCCTGGCTCATCAAATCCAGTCCTCTGCTATTCCAGGCACTATAATCCTCATCATATAGTCCTATTCATAAACATATCAACCTCAGCTCCTCAAACAGCCTTTATGTTAATATTTTTAAAAAGAGCAAAGAATCATAGGACTGGAAGGGACCAGTCCCCTGCACTCACGGTAGGACTAAGTATTACCTAAACCATTCCTGACAGGTGTTTGTCTAACCTGCTCTTAAAAATCTCCAGTGATCATAGAATCATAGAATATCAGGGTTGGAAGGGACCCCAGAAGGTCATCTAGTCCAACCCCCTGCTCAAAACAGGACCAATTCCCAGTTAAATCATCCCAGCCAGGGCTTTGTCAAGCCTGACCTTAAAAACCTCTAAGGAAGGAGATTCTACCACCTCCCTAGGTAACTCATTCCAGTGTTTCACCACCCTCTTAGTGAAAAAGTTTTTCCTAATATACAATCTAAACCTCCCCCACTGCAACTTGAGACCATTACTCCTCGTTCTGTCATCTGCTACCATTGAGAACCATATGATGAAGATTCCATAACCTCAGCAGCTTACTCCAATGCTTAACCACCCTGACAGTTAGGAAGTTTTTTTCTAATATCCAACCTAAGTCTCCCTTGCTGCTATTTAAGCCCATTGCTTCTTGTCCTATCCTCAAAGGCTAAGACAACCTTTTGCATACTTGAAAACTGTTATCATGTCCCCTCTTAGTTTTCTCTTTTCCAGACACTACAAACACAGTTTTTTCAGTCTTTCCTCATAGGTCATGTTTTCTAGACCTCTAATCATTTTTGTTGCTCTTCTTTTGACTGTCTCCAATTTGTCCACATCTTTCCTGAAATGTGGTGCCTAGAACTGGACACAATACTCCAGCTGAGGCCTAATCAGTGCAGTGTAGAGCAGAAGAATTACTTCTCATGTCTTGCTTACAACATTCCTGCTAATACATCCCAGAATGATGTTCGCTTTTTTTTTGCAACAGTGTTACCCTGTTGACTCACTGAGCCCTGATCCCTTTCCACAGTATTCCTTCCTAAGCAGTCATTTCCCATTTTTTATGTGTGCAACTGATTGTTCCTTTCTAAGTGGAGTACTTTGCATTTGTCTTTATTGAATTTCATCCTATTTACTTTCGACCATTTATCCAGTTTGTCCAGATCATTTTGAATTTTAATCCTATCCTCCAAGGCACTTGCAACCCCTCCTAGCTTGGTATCTTCCACAAACTTTATAAGTGTACTCTCTATGCCATTATCTAAATTACTGATAAAGACATTGAACAGAACCAGACCCAGTTACTGTATTTGATGTACAATAAATATATTCAGTGAGCTATAACCTGGATCTCAAGAAGAATAAATGAAATTACTGTTTATAACATTGAAGACCAACAAAAAAGGGCTGGAACCAGTAAATATAATAAGTCAAATAGTTCAGATCACAACAAGCCACAAAACCTTGAGATAAATTCTATATAGAGAGACAGGCTATGCTAGTCAAATGTATTGTTTATAATATAACTGTTGAAATACCTGAAGTATCTGCACTAAGGTTCTAAATTGTCATTAAAAATGCAATTGTTTCTTCTGCTTGTTCATTGAGAAGTGCTCCAAATCCAGTGAGTTTTCACCCTTTGTGGTGCTATATACTATAGCCATTAGCATGGCTATAGTAGTTTAAATATGGATATTTTGAGAGGGAAGTTGGGAAAATAAAGAACAGAAATCCCAGAACACAGTACAGTATATCTGATATCGGTAAAAAGCTGGATCATGTAATTCAAGAAACTCAAGATAGCCTTGAAGACATTCAGAAATTAATTTTTTGGTGCAACAATATAGCCCGTTTGGGAGGATACATCTGACAGACTGAAAATTTCCTATGTTGGGCAGCAAATGAGTAAAGGGTAGTAGTTAGGTAGGACTCTACAAGGAAAGAAACAATGGAAAATATTCATGTTTTCAACTCATTTGTGAAAAAAGAAAACTCCATAACCTTGCATTTTTGCTGTACTGGAAGTTGTATTGATGTCTCCAATTTCAGGTTAATACAGAAACATTAATAAGGACAGATGCTGGTATGGAACATCATCAAAATCCCACAGAAGTCAATGGGAATTGAAACCACTTGACACCTGATAAGATTGAATCCACAAAGTCCAACTGCACAAAAAATACAAAGAAAAAGATCTTAGGACACTATCAAACTCCTTGAAGTCTCTCCCTTCCTGATGGGCTTGTGTGATGTCTTATGCTATCTTTATAACCTTAGTGCAATCACTGGCTTTACTTGTGGTCTCAAATTTTCTACAAGCGAACAGGAACACAAATTAGAGTTAAACCCTATACTGTAGAACCTCAGAGTTATGAACACCAGAGTTATGAATTGACCAGTCAACCACACACCTCATTTGGAACCGGAAGTTCATAACACTGAGGTTCGACTGTAATTGTCTGTAAGCTAGTGGGCAGTTTCACTAGCTTACGGAAAAGGGAAATAAAGCTTCAAACATTCATCTTTCAAGACCCTCTCCTCAGTGCGCCTCTCATTGCCCACAAAATAATGAAAAATCTGAACTGAAAACCACTGGAAAATAATCCCTTGGTGGCTTTTTCCTGCTTTAACCAGCCAGAAGCAAAAAAGATGTATTTTTCACCCAGTTCACCTTTGACCTACCTTCTCTTCCTTTTATACTCCTGCCCCAAACAGCCATGATGGGAAGTAAGGATCTATTAATTCATTACACGATGTGGCACCATGCCCTTGGCACCCTGCTCCAAAAGTGAAAGCCTGGAAATGAGAGCTGTGCTGGGGCGACAGCCCCAAACAGGCAGACAAAGAGTTAAAGCTGCCTTGGGGAGGCTGCGCAGAACCCATCCAATTAGAAGGGAGCTTATTGAGCCAGCCAATAGGGAGAAGGCTTAGTGGAGCAGCAAATCAGGGCCAGGCTGGCCTAAATAAGAAGGGCTGATGAGCAGAACAGGGGGAATGTCTCCCTAGAGGCCAAGGAGGAGGACTGGCTGCTCTGTAGGAGGGTTGAGAGAGACAGCACCATGGACAGAGAAGTGCTGGGCAGGGTCAGGGAAGAAAGAGATCGCTCCAGCTTGACTGCTGCCATACTGAGGCCCTGATACAAGAATGGAGAAGGTGCTAGGGATGTGGGGAAGTCGCCCAGGGAAACAGATGGTGAAGTAGGAGGAGGGGCAGTATGTGGCTGCTAGCTATAGGGTCCCTGGGTGGGGACCCAGAGTAGCGGGCAGGCCCAGGTCCCTCCCCACCCCTTTACCCCTCCACTTGCTACCAAGGAGAGTGGCCAGTGGATGGACTGCAGTTTGCCACTGAGGCAAGTGGTTGGACTGAAGAGTGCTGAGTCCCCCAAAAGGGAGAAGAGAACTGAGAGGGCAGAGGCAGAGGGCTGTGTCCAGAAGAGGACACTGTGGTTTGGGGAGCGATGTGGGTCCTAGAGGTGGAGGCAAGAGTGATGACTAGACAAGGGTGCTCCAGAGAAACAAGAGCTAATTCCCAGGATGGCCAAAAGGAGATGTCATGGTGGTGAGTCCCACCCAGTCACAGATTGTGGAGAATGTAGGCATGCGGTCACCCCTGATACCAGGGAAAACTAGAAGACTGTGGTGACTATTTCCTGCTTGAGAGACTGAGAGACAGTGGAGGTGGAAATATGGAGTCGGTCTACTTGAGAGACTGTGTGGCCTAGCTAGCTGAGCAGCAGATGTATATGCTTAAACTGCTGTGAGAGAGGGTCCATTGACGCTACAGAGAGTGAGTAGAGAAGCAAGACCCCAGGTGCGGGAGGCCAGAAATCCATGTAGGGCAATGTTATGCCTGTGGGTGGAAGGGCAACTTTAAGAGGGAGTGCTCCTACTGGAAAGAGGGACAGTGGAAGAGAGAATTCCCTTACTGGGATGGGGAACAGAGACCCCACCCAGAAAATGGGAAGAAGAGAGCCCATGAGAGTCCCCCCTGTGAAGCAAACAGGGAGGCAATGGGCATGTTGGGCCTTTGGGTAAACAAGACACCTGAAGTGCCCAAATGGGACTTGCAGGGCCCAGGCTAGCCCAAAGAGCAGGGCTGAGCCAGAAAGGGACCAGGGGAGGACCATGGCAAAGGGAGGACACAGAATGTGCTTCCATTGCCATAAAAAGGGTCATGTAAAGATTCATTGCTCCCAGAAGAGAAAGGAGGGGATGACTGAGAACCAGGCTCAGTCAGAGACTAACCAGAGTGAAGGGGCAGTGATGACGAAGGCCCGGGCAGAAAGCCGTCTCCCACACCCAGAAGAGGAAGGTAGAGAAGTGGTACAGCAATTGAGTGGGGCAGAGAGGACCCAGAGAGAAAGGGGAACCCACTCGGGAGCAGGACAGGCTATGGTGGGAACCCAGAGAAGGGAAGCAGGTTGCTCCTCTTAGTGGAGAGCCTGTGGTAGGAGAGAGACACCCTGCGGGCCTAGCTGCAAGGGAAGCTGGGAAGATAGAGACAGCCTTGTGGGTGTGTGGTCTTAAGGGGGAGGGTGTGTGCTGGGGTGGCTGCCCCACACAGGAAGAAGAAGGGTTAAAGCAGCCTTGGGGAGGCTGCACAGAACCCATCCAA
This sequence comes from Lepidochelys olivacea, assembly GCF_965140295.1. Lineage (NCBI taxonomy): Eukaryota > Metazoa > Chordata > Testudines > Cheloniidae > Lepidochelys > Lepidochelys olivacea. The sequence goes on from NC_140416.1 coordinate 77,421,508, forward strand.
TTAGAAGGGCACTTATTGAGCCAGCCAATAGGGAGAAGTCTTAGTGGAGTAGTGAATCAGAGCCAGGCTGGCCCATATAAGAAGGGCTGCTGAGAAGAACAGGGGGAGTCTCTCCCTAGGGGCCAAGGAGGAGGATTGGCTGCCCAGTAGGAGAGTTGAGAGAAACAGCACCACCGACAGAGCAGTGCTGGGTAGGGTCAGGGAAGAAAGAGGGTGCTCTAACCTGACTGCTGCCAGACTGATACCTGGGCAGAGAAGGTGCTAGGGCTGCGGGGAAGTGACCCAGGGAAACAAATGGTGAAGTAGGAGGAGGGACAGTACATGGCTGCCGGCTATAAGGTCCTGGGCCGGACTGCAGTTTGCCACTTGTTGTTATAATAAACACAACATCTTGTCTAAAACTGCACAGGATCGTTTCAGGGGACACCCTGAAGTGAGTGGTTTGACCAGAGACTGCAGTTTGCCACTGAGGCAAGTGGCTGGACTGAGGACTGTCGGGTCCTCCAGAAGCAGGGAGAGAACTGAGTGGGGCACAGCCAGAGGGTTGTGTCCAGAAGAGGACGCCATGATCTGGGGAGCAACATGGGTCCTAGAGGTAGAGGCAAGAATGACGATGGGCAAGACACCACTAGACGAGGACGCTCCGGCGAAATGAGAGCTAATTCCCAGGGTAGCCAGCAGGAGATGCTGTGGTGGTGAGTCCCACCCTGTCACAAGAGCTATAATATCAAGTATAGTATCAAGTTCAGAGAATACTAAGAGGAGTCATGAAATTCCATAAAGTCAAGATTTGTCAGAGAAGCAGTGACAGGATCTGAACTGGTTCCTGGAAAATTATATGAATATCTGTAAATTATTCTAGATAACCCAGAAAGTGACATTAATGCTGAGAGTCTATGCCCTATTAGGCCCAAAAAACTGAAGCACTTTGTTACCTCTAAAATGGGTTAGATGTAATTTATGGAGAAACAGTGTAAATAAGTGCTCATAAGGTTGATCAAGCATAAACAATATATTATGTCACAGAGGATTGCTAGCATTTCAACTCTAGAGCTTATCAAATATTATTGGAAAATTCTTGGATATTTGCAGCATCATATTAAAATGTCCTTAACCGTAAGTTTGGAGGTATTCCCATGACTTTCATCTTTAGCACTGTCCTAGGAAAAACACAGTACTATGGGTTTTTAGTCATGTATTATTAGCAGAAACCTTAAAAGTACATGGACAGTAGAACACGGGTTATTTACCAGCTCACCATGAATAGTGAGGTGAAAGAAAGGTGCAGAAGCACTGTTATATTAAGTCATGAAGTAAGTAATTTGCTTTAACCTTTTTGTCCCAGAGAAACATACCAGGAGTTTGTGATTTAACACATTGGGGGATTTTCACAGAAAAGACAAAATGTGTTAGTTAAAATTACTTCCCCCTGCAATTAACAAACCCCTAGAATCACAGAAGATTAGGGTTGGAAGAGACTTCAGTGGGTCATCTAGCCCAACCCCCGACTCACAGCAGGACCAACTCCAACTAAATCATCCCAGCCAGGGCTTTGTGAAGCCAGACCTTAAAAGCCTCTAAGGATGGAGATTCCACCACCTCCATTCTCCTCAGCTTAGTCTCATCTGCAAACTTGCTGAGGGTGCAATCCATCCCATCATCCAGATCATTAATGAAGATGTTGAACAAAACCGGACCAGGGACCGAGCCCTTGGGCACACTGCTTGATAGAGGCTGCCAACTAGACATTGAGCCGTTGATCACTGCCCATTGAGCCCAACTATCTAGCCAGCTTTCTATCCACCTTATAGTCCATTCATCCAATCCATACTTTTTTAACTTGCTAGCAAGAATACTGTGGGAGACTAAAGCTTTCGTATCTAAAGCTTTGCTAAAGTCAAGGTACATCACGTCCACAGCTTTCCCCATATCCACAGAGCCAGTTATCTCATCATGGAAGGCAATCAGCTTGGTCAGGCATGACTTGCACTTGGTGAATCCATGTTGACTTTTCCCGATCACCTTTCTTTCCTCCGAATGCTTCAAAATGGATTCTTTGAGGACCTGCTCCATGATTTTTGCAGGGACTGAATTGCTTCAACTACCTGTAGTTCCCTGGATTCTCCTTCTTCCCTTTTTTAAAGATGGGCACTATATTTGCCTTTTTCCAATCATCTGGGTCCACTCCCAATTCCTACAAGTTTTCAAAAATAATGGCCAATGGCTCTGCAATCACATCAGCCAATTCCCTCAGCACTCTCAGATGCATTAGATCCAGACCCATGGACTTGTGCATGTACAGCTTTTCTAAATAGTCATTAGCCTGTTCTTTCACCACTGAGGGCTGCTCACCTTCTCCCTATACTGTGCTACCTAATGCAGTCTGGGAGCTGACCTTGTCTGTGAAGACCGAGGCGCAAAAAGCATTGAGAACTTCAGCTTTTTCCACATCATCTGTCACTGGGTTGCCTACCCCATTCAGTAAGGGTCCCACACTTTTCCTGACCTTCTTCTTGTTGCTAACATACGTGTAGAAACTCTTCTTGTTACCCTTCACATCCCTTGCTAGCTGCAACTCAGATTGTGCTTTCGCCTTCCTGATTACACCCCTGCATGCTCAAGCAATATTTTTATACTCCTCCCTAGTCATCTGTCCAAATTTCCACTTCTTGTAAGCTTTCTTTTTGTGTTTAAGCTCACCAAAGATTTCTCTGTTAAGCCAAGCTGGTTGCCTGCCATATTTACTATTCTTTCTGCACCTTGGGATGGTTTATTCTTGCACCCTCAATAAGGCTTCTTTAAAATAGAGCCAGCTCTCCTGGACTCCTTTTGCCCTCATATTAGCCTCCCTAATCAACTGGACCTTGATTGTCTGATGTGTTGATGTCTAGTTATAAATTTGTTCTTCAGGTCAAAAGTCATATGCATGCACTGTGCCTTTAAACGCCTAATTTTAAATTCCACCATGATGTGAAATATATCAGTACTGGAAACACATAAATGGAGGCTACTGAAAAGCAAAGATGACTACTTGGGTATAGCTCTCCTGCATTAGATAAGTTCATATTTTTGTTAATATGTGCAGTTATAGAAGGGTGTGATTTTTAGAAATGGGCTATTATCATGTTTTGTATTACAATGTTTTAATACATCAGAAACAGATCAGTGCCAATTATTAGCACTCTGCAAGTCTTCCTTTCTTCGTGGACAATGCACCCCCTCCATCTCAGCAAATGGAACAGTAACAATGAAACAAGGTAGAATTTAACAGGGATTTTTAATTAGAATGCAACCATATAAAGCTGTAGGTACATAGGAAATGCCATACCAGGTCTGACCACTTGTCCATCTATTCCAGTATCCTGCCTCTGACAGTGGCTTTACCAGCTGTTTCATAAAAAAGTGTGGCAAACCTCTTAGGCAAGAACTATGCAATAACCTGCAACACAGGGGAAATTTGTTCCCAACCCCTGCAGTCATGGCTTTGCTTATGGCCCGAAGTATGAGTGTTCACATGACTTTAAAACCTATTATATCTGCTCTGATTTAAATGTAGATATTCTCATTCATCACACACACATCTAGTCCTTTTCTATGTCTTGCTAAAGACTCAATGATATCTTCCAATAGAAATAGAAACTCAGTTATCAATACCATTATTATCAATTATTTTGAGGCTAAATAATCACATTAGAACATGACGGTTTTATAACAAATCAGTTATAGGTAGTTCTGAAATAGTCTACTTCTAACTAAATGATAGGACCATATGAACCTCATAGTTGTCAGATGTCAGGGTTTGACACTTAACGAATCAGCTTTTGAGGTCTTCAGCAGCTAATCCTAAATATTAAGGATTATCAGGTGCTACCTGTTTCTAGTCAGTTCTTCAGTTATTGCAGTGAAAATAGGGCTGTGTTTGTCTGTCTGACTGCTGTTTGTCATTGTGAGAAGGAATGATGAGCAAAGAGAGGACATCATCTGATAACCCCCAAGAAGACTCCATTCCTCTTTATAAGGTTGGGTTAACCAGGAGTCCTGCCAGGCAGCATCACAAAGACCCTGGGGAACAGTTATCCAGTGCCCCTCTGAAACCAAGGGAGGAGGAAAGAGTTGCTAAGATCAGAGAAGAGGGGCAGCAGGCTCTGACCTCCACTGAAACATCTGAAGATAAGTACCATGTTCACCGTTAGTCAACATTTGCTAAAAGTGACTGCAGTTCTCCCCTATATTTTAAGGGGAAGTAACTGTGTAACTGCATGGGAAGTATCAGGGGAAGCTTTGGCACCTGGGGAAGTTAAAAAATCCCTGTATTAAAAACTCTGGAAATTTTCAGCGTTTTTAAAGATTCACACTACTGTAATGTCTAGTAATATTAACCCCAGAGTCTTTCAGCAGATATTTTGATTGCTAAAGCCACGTGACTGGCAATGTGCATGTAATACGCAATTCTTGTCAACCCTTAAAAATCTTCCCATTCATTTCTGTTATTCAGCTTTAGCTGAGGACTTTGCAGATCTGCTCTCAGCATTGTGACAGCATTTGTAAAGTACAGCACTAATTGTTGCATGAGTCTAGGTGCCTTCAAAGATAATCATAGTGGAATTTCTTCCCTGGCCAGCTTACAAGACTATTCTGTTTGTTGTTGCTGGTCATCTGGGATCAGACAGTCATAAGAAAAGTGTCCCTTTTCCTGGCAAATATAACATATCTTTTCTCCATAGTAATATCTGAAATGTGTCCCATTATACAATGATTTTTTTAATTATCACTGATTTTCTTTGTTTATTTGGAGAGGCATGTTGCATGGTGGTCTATGTAAACTTATACAAATGTGTCATTTAATGAGGCATATTGCTTAAATTTATTTAACCACAAGATTAGCAATGTGTATTTATTAAAGCTACAACTACCCACAAATATACTGAAATACTGCACGGGGACATTGTTGACAGAAATAATTTATCAGCTTGGTGATGCTTGCAGGAAGGATATTATATTAACAGAAGTAAGCTTTTTCTGTGCTACAGTAGCATTCTTATAGGTACCACCTTCAGGTAGCAGAACTCTTAAGAATGATTTGCACATACAGCCTTGACTCTGTAGGTAGATGAAGGTATGGGTATGAAAATATCCCCCCTTCTAGTTGCTTGCTAGGTACAATACCTCATCATTTACTCATATTATAGCAAAAATCTTAGCTGGATTGTCTATGACATCTCTACCCAAGTTATTATTTCCCTCAGAGTATAATATCATATAATATCAGAGGGCCCCAGGCAATACTGTGCAACCCCTAAAGCATGTTGTTATAAGATTATGTATTATGCAGGCTCACATTCTCAGTTTTCAGTTAACAAGAGCAGCAGACATCACTACTTTGCAACTAGTTCTGAACTCCATTAGAACTGTTTAAAATGTTTGACTGTTAGACTTCAAACCTTCATCATCAAGTTCCATTTGCAACTATTTGGCCCCTAGGTTTCTCCTTGAATCTGTTCTCCGTCTTTTTTTCTCCTTTTGTTCCTGGTGACATTTCCTACTCTATAGCTCCCAGCTATCCCTTAACCACAAAGGTAGTTGAAGCAGATTCCAAAAATACCAGCTCCCAGGAGCAACCCTTCTGTGCTTAGAGTTTAAAATGGGTCTCAAGTCTGTGTAATAAATGAATTCATGATTCTCAATTCCCAGATGACAGTAATAGCAGCAAGGTGCAAGAAGCGAGTTAATGTTAATTTCTGCAGGTAATGCATGAAAGCAGACAGGGAAAGCTTGAAAGGTCAACATCTGCTGTCATGCAGGAGAGTTGCAAAATTTGATTGGCCAGTAAATGTCAACACCATGTTCTAAAATCTACATGCTAGCCTTTCAATTTAATCTTAGCTTGCAGCCCATCTAGTGATCATACAGCATGTTTCAAAAAACCCTTGAGTTCTAAAATGGAATTATATGATTGCATTCCCATGGCAATAAGGCACCTGTAAATTATAAACTTGTCATTTAATCAACATAAATGTAGGTAGTACAACTACTGTGGGGTTTTTATATCAGTTTTCAGGGAATGCTGAAGAGCCCTTAATGATTATATACCATAAAGAACTGCAGTTCCAACTGTTGCCATGGTATTATGTGCTCCCTTTTCTTTAAAAGCAGTGACTAGAATGTAGAATAGATAATGAATCTAATTGATTGTCCTTTTCACCTCACAGAGATGCTTTATTGTTTTACAACATATCAGATGCAGGACTACATTGTTTAGTGGCAATGATGTTCACAGGAGGACAGATCAGTTTTTCAAACAGAATGAATACAATGGCCAGCTCTGAACAAACATTAGTGAACATTCCATCTTCTTTGTCTAAATGGCAAATAATAATGGCTGTTGGAAAACAAAGCCTCAGCCTATATCTACATAAAATTTCCTATGCCGAAAGGAGACAAATATTGAAACAGCAAAAGGCTATTGTTTATAGTGTTCATACACAGCCTATGCAACCATACATAGATTTTTGACCAATTCCTCCAGGGCTGCCAGAGCATAGCCCTAAAGCTAATGTAATCTATCATGAGAAGATCATCTCAGGCTGGATGCTCTTGCGTTGTAGAGCTGGAATGATGGCTCTGTAACAACTCCCTTGTTTATTTCCAGTATAGGGCAGATGGATGGAAGAGGGGGTATGGCCAGGACATCCACATGGCCCACAGTGATCCCGAGATATTGTATTTGCCGTCAGTGTAGCATAGACTGGCACAGAGTGTGATCAAGACCAGGGTAGGTACAAGGGCTCTCTGCCATATAATTCTCTATCACTCATTGTCTCTCTACCCACTGCCCCCTACATTTTGCAAAAATATATGCAAAGTCAAAATAACAAATTACATGAGTCTCAGAATTTACCTTCCCTGCCAAGGTATCTATTTCCAATAATCTCCATTAATCAATTAATAATCAGCCATTAATAATTGTTTAAGGAATTAACATTATTCCAGTACTAGACATAATTCTCTACCATCAAAGCCAGTAGGGTAGAGATAAGCAGGGCTACATACAAGATGTTTGTGCCCTTGGGACACAGAAAATGGCAATTGTTTCTCTTTCACACAGTCACCCATTCCTGAGACTGCCTTGAATCAAAATACTCTCTGCCAACAACAACTATATGTGTAAAAAGAAAAGGAGTACTTGTGGCACCTTAGAGACTAACCAATTTATTTGAGCATAAGCTTTCGTGAGCTACAGCTCACTTCATCGGATGCATACCATGGAAACTGCAGCAGACTTTATATATACACAGAGAATATGAAACAATACCTCCTCCCACCCCACTGTCCTGCTGGTAATAGCTTATCTAAAGTGATCATCAGGTGGGCCATTTCCAGCACAAATCCAGGTTATTACCAGCAGGACAGTGGGGTGGGAGGAGGTATTGTTTCATATTCTCTGTGTATATATAAAGTCTGCTGCAGTTTCCACGGTATGCATCCGATGAAGTGAGCTGTAGCTCACGAAAGCTTATGCTCAAATAAATTGGTTAGTCTCTAAGGTGCCACAAGTCCTCCTTTTCTTTTTGCGAATACAGACTAACACGGCTGTTACTCTGAAAACTATATGTGTATACATGGGTAGGGTCTAACTATGACCTCAGGACCGGAAGAATTCTCTAGCTCCTGAAATGCACTATTCCCAGAAGCCTGGTGTTGCCTGTAACGTTTGCAAAGGCCACAGGTTTAAGTGGTCTTGCCACACATTAAATATATTACTTAATGGGTAAACACATTTTTTTCAATCTTTTAGGCTCCTCTATACACTTTACTCATTCTTTTTCTTAATGGCTCCTGCAGACCATGTGCCTCTCATGGTATGCATTGAAAACAAGACTGCCGTTTTTTGGCATTAGCTTCTCTCTTCTACTGGCTATTATTTTGCTTTTTGTTGATCTAGTGATAGATGCCAAGTCAACGGTGCAAGGTTACTTTAATTTCTCTCTTTATCAATTGTCCTCCTATCTTATGGATCAACAACAAGCAAAGAACCTTAATCCCCCTTTTCAATATAATTAGATGAGTAATTTTATACAGATCTGCTCATTATTGATTTTCTTCAAACCTCCCTCTCCCCCAAAGTTAGCTGTAGTAGAAGTGGTACATCTGCTCACACAAACATTTAGATTGCTAATGATTCTTTGGAACATCTGTTATACTGCTACTGAACATTTGTGGTTTCTTTAAGGAGGCCCAAGGGACTGGACCTGTGCCACCTCAATCTTGGGTATTTTTTAGAAATGGTAAGAAACACACCACTGGGAGTCATATATATATTCTGTGCTGTACAGATAAAAACTTATGGCTCTCTGTTTCATCACTTCTTTACCCACTATGGTATTGATCAGTCTGTGCTGTTTCTCATTACTGTAGCATTTACTAGTTTACATTTTCATTTCAGTTGTGCTGAATATAGACACCATGGATATGAAGCCCCTTAGTTAAAAAGGAGACATGTTGGAAAAAAATCAAATGGGTTGTGAGATGTATTTATAGCAATTTGTTGAATAATATAGAAATAGCAACAAAAAATTGACCAAGCATATTTATGTACTGGAGGAGAAAAAGAGCCAGCCCATGCATATATGTAGGCAAATGCGTTGTTGAAACATCCTTAAAACTAGAGAGTAAATTATGGAGCCAGTCAAGTGGCCTAAAGATACTGCATTGCAAGAGATCTGTGATTTCCTGCCCCAGACTGGCAAGAGTTCTGCTGAGGCAATACACTGCTCTTGAAGGAAGAGACTGCCTCTTGGGTTCCTTAAAGGTAAACTGCAAAGATATTTTTTTCTTAATCACCAATCATCATTTCAAGAGTTGGAAAGAAAAAAAAACGCACCAAACTGACTGCTATTCTATTTTTTTTTTCATCTGGTTGTATCATGTGACTAAACAACACTGCAGGAACAGATGCAGACTGGATTATTATAGGTTCTTAAAACAGGTGACTATGTTTAACAGGTAACCATTAGTACAGGTTTCATTTCATTGTAGCTATTGTTCAAAACAGGGATCAGATTGGGAAAGAATACAGATGAAGACGTGAAGAAACCCACTCTGGATATATCAGATCTGGCCAACTACCACAGGGATCACAATTTCCTGAGCAAGCTCAAAGAGAGGGTAACCAAAGGCTGACTACAAGCTCACCCAAGTGAAGCTAATATCCTAGACATGGCACAAGCTAGAACATGGGGTGGAAACAGCTTTAGTATCACTGATAGAGGATGTCTTGCTATCAATGAAAGGACTGCATCAATTTTCATCCTCTTGGACCTCTCTTCAGCATTCAACAGAGTTGATCATAGCATACTTCTGTCCCACCTATAACAGGTCGCAGAGATCCAGGGGAATGTGATCAAATAATTCCTTCCTGTAGAGATTCAATCCAAGATCAGTGATGGGAAACTATACCTCCACCATTAACTCTCACTTGTGGAGTTCTACAAGTGAATCAATTCTCTCACCAGTCCAACATCTACATGATGCCACTAGGTGAGTTGGCAAAATGACATGGCTCAGGTGCCAGAAACATGCAGATGACACAGCTGTACTTATCCTTTACCACATATGACTGAGTTACTACCACAATGATGGTCCAGTGTTTGCACGAGATGAGCTCATGACTGAAGCTGAACCCAAGCAAGTCAGAGGTGGTGATGATAAGGAAATGAAAACCTTTCGAGGAGTTTGCAGCCACAGTGCATTCTCCTGTGGTTGATAGTACACACCCACAATTGGTCAATTCTCTCTGTAGTTTAGGAATGCTCTTGGTTCATCTTGAACACTAAGGTCCCACATAGCAAATCCACAACTAATCCTTTTTACCATTATTTTGTTTAGCAAGGAAACTCCATCTCATGGAGTTGTCAGTTCTACAAAGCCTTCAACACACCCTATCTGGACAATAGCAATGAAATATATCTGGGCAAGAAGCCATTAGCCCTTAGTAAACAATTTTAGAATGTATCTGGATGTCTCCTCAGCATTATAGACTTCTCCAAGCACACCAAAGTTGTTCTTTGCTCTCCACTCTATTTTCCCTTAGAATATTTCATCAAATCTTCTATTCAAGACTTTCAGTGGTCTGGGCCCAGAATATATCAAATAAGAACTAAAGCTCCAGAATGAGAACCATAGATGACAACTCTTCTCCTCAGGAACAACTGAACTTTCTATCATAGTATAAAAAGCTCATCTGTGTAGGAGACAGAGTATTCTCAGTCCTGAGGCTGGCCCCAGACTGTGGAACAAAGTCCCACAAGAATACAAGTGCAAGGCTAATTCTATGGCCTTGCCTTCTCTAACAAAGAGCAACATGTACATATTTACTTTAAAAAAACCCAAACCTATCAAAACACTACATTGCATACAATTCTGCCCCCATCCCAAGAGAGAATGAGAGAAGAAATGAACCATATGTGACAAATAGTAGTCACATCACTTAATGTATTATTAGAAGGTGTGCAGATACTACAGGGGTTAGGATGGTACAAGAACCTATATAGAAAAGTCACGCTAGAGCTTCATTTCTGACTGGTTGGTGAAAAAGGAAATAAATTGTAGCAGATCATCATTTCCCCCACCTAAGGCTTAAAATGTTAATTAATTATAGAGCTACAGTAGCCTTTATCTAGCTAAGAGCCTGCCAATACCCTTGGAAGTCAACAGAATGCTTTCTGTTGATTTGAACAGATGCTGGATTGGACCCTAATTTTCAATGTTGTAACTAACTTTCCATTATAAATCTTAATTTGACTTACCAATCTTTTCTGTTTTTTCTGAATTTTCAAATGTAACGTCCAATGGCAGAGCCTCATGGAGATTTTTAATGTATTGGAGTTACAGGGGAAGGTTTTAATATAATATATTAAGACAGCTTGAAAAGAATCAGATTTTCTCTTTGGAAAAATTTCCTATCTTTTTTTCCCGCTTATGATTTGAAAGCAGCTTAGCCTAGAAATTTCAGAGTCAATTTATTGTATTCCATACGAGTTATGTGTTTAATTCTTTTGCTTAGTTTGGGTAAATTGTGGAGTTATTTCTTTGATTTGTGATTGTCAGAAGTCTTCAATGTTTGTAAAAACTACACAGCCAGAAGGGTTCAAAATGTCTACAGCTGAAGGTTCCAAGAAGCTTCAACAATTATCATTCCATGGCCTCACTGGGACTTTAACTACTCAGGGACTCCTACAAGCTTATATGATACTAATACTTCACATATGTAGAGATCAAGACATTCCGTCTTTCAAAACCAATAATGTGCATTGAAGTATTATAGAACAATTAAACATTTTAACATGATAAAAATAAAAGTCCTAGGAAAGAAAAGATTTGTTAAACAGGAGTTAAGCCTTTAAATCCTGTTTAGTTAACTTAAGGAACAAAAGCCTTACAAGTAGATTTTTAGAGAAGCCTAAGGGCATTAGGAACTACATCTATCTGAAATTCAGTGGAAGTTGGTATCCTAACTACTTTTGCCTCTTTGAAAATCCCAGCCTAAATGACTGTGGGTGTTTCTTTCTTTCTTTTTTTTTTTCCCAAATATTGTATAAAAAGAGCCAGAAAGCATAGAAAATCTGAGTTTAAGGTTATACTTAAAAATATAGACATTTGAAAGAATGGAAATCCATATTTTCATAGATTTCAAGGCCAGAGGGACCATTATGATTATCTAGTCTAACCTCCGGCATAACTCAGGCCATAGAATTTCACCCAGTAACTTCTGCATCAAGCCCATCATTTGTGGTTGAGCTAGCTTATATTTTTTTAGAAATATATTCAGAAATATATTCATATTAAAGAGTTTGAGTAATGGAGAATCTAACATACCTAAGTAAGTGTTTCTAGAGGTTAATTAACCTCAAAGATTACAAATAAGGTGTAAAGTTTCAGCTTCCTCGATCTCCCTAGATTGGATTTTATGCCTGTCTGCTAAATTCAAGAAACCTCTACTAAATTAATAATAATGCAGTCCCTTAATTCTTCCCTCACTATCCTTCCATGTAATGTAAATGTTAGTCCATACATATCACATCTAGCTAAGTTTTTTTTCTTTTTTTTAGCTCTATATAGTTTCAAGGTTAAGGTCCGGACTTCACCACTTCAGCCATGTACTTTGAGAAAACCACAGTTTGTGGCTGTTGGCATCTTTTTAAACCAAGTCTGCAATGCTTTAAGTACCAGCTATCAAGAAGCATCATGTAATAATGAATTTCCACTTCATGCAAGAGACATCTTTCTACCAATAATAAAGAATTCCAGTTGTTTTGTTATATTCTACATCTGGATCCCCTGCACTAGAAAGCCTGAGTGGGTGTTAGACTTGTCTTTAGTTTGTGTACAAGTGAGATACTGATATTGCTATTTTGTCATGGGAGTGTGAATAGGAGAAAAGCCTGATCAGGGCAAAAGGGGTAACTCTAGGGTAGTGGTGGGCAACCTGCAGCCCTCAGGCTGCACACGGCCCACCAGGGTAATCTGCTGGTAGGCCGCCAGACAGTTTGTTTACATTTACACGTCCACCCGCAGCTTCCAGTGGCTGCAGTTTGCCGTTCCTGGTCAATGGGAGCTGTGGGAAGCGGTGGCAAGCACGTCCCTATGGCCCGCGCCGCTTCCCGCAGCTCCCATTGGCCGGGAACAGCGAACTGCGGCCACTGGGAGCTGTGGGCGGCCATGCAAATATAAACAAACTGTCTGGCAGCCCACCAGAGGATTACCCTGACCAGTCGCAGGTTGCCCACCACTGCTCTAGGGCCAAATTTCAGGCAGGCTATCGTAACAGGCCTAATTTTACAAATGCCCTTTATTTAAGAGCATTTTTTAAAGTCCCCTCCTCAGTAGTCTACTGTGTCTGTCAGGGTGTTCCACAAAGCACTGCTACTGCTTGGAATCCCTTAGTGGAATGTATCTACTCAAGGTGTATCTACTCTTCACCTGGGAGACCTATTAAATCAACAGCTGTGAATGGCAGTTGAGATTGGGATTAAAGGAAATTTGCTTTACTCTGACTATATTTTCCTTGCTTTTGAGAATGAGGCAGAGCCACAGGTATCCCAGTGGTAGAGCTTCCACTTTATGTAAGTGGCATAACTGTAGTAGATGTATGTAAAAGAGAGAACGTATGGGACATGAAGCTAGTTTATAGTCAGTGATGAAATTGCAAGTTACATTGCCATTAAAATGATCATATGACTCGTAATGGTAGGTAGGAACGCGGGGTGAATTAATTGGGTAGGAACTCTTAATGATGGGTAGGAACGGGGCCAAATTAAGTGTATTTTAACTCCATTAGTTTAGGGAACTTGTGACGTTAGCCATTCTGGCAAAGCAACTAAGAAATATGAAGCACATGCTATCCAGGATTTGAAGGTGGTGATTCTCTCGTGTGTTACAAAATACAGAAATATTTTTCTTATTATTTTTAACAGCTGCTATGTATTTTCTTCATCTGTTGGACTCTTACCAGCATGTTTTTTTTAACAAAATCCTTGCAGTTGATGTTTAATAGCAACCACGCCAGCCAAATAAAAAGCTGTGTTGATGGGTCCAAAAGAAATTTTATGTAATCCTGCTTGACTACAGGATGATGTCTACAAGGAAAGGAAGAGAAAAGGAATTTGATTATATTTGCCAGTGTATTCCCTACAGAATTTTGGATTAAGCCTGGTCAGTCTGAAGTATCTTTCACTTTGATTCTCTCTTTGTCTTTCTTAGTTTTTTCCATGTGCATATGTGAGCCAGAAATCAATATATCTTAAGTCAGTTAAATTCATATAAATAACTTAACATTTACACAATACTTTTCATCCAGGATAGCAGCATTGCAACCTCTGGTGGATGAATCAGTTCAGAGCCTGGCAATCTGTTTAATCAGAGTTAGGAGTCAATGCATGGATTATGTTTTAAAAACGAACAAATACACAAGGGAATGCCTTAAATTGTAATGTCATACCACTTTGGGAGGGGGGGGGGAGAGGCACTGAAGACACAGTCACTTGATCAGTCGTTTAACAATACTGGCTGACATTTTCATAGAGAGGCAGCCACATTTCTATTATACAAGGTCCACTATAGATGCTGATTAATTTAGTCATAGAAAAAGTGTCTAAGCAGCTCATCTGTAGTTTGTTAATGAAATCAAACGACAACTAATCCAGTTACTGGCTTTTTCTGTTGTGTGTAATGTAATTATATGACTTGGCATGAAGTTTAAGAACTAAATGTTTTTCTTCCTCCCAATGAGTTCAATAAAAGCAATACTGCACTATTAGATTAACAGGGAAGTCACAGGAACATAAGTACAGAGAATGGACAGATGCTGCATGGGATAAATTAAAAACATGAGAGTGTTCAAATATAAACACTGATTTTTTTTCTGGTTTAATACAAAAAATATATTTCAGTTGATATTTTTCTATAATATACTTCTCCAAATACTAAAAAATTATCTCTTTGCTCCATTACAATTTTGCATTGTCATTATCCTATATATCAAGAGGAATGTTTTTCTTACTTTGATGTGCAGAGATTGTTCAGTCAAACAGACACTGTTAACTCAAATTTGGTCCAAATTTAGATTTTGGCTAAATTTGTTGTTGTTATTTTTTTGATAATTAAAACTAATGCAATGGATCCATGATTTTCATTTTATTATTTGAAAGGAAAGTTGTGGGATTTTTTAATTCTCCTGCAGTATTTGCAATCAAAACATTGCACTGAGAACTTGAAAGTAAAACTGACTCTAAACCAAAATGAAACTGACATTTTATTTTCATTGCGCACAATGAGAGAAAGATCAAAGTAAATAAATAGCATGAACAGTGACAAGGAAATCGGATTTTCAGAAATATTTTAGTTTAAGTAGTTGAAATGTTTTTTTATTAGCATAATAACAAAGAAATGTGTGTGGTTTTAGCACCAAATTCAGTTAACAGAGTCTCACAGAGACAGTCAAACTGTGAGCTATTATTAATTTAAGCTATTTAGGGCAGGGAATATTTCTGCCTTTGTTTCTGCATCACGTAGCGCAATGGGGCCCCGATACTGATTGAATCCACTGTATGCATAACAGTGAAAGAATTTCAAAAAATATTTTTAGATACCAATAGGTCCAGTGATGTGCTGAATGCTGTACAAGACATAAATATAGTCCTTGCTCCCCTCCCCCATGGAGCATGCAGTCCAAAACGTATGTGTTATAGTTCCAAAAGAGGATGAGAACTCACTTCCTGTCACATTCTAAGACACAGTTCCCTACAGGAGACAACTGAAAAACATGAGACATTCTTCTCTGTCAATGCTTCTTTCCCAAGATTTCTTTCTATGATTTGGATACAAAGCTGACACCAAATGAATATAACTTTATGAATCAGAGGACTTTGAGTAAATCAAACTGAGGTTCAAAAGCTGTCTTCTCTGCAGCTTGCCTATATAGGACTGGGCTCTATTATCCTGTAATATTCAGTTGCTTGTACAGTTGGAGTGCATACAGCTGAGTGATGCTGATGACTTGGGATTTGGGGTTCATTCTTGCATGCCTAAAAAAAGTGTATGTATTATAGATATGACTATATGATGCCTTTTTGTTGTCCACACACTGCATCTTTATATGTCTAAGCATTCACCCTATGAGCAGAGTTCAGCAGCCATTTTGTCTCCAAGTTCTGGTGCAGAAAGCTCAATCCAAACTGTCATGCGAGACATACATATACTGTGCTCCCTCATGGAGTGTTTATTTTTTATTTAATTCTGACTTAGAGCAAATGGTTGTACATTGCATAGGAGAAATCCCACAAAAGCCTGAAGGATTAGGCAGTTGTTCTCTACCAATAAGTCTCTCAATAAGATATTCTTCCAGGAGTTTTTGGCTATTTCTAGGCTGAGATGCAGCTAGGTTTCTAATGCAGCCTTTTGAGTTAAGCCATTCTCTCTCATTCCTGGGAATCATGCCACACACTCACTCTAAAAAATAAGAATGTAGATTCTTATAAATACTGCGGAATCTCTTTAATCACATGTATGGAAGTGATAATACTAAAAATCTCTTTTTACATACATTAATACACAGAGGGCTTAACTGTGAAACAATTGTTTGCAACATACGCAACTTGCCTGACATGCCCACAAAAGGAAATGAGAAATTAAGCCACCTAGCAGTACCTCCTTTCTACTCCTCTCCCCACAGGCAAACAACTTACCATTGTCAAAAATTCTGTACAGACCATACACCCCAATGTTAGCTCTACATCCGAAAGAAAATTGGTATTTACGTCCCATAGAACATTCTGATATTTCAACATAGTTTCCTTCTCAAATCAGAATGAAAAGTTGAAATATCTAATTTTTTCATGGAACAAAACATTCCTCCCCACACAAAAAAAGTGTTTGGAAAATTACAAACCATTTAATTTTGGTGTTTAACAAAAAAATATTTTGTTATTTCCAAATTGAAATATATTCTTTTGGTTTGTTGAACTGATCCAAAATGCTTAATTTTCTAAAGTGCTTCAAATACATCAGCTCAATAATTAATACTTTTATAGAGCCATCTGGATTGCTTGGTAAACTGGGTGCAAGCAAACAGGTATTTTAATATGGCTAAATGTAAATGTATATATCTAGGAACAAAGAATACAGGCAATACTTACAGGATAGGGACCCCTGGGAATGACTCGGTGGCCAAAAGGGGTAACAAGATCCTTAGATGCATAAACAGGGGACTCTCAGGTAGGAGTAAAGAGATTTTTACCTCTGTATTTGGCACTATTGTGACTGCTGTTGGACCACTGTTTCCAGTTCTGATGTCCACAGTTCAAGAAGAATATTGATAAATTGGAAAGGGTTCAGAGAAGAACCACAAGAATGATTTAACGATTAGTAAACCTGCCTTTTAGTGATAGACTCAAGGAGCTCAATCTATTTTGCTTAACAAAGAGAAGGCTAAGGGGTGACTTGATTACAGTTTAAAAGTACCTATATGGAGAACACATTTTTTAATGGATTCTTTAATCTAGCAGAAAAATACATAACATGATCCAATGACTGGAAGCTGAAGCTACACAAATTCAGATAGGAAAGAAGGAATACATTTTTTAACAGTGAGAGTACTGAACCACTGTTACAATTTACTTAGAGTCATGGAGGATTTTCCAACCCTAACAATTTTAAAATCAAGTCTGGAAGTTTTTCTAAAAGACATGCGCTAGGAATTATTTTAGGGAAGTTCTATGACGTGTGGTATACAGGAGGTCAGACTGGAGGATGAAAATAGTCCCTTCTGGTCTTAGAATCTATGGACCCATGAAAACATTAAATAGAATTTTCCTATGGACCTCAAGGGACTTGTAGTTCATGTTGCATGATGGCCCCATTCTCCTCTATGGACCACGCTAAATGGTCAGACTATGTCTCCCAGCCCTGTCATTCCCATGAAAATCCATTCCATTCAGTCAGATTGAAGAGTGCTTTGCAATCAGGAGGCGATGTAGTCCAGCCAAGGAGCCTAGCCTATAGGAAGAAATGAGGGCCCGAACTACAACTCCCATGAGTCAATGTGCCACAATAAGTCAACACAGTTTAATGTTGAATTGATCCAAAATGAAATATGTTTTTCCCCCCAATGGAACTTTATTTATTTATTTATTTATTTTTCAAAATCCAAGTTTTCCCACAGTTGGAAATTTCTGACAGAAAACTCCTGACTAGCTCTACCTAACTCTTTTCCACTCGGGATGCTAGTTTTCCCGGTGCTTCCTGTACCAAACTATACACTCCAGACAAACCAGACTACCCTTCAACTTTCCATTTTTCACACTCCTCTCACAACACTATTAGTTGGGGCTGTTTTGAATATTTCTTTTCAAAACCTATCAATTGTACCAGATCTATTCAAGATTCAGATCATTGCCAGTTTTGGTGTACATATACCGTTGTGTTAAAGATACATAGACAATAAAATGGGAGAGAGCTCAACGAATTTCAATCAGAAACCAATTGTAAACACGTCTTATGAAAAGTGTATTACAAAAAATCCAAATAAATTACATAGAAAATTCAAAGGGCATAAAAATGATCATAGATTCATAGATATTTAGGTCAGAAGGGACCACTATGATCATCCAGTCTGACCTCCTGCACAACGCAGGCCACAGAATTTCACCTACCACTCCTGCAAAAAACCTGTCACCTATGTCTGTGCTATTGAAGTCCTCAAATCATGGTTTAAAGACTTCAAGGAGCAGAGAATCCTCCAGCAAGTGACCCATGCCCCAAGCTATAGAGGAAGGTGAAAAACCTTCAGGGCCTCTTCCAATCTGCCCTGGAGGAAAATTCCTTCCTGACCCCAATATGGCGATCAGCTAAACCCTGAGCATATGGGCAAGATTCATCAGCCAGATACTACGGAAAATTCTTTCCTGGGTAACTCATTATGTGAAAATTCTCACACTAAAAGCCACTTGCATGAAAAACAGAAATGTATGCCCCAAAAGGCAACCTCAATTATGGAATCACATCTAGCACTTCCACAATACTTGAAAAGTTCAGCTTTACTGATTTAAACCTTTTTTCAAACAAAGGTTACAGTTTTGTTCTTGGCTGGACAATCTCATGTTTACAACCTCTCCATGGTTTTTAATATACTGAAAACAAACAGCACCCCGGTTCAGTTAAGCATCCATCTGATGGCTTAAAGACACACTGTATATCTTTGCTGCTGCATCCTTGCAAAACATGAAACTGATTTAAATGATGTGGCTTTGTGTCTGTTGTGTTAGGACTGAATGGGATTAAAAGAACAGATTGTACAAATCTTTTTTGAGAATCCTACAATGTCAGCAGAGGGACACACTGGCATCCCCTGTCAACTCCCATTATTGATGTCCAATGTTTTGTGGAATGACAAATGAAACTGGCAAACAAAAAGGTTTTATTGATGAGCAGTCCACCCTGCACAAAAACACTATCAAATCCAGTTGGACCCAGAGGAAGAATTTAGGTGTGTAGAACCTAACTCTCCCAATATAGATCTATCAAAATAACATGGGTTAACAGCCTGACTCTCCCCAAAAGTGTCATCACGTTTTATTGACCACAACTGGTTAGGATTAATCTAAAGCTAGATGGTAAAATCACTATACTCTTCGGGACATTTACTAGGGTACATTTACCTTACTTCTGTGTATGGAACTCCCCAGTATAGAAGGAGAGGCAGCTTCCTTTGCAGAACCATTGCTCATATTCCTCAGGACACTAGAGGACTCTCTTTGAAGATCCAGGGATCTACAATGGGCAGAGGAAAAGCCAAGGTCAGGAAGGGAAGTACATCATCTCCCCAGCAGCTTTTAATAATTACTAAAAAGAAAATACATAGCCTTGAACTGCATTATCTTTCCTATTGAGCCCTTTCATGATGGGACTATCCCTTGGAAGGGAGCCCTTGGGCAGCTGTGACCTACTCCCTCACTGGTAGTGTAGATCTAGAGGAAACACACTACTAGGAACTGATGTGGAGGCCAGAGTTGCTGAAGAGACCCTGGCCTCCCACGTCTCCCTGAAATTCTTTTTTGTTTGGGGCTGAAACCATGACTTATAATGCAAGGATTCTCCAGCTCGCACAATAGGACAGTTAAAGGGGAACTCCACAAGATGGTCCTTGTTTGTTTTCTTCTCCCTGACTTATTCCCAAAGGTTTTACCATGAAAATGGGTCAGTCAGCCCATGTTATTTGGCAAGGTATATTTGTAAAGTGCTTTGTGATGAAGAGCACAGTATAGAAGCTGAGTATTATTATTGGTGAGCATACTATATTTAAAAAAAAAACTTTTCTGCAAATTTATGCATACACTACTGTACAGCAAATGGAGACCCATACAAGTAATTGCAAACACTCTACGCAAATATGCTATAAATGCTTTTAGCTACACATAAACAGGGATTTTCCCCAAAATGTGTGCTAATCTTGTTATGTTAGATTTAAGTGATATTGCATTCTTCGTCCCCTAAAAGTAAGCATTGAGCCTGGCAATATTTTAATGGCTTTTGTTAGATATTGTTGTGTGCTTTGTCCAGTTATATACTGGTTCAATGACTAATGCGCTCATTACCTCTGTGTATGAGCTTACCTCAAAGTTCATATCTATTTCTGTTTTTCTGTTCGATAGTAGTGTCCGGAAAACAGTAAAAAGGTGATGTATTGTTACAATATAAATCTTGCAGCAGCATGAATGAATTTGGAGATAATGCTTTGTGGATAACTGCTTTGTATATTGAGGATAGAGTGCCTAGAGGGAGCTCTCTGGCAGCTGGGTAGACTGCTGTCTTCAGAAATCTTATTCTCTGTTTAATAAAGGTTGAGGACATGAATTTTAGAACAGCTGAGAACCCACAGCTCCAGCTGAAGTCAGTGAGAGCTGCTAGTGCTCAGCACCTCTGAAAAATCAGATCCTTAAGTATTCACTTAAAGAACTCCAAGT
Organism: Lepidochelys olivacea; assembly: GCF_965140295.1. NCBI lineage: Eukaryota > Metazoa > Chordata > Testudines > Cheloniidae > Lepidochelys > Lepidochelys olivacea. Next base: position 77,442,024 of record NC_140416.1, read on the forward strand.
GGATGCCTGGTAATTCAATACAAAACAGTGCATGGTTTCTGATTTAAAATCAAGGAAATTCACTGTGGATGAGACATAGCAAACAATATATTGAATTGATAAATTTGTCTGATATTGGTAAATCCCCTTTATTGTTTCTTTTCAGACTCTTTTCCAAGTTTAACCTAGATGCAGGGTTGCACACAGGTTGAACCAGTCAGCTTGACTTTAAATACTACTATAATATTCCTGCAAGTGTGGATACTTCTCTCTACAGTTTCAATCCATTACTCTTTAGAAACAAATCAGAAAAGAATTTGAATTTGCAAAATCAGAAGTTGTGTTAGTAAGGCAATAACAGTTCTTTGAACTAAACATCTACTGCTGTTGTCAATGTTAGTTTTCAGAAACTAAATCCAAGTCTAAACTAAATCCAAGGAAACAGTGACATGAGCAAAGTTACCTAGGGATAATGAATGCTTCTTCTGCATCAGTACTTCATCACTTGCCCTCTGTGCCTTCAGTTATGACCTCAGACTGATATGGAATTGTACAATAAGCCTTCTTCCCCATTCCACATCTGTTAAGGAAATGAACTAATCAATGTCACTGATCTGCCAGTTTGGAGAACACATCCACTGGTGAAGGTTCAAGCTGTCTTGGTAGTGTACCAAGATAACAATGATTCTAAAACCCATTCTTCTCAAAATGGTGAAGTAATGTATCAATAATTTAACAAAATGTTTCATTTGATTGAAGTGTCACTATTTAAACCTAAAGATACTTATTTTAAATAGGTCTTCAAGCCTTTATGTGCCATGATAGAAAAAGAAGACAAATGAGCATAGACTCCTGTTTTATTACCTCTACACTCAGTCCAAAATTGCTTTACATTAATGTGTAAGAACTGGTAGTAAGAAGTGGTATAGGGGGGAAAGCCGTCATTACATTGATATAACTTATTTGGACTTTCAAAGGTCTTTTAAGTCCCTCAAAGGAGGTTTTTAAGGAAACTAAGTTTCTATGGGTTGAGAGATAAAGTATGCCATGGATTAGAAACTGGCTGTGAGATAGGAAACAAAGGGTAGAAATAAATTTTCAGTTTCAACCTGGAAGTTAATAATGGGATGCCCTACATATCTCTGTTAACACTCGTGGTGTTTGACATACTTATTAATATCTGAAAAAGAGGGTGAACAGAGAGATGGCAAAAGTTGCCAAAGACAGAAAAATATGGACTTGGTCAATTGTAGAAAAGAGAGAAAAGAACATCAGAGGGACCTAAAAAACGCTCGGCTACTGGACAGCATAATGGCAAATGAAATTCAATATAGACAAAAGCAAGGTTATGAATATTGGAAGGAGCAATTTGTACTAACTCATGCACATTGATGGATTCTAAATTAACTGTAACCACTCAGGAAAAAAAATAGGCATCACTGCGGACAGCTCAATTAAAGTATCTCCTCAGTGCATGTGGCTGGTCAAAAAAAGCAAACACAATATTAAATTGTATTAAAGAGAAAAATATTTAAAATATGCCATTATGTAAAGCATTAGTATGCCCTCAAAGAGGGCAAAAAAGGATTAGAATTGTGGAAAGTCATAAGACATTTAAAAGAGTAGGGCTAGTTAGTTTAAAATATGTGTATAAGAGGTGACATGTTAAAATTATGTAAACTAATGAAGGAGAAAGAGGAGGTCAATTAAGTGTTGCCATTTACCTTTTCTGATCATTTTAGAACAAGAGGTCAGCCAATGAACTCAAAAGGCAACTCATTTCAAAGTTAAAAGAGGACATGCTTTTTTACCAATACCTAGTTAACCAATGGAACTCATTGCCACAATGTAGAGCTTAGCAGGATTAGACTTTTATTATATTCACAGTAAGAACATATGCAGTAACTTTAGATTAGATAAAAATGTAGAAGGCATATAAACTCTCAGGTTTCAGGGCATAGGCCAAGCACACAGAATCTGGTTCAGAAAGAAACTTCCTCGATGGGCACACATATTAGTATATACCTGTTCATTATGAGGGTTCTCTATTCATGTTCACAGGGCATCTGATTAGCTATTGTCAGATGTGGGATACTGGACTAAATGGACCATTGGTCTGATCTGGTATGGCAATTCTAAAAGACCATATTCTGCAGTCTTTACTCACGCAAGGCTGCCATTGATTCAGTGGGAGTTTTTCTCACGTAGGGTCCAGAGAATTTGGTCTGAAATTCTCGTTTCCCTAAAGAAAGACCCAAATAAAGCCTTTAAAGTTCCTGAGAGCAGAGACAATGGGTTCCTTTGTATAGCAGAGTGCTGAGCACAGGCAACACTCAGGAAACCATAATAGAAACTTTTATTAGGAGTTGGGGAATACAATTAAAAAGTTCCTTTAAAATAACTCGCAGATAAATAACATGCACTAGAACAGAGTCACTTAATATGTTTATTCATGAATTATTATATAGGAATATAATGAGAATTTTAAGCATGTCAGCCTGCTTCTTATTATTGTGCCCACTAAAAGCCTAATGCTGTTTTTATGCAGGCAAACTCCTATGAAACTCAATAAAAAGTCTGTCTGCATAGAACTGCAGGATCAGCCCCTGCAATGCAGTAGTAATGTATTTTTATTCTATTCTTCTGCTGAGAGGTTTTTGTTTTTAAAATGCCAATGTTGCCCTGTGCTACTGAAACTGAAAATTCCTCCAGCCATAATCGTACAGCTCTGATGAAAATAAATTTCCATGTGAAACTTCACATTTTCTCTTTCATGCACTCAGGAAAATTCATATATTAATTCAAGGCAAAATGTGAGCATTTCAAGCCCTGAACTCATTGTAGCAGATATTTTTTGATCCAGAATTTCAAGTAAATTTCAAAAAGCTGCAGATAATCAGCCTGCCTCTGTATTTGCATGTTTACCTTGTGGCCTTATTGGGTACTGTTGGTTCAGATGATTCATTGTATTTATTTGGATTGTTTTTCAGCTACTCTGGGGGGGGGGCGGTTCGTTATTTGAATTGTTGATGTGGAATGTTACATGTATTAGAAATAAAGGTCCAATTCAAGGTTACTGGTAAGTAGTGTAAATATTGGTATCTCAGAAGGGCTTGCTGAAAGTGAAAGACTGTGGCAGAGAATTTAATCATGAAATTTCTCTCTGACATAATTTTTTCTGTGGCTTCTGTTTTGGCCAGAAATGTTGTATGTGGCAGCATTAGATAGTTGAAACAGATGGATATGAATGAAATTATCATATGCTGAAATTAAGAATGCTGTAAATTGCAACACAGAGCAACTTGAAGTACCTCTGTTGGAGAAAAATAATTTTCCTGTGGGTCATCCTGATAAAGCTTATTACAGCAGCTTTCGGCTGTGAAAATCTGACTTTGTTAAAAAGTAGTCATTTTTGTAGCAAAACTATTTCTCCCTCAGCAAAATCCTTGATTTTAAAAAAGATTTTTACATTTATATTTTTCACAGGACAGGGGAAAATGCCAAAATTTTCAATCTCAGGTGCCTATGTAAGGTACCTTGACCCATATTTAACTGCTTGAATAAGTGGCTTGATTTTCAGATGGTAGGACCTCTCACATTGTCTAGAGTGGCTCACGACTTAGGCTGTCAACCTCAGAGCAGACTGTCAAAGCAGGACAGACATCCCAAACCGGTGGTATATTCTATTATTAGATTTCCCCAACTCAGTAATAAATGTGAACTCCTCGATCAATCTAGCAGTCTTACCATGGAGTCACAAACAGTCCCCTTGGGTTCTCCAGTCTATCTTGCCATGCAGACAAAATGTGCTTAGTGATAAATGCAAAAAGAAAAGGAGTACTTGTGGCACCTTAGAGACTAACAAATTTATTTGAGCATAAGCTTTCGTGAGCTACAGCTCACTTCATCGGATAAATGGTAATGATAAATGGTCACTTACACCAAAAATCACACCACATTCAGGTTGCTTCCAGTCCCAATAGATCAGTCTCTTACCTCAGATCAATTGGTATCCTAGATCTTATACCAAAGACAAATCCACAGGCTTTATTAAAGGTTTATTAATTAGGAAAAAGGAATAAGAGAGTTATTTACAGGTTAAAGCAAGCAACATAAACACACAGATGTGTTACCATCTAACTCCTAAGAGTAACAGAGTTATAGTGATCTGTCAATTCAAAGTGTCTTTCAGGGAGGACCCCTGGGGATCTCTGGCTTTTGTTGAGAGCAGTGGTGCTCAAACTTATTTGGTTGGGTGCCCCTTACTCCCTCCCCCCCAAGTACATATACCACCACCCAGCTCTGAAGGCAGAGCGGAGAGCAGCAGAGTGGCAACGTGAAAAGTAATATTCGTTAATATCACTTTTCACAGCAGAATTAGCGCCCAACTGCCATCCTTCTGCACTGCTGACAGGCAGGGCCCTGCCATTTTGGCTGACAGCTGGAGACCAGCTGCCTACAGATGAGAGATTTGGGGGGTGGGAAGGAGAGCCTGAGCCTGGGCTACCTCCTGGTGATGGAATGGGGTAGGAGGAAGGAGACCCTGAGCCCAGGGCGGCGCTCAGCCCTGGGGTGGTGGGGCTTTGGTTGTAAGCCCTGGGGTGGCGGGGATCTGGCTGTTAGCCCTGGGGTAGCAGGACTCCAATTGTCCCTTTATCCCCACCTCCCGGGTGCGCACGGCCCTTCTGCACAAGCCCTAGCCACCTGGGGCTGACTGCCAGAGCTCTCTTTAAAAAAAAAAAAAAAGCACACAGTTCATGCCTCCCTTGACACATTCCTTCTCCTCCCTTGGGAGGCATACCCATAGTTTGAGAGCCACTGGTTTAGAGTCTGGCCCTGCCAGAATTCAAAGAGCCAAAAAGATGGAAAATTTTCCTGTGACCTTGTTTTATGTCCTTCATTCAGCTTCCAAGTCCAAAGGATGAACTTCTGTGCATATAGCATTTCCCAGGTGCAATAGGGCCATTAACCAATCCTTTGTATTGTGGTGTTCCTTGATGGCCCATCTGATTTTGGCAGTCCTTCTGGATGGGCATGGAGGATGATTCCCGTGCCTGAGTTCACAAGTTAAGAGCAAACGTTTTCAATGTTATAAAGCAAAATGTACATATTTTCTGCTAGCATGGAGTACAGACATAACAAGAGAGATTAATGCATTCAGCAATTTATGAGCATTTCATAGAGTCTAATCACTAAGTACATTCTTAAAAGACTTATCTATTTTGAGCAAAACTAGCATACAGGTGAACTGGTCTTGTCTTCAGCTCTGAGTTTATCCGTTCTTAACTAATGCCTGCAGCCTGGACAAGAGCTGGCATCTGGCCTGCCAGCATCACAACTCCTTTTCATCACAGTATTAGCTTTCACCCAACTATAGTCCAAATCTTTTCCAGATCCATACTTTCTTTGCTTTATCACTCAATACTACATTTCTGGAGGGATAACGTGTAGGTGGATGCAAACTGTTCCCATCAGACTGTAAACAATGTAAAGAGATATTGTAGGCCAATGTAGGCCCAAAATTTAGGTTGGTAAAAAGGTTTAAAGTTCAAGATATATACAAAATTTTCCATGATTTGAGAGTTTTTTCTGGACAGTTTTAGTTTGTATTTAAATATTCTCCTTCAGTGTTTGCAGCCAAGGCCCCCGATCTTCAAGTGAAACTATTCAGCCAGCACCTTATTTGCCCTCCTGTGCAGCCCCACTGAAGTGACTGGGGCTCTGTGTGAGTACAAAGGTGCACACTCACACGGATTCACTTTCAGGATCGGGGCCTACACATTGCAGCACATCCATTGGGGCACTTAGCAGCTTTTAATTTCCATTGAAGACAGTGGAGTGGAAGGCATTCAGTGCCAATTCAGAGGAGTTTAGTATCTTGCTGGATCATAGAATCACAGAATCATAGAATATCAGGGTTGGAAGTGACCACAGGAGATCATCTAGTCCAACCCCCTGCTCAAAGCAGGACCAATCCCCAATTTTTGCTCCAGATCCCTAAATGGCCCCCTCAAGGATTGAACTCACAACCCTGGGTTTTACCTTAATGAGTAATCAGACCTTGGTGTATATGATAAAATATTTAGGGGCATACTCTGATACCGATTACTGATAAAGAATAGTATGTTGTGACTACTCATGGAGTAAGATGCTATTCACCACAAGAAGATCAAAATCTGTCCCTTTTGTCAGTTACATGTGTGCAATCCTACACCAGAATTTGGCCCCTTCAATCTATCTTGTTTGACTCTCTGACCTAGACAACATAAAATAGCAGAAACAAACAAACACTTTATCATACAGACAGCTCTCTATTATCGTTTGCCTCTGCTTAGCAGTAATGGACCAAATCCATCCCTGGTGTATCACCACTAAAGTCAAAAGAGTTTTGCCAGGGATAAATTTAGCCCAATATTATTTTCTAACTGAGATTAGAGAGCAAGTGAACCAGCAAAAGACAATTAAGTCAGTGATGCACTTGCTATCTAAAGTACTCAAGCAATGTGAATGCCAGCGTAATGCAATTCTTAGTCACCAAGCATGCAAATAAATCAACTTTAATGTCAATAAAGTCAGTAATGACAGATTTTATCACTAAGATATAGCTAAGCAATAATGACCAGGAGGAAAGTAAGTAGCTTGCAGCGACAGAAGTGATTTTTTATTTTGTCCTAGGTGAAGCCAAGGGTAACTGAAAAGACTGGCCTTTCCCCCCTCTATTATTAACTGCAAATCATTCTTGTCATGTTAGAAAGCAGATTTTTTTTTCAAGTATTATTCACTATTATGCTGTGACTCACAATTGACCTCCTTCTGAGGTGCTAAAGGCCATTTCCAATTAGCCTCTGCTTATTACTAAGATGTAGTTTCTATGTATTAAATTATTTTTTCTTCATTCAATACAGAAATTATATTTTCTGTTACTCTGCAGCAAGTGTAGTTGCCTACTTAATTCATACACCATCCATGATCACAGAAATCCTAGAACAAACAAAAAGCGTAAGCATGAGGTTGCTTCAGTACTTCACAATTTCTAATCCTAAATTGCGTGCTCTTAGGCAGTTGGTGCATTCCATTCCAGAGGTAGCTGCATGTCAGTAGAACCTGAAATTGTTACCTCTCCAGGATGGTGTGAGACTTAACTAACATTATAAACAATTTTGAGATGATGAGATGAGAGGCACACTAAAATTAAAAAAATATTATTTGTCTCAAGTAGATATAGTGGGGTGGGCAGAATCACAGTATGATTTTATTTTAAAACAATATTATGTCAACTTAGTAGCTACTCTGCTGCTGATTTAAACTTATCTAGACACTCAAAAATCAACTAGACATCTGGATGTTTACAAAATACTACTCTAGATTATATGAATTTGTACAATTATTTGTCTGTCTCTGGATTTAAAAAAAATACCACAATTTTATACTATGAGTGTAGCAGTTTTATCCCTGTGGGATATGTTTTACAATGTTCGATTGCCATGTTTCAGTAGTTTTGGCTGACATTCAACAAATGTCTGAGCAGCTAATAATGCACTTAGTTCTGTTAGTCCACCCATCTGTCCATCACATCTGGCCATCCTTATAAAAGCTATTATTAAGTAGCATACTATTTCTCTAACATCCTCTCTATATTCATTGCCATCCCGCCTGGCTTGAAGGTAAACAATGTGTGTGTTCACAATTATTCTAAATCTTTATTCATAAGCGAGGGGTAAATAAACAGTTCTCTACAAATAAAACAAACAAACAAACCATTTTCTTTTATCATTTTGCTGATGACATTTTAATCCATCAAATCTATACAGTTGCCAGTCAACATTCAGTTGAAACATTATGACTACACAACAGGAAAACTTTCTCTTGTCCATGAAAATCATACACTTAGTCACCAGAAACATAACCTGGGAAGACACTGTTTCAGAGGAAATAATAATTAACCTCAGTGTTTCCTATGTATTCTGCATTGCACATTATGACAGGCTATTGGGAATTGTTTCTGCAAGCCTCTGAGTATGAGAGTAACTTTACATGTGTGAGGAGTCTCTCAGAAGTCAGTGCGATGGCTCACATGAGTCAAGTGCTTACATGCTAAAGTGATTTCAGGATCTCTCCAATGGTCCCTTAAACAGTTTATGGTAATGAAAGCAATGCTAAACATTTTATGAGAGTTGTTTTATATCTTATCTAATGAAACTGGAAAAGAAAGAAAAAGCTAAAATCAAAATGAAGCTGTATAACAGAGCAAATTGAGCCGAAAGACAGGCAGTGATCTTGCAGGACCATCTGCAAATCACAATTGTAAAATATGTACTTATCATACTTTATAAATTTACTACTTCACATTCTACTGCCCTGGTCTATAATCTATAATCTTCTAGAGTCAGGAATGTTAATGACAAAACTTGAAAATTACGATAAAATCATCTTTAAAATGTACCTATGGAATATTTATTTTACTACTATGTGATTCTTAATAATGTTCAGAATTGCAGTTAGGAATTACAAAGTGAAAATTTGGATGCATCATTGTGATTCTCTGTTGAGATGGTTTATTATATAGTGTGTCTTAGAAACACCGTGAAAGCAAATACAAGGAATCCTATTGTCACGCTGTCTGGAATGGCTCACAAACAGACAAGCCAAACCCACAAAAAAAAAATGTAGAAATTGGGCTTGTTTTTGGCTTAATTGGCTTGTGAGTTGCTTGTAGGCTAGTTTTTGGCTTGTAGCTTGTTGCTTCTTTTTTTTTTTTTGATTGGCTCCTGGCAAGCAGGAGCAAGGTGGGCAAGCAGGGGCAAGGGGGAACAAGCAGGGGCAAAAGACAAGCAGGAACAATTGGGGGAGAGAGTCGGTATGCACAGCAGGCCCACCACAGTCCCAGACTGCATGCTGGGGAGATCTAGACACATAGAGCGTTGGGGTTCTTAGGGATTGGCTTGTTTTGGCCTTGTTTGAAATGGGATTAGCTTGATTTTTGGCTTATTTTGAAATTTGGGGTGCTTATTTACCACATGAAAGTTGGTAACTGTGCAACCGACCCTTACTGTCTCAGGGCAGACTGTCAAAAGCAGAACAGATGCCCCAAACTGGTGGTATGTTCTATAATTAGATTTCACCAACCCAGTAACAAATGTGAACTCCTGGATCACTGTAACAGTCTTACCCTGGAGTCACAGACAGTCCCCTTGGGCAATCCAGGCTATCTTGCCACCCAGGCAAACTAAACATAGTGATAAATAGTAATTTACACCCAAAATCACAAAATATTCAGGTTTCTCCCAGTCCCGAGAGACCAGTCGCTTACCCCAGACCAATTTGTGTCTTAGATCTCACACCAAAGACAACGCTGGTAGCCAATCCTATCGTAAACTAATGAAGGATTTATTAACTAGGAAAAAGAAATGAGAGAGTTATTTATAGGTTAAAGTGGAATAAGTTAAGTCTGTGGTTCCAAAAGGTGACAGAGATGTAGCAATCTGTCAGCACTGAATGTCTTTTTAGGGTAACCCAGATTAACCCTGGGGATCTCTGCTTTTTGTTTCTTAGCTCCTGCCTTTGTAAGAGTCCAAACAGCCAAGAGATGAAAAATCTTCATGTCAGCTATCTTTATTCCCCTCCTTCCAGAATTCAAGCTGATGGGATGTGCTTTCTTGTACACAGCACCTTCATGAGTGTAAGAGGGCCATAAAACCAGGTTTTGTGTTGTGATGTTCCACAATGGCCCATTTAGCCTTGATAGTACTTCTGGATGGGTGAGGGATCCACTTGTCCCTGCCTAAGTTCACAAGTTCAAAGCAGGCATTTTTAACATTATAAAGCAAACCTTGCATATTACCTTATAACATGGAATACAGACATTAAGTAAGATTAATGGATGCAGCAATTTACAAGCATTTTATAGAGTCTAAACACTAACCACATTCTTACAAGTTCAACACCCATCTTGAACAATATTAACATATAGGCAAGCTGGTCTGGTCTCCAGCTATGAATTTGTCAGTGCTTAGCTGATGCCTACAGCCTTCGCAAGAGCTGGCATATAGTTTACTAGCATCACAATTACGATAGTGCTCAAACAGAGACAACAGGTTCTCGGGAGTCTAAGCTCCACATTCTTTTGAGAGCATTGTAGTTTTAAAAAGCCTAGATGCAAAGGGCATAGTTATGGAAACTATCAGATTTGAAACTAAAATGCTGCGATTTGGAATGGAGGGCAATTTAAGGCAGAATCAATAGTCATGACTCAGGAAAACAAAAATATCCGTAGGACCTAATTATGCCGACATAATTGTCCTAAGTGGAGCCAGGGACACAGGGAGCCTTTTGCCCACCTACCCCCAGCGCACCCATTCATGGACAGTCCTGACTGAATTAGCCATTAGACAATCCCAGGTGCAGGTTTGCTATCTTTGCCTGCAGTGCCAAAAGCAACCTTGGGTGAACGTCTGAATTTAGGCATGACCATAGCCCTGCCCCCCTAACATACCATCAAGTGCCTACAAGGAATCACCAGTGTGAGAGTAGACTACATCTTTTCAACAGTTGTAGCAAGGGCCACTGTGATGCCATTCAAACGTGGGGCACGTAGTTGCTTTATGACTTCTATGGTTAAAGTGAAGCCATTGCACTTCTCTGGTGCTCCCTCACCCCCATCTCACTACATCTGATACACCTGTGATTTAACCCGCAGAGCACAGACAATAGTTGTTATATTGCATACCATAATAAGATGTAATATTAAATGGCTTCTACCCAAGATATATATATGTCTTATTTTCGTAATTCCATTTATAATCTCCCATTTAAAGAGAAAATGGGCCAATGAAAAGAATGAATCAAGAGCTTCCTCTCTACTATTGTGTGAGGAAGGTCAGAACACATAATACAGTCAATATTGAATGTTATTATGATTAGCTATTTGTTTCTAGTAGAGGCATTGCTACAATGTGCTGGGTGTTATACCAACATAAAGAATAGTGTATATTGTGTCATCGGGTTCAAGGTTCAGTTTTCCTTAACTGAGGCAATTATATATTATTCATATACATTGTGGGTTTACTTAAGAAAAAATATGTATTAACTATGTTAAAGATATCTAAAAGAACATCAATTTAGCATGCTAACAAGTTAGCTAACTTTATGACTGCTGGTCCAGAAATTAACAAGAATGAGCATGTTGCAGCTGGAAATATGTATAAAGCCTCCAAAGTGTATTGTATTATATGACACTGACAGAATGTGAGAAACTGATGTAGAAACTGAAAATGGGACCTACTCAATGGCAAATCATATAGATGTATAATCTACAGAATTGAATCACACGGTTCATATTCTCTAGCCCACATGTCATTCTTCATTATGTACCAGCCAACATGGACTCCAATGTGACTCAGGCATACATATCTCCTCTCATCTAGTAGATGTCAGACCTATCCAAAAAGATTGTAGGTACAATTAAATACATGTTTTATGAATGTAAAATGGTGTAATACTTCTGCACCCATATGGCAGATAACATTAGTGATCACATGGTGCTAGATATCTTTTGAACACCTGTTCTGGTGACACTAAAATCCAGTGCCCTACTCTAAAGAACAGTTTAATCTGTGGAGAAACTAGTGGGTACCTTAAAAATGGTTGTCAAAGATGGTATTAAATCATCCTGGAATAACATTTAAAATTACTTTCAATTATTTAGTCAATAAAATCTGCCTGGTATTGAAGTAAAAGTCAATCCAACTCCCATTAAATCAATGGAAAGATTTCAATAGAAGTAGAATTGGGCCCCAAGAAAGAACTATCTGATGAAATGTAAAGAAGATCTGTGATTTCCTTTACCCCATACCTGAAAAATGTTTTTGCATTTCATTGATATAAATATAGTAGCTGTTCATAACTAGAGGAGTTTGTCCCTTTTTTTTCATTCCTTTCTCCTTAACATTTTATACTAACAGAGAGAAAACATATCTCTTGTAAAGGTGTTTTTGTATGTATCTATATCAGTGGTTCACAAACTTTAACAACCTGTGAACCCCTTTCACAAAAATGTCAAGTCTCATGAACCCCCTCCTAAAAAATGAATATTTCCAGGGATTTTCTCCTTTCATCATAGAACAACAGAATATCAGGGTTAGACAGGACCTCAGGAGGCCATCTATTCCAATCCCCTGCTCACAGCAGGACCAATCCCCAACTAAATCATCCCAGCCAGAGCTTTGTCAAGCCTGACCTGAAAAACCTCTGAGGAAGAAGATTCCACCACCTCCCTAGGTAACCCATTCCAGTGCTTTACCACCCTCCTAGTGAAAAAGTTTTTCCTAATATACAACCTAAACCTCCCCCACTGCAACTTGAGACCATTACTCCTTGTTCTGCCATCTGCTACTACTGAGAACAGTCTAGATCTATCCTCCTTGGAACTCTCTTTCGGGTAGTTGAAAGCAGCTATCTAATCCCCCCCCCCCATTCTTCTCTTCTGCAGGGTAAACAATCCGAGTTCCCTCACCCCCTCCTCATACGTCATGTGCTCCAGTCCCCTAACCATTTTTGTTGCCCTCTGCTGGACGTTTCCAATTTTTCCACATCCTTCTTGTAGTGTGGGGCCCAAAACTGGACACAGTACTCCAGATGTGGCCTCACCAATGCCAAATAGAGGGGAATGATCATGTCCCTCATCTGCTGGCAATGCCCCTACTTATACAGCCCAAAATGCCATTGGCCTTCTTGGCAACAACGGCACACTGTTGACTCATATCCAGCTTCTCGTCCACTGTAACCCCTAGGTCCTTTTCTGCAGAACTGCTGCCTAGCCATTCGGTCCCTAGTCTGTAGCGGTGCATGGGATTCTTCCATCCTAAGTGCACAACTCTACATTTGTCCTTGTTGAACCTCATCAGATTTCTTTTGGCCCAATCCTCTAATTTGTCTAGATCCCTCTGTATCCTATCCCTATCCTTCAGCATATCTACCACTCCTCTCAGTTTAGTATCATCTGCAAACTTGCTGAGGGTGCAATCCACGCCATCCTCCAGATCATTAATGAAGATATTGAACAAAACCGGCCTGAGAACTGACCCTTGGGGCACTCTGCTTGATACCGGCTGCCAACTAGACCTGGAGCCATTGATCACTTTACTGGAGTATAAATTATAAAAGCAATGTTCTTGGAAATATAAAAAAAAATTATGACATCCTTATTACACCGGGGTCGGCAACCTTTCAGAAGTGGTGTGCCAAGTCTTCATTTATTCACTTTAATTTAAGGTTTCAGGTGCCAATAATACATTTTAACATTTTTAGAAGGTCTTTCTCTATAAGTCATAGAATCATAGAATCATAGAATATCAGGGTTGGAAGGGACCCCTGAAGGTCATCTAGTCCAACCCCCTGCTCAAAGCAGGACCAATTCCCAGTTAAATCATTCCAGCCAGGGCTTTGTCAAGCCTGACCTTAAAAACCTCTAAGGAAGGAGATTCTACCACCTCCCTAGGTAACGCATTCCAGTGTTTCACCACCCTCCTAGTGAAAAAGTTTTTCCTAATATCCAACCTAAACCTCCCCCACTGCAACTTGAGACCATTACTCCTTGTTCTGTCATCTGCTACCATTGAGAACAGTCTAGAGCCATCCTCTTTGGAACCCCCTTTCAGGTAGTTGAAAGCAGCTATCAAATCCCCCTTCATTCTTCTCTTCTGCAGGGTAAACAATCCCAGCTCCCTCAGCCTCTCCTCATAAGTCATGTGTTCTAGACCCCTAATCATTTTTGTTGCTCTTCGCTGGACTCTCTCCAATTTATCCACATCCTTCTTGTAGTGTGGGCCCAAAACTGGACACAGTACTCCAGATGAGGCCTCACCAATGTTGAATAGAGGGGAACGATCACGTCCCTCGATCTGCTCGCTATGCCCCTACTTATTCATCCCAAAATGCCATTGGCCTTCTTGGCAACAAGGGCACACTGCTGACTCATATCCAGCTTCTCGTCCACTGTCACCCCTAGGTCCTTTTCCGCAGAACTGCTGCCTAGCCATTCGGTCCCTAGTCTGTAGCGGTGCATTGGATTCTTCCATCCTAAGTGCACTTATCCTTATTGAACCTCATCAGATTTCTTTTGGCCCAATCCTCCAATTTGACTAGGTCCTTCTGTATCCTATCCCTCCCCTCCAGCGTATCTATCATTCCTCCCAGTTTAGTATCATCCGCAAATTTGCTGAGAGTGCAATCCACACCATACTCCAGATCATTTATGAAGATATTGAACAAAACCGGCCCCAGGAACGACCATTGGGGCACTCCACTTGATACCGGCTGCCAACTAGACATGGAGCCATTGATCACTACCCATTGAGCCCGACAATCTAGCCAGCTTTCTACCACCTTATAGTGCATTCATCCAGCCCATACTTCCTTAACTTGCTGACAAGAATACTGTGGGAGACCGTGTCAAAAGCTTTGCTAAAGTCAAGAAACAATACATCCACTGCTTTCCTTTCATCCACAGAACCAGTAATCTCATCATAAAAGGCGATTAGATTAGTCAGGCATGACCTTCCCTTGGTGAATCCATGCTGGCTGTTCCTGATCACTTATCTATATATTAGTCTATATATTATATAACTAACCTATTGTTGTATGTAAAGTAAACAAGGTTTTCAAAATGTTTAAGAAACTTCATTTAAAATTAAATTAAAATGCTGATCATATGCCACCGGCCTGCTCAGCCCGCTGCCAGCCTGGGGTTCCGTTCACCTAGGCCGGCAGCGGGCTGAGCAGGGCTGGTGTCCGGGACCCCAGACCATCAGCAGGCTGAGTGGCTCAGCGCACTGCCACTCAGCCTGCTGCCGGTCTGGGATTCTGTCTGTCGGCTCCTTCCAGCCAGGGTCCTGGCTGCAGCCCCGCTCAGCCCCCTTCCAGTCTGGGATCCCAGCCCTGCCCACATAGAGTGGGTACCTACCTTCTCCCTGTTTCTAGCCCATTCTCTTCCTCTCTCTCTGCACTGAGATGAGGGTGGGAGTGTGCTGAGCACAGGGCTGAGAATGAAGGAGCAGGCTGGGGGTTGGGTTGTAGGGTCTGGCCAGGAGCTAGAATGAGGGAGCGGGCTCAGGGTTGCAGCAGGAGGTTTGGGTGTGGAGTACTTACTTGGCAGCTCCCATTTGGTGGAAAGGGTGCAGGTGCGAATGTGGGTGTGTGTGCAGGAGCTCCCGTTTGGTGCTCAGGGTGGGGGTGGGAATGTGGGGGGTGCAAGAGTCAGGGCATGGGGTCTGGGGGGGGCTGGATATGTGGGAGGTGCAGGGGTCAGGGCAGAGGGCTGGGGGCATGTGAGGGGGTGCAGGAGTCGGCATGGGGTGTGGGGGGCTGGGTATATGTGGGGGGTGCTGGAGTCAGGACTGGGGTCGTGGGGGGGGTGCAGGGTCAGTGCAGAAGGCTGTGGTGTGTGAGGAGTTCAGGAGTCAGGGCAAGGAGCTGGGTGTGTGTGGGGGGGTGCAGGGGTCAGGGCAGAGGGCTGGGGGTGTGTGGCGGGTGCAGGGGTCAGGGCAGAGGGCTGGGAGTATGGGGGGTTGCAGGGTCAGGGCTGGGGTGTGTTGGGGTGTGTAAGGGTCAGGGCAGAGGGCTGGGGGTGTGGGCTAGGGTCATAGGGGTGCTCCCAGCCTCCTGCCCAGAGCGGCTCATGGCAGGGGGCTGGAGGGGATATGTCCTGATTCCACCCCCCTTCCCCAAGGCCCTGTCCCCACCTCTTCTCCGCCTCCTTCCCGGAGCAGCGAGCGCGCTGCGGCTCCGCTTCTCCCCCTCCCTCGCAAAGGCCATCAGCTGATCGGCGGCAGAGAGGGAGATGAGGAGGGGCAGGAACCCAGCATGGCAGGGGATGGGGGAGCTTGCCTGCCCTGCAGCAGTAGCCGGCAGGACCAAGCTTCTTCACCCTGCCCCCGCGGGGTGGGGGGAGGCAGAGAAGATTTTTAATGGCATTCTGTAGGATTTTTAATGGCACTCTGCTGCCTGCTGGGGTCCCGTCCCCGCTCAGCCTGCTGCCAGCCTGGGTTCGGCAGCGGGCTGAGCGGGGCTGGCGCCTGGGACCCGGCAGGCAGCAGCATGCCATTAAAAATCGGCTCACGTGCCGTCTTTGGCACGTGTGCCATAGGTTGCCGACCCCTGTCTTACACACTATTTATTGGTTTCAGAGTAACAGCCGTGTTAGTCTGTATTCGCAAAAAGAAAAGGAGGACTTGTGGCACCTTAGAGACTAACCAATTTATTAGAGCATAAGCTTTCGTGAGCTACAGCTCACTTCCTCAGATGCATATCGTGGAAACTGCAGCAGGCTTTATATATACACAGAGAATATGAAACAATACCTATTCCCACCCCACTGTCCTGCTGGTAATAGCTTATCTAAAGTGATTTCCAGCACAAAGCCAGGTTTTCTCACCCTCCACCCCGCCACACAAATTCACTCTCCTGCTGGTGATAGCCCATCCAAAGTGACAACTCTTTACACAATGTGCATGACAATCAAGCTGGGCTATTTCCTGCACAAATCCAGGTTCTCACATCCCCCCCACCCCCATACACACACAAACTCACTCTCCTGCTGGTAATAGCTCATCCAAACTGACCACTCTTCAAGTTAAAATCCAAGTTAAACCAGAACATCTGGGGGGGGGGTAGGAAAAAACAAGAGGAAACAGGCTACCTTGCATAATGACTTAGCCACTCCAAGTCTCTATTTAAGCCTAAATTAATAGTATCCAATTTGCAAATGAATTCCAATTCAGCAGTTTCTCGCTGGAGTCTGGATTTGAAGTTTTTTTGTTTTAAGATAGCGACCTTCATGTCTGTGATCGCGTGACCAGAGAGATTGAAGTGTTCTCCGACTGGTTTATGAATGTTATAATTCTTGACATCTGATTTGTGTCCATTTATTCTTTTACGTAGAGACTGTCCAGTTTGACCAATGTACATGGCAGAGGGGCATTGCTGGCACATGATGGCTATTATTAATAGGCACTATTTATTATTAATTATTATTTATCATTACAGTATTTTTATTACATTATGAAAATGGCAACACTCTTCCAAGATCTCACTTTCATAGCTTGTATCACTTTGAATAAGCCTGTGATAAGACAAGGCTCCTATATTTCATCAAGGAGTATCAGGAGTATGAAACAGCATGAAGATATTTAAGAAGCCAACTCAGAGTTCCTCCTACACAAGCATTCAGGTCTTGAACGGTCCAGGCAAACAACGCACGTTACAACAAAGCTTAAACCTGTTCTTCATAATAATTTAAAAAACAATACTAGCTGCCTATTTAATTTTAAAAACAGCAAAAAATATTCACCTCCTTTCCATTTCTTATAAGGAGTTTTGAAGTTTAAATCTCCTCAGTGTGATAGATATGCTTGCTTTTATCTGCTTAGCTCTTGGAAGCCAGGGGCTCTGAGCTGCTGGGCCCATGCTGCCGGGGGTTCCTAGTGACAGCTCTTTCCGCCATTAGGGAATTTTTTCCTGAGAACCCCCTGTAACATTTCATGAACCCCCGGGGGGTTCATGAACCTCAATTTGGGAACCACTGATCTATATTAATGTTATGATTGCGAGTGCATTAGAGCTAGATTTCACTTCTTTTTTTAACAGAAAATAAAAGGATTAAAAAATGATGGCTGATAAGATTATTGCATCATATGTCTAAATTTTTGAAGTATGGGGAGTTGGGATTGGGTACAAGAGGGTAAAATAAGCTAGGAGCCAAATCTGTGGCTATGTCAAAGTGCAAGATTCTATTCTCACTCAGACTGAATTTATACTGCTGAAGATTTAATGACTTCAGTGAAGTTACTCCTGATTTACATCTGTGAAAGTGAACTCAGAACCAAGCCCGAAGTGCCTGAGAAAGTAAGTCTTAGAGAAAAGCATGAACCCAGTTCTAAGTTTTAAAAAAAGCCATCAGGATAAGAGAGAAAGAGAGAGACTCACAGATTGACCATTTAAGGGTTTCCTCCCCCTTCTTCTCTGACACATACAAGAAGCAGAGGTACTGTAGTGCAGGGTCTCTTGGGTTCAGATTTCACTCAAGGCACAAAATAGTGAGGGACTTCAGAATATTGGTATCAGTGTACGTGATTTTCATTGTTATTTTCAAAAAAAGTAATTGAAAGAGTGGAAGATATAGTGTTCCAAGTGTCTTTTTATGTTTTTCGTGTGTAGGGATTTGGGAGCAGGAGCATGGGGTGGTTAACCAAAAATCAGCTATGACAGAGATAAGATGGAATGGCAGAGCCAGACAAGAGGCTGCGTATCATGATCACAAGCACATTGAAGTCAGTGAGAATTTTGTCATTGATTTCAATGGGATTTGGATTAAACTCTAAAATCAAAGTAAAACACAGATGCTATTGTTCAATATAGAGCCTAGATGCTACAGAGATTGATGTTGAGAAAATACCTCAGAATAAGGAAGGTAAGAGAGGTGGCAGCATCAGATGATGTCTGGTGCAAAAGTAGGTGGGTGCAGTTTGAACTCTAGCAATGGAAATACTATAGTCCATAAATGGATAAACCTCACAAGAGTCAGAGGTTCATTGTGTATAAGCACACAAAAGTTCTGATACAAAACTTACCCCCTCTATACATGTTTCTTAGGTCTGCAAAAGTATGCAGAACAATAGCGATAAAACCTCACAAAGTGACCATTGTTCTTCCCTTTTCTACTAAAAGATCATTTGCCTTTAGTGCTATATGGAACTTCTAAAACCTTTACTAGCTACAGTATTTGTTTCCAAGGCTATTCCCAGTATTTGAAACAAAGTTGAACCATAGCGATCCTGGATACCTTATTTGGGACATCCTCATCGTAACAATAGGCATCATTGCACTACAGGCTTGCCAGCCTGACAAAGCCAGCAAGGAAGCAAGAAATGCTTTTGTACAGTGCCAAGGGCAGCCTGTCCTCCCCTCTCCTGCACTGAACAAACTATCAAAAGAACAAGACGAGCAGTTGTAGATATAACTAGAGCTAAAGAACTAGCAGATGTGTTATGCATGATTGCAACAGCAGTCCTGGTGACTGTCCAGATTTGACTCCTCCAAATATACATTGGACATTGAATGAGAGATTGAGTAATCAGGTGCTAGGAAGAAAAATTTATATGTTGGTCATCCTTTAAAAAAAAAGATGCATGACCGGGACATTAAGATAAAGAGGATAGGTAAGCTGATAAGTAAGACTACGATTTAGTCACGGGTATTTTTAGTAAAAGTCATGGATAGGTCACGGGCAATAAACAAAAATTCACAGTCCGTGACCTGTATACTAAAAACACCTGCGACTACATATTGGCGGGAGAGTCTGAGGGACCGCTGCTAGAGGGCCAGTGGCACCAGCTGCCAGGGGCCATGGACTGTGGCTGCTCCAGCCAGCTACCCCGGGACCACTGCTGGGGCGACTGGACCATGGCTGCTCTGGCCAGTCGCCTGGGGACCGCTGTTTGGGGCCACGGACCGCAGCTGCTCTGGCCAGCCATCCAGGGACCGCAGCTGCTCCGGCTGGCCACATGGGGATTGCTGCCTGGGGCCACACTGCAGGACCGTTGCTTTTCATTACTTTGAGGAACAGTCTGGTGAGTGAACAGACCCAGAATTGGGGGCCACAGCACCACCTTCTCTCCCTCCCCCACCTCTGGTTCTGCTTATTTGCCAAATGGGTTTCCTAATCTCTTACGTTAACTAGAGCTGGATCTAAAGTAACACACACACACACACACACTCCCCCCTCCCCCCAGCCTTCCCGTTCTGAATACCCCAAACTTTTTTGTGGGGAGAGATTCAGCATTCAGATCCAAACTGCGCAGCTTGGGACCATCTCGAATCCTAATTGTATCAGCTAGGCTGTAAGATAGTTATGGTCTTTTGGTCCATTTGTCTCCTATAATTCAGCAGTCTTTAGGATGCTATTACTCTTCCTATATACACAGCCCTGAAAGGGATTTTAAAGGATTCATGCCTCTACTAAAATTTGAGAAATATCTTCAAAGTTCATTAAACTGTGCCAGCCTTGGAAATGTTTTTATTGCCTTTTTATCATTGCGCGTAATCAAGGAAATTTATCTTCCCCCTACAGAATAATGCCTGAGTTGCTGGTTTTGTTTATATGTTTGTTTGTTTTCTATTTTGCAGTTTACACTGTACATTACAGCTTGTCAAAAAAAAAGTTAAAGTTACCTAGAAAAAACACACAGGATGAGGAGATGAACTTTCATATATTTCTACATTAAATATGTTATTCCGTTTATATCTGAGAAACACACACCACCATATAAATTCACTGTACATTAAGTTTTATATTTGTTGCACCAAAACACCTTCCAGGCCCAAACACAGAGAGACCTACCATATATTTCCCATATAGTTCACTAAGGACTTTGCTATTGATTTTATATGGAAGTTGCTCAGATACGAAAGTGATGGGTGGCATTATAAAACTGTTAAATAAAGATAACAATTCTTTTTGTTGGAGGAGAATGCTCTGTGTGTCAAGTTTTCCTGATCTCTTTCATGATGGTGTTCTATGATTTGGGGGTGGAGCAGGAGAAAGGAGGCTGCAGGACTCCCCTTTAAACTGATTCACTGACTGAACTCCTCTTATAGTGTTTCAGAGGGGATAATGTAGCAAAACCAGGGGCTACCAAGCCCTGAAGCTACAGTAAAATCCACAGAGTGGCTATACTTCACTCCCTGGTGGAAGGGGAAGTGTTCTGTTCTCACCAGGCCTCGTAGAACTCCCAAGTACAGAGCAGAACTACTTGTGTGATGGGAGGTAGATTTGTACCTTATCAAATCTTGCTACATATTACTCATTTTGACCAGCCATCAAAAGTAAGGTCAAGCAGTAAAGTCTTTAAATAATCTCTATTTGCTGTCTTATATTTCCTTTGATTAAATGTGTTTATTTCCCTTTTATTTGCAGCAGTTAGCCACATTTTAATAATAGATTGAATAGTCTAATCCAGTGGTTCTCAAACTGTGGGTCAGGGCCTCAAAGTGGGTTGCATGCCCATTTTAACGGGGTCGCTCAGGCTGGCTTAGAATTGCTGGGACCCGGGACCAAAACCCAAGCCCCACCAACTGCGGCCCAAGTCCCACGGCCAAAGCCCAAGGGCATCAGCCCTGGGTGGCAGGGTTCAGGTTACAGGCTCTCTTCCTGAGGCTGAAGCCTTTGGGCTTCGGCTTTAGCCCTGAGGCAGTGAGGCTGGGGCTTCGGCTTTGGCCACCAACCTGGGATGGTGGGGCTTGGGTGGGTTCAGTTGGGCTCGATCCCCCCTCCTGGGGTCAGAAGGGGGTCACAGTGCAATGAAGTTTCAGAACCCCTGGTCTAATCTTTTTTTTCAGATCTAGTGAAAGATTCCCTCTTGCTTGCTGTTGACATTCTGGCCCCTCATTAGACAAGAGTCATTGTATTTTAGCCACCTAATAAAGGCCTTCTTTCAGAACAGTTCAGATAGATCTATGCCAAGATCCAAAACAGGTGTCTGAAATACTTTAAGATATTTGAGGGAACAAAATGTAAGAAAAGTTTTCTCTTATTACCTCACATTTAACATTTCCTTTATGTAGCAATTATAGGGCATATAAATCAGGTTGTTTTACGACAGGAAACAGATATTCTGCTCAATGAGAAATCAAAAGCATGCCTAAAAAACAGGCCAGCTGTCATTTTAGAGGCATTTGTTATTTTGTTATTTCCATAATGATTGTTGATTATGATAATTGATCATTTCAATAATTTCTATGATACAGTTAATTGGTAAAAGTTATTTCGTTGCTCTTTTATGTGAAATACTCTTAATTAACAAATAACATTTAAATAAATTACCATAATACTGAAGGTCACACAAATATTACCTACAGTTGTGCTCACTGTTGCATAGATACTTATTTCTATCCAGAGACAGCAGGTGAATAAGACTCACTCTTTGGAATGAAAGAAATGATATTTCACTAAAATTAAGAAACCATGAGTTTCTATTTCTGAGTTTAACTTCAAGAATCCTATACTTCCTGTCCTTTTGGCTAAAATCAATTGTTGTATCAGTTTAATATTAGATGTGTCCCATATCAGAAGATTGAGATTTTCTTCAGTGGTGGAGAGTGAAGACCCTGATCTGGTCCTTTCCACCTCAAAATACTTTGATTTTGTTGGGGAAAAAACCCAACAAACAGCCATGATGGGGAAGCCTTGTGCTAGACACAGGCTGAACTTTTTGAAAGATGTAGACTTTTGAAAACAAAGGTGTGTCTGAAGGTCCACAGTATCTGGTGAGTGCTCATGGGAAGGGACTGTCTAGCTATATTCCACCAGGTAACTAGCAAAATAATACTGTCCCAGTTTCCTCAAAAGCTCTGTCATCAGAATTCCATCTCAATACTCTTGTTATTTAGTTGTCCCACAGCAGAGACTGAAGTCCTACAAACTGTGTTAAAGATCTTGATGTGGAAAACTGAAATAGCTTAGAAGATCTTAAGGTGGAAAACGACTATTAGGAAAAAACTAGACATGAACATCTAGGGCAAAATTTCCTCTTGTCATTAATGGCTAGAACTCCACTGAAGATAATGGAACTTGTCATAATCCCATTTACACCAGCAGAAACTTTGCCTCGTCCTTAAATAATGCCCTTCAGTGTATGTGTGAGGATCCCATTGATGTTAGGTGCCAGCTACAGTCTACTGCCAATTGTTCTGCTGCCCCAATACTGAAGGCCACTGTGAGGAGGAGTTAAAAGCTCCGCTTGCCTGCTATACATTAACAGCCTCCATCTGAGAGCTGCTGCCCACAGTCCACATCTGCCCAAAGGTGGATGACTACCATCCTCATTGTTGACATCTCTGTACAGATTTTTTTCCCCTCATCCTCCATTAGGATTCTCCTACACTGTATCTCAACAGAGGGTTATTTTTGCTTAAGGGAGATGTAATGTTGGGATTTTCTGTTCTTTAAAAGGGTCTTTTTTACACCCCTCTCTTCATTGTGATGCAAGCAAGGTCTGAATGAGCTCTCTCCTGACATCTAGTGATGGACTGGGGGTAAAAGGTTTCAGGAACAGACCATATTTGCATAAACACATCTAGTCTGCCTAGGTGCACAGCATGCTGTAGATGCTTTGCCTAAGTGATCAATTTGGCTGGTGTTGGGTTACAAATCACTTACATATTGAGTGCCAGGATAATGAAGTGTTGTTTTCCTTATTGTATGAGGAAATGGCATCATAACTGTACTTAGACTGCCCTGATTGAGCGGGTCACCCTAACCTGAACCTTGTGTGCTAAACAGGGAAGTAGGGATGTTAAATCTGAGTGTGTATGTGAGAGGCAGGCAGGCAGGCATTCATTCATTCATTCATTCCTACCTACCTACCTGCCTACCTGGTGGTGATGCCTAAGGAGTCCACAACACCATTTGTCTCACTTGTTTTGTTTGGTGATCACTAATAACCAGGTGCTAAGGCTTAGATGTAGTGTTGTGGTAAAAGAGACTACACAGCTTGCACTAGTAGTGAGATTCCCCACTATATGCTTGAATCACTACTGAGAGCTGGGTTAAGTGGTGTAATGTCACAGAATGTAATGTCGCAGCAGAGAGGCTGCAAGACGGCAGCAGCACCAGCTACTGGTGGAAGGGCAGATGGCAGTACAGTGGTCAACAGCAGCAGAACGAACAATGGCAGAGTGAACAGCAGCAACAGAGCCAGCTGCAGCAGTGGAGGGAGGTAAACTCACATGAATGCACCTCTGAACTTTGGGTCTTCACTGACCAAGGACAGCAACTGTGAGTGGGGTGCAGTGGAAGGGAGCGGTGTGTTAAAGGTTGGTTGTTGGACTTTCACACTGCAAGTTGAGAAAGTGAGGCAAAGGGCACTCACTGCCCAATATAGTCTGGGGCGGGTGTCTGCTCATGGTCATATGCTCTCAGATCATGGTTATGGTATTTTCCCAAATTAATGCTGGGTTCCTTTTCCCTTTTTATTAAAAGTTTTCTTTGCTATACACAGACTCAATGCTTGTGAGAGGGGAAGTATTGCCTCTTAGAGGCACCCAGTGGTGGTGTTTAATTTTCCAAGATTACTGGGTTGGATCTTCAGCCAGTTCTGTTTTGTACTGTTAAGAGCAACCCCTAGATATTTAATCTGGCCCTTGTTGCTGCTGAATCTGCCTGGCATACGAGTTACAATTGCAAGAGGAGGGGGCAGGAGTTATAGACATGTTTTTGGAACAGATCATACAATGTCTCCCCATGTGTCTCCCTATATGTTTTATCTGTGTGATCCATGTTTTATGTGTGTCTCCCCACAGACCTCAATATGCCTCTCTTTACTGTCTCTAAGGTTCTCTCTACACTGCGCACCTTACAATGGTTCTCCCGGCGACAAAATAAAAACACCCTGAATGAGGGGTGGTAGCTTCATTGATGGGAGAGTGCCTCCCGCCGATGAAGTGCTATCCACACTGGTGCTTTTCATCATTAAAACTTTTGTTGTTCATGGGGGTGTTTTTTTTCACACCCCAGAGCGACAAAAGTTTTAACAACAAAAGTGCAGTGTAGACAAAGCCAAACTCACCATGTTATGGCCCCGCTTTAAATCTCTTTCACAAATCTGATCAGTATGTGTTTTTAAAGCAATTGGTAGGAGTCCAATATAGAATCATAGAATCATAGAATATCAGGGTTGGAAGGGACCTCAGGATGTCATTTAGCCCAACCCCCTGCTCAAAGCAGGACGAATCCCCAACTAAATCATCCCAGCCAGAGCTTTGTCAAGCCTGACCTTAAAAACCTCTGAGGAAGAAGATTCCATCACCTCCCTAGGTAATGCATTCCAGTATTTCACCACCCTCCTAGTGAAAAAGGTTTTCCTAATATCCAACCTAAACTTCCCCCACTGCAACTTGAGACCATTACTCCTCGTTCTGTCATCTGCTACCACTGAGAACAGTCTAGATCCATCCTCTTTGGAACCCCCTTTCAGGTAGTTGAAAGCAGCTATCTAATCCCCCATCATTCTTCTCTTTCGCAGACTAAACAATCCCAGTTCCTTCAGCCTCTCCTCATAAGTCATGTGTTCCAGTCCCCTAATCATTTTTGTTGCCCTCTGCTGGACGTTTTCCAATTTTTCCACATCCTTCTTCTAGTGTGGGGCGCAAAACTGGACACAGTACTCCAGATGAGGCCTCACCAATGTCGAATAGAGGGGAACGATCACGTCCCCCAATCTGCTGGAAATACCCCTACTTATACAGCCCAAAATGCCATTGGCCTTCTTGGGAACAACGGCACACTGTTGACTCATATCCAGCTTCTTGTCCACTGTAACCCCTAGGTCCTTTTCTGCAGAACTGCTGCCTAGCCATTCGGTCCCTAGTCTGTAGCAGTGCATGGAATTCTTCCGTCCCAAGTGCAGGACTCTGCACTTGTCCTTGTTGAACCTCATCAGATTTCTTTTGGCTCAATCCTCTAATTTGTCTAGGGCCCTCTGTATCCTATCCCTACCCTCCAGCCTCTCCTCCCAGTTTAGTGTCATCTGCAAACTTGCTGAGGGTGCAATCCCCCCCATCCTCCAGATCATTAATGAAGATATTGAACAAAACTGGCATAAGGACCGACCCTTGGGGCACTCCACTTGATACCGGCTGCCAACTAGACATGGAGCCATTGATCACTACCCGTTGAGCCCGACAATCTAGCCAGCTTTCTATCCACCTTATAGTCCATTCATCCAATCCATACTTTTTTTAAATTGCTGGCAAGAATACTGTGGGAGACCGTGTCAAAAGCTTTGCTAAAGTCAAGGAACAACACATCCACTGTTTTCCCCTCATCCACAGAGCCAGTTATTTTGTCATAGAAGGCAATTAGGTTAGTCAGGCATGACTTGCCCTTGGTGAATCCATGCTGACTGTTCCTGATCACTTTCCTCTCCTCTATATGCTTCAAAATGGATTCCTTGAGAATTCCATGATTTTTCCAGGGACTGAGGTGAGGCTGACTGGCCTGTAGTTTCCAGGATCCTCCATCTTCCCTTCTGCTTCTGAACCTTCACTACAGCTAACTCTCAGTGTTTCACTAGAGATGATTTTCTCTGATATCCAAACCCTACATGCTAAATCCTAGTCTTTTCATTCAAAATTAGTGTATGTCTACACGGGCAGAGTTACAGTGCCGGCAGCTACAGTGCCACTCAGAGAGTGCTGAAGGGGAACCACTGTTGTGTGTTCACACTGTCAGCTGCCTGCACAATAGCATGTTCACACTTGAGGCGGTATTCAGAGCAGTGCACTCTGGGCAGCTATCCCACAGAACAAATCTTTCTCTTCTGCCGCTAAGAGTTGTGGGAAGGCAGAGGGGGTCGTGGGGCATCCTGGGTCCTGCCCCAATGTCCCATGATGCATTGCTTCACATCCCAACAATCCCTGTGCTTCCATCTGCATTTGGCGCCATCTTTCAATGGTTTGTGTACTACTCACTCTGCCTCTTCAGTCTGCAGGAATGGATCCCAAACTGTTGACCAGTATGCTTCTTGCTCTGACTAACATGTCACAAGTGGCACTGGAGTTATTCCTTAACTACAAAGACAAGAGAAGTGCAACATTGATCTTGCCACGCATACTAGCTATGACATGAGACTGTTTGTGGCATTCATGGAGGTGCTGACCACAGTGGAACACCACTTTTGGGCTTGGGAAACAAGCACTGCATGGTGGGATCACATTATCATGCACGTCTGGGATGATAAGTGGCTGCAGAACTTTTGGATAAGGAAAGCCACCTTCATGGGACTGTGTGCTGAGCTCATCCCAGCCCTGTGGTGCAAGGACACGAGAGTGAGAGCTGCCCTGCTGTTTGAGAGGCATGTGGCGTTTGCACTGTGGAAGCTGGGTACTGCAGACTGCTACTCCAGACTGCTAACCAGTTCGGAGTGGGAAGGTAGACCACTGGATGCCATTAATCGCATCTTGGTCCAAAAGACAGTGACTCTGGGCAACGTGCGTGACATTGTGAATGGCTTTGCACAAATCGGCTTCCCTAACTGTAGAGGGGCAATAGATGGCACGCATATTCCAATTCTGGCACCAGGCCACCTAGCCACTGAGTACATTAATTGCAAGGGGGTATTTCTCAATGGTTCTCCAGGCACTTGTGGATCACCGTGGGTGTTTCACAGACATTAGCACAGGCTGGTCCGAAAAGATGAATGACACACACATCTTTCGGAACACTGGCCTGTTCCCGGACCAGAAGATCACCATAGGGGAAGTCAAAATGCCCATTGTGATCCTGGGAGACCCCTTCTACCCGTTAATGCTGTGGCTTATGAAGCCATACATGGGGCAACTTGACAGCAGCAAGGAGCAGTTCAACAACAGGCTGAGCAAGTGCAGAATGACTGTCGAGTGTGCTTTTGGCCATTTAGAAGCCCGCTGGCGCTGTCTCTAAGGGAAGCTGGACCTGGCCGATGACAATATTCCTATGCTTATAGCTGTGTACTGTACGCGCCATAATATTTGTGAAGGGAAGGGTGAAAGCTTCACTCAGGGCTGGACCACAGAGGCTCAGCGCCTGGAGGCTGAATTTGAACAGCTAGAGACAAGGGCTATTAGAGGGGCACAGTGTGGGCCATAAGGATAAATGATGCCTTGAGGCAGCAATCTGAAGCTGAAAGCCACTAATATTTGTTGCTATGCTCGGGAGTGCAGTGCTTGTAATGCTAGGAGGTGATTGTGATTGGTGCAGATAATGCAATATGAAGGCTTAAGATAATTGTCTGTTGCTTTGCAGGGCTCTGTTTGCTTTCAATTAATAGAACAAAGGTTGTTTTCAAACCCAAACCAACACAACTTTTTTATTAAAAAACAACAACTGGAGGAGACAATCAAACGAAACAACACATCAGCACTGAGAAGGATGGGGGAAGGGAAGGTCCCAGGGAGAGGTGGAGCCCCAGGATGGCTGAAGATCTGTGTATGTCCAGGGATCATATCCAACCCTCTTCTTTAGAGTACAGTGCAGCAGGCTAAACTGCAGAGGGATGGGTATTAAGTACAGTGGGTACTGGAAGTCTGTAGTGCTGGACTGTGATGGGGGAGGAGTGGAATGCCGTGGGTACAGACAGGAGCCAGGAGGTCAATAAGAGTGTGTTGGCGGTGTCTGTGGGGGTGCATGGGAAAGAGTTTTGTGACAGTGGCTGCAGGGGAGGGCAGGCATGGAGATCCTTGGTTTGCAGTGCTAGTATCATCTGGTGCATGTCCGCCTGGTGCTCCATAATGTTTAAGAGCCACTCCATGGCTTCATTCTGGCATGCTGCATTCTCATAGATTCATAGATATTTAGGTCAGAAGGGACCATTATGATCGTCTAGTCTGACCTCCTGCACAATGCAGACCAGAGAATCTCACCCACCCACTTCTGCGATAAAACTCTCACCTATGCCTGAGCTACTGAAGTCCTCAAATCATGGTTTAAAGACTTCAAGGTGCAGAGAATCCTCCTGCAAGTGACCCATGCCCCATGCTACAGAGGAAGGTGAAAAAGCACCAGGGCCTCTTCCAATCTGCCCTGGAGGAAAATTCCTTCCCGACCCCAAATATGGCAATCAGCTAAACCCTGAGCATGTGGGCAAGATTCACCAGCCAGATACCCAGGAAAGAAATCTCTGTAGTAACTCAGATCCCACCCCATCTAACATCCCATCACAGGCCATTGGGAATCTATGAATCTATAATGTTTAAGAGCCATTCCATGGCTTCATTCTGGCATGCTGCATTCTCCTTTTATTCCTGCATTCTCTTCTCGCTGTCCCGCCACTCCTTCAATTCCTGTTTTTCAGCCCCGGAGTGCATCATAACATCAGGCAGAAAATCCTCCTTAGTTCTTTGTGGCGGCTAATTCTGCACAGCCGTTCATCCAGCAATGACAAAGAGGGAGGCTATGCTCCCAAGGTCGTTGCTGTAATTGACCAGGGTGTCTACACTGGCACCGCAGCACCGTACCCCCGGTGCAGAAAGCTGTACGCCTCTCGTCGTGGAGTTTTTTTTTTACAATGCTGCAACTGTGCAGTTTCTGCGCACTAAGTGGCTTGGCAGTGTGTCCACCTCGGGAGCTAAAGTGCAGAAAGCTGCTTTACTGTGCAGAAACTTGCCAGTGTAGACAGGGCCTTAGATTCTGTTTCAAACAAAACTGTGAACTTACGAGAGCTGTAGGGGAAAAAGTGTGAAGTAGGTGACAAGGTTAATGACATTTGCATGCAGACTGACAGAACTAAAGCCTTAGCTGGAGCACTGATTGAGGATGATTAGTGAGTGTACTGCCATTTACAATCTATGTAAAATTTTATAAAATTAACAAATATTAGGATCTGGTTATGTTTTGAATCTATAAGTAGTGGGAATTTGTTAGAAAAGCTTTCACCCTTTTTAATTTGTTTGGTTGATCTTGATGTTCATTTTTACTTCTAGGTACCAGGCTCTGTTCTTTCCATAGCACCCACAATGACTTCGGTTTTAGTTGTGGGGACTCAGACTTTCTGATAATAAGCCCCATATGGTTTACCCTGTTTAAAAAAAAAATAGGTGGGATATTCAAAAGCACTTATGCCCAAATTCAGAAAGATATTTAGGTGCCTAACTCCCATTGAAACCAGTGAGAGCTGGTCACTTATTATAGCTTTGAGGATCTGGGCCTAGGTGTTTTAGTCTAATTCTGCTCCCATTGAAATCAATGGGAGTTTAACTCTAGACATCAGTGGAACTAGAATTGGGCCTATGTGGAGTGCTTTTGAAAATCCCACCCATATTGTTCAAATTTCTCCTTTTATTATTGTCACCATAACAGTCAATTTTTTGCAACCTTGCATATGATAAACTTTGAGTAATAAAAGGGACAGATGGTTGTCTGCAAAAGGAAAGATAATTTCCTTCTTTGACAGGGTGACTGGCATAGTGGATGTGGGAAGCAGTAGACATGATATAAGTACGGCTTTTGATGCTGCCCACATGACATTCTCGTGAATGAAATTATTATAAGGTGGGTGCACCATTGATTGAAAGACCGTACTCAAAGAGTAGTTATCAATGGTTTACTGTCAAACTGGGAGTATATTTTTAGGAGTAAAAAGAAAAGGAGTACTTGTGGCACCTTACAGACTAACCAATTTATTTGAGCATGAGCTTTCGTGAGACTAACACGGCTGTTACTCTGAAACCTGTCATTTTTAGGAGTGGGATCCCATAGAGGTCTGTTCTGGATCTGCTTCCAGTCAATATTTTTATTAATTATTAATTTATTATTATAAGTTATTATATATTTCTAAATAATTTATTGTTTTATTAATTATTAACTTTGATAATGGAGAGCACAGTATGCTTATACAATTCGTGGATGACTCCAAGGTAGGGGGGGTTGAAAGCATTTTGAAGTATAGGATTAGAATTCAAAATGACCTTGATAAATTTGAGAATTGGTCTGAAATTAACAAGATGAAGTTCAATAAAGAAACGTGCAAAATATTACGCTTAGGAAGGAAAATCAAATGCACAACTACAAAATGGGGAATAAGTGGCTAGGTAAGAATACTGCAAAAAAGGATTCAGGGATTATAATGAATCACAAATTGAATATGAGTCAACAATGTGACAAAGTTGTAAAAAAATGACTAATATCATTCTGTGTATATTAACAGGAGTGTTTCATGTAAGACATGGAAGGTAATTGTCCCACTACTCAGCACTGGTGAGTCCTCAGTTCGAGTATTGTGTCCAATTCTGGGTGCCACATTTTAAGAAAGACATAGACAAACCGGAGATAGTCTAAAGGAGAGCAATAAAAGGTTTAGATACCTTGACCTGTGAGGAAAGGTTAAAAAACCTGGGCATGTTTAATCTGGAGAAGAGAAGACCGGGAGTGGAAGGGGGACTTGATAAAAACCTTCTTCAGTCCACGTGCATTCATGATAGTACTGAAGACTCTAAAATCTTACTTTAAATGTATAAGTCATCACAGGTTTAAGTTAAAAAACTGCAAGATTTTTATTAAAACCATACTGTTAAATTTCATTAATTATTCATGTGGGATCAGACTAGGACACTGACAATAAGAAAAAGCTGAAAATATCTATCTATATATATCTGCCTCTCTCTCTCTCTCTCTCTCTCTCTCCAATTAAAACAATCACGATTAATTGTGCAATTAAAAATAATTGTGATTAATTGCACTGCTAAACAGTAATAGAATACAATTTATTTAAATATTTTTCTGTAGTTTCAAATATACAGATTTCAATTATAACAGAATACAAAGTGCAGAGTGCACACTTTATTTTTGATTACAAGTATTTGCACTGTAAAAAACCCCCAAAGAAATAGTATTTTTCAATTCACCTAGTGCAAGTACTGTACTGCAATCTTTTTGTTGTGAAAGTGCAACTTACAAATGTGGAATTATGTACAAAAAATAACTGCATTCAAAAATAAAACAAATGTAAATCTTTAGCACCTACAAGTCCACTTTCTCCTATTTCTTGTTCAGCCAGTCGCTCAGACAAACAAGTTTGTTTACATTTGCAGGAGATAGTGCTGCCTGTTTCATGTTCACAATGTGACTTGGAAGTGAGAACGGGTGTTCTCATTGCACTGCTGTAGCCAGCATCACAAGATATTTACATGCCTGATGCACTAATGATTCATATGTCCCTTCATGCTTCAACCACCATTCCAGAGGACATTCGTCCATGCTGATGATGGGTTCTTCTTGATAACAAACCAAAGCGGTGCAGACCGACGCACTTTCATTTTCATCATGTGAGTCAGATGCCACCAGCAGAAGGTTGATTTTCTGTTTTGGTGGTTCGGGTTCTGTAGTTTCCGCATCGGAGTGTTTCTCTTTTAAGACTTCTGAAAGCATGCTCCATGCTTCATACCTCATCCCTCTCAGATTTCGGAAGGCACTTCAGATTCTTAAACCTTGGGTCAAGTGCTGTAGATATCTTTAGAAAGCTCACATTGGTACCTTCTTTGCGTTTTGTCAAATCTGCAGTGAAAGTGTTTTTAAAATGAACATGTGCTGAGTCATCATCCAAGATTGCTATAAAATGAAATATATGGCAGAATATGGGTAAAATAGAGCCGGAAACATACAATTCTCCCCCAAGGAGTTCAGTCACAAATTTAAATAACACATGATTTTATTAATGAGCATCATCAGCATGGAAACATGTCTACTGGAATGATGGCGGAGGCATGAAGGGGTATAAGAATGTTTAGCATGTCTGGCACATAAATACCTTGCAATGCCAGCTACAAAGTCCCATACGAACGCCTGTTCTCACTTTCTGGTAACATTGTAAATAAGGAGTGGGCAGCATTATCTCCTGTAAATGTAAACAAACTTGTTTGTCTTAGCAAATGGCTGAATGAAAAGTAAGGCTGAGTGGACTTGTAGGCTCTAAAGTTTTGCATTGGTTTTGTTTTTGAGTGCAGTTATGTAACAAAAAAAATCTACATTTGTAAATTGCACTTTCACAATAAATAGGTTGCACTACTATACTTGTATGAGGCGAATTGAAAAATACTGCTTCTTTTGTTTATTGTTTGTACAGTGCAAATATTCGTAATAAAAATAATAATATAAAGTGAACAGTGTACACTTTGAATTCTGTGTTGTAATTGAAATCAATATTTTTGAAAATGTAGAAAAACATCCAAAAATATTTAATAAATTTCTATTGACATTCTATTGTTTAACAGAGCAATTAAAACTGTGATTAATCATGATTAATTTTTTTAATTGAAATTAATGTTTTGAGCTAATCGCATGAGTTAACTGTGATTAATTGACAGCCCTAATATATATATATATATATATATATATATATATATATATATATAATTTAAACATTGAAATAATGCACTTTACTGTATTTAGTTAACAAATAGAACTTATCTAGAATGTAGAAACACAAACAAATATTTAATAGGGTGGGGGGGAATATTGTTAGTGTGCTAGTCTTTAGGAAATTAATGGTATTGGAACTAAATAATTGGAAATGGGAATTTGTGAACATTTTTATTAAGCTTATATTAATTTGCAAAATGGGAAAAGAAAAATAAGAAAATCTTGTTCCCAGAAGTTACTATTTACCATACACAGAATAAATTGCATTTATAATAAAAAAAAAGAAAATGCTTTTTCTCTTTATGAAAGAGACAGTTATAGTTCCATTAAATCAATCAATTAAATCAGCAGTAATACACATCCACATGAAACATTTTTAGTAATGAGTAGTTAATCCAGTAAAATTATACTTTTGTAGAATGATAAAATTGTATTATTTTCAATTTATACAAATAATAATAGATAAGGCAGGAAAATATACCTACTTATCAGAAATTTGTTTGATATGTCATTGTTACTTCACCTTTTAGAGTCTGTTTTACATAAACTTCCTTGATCTTTGTGGGGAGAGACACATGATGAGCATGTTATAACTATAGGGACTTAATCCTGCACGGTGCCAAGCATTTTCAAGAGAAATGCAGAGAGCCAGTTAACCAGCACTGAATACTTAGGGAGAGACTGCGAACTCTTTATTCACACTAATTAATGTTATATTTCACAGCATACACCCAAAGAAGTTAGATAAAAACATGCATACTCTAGATGGAATGTTGCCATGTAAGACTACTTTATTTCTTAGATTTCAGAATAACACACAAGAACTCCAAACAGAGAGAGAGACAAAGCAGGTTGCTCTCTGAAACACAGAGGCACAACTCACCCCATTTTACTCTAGACTGTCTGCTGACTTGACTGTTACTACATCCAAGTGACATACTTCCCTATAGAGCCCCCTAGTTTGCAAGCAGGGCCAAGAAAACCCCCTGAACATTTCAAGTGGCAGCTTACAATTTCAATACACTTTTCAATACACCACAATGAACAGTTACTCACACATGTAGCTTTATTGAAACCAATACAACTAGTCATGGTTACAGTTTAGGAAAGCACTTCAGCACATGCTTAATTTGATGTCAATGGGACTTTCCTAAATCAAGGACTATGTGAGTAACTGCTCATCAGTATGAGCAAGTGGTTCATAATCAGGTCTTCATCATTTGTTGAGCACATGTGTAAAGAAGCTTCCATGCACTATAAAGAGATGTGCACAGTACTCCTCAGTGAAAACAAACCTCTACATGCCAGCACTGAAATGAGGGAGAAAAATGGATATGACAGAGGGACACAGACTAAGGCATAGGTACTTAAATGCAGCCCAGTGACCACTTTTAGGATTTTCAATTATTTCTATAGCCAGGCAGGAACAGAGGCTTTCTTTTATCATGCTTAAGAAAATGAAGAGCAACCACTAAAAGAAATGTTTTCATAAGTTTCCATTCAAAACTCTCTGTTTATTTAAGGCAGCAGCTCAGTGCCACATGATCTATTCCAGACACAGAATTCCTTCTTGGCCTATCAAGCTGCTGCACCTGTTCCCTTCAGTTTACTTCACCTACGTTGAGTGTGACATGAGTAGCAAAGCACTATGCTCAGGAGCCCTACAGACAGCTCAGCAATGTTCTCCTTTAGCCCCCATATGCACCTTTGTTCTAAGCAGTATTTGGGCAGAGTACTGTGCGTTTGCTGCCTGCCTCCCTTTCTTCCATCCTTTACTTGGCTACCTATCATTGGTAAGTGAAGTGATTCCTTTAGGTATATAGTTTTATTGTTCACAATTAACAATGCTGCATAGGATATTGTTTCCATTACAGCTCTTTATTGTATAGAAGACTAACATCTCATTAATTTCAGATTTCTTTGGATATGGCACAGACTACCAGATAAATGTATAAGAGAGGCAAGGAGGCTTTGATAAGCTTGGATAGTACTTCCTTCAATATGCGTTCCTTTAAGTCCCTCACGTTGTTGAGTAAAGTTGTAATTTACCTATGCAATTACCTTTTGCTGTTTGCAGTGTTGTTGCAGCCATGTTGGGCCCAGGATATGAGACAGACAAGGAAGGTGAGATATCATTTATTGGACCAACTTCTCTTGGTGGAAGAGAAAGAGACAAGCTTTCGAGCTACACAGAGCTCTTCTTCAGGTCTGAGAAAGGTAATCAGAGTGTCACAACTAAATATAGGGTGGAACAGATTGTTAAGCATAGGAGTTAACACCATGTTGCAAGGGACCATTCAAAATGAAAAGAAAAGGAGTACTTGTGGAACCTTAGAGACTAACCAATTTATTTGAGCATAAGCTTTTGTGAGCTACAGCTAACTTCATCGGATCTGATGAAGTGAGCTGTAGCTCACAAAAGCTTATGCTCAAATAAATTCGTTAGTCTCTAAGGTGGCACAAGTAGTCCTTTTCTTTTTGCAAATACAGGCTAACACGGCTGCTACTCTGAAACCATTCAAAATGAAGTGAGCCATTAACACTTCTGCAGTGCTAGGACAAAGTGGATTTTAGATTGTTATAAAGAGACGTAAAACCAGAGTCCCTACTGAGTCCATGATTTTTAAGCCACATCTACACGACCACTTATGTCGCTCAGGAATATGAAACCACTGCCCCCTAGCCCCAATCCCATGAAGGACAATAGTTTCGCCAGCATAAGAGGTAGCGTGCACAGCACTAGGTTGGTAGGAGAGCTTCTCCCTCTGACATAGCTACCGCAGCTCATTACAGGTGCTTTAATTATGTCTACAGGAAAGCTTTCTCCCATCAGCATAGAGTGGCTACACGGGAGATCTTACTGCAGTGCAGCTGCATCAGTAGAGCAGTGCTGCTGTAAGGTCTCTAGCGTAGACATAGCCTTTGTGTCTAGCTAGAAAAGTTATGAATATAAGCTCTCAGGCTTTGCCAGACTTATCCATTTCATCTTCACTCATTACAACTTTGCATTCAACAATAAACACTTTGTCCGAACCATAGTACCAGCCATGGGTACTAGGATGGCTCCCCAGTAAGCTAGTGTCTTCCTGCACCACCTTGAGGAAGAATTTCTGGAAAAATGCATCACAAAATCAGTGACATACCTGAGAAATATGGATGATATTTTCATCCTCTGGACAGATGACCTAAACTCCCTATAGTTTTCCACCCAGCATCAACAACCGTCATCAATCCATCCATCCAACTCTCTCTCAATCCCTTGTTATTTCAGTCAAAGGGCTTACAGCTTTAGCTGTAACCCCCAGTCATGCCAAATATTTTTCTTAAGTGGACTAGATTTTAACACTGAGCAAGATCCTTAGCCATGTTCTGGATGCTTTGTGACACTCTGATGGCACGAAGCAGCCTAGAGCCAGTTTAACTGTCACTTGAGGATTCCCTCTGTATTGTGTAATCCTCAGGTAGTCCAAAGCCTCATAGTGACTCCTGTTTCACTTTCTTTCTCAGATGCCAGCACAGGAAGCATGGCCAGGGGTGGGCATCCCAGTGATCCCAGGGCACCAGAACAACCTTTTGGGTGCCTGGGCATAAACTGGAGAATGCCCTAGCTTGTGTCATGGGTACAGATTGCCACAAACTAGGAGGATCTGGTCCCATATCTCCAAAGGGTCAAAAGCATCACTGTATACCACTGATGTCTGCTTTTTGTTTTTTATTTGTTCCAGAATATTTATAATAAAAAAGATATTTTAATCATTTTTAAAATAAGTTGATTCTTAATACATAAAATTAGAAATGAGAATTAACTTAAATTTAAAAAACAAATTTCAAAACTATATTTAATTATAGTGCAACAATTCTGTTGCTTTTGTTATATATATTTTTGAAGGTATACTTTTAAAATTAACTGGCAATAAAACCTTCTCATTAAGCCCTAAGAATCTTTCCCCCATTCCTTGTCTAACTGAGCCTAAGTTTATTCAAAGGGCTGATCTACACTGAGAAGTTACGTTGACCCAGTTTCATCATTCAGGGGCATGAAAAATCGACACCCTTGATTGACATAGTTAAGCCAAACCTCAACCCCGGTGTAGACAGCGCTAGGTCAATGGAAGAATTCTTCAGTTGACCTAGCTGCCATTTCTCGGGAAGGTGGATTACCTACAGTGATGGTAGAACCCCTCCTGATAGCGTAGTGAGTGTCTAAACTGAAGCACTACAGTAGGTATGTAGGTATGCTAAGTCACCTAACAATGTGGTATGTAAGTTAGTTGACCTTCAAGGCATTCTGCAAAGCCTGTTTCCTCAGGATTCTTTGGGGAGGCTTTGATTTTTCTCAGTGGGGTATAATTTTTAAATGCTGTCAGGATGGGGATTTTTGTGTCTGTTTGGGTTTGTTTTTTATGGGGAGGAGTGTTATATAACTGTTCCCACAAAGTTTTCATAGCAGCAAAAAGGGCCAGGTTCAGTTTTCCAGGGATTCCTTAGACACAGGCTTGAGCTCCCATTCTGTGGGGATCATTGTGGATAAATAGCTGAACATGGAGCTCCTAATGTGATGCTGTGGCCAAAACAGCTAATACAATCCTGGAATGAATAAATGGAGGAATCTCTAGTTGGGGTAGAGAGATTATTTTACTTCTGTATTTGGCAATGGTATGATCACTGCTGGAATACTGTGTCCAGTTCTGGTGTCCACAATTCAAGAAGGATGTGGATAAGTTGGAGAAGGTCCAAACAGGAGCTACAAGAACGATTAGAAAGCATGCCTTATAGCGATAGACTCAAAGAACTCCATCTATTTAGCTTAATACAGAGAAGGTTAAGGCATGAGCTGATCACAGTCTGTAAGTATCTACATGGGGAACAAATATTTAATAATGGGCTCTCCAGTCTAGCAGAGAAAGGTATAACTTGATTCCATGTCTGGATGTAAAAGCTAGACAAATTCAGACTGGAAATAAGGCATACATTTTTGACAATGTGGGTAATTAACCAATCATTGGAACCATTTACCAAGTATCATGGTGCATTCTCCATCACTTTTAATTTTTAAATCAAGATTGGATGTTTTTTTTCTAAGAGATCTGCTGTAGGAATTATTTGGGGAAAGTTCTATGGCATGTGTTATACAAGAGGTTAGATCACAATGTGCTCTTCTGGCTTTGGAACTTATATAGGAGTCTGTGAAAAATGTAGGAATATATAGAAAATATATTCCTACGTTTTTCACAGATTCATATACAGACACACACACCATTCTGAGTTTAAAATAAATAGACCTTTACTGGGGGAGAGAAAAGAAGGACAACAAAATATATTTGGGAAAGCCAGCAATTAATATCTATGAGGAAAAACTTCTAGCCCATCCCCATGGTACCCTAACAATAGTCCCAACCTCAGGTCTCCTTTTGCAGTTGTGAGTGGCTAAAACATTCTAGCCACTTCCCTCTTCCTCTCTCATATTCAGGGTTGTAGAAGTCCAAGAATTCTGGCAGATCTCCAGCCCCTAAGCGAATTCTGCCTTGGTTGTTTCAGGGGCTCTGCCATCTGAAGCGATTTCAGCTTTGATTTCAGGGTAGGGAGGCCCCACACCAGAGTCCCTCAGGTAGGCTACAGCACTTTGCAGCTTCAGCCCAAACTACCACAGCACTGCCTCACCTTAGCTTTCCCTACTATCTTGAAGCATCCTGCTGCCTCAGGAGAGAAATCAGTAATATATAAATCAGATGCTTATCACCAGAAGGACACACCCAATAGAGATAACAACACTTATCTCTCATTCTCCCAAACCAACACCCAAAGAAACTGTTGGTAGAGAAGCCTTTCTTAGTGCATATTCACTTTGCAATGTTTGTTCAAAACCACTGGGATTACAGATCCCAAATCTTCCAAAACCAGTCAAACAAAAATGATGTCTAGCTATTTTACATGAGCCACCATTTTGTTACTATGGTATAACAGCTATACATGTGTACTATGATATTTTATGCTGCTGTGGAGTCACCCCTTCCCAGAGGAAAACTGGGGAAAGTGGATTTGAGATGGTAAAAAGTTACCCCAAATCATTGCAGTTAGGGGTTAGTCTTCCACCCCACCCCCCGCCCTTCCCACACACATGAACACACACACAGAAAGAGTAGGGGGTTCTTCCCTGATAACCCACAGAATTTGAGGATCCACCAAATGTCCTGTGACACCCCATTGTGACCAGGTGCCCCTGCCTCACTCTACTCAGGGATTCTCCTGCCACTGGGTACACCAAGAGCTATTCTTAATGGAGGGAGAGGGGGACTGCAATGCAGAAAGGACACTCTGCACTATGCAGCCCATCCATATGGGAAAGAGGATATCATCTTGTAGGGAACTCTCCAAGGATCTTGGAGGAGCAATTCTCCCTATAGAGAGAAAACACTTTAAAAACTCATTGCATAGTGAAGCATGATTTTTGGCAGATGAAAAATATGTTAATTCAGCAAGGGGGAATTTAACAAAGAAGGAAAGTGATGGTGATGGAGTACAGAGATAGGGTGAAATCCTGGTCATGCTGAAGTCAAAGGGAGTTTTGCCTTTGACTGCAGGATTCCACCCATAGTATCTTGGAACATCAACAACAAAATATTCTTCTAACAAACTTCTTATTTCAGTACTTTATTTTACATTTGTAGGAATTTTTTTTCTGTTTCTGAAGTGATCTGAACAAATCAAAGTAGATATTTCAAAGGTTTCACAGATCTATCACTCACCCTCCATAATGGCAAAAGGATCCTGGACTCTCCTCTGGTTTCCAAATTACTTTATTGTGTAATTTGAGAGGACTCTGAGAAATAGTCTCTACAATCAGAGGCAGCTGGTAGAAACAGGTGTTGTGGAAAATTCTAATCCTACTTTGATTAATCCTGTGTTATTTTGGCTGTTTTGGTTTTTTTACAACCACCCTCCAGTTATGCATGACAGGTATCCAAATAATCAAATGTATAGACTCGGTAGTAACAATCTGAGCTATTGTCAAGAGAAACATCAGGAACGATTGAAGCATGCAAGCCAAAATAATTTGCTTTTCATGGAGATAGACTTTCATAATGTCCTCCTCAATTCATGTATTTGCTGGAAAATATAGATTTGTCTCTAAGTATATTGCATATATTTTTATTATGTTACTTCCCAGATACCTCATGTTATGCTGCAAGTTCTCAAAGCAGCTTTCAGACAAATTAAAAATGGAAAACAAAGTAAAGATTGCCTTAATCAATTGTGAACATGTTGGAACAGATAAACAGGAGATTAAAAAGTAGTTTAAATCAGTCCAAATAAGGCTGTTTCATTTCTTGGTTTGATCAGTGATACCATTGCTGTCAGATGTGGAGAGCTATTTAAAGGTGACCCCTGAATGTCTCAGATATGAAAGTATGCTAAATTTATTCATCTATGCCAAGATTTTCAAAAGTGACTAGTGATTTTGTGGGCCTCTAAAGGTATGTGCCCAACCTGAGACACCTTAATCATTGAAGGCCTGGTTTTCAGAAAGTGTTAAGCTACCTCCCTGGAAAAAAATCAGACCCTTTTCAAATACACATACCATAAACATAACACAAACCTGTCTCAATTTGTGAGGACCTTCCTTCTGTTGCATGAGTGAGGGGCAGTTTTGTCCCTTTGTGTTTACTCAGCTCTTTTTCTCAGTACTTGGGTATGATGGAGGTATACAAACCCCACACCAGAGAGCAAGGGGTTAAGGAACAGCTCTGGGCCAGAGGGCCCTACACAGTCACATCTCTGAAGCCTACAGAAGCTGGAAGTGGGGCTTGGAAAGGGAAGCAGAACAGCTTAGAGGCAGGCAGGCAGTAGAAAGGAGCAGACAGCTGCTCTGAGCTGGAAGTGATGCCCAGGATCTCATTGCTTGAGAGCTGACAACACAGACCTGCACAAACCTACAAAAGAGAGGCAGGTGACTGAGTGTGCAGGTCAGAGACTTGGTTGAATATTCTGTGATTTACTCTGTGAAGCTAAAGGAGACTGGAGTAGGAAGTGGACTGAGGGAGAGGGCAGCTGCTTAGCATCCCAAGGTGCAGAGTGTAACTGACCACCTTTGGACCCTGGACTGAAGCCTGGTGGAGAGTGTGGGCCCAGGTCACCCTACCCACTCCAAGAGGATGTTACAACAACAGAAGCCTTCACCAGAAGGACCCATCTGGTACAAACCTT
This sequence comes from Lepidochelys olivacea, assembly GCF_965140295.1. Lineage (NCBI taxonomy): Eukaryota > Metazoa > Chordata > Testudines > Cheloniidae > Lepidochelys > Lepidochelys olivacea. The sequence continues at coordinate 77,483,149 of NC_140416.1, forward strand.
GACTGTTCAGTGGTCCAGACCCCTCAAAACCCCCTACTAAAGGGAAGGACTGGAAACTCTTGGTGGGGCCCTGAAGGATAGGACTGGGTTTTCAATATGGAGATGACCTGCCATCTCCCCACCTGACCACAAGGTAGCACTGTTTGTGGTTATTCACCTTCTACAGTATTATACACTCTTAGGCCATGTCTACACTACCGGTTAAGCAGCACCACTGTGATCGATGCAGCAGTATCAATTCAGCAGGTCTGGTGAAGACACTAAGTCAATGGGACAGTGCTCTCCCATCGACGTCTGTATTCCACCTCTCCGAGGGGCATCTCCTGTTGACATAGAGCAGTGTAAGTAGACCTAAGTTACATCAACTTCAGTTATGTACCTTACGTAACTGGGCTAGCGTAACTTAGATTGACTTACAGCATTAGTGTAGACCACTCCTTAGACAACTTTGTTCTATGTTGAAATATAATGAATAATTACCAGGTTTAAATACCTGAATCCTTCCTATTAGCTTAGATTTGGAAAAAAAAATTGATTCTTTATTAGAAAATGAAAGTAAATTAGAAATCTTTAAGTCTTGTATAGTCCCTATTTTTATGAAATGAGAGATCACTCAATACTATATGCAGGACTCTGCTGTTAAAATCACACTATTAAAAATTACAAGCTGCATTTTCAGATGCACTGCACTTTACCAACCATTGGCACGAGGGGTGCAAATAGCCGTAGGGTGACCAGATATTCTGATGTTACAGGGACAGTCCTGATATTCTTACCTTCCTCTGGTTGGGCTTCCTCCTGCCCATCCTGTCTGAAAACTCACTCTCTCCTCCTTCCCCGAGGAGAGGGGGGTTTTCAGACAGGATCGGCAGCTGGGTTCCCCCCTAGCCTTCACTGCCAAATTCTGAGTCTGTGTTCCCCAGCTGCAAGCCAGCCAGCAAAGTGCAATTCTATGTGCTTTTAATTGTTGCAATCTCCTCAAGGTAAGCAGGGAGCCCTGTGTTGGTGTAGTGGGACCTGGCCCATTTAGTTTTGGTTTAAAACACTCCTGTCAGATAGGTACGATTACCATTGCAGAGAATGGGAAACTGGGGCTCATAGAGGTTAAGAGCCTGATTTTTCAAAGATTCTGGGCACCCACAATTCTAGCTGAGATCATGGGAACTTCAAATTGGTCAGCACCTTTGAAAAATCAGATCCTAAGTAACATGGCAAATCTCATTGTCCAAACCATCCATTTATTCCCATGGAGTATGCAAGAAAAGTGAAATCCCTACACTTGTGTCGGACAGGGGTGCATTTACATGTTAAATGTGGGGGAAACGTTCCTAACAGTGTAGGTCATTTGCAGGAGCTATGCTCCCATGCAATCAATATTTGACCTGTAATTGTGAGATTTGATAGAGATAACACTTCCTTGACTGGTTTCAGAGTAGCAGCTGTGTTAGTCTGTATCCGCAAAAAGAAAAGGAGGACTTGTGGCACTTTAGAGACTAACAAATTTATTTGAGCATAAGCTTTCGTGAGCTACAGCTCACTTCATTGGATGCATTCAGTGGAAAATACAGTGGGGAGATAATTACGCTTATTTATTTACTTTAGTGGTTAACTGCTTCTTCTTTCTTTTTTGGCCCCATGAACAGCAGTTAGTCAGATGGTCATCTGTTGTAAGCTCAAGCAAAATAAACAAAAGGACTTTCATGCACCATCAAATGGGGAAGTTTCTCCTTTTTGAAGGCTAATGCTAGTCCCAGCATTGACTGCAGAGATGAGGAAGAGAGAGGTGAATTGGAGCCCACTGTCTCTAATCACTTGTTGACATCAAGGGAAAGAATCCCATTGTCTTCAGTGACATTGGATCAAGCCCTTAAAGTGGAGAATGAGGGATTAATATCCGAAGGCAGAGGGAAAATAGAACTGGTATAAAGAGATTATTTGTGGGAAGTTGGCCCCCATAAATGGTTTTGACCCCAAATTTTCCAAAGGGGAGCTGCTCCAATTTCTGGAGGGTATGCTTCCCTCCTGCTAGAAGCTGGGGTTGCCCCTTGACAGAGACTTCTTCATACTCTTGCATTCATATATAGGAAAGGCTAATCAGTCAGTCAGGAATTTGGGTTGAATTTAACTTTTTCAAGATTGGAAGTTCATCCCTGCTTGTATTCTGTAAATGTTCCAGCTATGAATTGTCTTGGAAAAACTGTGTATCTGGACACATTGGCACACCTAGTGTAAATGAAAGGTTTCCACAAGTACTAGGTAGCAAATGGGGAAATGGAAAAGATATATTTCCTGCAGGAGATCCATACCATTCTGGCTGTGGAATCTAGTCTCCTGCAGTTCTCTCTTTATTTCTTCCTCACAGTTTTTTTTGCAGGTCCCTTCTCAATTGCCTTATAAAATCTGGGAACTCCTTCTGGACTTCCTACTGGTACTGGCCATTTAAAAGTTACAGGAATCAAGAACTGGCAACCGTTGCAAGTATGACTAAGATCCCTTAACCAAGTAGCTTTCCACCTGGTGTTGTTCACTGGCTCCTTGTTTTTTCATAGAATAGTGAGCAATAAATGAAGGTATCTGCTTGGTGTCTTCCGACAACACATGCTTACGTTTCTCAGTTTAAATACTACCCTTAGGGTTAATCATGAGTTAATCAGGGGGAGACATTAGCATAAATATAAGAAAAGTGATGAATGAGTGCAAACAAACTGTGGTCATGTGTTGCACTGAATCCTTAGCTCAACTCTGCACAAATACATGAATGAAGAAGCTGGTTGTGTAAGCTGGCCTGGTCCTTTACCAGATATACCAGGGGAAAAGAGAGTGGACCATATTTGCTGTACTCTCATTCAGAAGTAGCAGATGTTCGGAGTGCTAACTGTCATTTCCTCTGTCCTCATCACACCAATTACAGGGTATGGGGATCATTACTCTTGGGGAAAGTGGAGACAGTATGTGATTTATTCGATGTCAAACCTGGAATAGTTTTTCTTTGGTAATTCCTGTCAAGTAGACCTTTGCTATTATAGGATACAACTACACCCTAAACATAATTACATACCTACACTTCAGACAACCCTTTATTTTTCTAACCATACCTCCTAAAGTCATTCTGGGATAGGAGGAGCACAGCATCTATTACTACTGCTTTGCTTTTTCCTCTCAGGATCATATCTTGCTGTTGACACATTTTCCAATATAAGGCAGTCTGCACCACACCTCTGGATTTCATTCACTGCACAAGAGGGATCTCTCAGCCCAGGAACAAAACAGTTATCTTTAGTGAACTCAGTTGCTAATGACAGATTTCAGAGTAGCAGCCGTGTTAGTCTGTATCTGTACTCCTTTTCTTTTTTCAGTTGCTAATGAATTTCTTTTTGCCCTTCCCCTTACTGAGGGGAGAGTGTGTTGTGGTTCCTTCATTGTCACAGACAAGTCTGAATGGGAAATAAAATTATCATTTTTTCCCTTTATATTTAAGGAGTTTGTTTCCCTTTTCTATGTAGAGGCCACAAAGGAGCTTTTCCTCAAGGGATACAGGCACTATCATACCTTATAAATCATAAGGGGACAAAGTGGCTTCTAGGAGAGGAACAGCCCAAAAGTCATCTTCCAAAGGACTGAAGTAAGAATCTGGAGCTATTTTAAATTACAAAAAATGGGTTAGTGACCAAGGAGGCTGGCTTCGGTTAGGCCACTACTACAAGATAATAGTCTCCCTTTGGGCATCAGTGGTAAAACTGGACTAAAGATCACCACATTTTCACTTAAGCAATAATTATGCAGGATAGTTTTAAGTTATAAGGATCATTAAGGACAACCAAAATGTATATGTTTTGTGTGTGACTGGTGCCCATTAATGAGCCCAATGTCAGTGCAAACACACACATGACTTTGACTATCCCTCAATATATTTGAAAATTCTATTGTTTACCATGTAGATTATGAAACATTTTTTCACTCTAATGTTAAATTGGTTGCCCTCCAAAAAACACGAAGGTTCAGCTAAAGATATATTATGGTTGGGGATAACAGTTGGGAAACCAAGTCACAAGTCCACCCAATTTAGGCTTTCACCTTTTTATACAAGTTCAGACAGACTTATTGTCACATAGCATCTGGACATACCTTTATGCCAGACAAATAATAACAGACAAGACAGAACTGGTACATGTGCCCAAGTTACCACATTTGGGGAACTGGGATGCTCTTCTACCTTCCAAGAAGTCATCACCTTCTCTGATCCCTTGGTCTGTTTCTTCAGTCCCGTTCTTCAGTTTCTGATCCAGTGTTTCTCAAATTTGGGCCCATGTTCACTTAAGTCTTTTATATATTTCTATATCACAGATTACTTAATCTTTATCCAATTGGTTTTTAGCACATCAGCCCTTTGGATTTCATTACACTTTCATGAGCTTCAATTACCCAACTTCTGTATTTTTTCTGCTGGTTTTGCAGTTGCTGGATCACGTTCTTTTGTATCACCCTGCCAAGGGTTTTCCCAAAAAAGGGTGGTGTAGTGAGGCAGTGTGGTGCCCCACCACCCCGCCGAGGGACAAACCCTCCCAGCCACCAAAGCGGGCAGAGCCAATGGATCCTGCGCCCACCCCCCAGAGGCCAAGGCGCAGGACAGGAAGTAGAAAAGCCCAACCCTCAAGCTCAGTTGGGCAACAGCAGCCGAAGAGGCCAGACACCCGTGGCCTGGCTCCAATCTGGGAGACTCCGGCAAGCCATGGCTGACCCAAGGACTGGCCGGACCGGCCGAGGCCTGACGCTGATCGATGCCCCGAGGAGTGGCCAAGCCTATCCCTCGCCAGCTACCCAGAGGAGCGGCCAAGCCTACCCCTCACCAACTACCCAGAGGAGCCCATGGTGCTGGAACCCTCCGAGGACAATACCCTGACCCAGGTACCCTACGAGGGGGAGTCCAGAAGTAGCCCGGGGGCAGCCGACCCCAGTCTGGCTGCAGCACTGCCAGAGCCAATGTCAGTGTGTTGTGGCCAGGATCCCCACTGACACAGCAGTGGGGTCCTCGACTGCTGCTAGGGCCCCTGGCTGGGATGCAGTGGAGTGGGTGGGCCTGTGTCCTCACTGCCACCCACCTCATGGGTGGCAGTCTCCCCCTACCCTTGGTTGCTAAAGCCAGGGCCTGGGCTTATGTTGAACTATTTGCTCAGCCCCTGCCTAAGGGCCTGAGCACCTGACTGTTTCTTTGCTGCCCCGCCCTGACCCAGGGCCTGGGCTTATACCGAACTGTGTGCAGGACCCCGCCTGAGGGTCTGGGCCATAGACTGGGTATTCCTCCTCCCAGCTGAGAGTGTAGTGAAGCTGTGTGGTGCCCCCCACACCGCCGAGGGACGAGCCCCGGCTGAGTTCCCTGACAGGTGGGTTTTTTACTTATCACTTCATATTTGTGTATCTCTTACTTTCATCTTCCAACACATGTTACCTTTGTTCTGTCAGCAAAAACGTTTTAAGCAGATTAGTAATTTTATGTAAAAGAAGAATTGGCAAAACCACATTTATGCCAGCAAGGACTTGGCCTAAGTGCTACCTCATCTGTATTCATTCACTATACATAATTACAAATCATTAAAAATATAGCTATCAAAGCTCTTAATTTTACCATTAACAGTTCTTCATTTTATATTTCAATGTTATAAATCACTATGTTATTCTGTGCTATCCTTAATCTATTAGAAAGGGGAGAAGGGGTTTTGGAAAACATTATGATTCTTCAGTGTCAACGTTTCTTATCTTTTTATAAACATGGGTTTTTTATTCAAAATTCAGGGTTTTTTGTGAATCATTACAATGAAACTTCATTAGAAATTTTTCTATGAATTCATTTTGAGGGGTATCTCAATTTTAGGGCATTAATTAATTTATATACTTTTAATGGTACCCCAATGTCTACTGACAACATTAGGTCGAAGCACAAAGTTCTTAAATGGATTTTAAATGTATCCTCCAACTAACACTTATTACTGCTCAGACTAAATCCCACTGATACTTCTGTGTACTTTGCTGAACAAAAATGGACTATATGGGGAATCTCTGCATAGAAGTCATAAGTTTGGTACAAAACTCCTAATGTAATATGGATTTCTAAAATGCAGCATTCAGCAAAATAATCTTTTCCATACCAGGCTTACATTTAAGATCTCTACCTTCATCAGGTATTTGCACCTTCATTATGTCTTCATTTCAGAACTATAATAGCTGAGAACTTCTGGAATCAAGTCTACCTATCTTCCCACATTAGTTAAAAGATGCAAGAATTGAAACTGAAACAGAAAAGATTTCTCAGAATATTCTCCATGTATCACTTACATTTATCTCTAGTTTGTTTCATAAAAAGAAAAAAAAAGAGTAAAACTGCTTCCTTAGTTTTACCTTCAACAAACTAATAGTCTGTCAATAAGGCAGTAAATAGTCTCAGAAAGAATAAGATACAACAAGAAAGAGGAACAAAAACAAAACACTTTCTGCATCTCCTATTTTCAGATGAACAGCAAACTTCTCAGCAACTTTATCAGCAATAATTCCGTAACTTATTTGTGTTAGATACATGTTTGTGAAGTATTATAAAGAACAATTACCCTGAGAGTTAGCCTTCCCTGAAACAATATGTACTTTTGGATTTGTTTAATAAGTCTTTTATGGAATTTTCCATCAATTTAATAACTAATATTTCTTCAAGACCAAGATACGGAGACCTTGCAAGCTCTGATAAAATATTTATGCATGTTAAATTTTTAAACACCATTTTAATGACAGCTGCAATAAAAAATATGCTAACTACTTTTTCAAACAACTACCAGAGTCCTATATTGATGGAGGTAGACAGAATCTGCTAGTAATTCTGGTGTAGCCAAGAGATATTATACGTTTAGCTATTGCACATTATGTGTTTTAATTTGCCCTGTTATGAGGCATAAACCTTTTTCCCATCACTCTTCTATAACCTATCCATAAAGTGTTTGGTGAGCAACTTGGTTGTGCATGGAATATAACAGTAGAATAAGGAGTAACCTGGAGTCCCATAGAATACAGGCCTTTTCTTCCTCTTTTAGTGGAGATCTGGAATTACAAGGTGTGAAGTCAACTAGGAAACCATGAGAAATTACCATCACCAGAGAGTTGTCTGGTTAGTTTAATTTATACAGTATGCGCATATATATTTAATGCCCATTTCTGTGTGAATTCTTTTTTTATCATTTGTCATCCCCTGTGTGTAAGTAAATAATACTAGCACCAACCTACTTTTTAATAGGTTTTATCGCTCTCATTTTGCATCATCATTTATCAACAATGGCCAGAAGATCATTTTTCCTTTAGTGATTAACTAGGTAGTTTTGCTTTGTCTTTTTATGCAGACCTGACCACAGTTATTCATCTCCTCCCAGTTTCATTACTGCAAGGCACTCTAATTGAGTCTTCCCTTCAAACTGGCACACACTTCAGCCACTGAAAATGCATAAGCCCACTGCAAATCACATTACACCTGTATTCAGTTTCTGTCCTTGACTTCCCATCTGTTTTCCAAATGCACTGCAAGTATTTGATTTTGATATATAAAGATCTGGCTACATAGCATACTGCCACTCTCGTACTGCATTAACCTGACACATTAAGTCAGTTGAAGACCTCTGGTTGACAGTCGTTAGATCTGAACACTAAGAGGACTCAACTATTTTGAGAGATCAATTCTCTTCTCATGGCATGCTATCACAGTTGTGATCAGTGGAAATACTTCACCTGCCCCCAGTTTAACAGAGAGGTAGCTGCGGGTAAAGCATTCTCAGAGAAAGCCCCTCAGGTATGTAATATGTCACTCCCCAGTTCAAGTAGCCTGGGGCTACTGACCTTCAGAGCACACTGCAAGATGCATCTGCTTGTGTGGGCTTCTGTGAAGAGTTTGATTTGACAGGAGTTGGAACTGTGTAAGTGGAGGCGGTGGGAGTAGTTTTGTATTTTTATGGGGAGTTGAGGTCTGATGGCTGTCAGGCAAAAGTTATGGTTTAATTTATTTTTATTCTTATAGCCTGGGTCAGGGACACCTAGAATCTTGGATAGGTGCTCCTTAAATCCAAATAAACAATAATCAGTAATAACACTATTTGCCCAAGTACTTGTTTGACTTTAGATTAAAAAGTGGGGAGTGCTGGACAACAGGCTGGCTGGCTATAGGTCCTATAGCAGCCCATAGACCTATATGGTCCAATAGCAGCATGGAATTACATATAGTTTTGTTCCACAAATGCACCTAGAGGTTATCATAATGGGTGCATAATAAATTACTGTAGAAAGGCAAGCACTGCTGCTAATCAGTAAATACTCTGAGGTGAGTAGCCCTGAGAAGCCAAAGGAGCTGGTACCGATATTCAATTAGGTGGAAATCAGTTTTGAAATTTTACCAGGACTGAGCTCTACTATTTTAAAGAGGTTGTCTCAGTACTTGTCAGGATGGAAACTTGTTATTCAATAGTGGATGTCTCTATCTCTTGCACATGACCAATTTATTAAAAGTGATTGGGAGGGAAACTGTCCATGCCTATGAATTAAATCATTTCATTACTTTGTAGTAACTAATGCTTTGAAAATCTCATCTTACCCATCTTCTGGCAGATGGTGTGGTTGACTCTTTCAGCTTACAGCTGTATGCTGTAAACTTCATCTATGAGGATCCTTGAAAATAGGTTCATTCTCACATATCTTAAAATATTTGTCAATATGAGAAACTTCCTCAGGATTTTCTCCTCATGAACTCTATTATGGAGGATGACCTGTTGTTCCTTAATGCAATTGGACTACAAAGATTGCACAGATAAAAACAATTCTGTATTGCTGCAGAAGAGCTATTTTGTTAATCTATTTGTAACTCTGAGAGCATCTGGATTTTTGTATTTGCATTTGTATGCATGTCCCCATACATATTCACATCCACATATTCATGCATACAATTTACATGAATAAATTATTGGATTTGTGGAGTTATACACTGAGTGTGAAAACTTTTAACAAAGTCTACCATATTTCTCATAGCTAAGGTACATTATTATTTAGAGAACTAAGATGAGTAAACATTTTTTGTTGCATTTATGTTTTATTCAAAAGCTCTGATGAGTCAAAAGCCATCAGAAATAGCTATTCTGGTCTTAGTGATAGGAAATGAGAAAGGTGTTCATTGACCTGAGTGTCCTGGGAGAAGAACTGTTGTAATTATTGCAGAACTTCAACCGATACAGTTTCTTTATGGAAGAAACCAACAAGTATGTGAAAAAATGTGAGAAGGATGGCCAGTATGACGGTCAGTGTGGGAAAGAACTGGCTTGATATCTCCAATTTCAGGCCAATGAGCTTCACCCTGGACAGAATCAAGAGAAGGGGCTGGTGATTCCTTGGAATGTCAGTTCTAGCAGTAAACAGCAGACAGAAGAAGCAGGAGTCTAAATGGATAAAGGGTATGGAAAACCAAAATGATTTAAGGAGTCCAGGAGATAGTAACGAAGATCTCGCAGAAGAAAAGTGACTTTGGATTCTGAATGATAAAATTTAGAAAATATGAAGTCATGTTTATATGTATATCCACCTGTAATGGGGGAATATAATGAGCTGGAGAGATGGTATGAGCAATTTGCTTCTCTCGCCCAACCCTTCACTTATTTGGGGTCTGAGAACCATGCAATAACTCCAATGAAGAGTGGTATGAAGCTCTACTGATGAAGATGACCCTGTATTTTGGCTTCATCCCGAGACGAAATGGGCACCTCAAACTTCCATTGAGTTCAGACCCTTTATGTAGGCTGTGCAGACTTCAAAGAGTAACAGAGCTGCATGTGTGGCTGGTAGCTTTCCTCCTCTTCACTGTGGGATCATTGGAAAAGGGTCTTTTTGGTCTTTCTAAGATAATGATGCATCTTTCCTTCCTTTTCCATTTGATTTGGAGGTATTGGGGCTTCTCTATGCTGCTCTTGTAGAAATTTGGCTAGATCAGCCACTTAGGCTCCCTTTTTCAGGGAATCCACATTTTCTTCTTCTGCTCAGCACTCCTTCACAAGTTTGAGTCCTCTTCCACTTCATCTCCGTGGTGAACGGGAAATAGAAAAAGAGAGGAGGAGAAAGTGGCATATTTAAAAAGGGCCAGATTCTGCCATCCTTACTCCATATGAACAGCAACTCCACATCGCGCCACTCTAATCAAGCTAGCTGATGATACTAGTAAATATGCAAAGATGAAAACTTACCCTTGGATTCCAAGAAAAGCATTTGAAAATCCAAATATCTTCATTCTCTGGGGATGCTCAGTGCTGAATGGCAACTAGAACTGGTCAGGAATTTGCCATAAAGTATTTGATGGAAAATTTGATTGCTTCAGAAATGAAATTTCACCTGGAAACTCAAAAGGAAATGTTTTTGTTTCAGGTCAACAAACCAAAATGAAAATGAAACCTTTTGATTCTGGAATGTCAATATTCAAAATCAGATTGAAATCAAATGTCAAACGTTTTAACTCTATTAGAATATTTGCTTTGCACTATTAGCATTATAGCTATACTATTGTAGGAAAGACATCAGCCAATTAAATGCTAGAAATGTAGTATGTTATCGCTGTAGCTAATAGCTATAGTATACATATTCTACAATAACAGAGGAAACTAGTATCCACTAGGTACATTAATTTTGAAAGCCATAAATAAATACTATAGCTACTATTGGATACATTCTGCCCATCACAGTATATACAGTATTTTCAACTTTCCTAGCACCTTAAAGTGGATTTGTGTAGTGCATTTTTGTCTTTTCCATGGTATGTTCACTATTATTTTTACATTTTTAAAAATGAAAATTAATAAAAGGCAAAAAGATGTATTATAAAACTCAGTATCTTACATGTAGAAAAACTGTAGTATAAATTTATATTGCATGTAAAAATTGAAATTCTTATACATTATTCATTTTTATTTTGTAGTATCATAGAAGACACACAAAAGATGGGTATCTGCCCTAAAGAACTCGTTATCTAAGTACACATGCCAGGCAAGTATATACCAGATATGAAGAATAACACAGGCTACAGATACTTCTACAAAGTATTTAACCATATGAGTAGTCTCATTGATTTCACCAGGTCTACTTACTTGCTTAAACTTAGGCATATGTGTACCTTCCAATTCTCTACTGATGTAAGTGGGTACATGTCCTCTGACTTTGATAGAGTATTGTCCATTTACACCAGCAGAGAATATGGCTCAGAGGGCGACATTGGTACATAAATTAAGCATATTGTAGTATTGTAACTGGCTTCATTCTTTCCCCATCTCTTCTTGATGCTCAGGTTTGTAATATGCAACTGCATAGTCAATCTACTTCTGTTTGGTATTAGGAAAGCATTTTAAAATCTCTCCCCTCGTCCCATAAAATTGCATTAAGAGAAAACAATTAAAAATTAAAAAATACCCCCCCTAAAAGCCAAAAATAAAAATTAAACAAGACTTATTAAAAATCCTTGTGTATCAATGTTATGGATGTAGAACTACAATATTTATGGCCTAGTCATGGAATCAGAGTCATGTTGCACCAAATGCAGTAATTATTTTGAGTAAGGAGGAAAGGGACTTTGTTTTTCAATTATATATGATTACTGCCAAATTATGCCTCTCCCTCCACAAGTGTTCTAGAGGAAGGAGAGAAATCAATGACACCTTCCCCATTGTAAATTGTGGCTGGAGCCACTTAATGGTGCAGGGGATGAGACAGCCTAGTAGTGTAGTCAGTAAAACTAGTGACTCACAAGATGGATATCTGTAAGGTGATGGCCCTGAGTGTCAGCTAAACTGTGGTGGAAAAGGGGTATGTGGGAGCATGTTGCTTACACCTTTCTCACACACAGTCAATCTGTGGAACTATTTGCCAGAGGATGTTGTGAAGGCCAAGACTTTTACGGGGCTCAAAAAAGAACTAGATAAATTCATCGAGGGTAGATCCATCAATGGCTATTAGCCAGGATGGGCACAGATGGTGTCCCTAGCCTCTGTTTGCCAGAAGCTGGGAATGGGTGACAGGGGATGGATTACTTGATGATTACCTGTTCTGTTGTGCTTGCTGCTGGACTGAAATATACCATGTGGTCTGTTTGTTTGGGGGAACCATGTGCTGACCGTGTGGATGCTAAGATTAGTGGCCTGTTAGGCAAGGCTGAGAGCAGAGTTCTTCTTAACGAGGCTTTGATTCCTAAGCCCTTTAGCACCCATCAACCTTAACCAGGGGGAGAGGCTACTCAGGAAGACCAGGACTTTTAAAAGCCTGCTCCTAAGTGACCAGAGGCGTGTGAGGAATGTAAATACACTTTACATTCCTTAAACTTCTTTAAACTTAAAACCAAAACCACCCCCTGATAAAAACAAAATAACAACAAAGGAATGAGCATCAGGAGTAAAAAGAGAATGCAGGCAGAAGTCCAGCAACAGAATGGGGGCTACCCAGTTTATTGCTCCCAATGCAGCAAGTATGATTACCTGCCCTATGGGCAGATGGCGTATGTGTGCATTCTGTGCAAGGAGCGCCTGTCTCTCAGAGACCATGTACAGGCTTTGGAGGCCAGGGTGGCTGAGCTGGAGGAGCTAAGGGACACAGAGAGGTACATAGATGAGACTTTCTGGGACACAGTAAAACGGTCCCACCCATAGTTTCACAGCCTCTGTGCTGTTGAGGAGGATGAAAGTCTCAGGAAATGAAACCATCCAATTAGAGCAGAGGGAAATGATCCTATAGTTGGGACCTCCTTCCAGATGATGTTGTGGTATCCTCTTGCACTGAGGATCTCTCTCCAGGGGAGGGAACTCCAGTTATTAGGAAGAGACATGTATTAGCAATGGATGATCTGATCATTAGGAAGAGACATGTATTAGCAATGGATGATTTGATCATTAGAAACAGATAGTTGGCTATATGATGACCAGGAGAACTGCATGGTGACTTGCCTGCCTAGTGGGAAGGTTGCAGATCTCTCGATAGATAGGCTTATGTGTAGTGCTGGGGAGAAGCAGGTGGTCGTGGTACATGTACATACCAGTGACATAGGATAAGATAGGAGAGAGGTCCTGGAGTCCAAATTTAGGCTGCTAGGTAAGAGATTCAAGTCCAGGACCTCTCTGAAATGCTTCCAATTCCACACACAGGGCCAGTTAGACAGGCAGAACTGTGGGTCTCAATGCGTGGATGAGACGATGATGTACGGAGGAGGGGTTTAGATTTATTAGGACCTGGGGAAACTTTTGGGAAAGGTGAGCCTATACAGGAAGGATCAGCTCCACCTAAACCAGAATGTAACCAGATTGCTGGCACTTAAAATTGAAAAGGTCGTAGAGCAGTTTTTAAACTAAGGGCTGGAGGAAAGCCGACAGATATGGAGGAGCATGTGGTTCGGACATCCCTTAGGGGAAGATCTATAAATGGAGATTCCCTTTGTCCTAATAAGGAGAAGAGGATGGAAGATGATAAAATACAGGTAGGATCTGATAAGAAACAGTCAAAAGAAAAAAAGTCCCACTCAATTACATCATGTAATGGCAGACAGCTAAAAAGTGACAAGTTTTTAAAGTGCTTATATACCAATACTAGAAGTCTAAATAATAAGATGGGCAAACTAGAGGGCCTCATATTAAATGAGGATATTGATATAATAGGCATCACAGAAATTTGGTGAAATGAGGATAATCAATGGGACACAGTAATACCAGGGTACAAAATATAACGGAAGAACAGAACAGGTCGTGCTGGTGGGGGAGTGGCACTATATGTGAAAGAAAGCATAGAATCAAATGAAGTAAAAATCTTAAATTAACCAAACTGTACCATAGAATCTCTATGGATAGTAATTTCACGCTTGAATAATAAGTGTATAGCAGTAGGGCTATGTTACAGACCACCTGGCCAGGATGGTGATAGTGACTATGAAATGCTCAGGGAGATTAGAGAGGCTTGTAAAATAAAAAACTCAATCATAATGGGGGATTTCAACTATCCCCACACTGACTGGGTGCTTAACACCTCAGGAAGGGATGCTGAGATCAAGTTTCTTGACACCTTAAATGACTGCTTCTTGGAGCAGCCAGTCCTGTAACCCACAAGAGGAGAAGCAATTCTTGATTTAGTCCTAAGTGCAGCACAGGATCAGGTCCAAGAGGTGACTATAGCTGGACCACTTGGTAATAGTGACCATAATATAATTAAATTTAACATCCCTGTGGCAGGGAAAACACCACAGCAGCCCAATATTGTAGCATTTAATTTCAGAAAGGGGAACTACACAAAAATGAGGAGGTTTGTTAAACAGAAATTAAAAGATACAGCACCAAAAGTAAAATCCCTGCAAGCCGCATGGAAACTTTTTAAAGACACCATAATAGAGGCTCAACTTAAATGTATACCCCAAATTAAAAAAACATAGTAAGAGAACCATAAAAGAGCCACTATGGCTAAACAACAAAGTAAAAGAAGCAGTGAGAGGCAAAAAGGCATTCTTTAAAAAGTGGAAGTTAAATCCTAATGAGGGAAATAGAAAGGAGCATAAATTCTGGCAAATGAAGTGTAAAAACAGAATTTGAAGAACAGCTAGAGAGACTCAAAAAGTAATAGCAAAAAAAAATTTAAGTACATCTGAAGCAGGAAGCCTGCTAAACAGGCTGTGGGGCCACTGGACAATTGAGATGCTAAAGAAACACTCAAGGACAATAAGGCCATTGTGGAGAACTAAATGAATTCTTTGCATTGGTCTTCATGGTTGAGGTTGTGAGAGAGATTCCCAAACCTGAGCCATTCTTTTTAGGTGACAAATCTAATAATAATCAGAAAAATAGGAGGCATAGGTGAGCCTTTAAAATTTAAAAAATAATAAAAACAAAATTAGACAACTCCTCCCAGTTTATTATTAGATGTCCATTTAATTAACATATTGTTCACTCTGTCTTCTAGATCAAAATGAAGTTAAACAGGAACAGACCTAACTTTGATCCCATCTATACCCTGATCCTAGCCTCCTCTTGTTATTGCCCTTTATCCACAATTTCCATTCCGGATGATGATGTTTCTGTCCAAACTCATCGGAATAATTTTTTAGGTCAGATTTCATGAGACACAATAACAATGCACAAGGTTTATTTCCTGCAAGGGTTATTCCTTGTACTTCCATGTAGTTTATTTCTCAACATGTATTTTGGTCCTAATGAATCTTGTCTCTTTTCAATTATTTTTATGTATTATTATTTTTATTATTATTATTAATTGATTATTCATTTACTAGTGGTAGTAGTTAGATTTATAGGATGGTAGTTCTCCAAACTTTCAGTTTAAATTCAATTTGGTCTTGCCACGGTGATTTTTTTTAAAACTGTCTATTATAATTAGTCTACAATTATAAGCCATTAGCTAATTTAATTCACTAAAATTTATATTGCCCAGATTGATTGATTTTGTTCATGTCCATGATTTTAAAGTAACTCTTAATAGCAGTGGCTATTTAATTAAGGTCTTCTCTTCTTTTATATAATAATTTTCTGAATATTTTCTATGATTTTCTTGTTAACAACAGATATAATAAGCCTATTTATCCTTGAAAATGCTGATTTAAATTTTCCTCTCTAGATGTGTACGCATCACCTACATTTCATCCCATTGTGCAAGTTTTTCCCTCAACATGCCATGGTCTGAAACATTTCTTCCTCCTAAGACTCCATCCTCAGAGCAGCTGCCAAGGAAGCATTAACTTGATCTGCAGATGAAAGGGCCATAGGCTTGCAGGTTGTCCATTATGAAGGGGCATTCTGAAGCTTTCTGGTTTTGCCTTTAACTCATTTTGTGTTTAACAATTTTTCCAAACTCAACATTGAGCCAGAGGCAGGAGAGTTTGTCATCTTCTTCTCTCAGCTCAGCAAGAATAGAAGCTAGCCTCTACTGATCCTCTTCTGGTGCTGCTTCTGCCCTTCATCTCCTCTATCAGCAGACTGATGAGGAATTGGTAGATCTCATTGCTGCTTCCTCTCCTCAGGCATTTTGCTTTGTAAACAAAACCTTGTCCTGCATTTCAGTTCATCCTGATGGCACAGCAGAAATTGTCAGCAATTCTAAAGCCAGTTACTCAGCTGGTGTAAATCAGTATTGGCTATGCAGTAATGGAGCTATGCTGATTTACACCACCTGAGGTTCGGGCCCCTGCTAGTCTCTCTCTTCTGAATTGAGTTAGCAATAATGGATTGGCAGAGCAGAGAAACCATTAGCATATTGCTGGTGGGGGGGAGCGCAGCGGAGGATATGGCTGTGGCAGATTCGTTATGAAGTTATGTCAGTGGATTGATTCAGACTATGGAAACTCAGAAAGCAGAATGATCAGTAAACAAGAAATCAATGTTTTGAAATTTCCATGATACAGTTATTATCCGGAATACATTCAAATGTGGTTGCATTACCGAGCACAGGTAGGAGGGGGAAAACAGATACCAAAGTCATTTTCATAATAGTTTTAATTAAGATTTTCTATAAATGGCATAAAAACCTCCCAATACATATCAACACATAAGACATGAACAAGGTCCAGAACCTGCTGTACCAGCTGGAAGGAATTTTAGAAAAGCAGAAAATTTTAATTATTAAAGGTTACATAGGTGGTTCTGCTCTGTTTGCCCATAACATTTTCAATATGGTGTGATTGTCTTGGCATTCTAAAACCCAGCAGCAGCAGCAAACTGTGCCTCTAACCCACTGAACCAATGTGTTTCAAGCAGTCCGCTAATTGGAAAATTGTAAAGCACGTACTATGGCCCCATATGAGTCCAGACTATGCCAGCATCTCCCTCTCAGCTTCCCAATTTGTTATATTTCTGCCTCTACAGGCATTGGCATTCATGAAATGATCTCACACACATATACACACAGGCATTTTAGTCAGTTTTAACATTCTCTTTCATGTAATGAACACAGTATTTTATAGTTAATGTACTTGTCTTTGTGTTATATGGTCAACATATTTTCCAGTGATTGCAGTCATAATGACACAGGGCTGAAACATGCAGTCTATAATTAGTACAAAATACACGGCCACGTGGAAAAAAATGTGCGACACACAGTACTATATTTGCAATTACCGTGACTGCCCTTACAGTAGTTCTTGGTTGTAGTTATTTCACTACACTGATGAGGTGGGGGGGAGGGTCTAGCAATAAACATTTAAGTTCCAGTGCTCCCTGATAAAGCAGATTAGTATCAAAATCAATTATTCTCAAGTCAAAACTCGGGAGGTTTCCTCTGACTTTTCAAGAAACAGTTACCACACTTCTGGAGTGAAATGCGGTAGATGTTTTATAGTGCAGGCCAGGAATTTCAGTAGGCAGGATGTAGATAGGAACCTTTTTATATACATCCAAAGAAATAATACAAGAACTGAAATTTATCCAGGAATCTGGAATTAACTCCCTACTTTTATAAAGTTCCACTTTGTGCTGCAGTTAGATATTACTTAGCTTCCTCACTTCAAAGTACTGACCCAGTCTGATCATGCATAACTTGGGAAAGTTGATGAGACCACAGTGCACACTTATGGCTGCGGCAGCCTACCAATTTTTCTACTCCCTGAGTGACATTTTTTTATGATTTCATTTAATTTCATTTCAATTCATCCAATCTGGATAATATTCTCTAATTGATCTGTGCTGGGTCCAGTCCTTTTCCTCACTAACTTCAAAGGTTTAGACTTTTAAATATCAGATGAAGTATCTTTGAATTGCTTATAGATTATCTCCAGGAGCAGCTTCCTCACCTCTGTTTGCATTCTTATCCAATTTAACTGACCTTGAGAGCCAAGGCATGTTGATCTGTTTAATCAAGAATTGGCAAATATAAATGATGTGGCCCCTGTATGTACCAGATCTATCCTATTGACATCTTATTCACCTTATTATACTGAAGACCACTGGAGCTTGAAAGTAGCCTGAAGAAAACTGCACAAACAATGGAAACCCTGTGTTACTATTATTCGTTTTGGCATATTGTACAGAACAATAATATTGATTTGTCTACTGGAACTATGAACAGTTTATTTGGAATTTGTGGTAACAGAGGAAGAGATTCTCTTTACTCAGTTCTTGGGCATATGGCACTGAAGACTTACACCAAGTCTGACTTGTTCAGTGTTTATTTCAGACCTTAGCCATGCCTTTCTAGGTAATTATATGGCCCTCATCACAAAGTATCGGAGTGCTTCACAATTATTAATGAATCCTTACAACACCCTGCTGAGTTAGGAAAGTACTACCCTGAATTTTTACAGATAAAGAACTGAGGCACAGAGGAGATTAAGTGATTTAGCCAATGGTTTATAGGAAATTGCTGGCTCAGGAACTGAACCTAAGTGTTCTGAGTCCCAGTCCACTTAGCTTATATACAAGTCTATCTTCCCACCCATAGAGACATTCAGAATTCTGGACTTACTACAAGCCAATGGGTTTAGTATAATTTCTAAGGGGCTACTTTAAACCATTGCCTCAGGAGTTCTCAGCTTTGCTAACTACGTACTTTTATCAAAAGGCAGATTCACAAAGGCAAATTCAGCCCTGGCTCAGAGGTCTCAACTCCTGTTAACTTCGGTGGGAGCTGACCCCACTTATGCCAAGGCTGACTTCTAATGAAGTTTCCCTTCTCTCTTTTACAGTAATTAGCATGCTTGTGTGCTACTCTATTCATTGTAAAAATTATAGTTTTTTTTCATTTTTTTTCTAAGCCAGAGATCATCTGATAGAGGAAACAAAGTCAAAGTTCTGTCTAACGCTGTCTTGTGTCACGTGCTGTGGCATAACCTTTGCTTCCACCAATGGATATGGTTGATAATATAGAAAAACTTTGCAAAGTAATTGCATTCTACCTCCAAAATTAATGGTAATCAATATCTGCTGCCTGCAAAGCAGAACTGCTAGAAACTGAGCTCTCTTTATACCCCAAATTAAAGGTACATTTATTTCTAAGTTTTTTGAGTTTTAAATTTATCTTATTTATCCACAAGTCCATATAAAGATGATCAGTTAAGAGGTTTTATAAATTGCTAGAGGAAGCCATTTACAGTACATGACAAGTTGTATTGGTCCTCCAAACCCAAGAACTATGCTATGTAATTTTGAGCAGCATCTATGGCACCTTAGTGGTTTACATTGATACATATATGGAACACTTCTGTAACAGGCCAACACTATGGTTTAAAATGAAATTGCACTAATGCCTTGGTTAAACTCTTGTTGTCTCAATTAACAATGAAAGTCTCATGAGATCGGGTTCCAGAAAGATATTCTGCATTACCTAGGGTTTCTTGGTTAGGTATGGAAAAACTACAAGAACTGACTTTTTGTGGTGTTTTGATGCTTCTGTTTCCAGAAGTCCCCCTACTTTCCTTTAAGGTAAAATTAAGAATTAACCGAAGGTTGTCCAACCTTAAAAAAAAAAAAAAGGGAAGAATGTGGGTCCCCCGGAATAGAGAAAGGGTAATGCAATGGGAAGTTATGTACAGAGACAAAAGCTTACACATGGGGATGAAAGAAGATAACTCATGATACTGAGTTTATTACTGGGATACAACATTTTCTGAAAATATGACAGGAGACTGAATTTGAATCTCATTTTCAAGTAACAAGTTATGTCACATTCCCAGCCAGGTTCCTAGAAGGTATCTAATTGTGGAAAGAAGAAATGTTTACAAACTGTAGCCTAACAGTTCAGAAAAAAGCTACAAGTATGATTAAAGGATTAGAAAACGTGCATTATGGTGATCGACTCAAGGAAGTCAATCTATTTAGCTTAACAAATAGAAGGTTAAGGAGTGACTTGATTGCTGTCTATAAATATCTACATGGGGAACAAATATTTGATAATGGACTCTACAGCATAGCAGAGAAAAATATAACATGATTTAATTGTGATGGGTTCGGTCACAGAGACCCCCTTGGGACTGTCACCTGACATGCTGAGACTACCTCTGAGCCCATTTTTCCTGCCAGCTTGGGACTCCAGAACCCTGCCTTGTTGAGCCAGACACACTAGCCTGCTGCAACACAGACACAAGTCTGGTCCATGCCCCCAAAGCTGCAGACTTTAAGCAAAAACTGCTCAGCAGGTCACCTATCTCCAGTACCCAGACACCCAGTTCCCAATGGGATCCAAACCCCAAATAAATCCATTTTACTCTATATAAAGGTTAATTAATAAACAGATTAATAAACAAACGTGAATGTATTAAGTATAAATAGTAGGATTTAAGTGGTTTCAAGTAATAACAGACAGAAAAAAGTAAGTCACCAAGCAAAATAAAGCAAAAACATGTAAGTCTAAGCCTAATACATTAAGAAACTGTTTACAGGTAAAATCTCACCCTCATAGATGTTCCAATAAGCTTCCTTCACAGACTAGACTCCTTCCTAGTCTGGGCCCAATCCTTTCCCCGGTACAGTCCTTGTTAGTTCCAGCTCAGGTGATAACTAAGGGATTTCTCAAGACTAGCAGCCCCCCCCCCCCTTTTATAGCTTTGGCCCAAGGTGGGAACCCTTTCTCTCTCTGGATCCCCATCCCTCCTTCTAAATGGAAAAGCACCAGGTTTAAGATGGATTCCGGTATCCTGTGACATGGTCACATGTCCTGTGAGACCTCATTCTTCATTTTTCCGGGGCTGGCCCACATGTACCCAGGGAGGTTTGCAAGTAAACAGAGCCATTTACAACCAATTGTCCTAGTCAATGGAAGCCATCAAGCTTCCAAACCACCATTAATGGCCCACACTTTGCATAATTACAATAGGACTTCAGAGTTATACTTCATATTTCTAGCTTCAAATACAAGAATGATACATACATACTAATAGGATGAACACACTCAGTAGATTATAAACTTTGTAATGATACCTTTTCCATAAAGCATATTCCTTTTCCATAAAATGTATTCCACTTACATTATACTCACACTCATGAGCATATTTCCACAAACCCTATGGAGTGCAACGTCACATCAATGTCTGGAAGCTGAAGCTAGATAAATTTAGACTGGAAATCAGTTGTAAATTTTTAAGAATGGGTATAATTAACCAGTGGAACAATTTTCTAAAGGCCATGGTGGATTCTCCAACACTGACCATTTTTAAATCAAGATTGGATATATTTTTCTCAAAGATGTGCGCTAGGAATTATTTTGAAGGAATTTCTGTTAGCTGTGGTATATGGGAGGTTATGCTAAATGATTGCAATGGTCCCTATGAGTGAATGGTTTTCTTTGCAAGACCAGGGCCATCATAGTTTTCTTTATATTTGGAATGGGCAGGATTTTAGAAAAATAGATGAAAAAGTTGTTACATACCTGAGAAAGAGAATAACTGTATTTCCAGCATTAAATAAATGGAATTGAGGAGTTGTAAGAGCAGAGTTCACTTTTACTGATATGGTAACATCTGTATTTTATTCTGCTGGAGTATAGGTAGAAACTAAATTATGTCTTTTATGATGTAAAGGCATTTTTCTATTCAAAATTATGTACCCTAGATGAAAAATATTATATAAAAATATCACATCTTGTGAGCCACTTAAAATATCTTTCAGAATTGTACATTTAATGAAGGTAATTTTGCTAGTTTTTTTTTCTTTTCCTTATGTCATTCCACACACAGTGCTTACTTTAATAACCTGAGGCTTATCCCAAGCAGTATGACTTTTTTCATGGCTTTTTTTGTTTTAATAACACCTGTGAAAAATGTTGATTAGATATACTATGCAATTGCTTCTCTGAGTGCAACTGAGCTAATTGATTTGTTTTCCCTGTTTTATTTTCCATCTGTTTTCTTCCATACTTGAACTGTAGATTTTGTGAACCAGTCTAGTCAAGGTATGTTCACTGGCTTTACTTTTTTATTTTTTAAAATTGCATAGAAAAAAATAATATTGAAATAAAAACTTTAAAAAATCCCCTTTTTACTTGGTTTGATAAGCACCAGGTTCTTGAGAGAGAGTATGTGTGTATGTGTAGTGTCTGCTTTAGGTTTTTCCATAACGGTTAAAATCTCCTTCTTTTTATTTATTTAGGCCCCCTTCATCGCGTCTGAGAAGATAGGAGATCGATCAGAAAATTATGTTGAACTTTTCTATTATTATACCATGCTGAACAGCAGCACCAGTATTTTCTTTTTTCATCTGTTGGATGCTGTACTGAAAACAGTTACTCAAGCCAGGGTAGGAAAAATGGACTATCAGTATTATATATCAGGAGATTCAAACTGGGAACCTAGGTGTTTAGCAAGAGATAGACACTTACTGGGGCAGTTTTTAAATTCTTCATTCTAGGGCCTGATGTTCTGTGTTGTGGAGCACGCAGAGCTCCCATTATTTTCAGTTGGATTTGTGGGTGATCAGTATCTCTGAACAACCAGACATAAGTGCTCCCTTGGGCCCTAAACATATTTTTTAACTGCAACCATGGAAGTCCATGGGATTTAGCGACATACTTAATGTCTTCCTGAATGAAGACCAAGGTGTATAAAAGTGGGCACTCAAAATTAGGTGCCACTTTTGAAAATTGAGTCCAAAATGACTTTGGTCCAATTCAACAAGGTACTTACGCTCAAGCAGTCCCAGTGGCTTCAATGGGATCACTCATGTGGTTAAAATTAAGTAGGTGCTTAAGTTCTTTCTTGAAGAGAGGCCGTTGGCATTAAAGGTTGAAAGTTCAAATGATGTTCACGTCTCACTCTATCTTTAATTCTTTCAATCCAAATGTTCATCTGCAAGGTTGTCTTTTTCTACACATCAGTCGATATAAGTGAAGAGGTGACCGTATGGAGGAATGGTCTGTACTTTTTCTTGAAAAGGACGCAGATTTTCAGAAAAAATATTGAACTTCTTTTCATTTGCATGACCTAGGCCTTGATACCAATTGCCATGAGTGATAGGCTGTATATTGGATTAATGGTTGAATTGTTTCCTCGATAAAAGGATGGGACTTTCCTTGTACAGGTTTTGATGCTCTCGCAGAGTTTGTGGTTACCAGGGTGTAAGTTGGGTGGCCCTGCCCAGTGTGCCCCATTCAGTAAGCTGCAGAAAGGCAGGCCAGCCTGCCTCTGTTTCCCTCCTTCAGACGAACCAGAAATAGTCGAAAGCATTTTCCCAACTATAAATATAGCCCTTGTGGGGCATTTATTACAAGAGTCTCATGCACATAAACCATAACAGGAGTCCCACAATCATACTCCAGAATTCCCCCAGCATAGACCAAACAGTACATGTCACATACAGCACACTCCTGGAATCCTTCACCATGCCCCAGATCTCTAGCACACTCCTGGGATACCTAAACATGCCCCAGATTCCCAGCACACTCCTGGAATTCCTCACCAGGCCCTAGATCTCCAGCACAGTCCTCTCCTGTCCTTGTACAAGGACTGCCATCGTAGCCTTTCCAAATGGAGTGCAAGCCTACTCTGTCCAGTGGGAACATCCCACAGCCTCTCTGCTGGGAGCATCCCTCATTCTTCATGACTCTCTCATGGTTCCTCTGGGTCCAGCTCTCTGGCCCTGGAGATGTTAACAGGTAATCTCCTGCTATTCCCTTGCCTTCATCCCTCAGCTTCAGCTCTCTGGTTTAAAGCCAGCAGGCAACTATCTCTGCTGCTGTTCTTCCTACATTCAGACCTCCCAGCCCTCTAGCTGCTCTCCTGCCATCAGCCTTCCTCCAGAAAAACCTGCTTCCTGCTGGGATCTGCCCTTCCCAACTGAACCAGTCTACTCCAACTCACCTGGACTCCTTTCATGGGTCTCTCTCAGCAGGTTCCCACTCCTAGGGGAGCCTGGCTGTCACTTACAAGGAACTTCCTGCTTCTGGACTATCTCCATATTCCTAGGGAGCCAACAGTCTGGGCTACCTGTCCTTTTCCTTACTGACATCTTTCAGGCCAGATTCACCCAGGCTTCCTCTCACTGGGTCTCTCGCTGATCTTTTATAGCCCCAGGTGCTGTCCCTATGCTCTTACGTGGCCAAGCTGGGAGCACCTCGTCTGGCACAGGGGTGCTGGACCTACTTCATTTACAGGGCCAGCCACCCTGTGATACAGGGTTATTATGATCTGAACAGTTCCATCGGCCAGAGATGGAATTTATTTGTCATTATTTGTCATCTTTTGGAAGAAGATTATTTCCAACTGGCCACATTAATAAGACTTAAATTTTATCTTTCAAAAGGCTATTTAACAAGAGATTAACATGGGACCGCTTCTCGCCTTGTTTTCCACATACACAGGGTAGGCACCCTCAACAAGAGGGGCTTCTGAACTTAACTGGGAGGGATACAGTTGGGGAGATACTGAGTGCTGCAATCCAGCCTTGGAGACTACAACTCCCATGATGCCTTGGGAAATAAAGACTTCCATTTTCAAGGGTTACTGGGAGAGCATGCTGTGCGCTCCATGCTGGAGTGGAGCTGAGATTGCTTTGGGGAACTCTGTTCAACTCAGGAGCTGGTGCCAGAAAGCCAGAAGCAGCTGCTAAGACTCTGCTGCTGCTTTGCTCAAGCATGGAGCTTCAGAGGCTATTGGTGGGCTTCATTGCAGCTAGGGCAGAGACTGCTGAGGTGCCTAGACATGACTGAGGTTGGCCTGCAGTGTAGGCAGTGTGAGTAACCACCATCTTTGTTGTTTGGGAAAGTGCTTGCAAGGGAAGAAGGATAGAAAAGAGATTTTAAGGGATTGCCTGAGTCTGAGACGAGATGAATTGGTCTTATCATCTAACCAGGATCCAGGGTTACTGGACTCTGGTTAAAACAACTCCCATCTTCAGAGGGGTTGTGCAGCTCTGTTAGAATTGCTCTGTTCCTCGTTTCCTTGGCTGGACTGTTTTACTGGACCAACAGTGTGAGCTGTGCCCAGCTTCAAGATCTTCAAGCGCACCTACACAAGCGTTTAGAACTCTGATATTCAGGGGTGGTGTAAATGGTGGTGGTGTAATTCTAAGTTGGTTAAGTTTTCATTTACTACTGTAAACTGCATTTAGTAATTGAGTTACTGAAGGGCCCCCTGCTGATTTAAGTTGATTGTGGCATTTTAATTAATCTCAGTCTGTTATATCATGGCTTTTTAGTTAAGTAAAGGTGTGTTAACTCTAATCTAAGTATATATTGCCTGTATATGGTTTTTAAGTGGTACTTTTTTGAGTTAGACCCATCGCATAGATTAGCTCTGGTTTATTCCTGGAGGCTCGCAAGGAGTGCCAGCGAGTGTGTACAGGGCCTAGACAGGTAGAGGCACTGCCAAGATTAACATCCTTTACAAGTAAAAGAACTGCAGCAGAGAGGTAAATAAAGGATTACCACCTGTCCAACATCACCACTGGGATTCTCAGGATCTCCTTTACTGTCAACATCAAGTGCCCAGGCTCCCAAGTAACCGAGGGAGGAAAGGGGGATTACAACAGTACAGCAGAAAAACTAAGCAATCCCTCCTCCATCTTATTGTTTCATAAAAACATGTTTCCAGATGTACACCCACCCCTGACATGTGGCTCAAATGCCTTCCCTGCTGCTTTCTATTTGGAGTGGCTTCTCCCCTCTTCTCACTTCCATTGGTTCTGCTCAGTGACCATGGCCTTGTGCCTCTACGCAAGGTGACTCTTCATTGTCCCCAGGATACAGGGGTTCTATCTCTTGGGGAAATGAATAACACTACGACTTCTGGCAAGGAGTATAAAACCCCATACACAAGAAACAATAAAGTACATCAATGCAAACCCCAGCAAAGAAATGACACACCCCAAAATAACAATATAACACAGAGGGACTTTACTGGGAACAAGCAAATAGGATCTCGGCAAGGAAAAGGTTAGGGTTAGGTAATAATACTAAACTTCAACAACTCAACAAACTCCCATCTCTCAA
This sequence comes from Lepidochelys olivacea, assembly GCF_965140295.1. Taxonomy (NCBI): domain Eukaryota; kingdom Metazoa; phylum Chordata; order Testudines; family Cheloniidae; genus Lepidochelys; species Lepidochelys olivacea. The sequence goes on from NC_140416.1 coordinate 77,509,084, forward strand.
CACTCACAGAAGAATGGCTGTACTGACCAAAGGTCCATCTAGCCCAGTATCCTGTCTTACAACAGAGGCCAATACCAGGTGCCCCCGAGAGAATGAACAGAAGAGGTAATTGTTGTGTGATCAATCCCCTGTCCCCCTTTCACAGCTTCTGGCAAACAAAGGCTAAGGACACCATCCCTGCCCATCCTGGCTAATAGCTATTGATGAACCTATATTCCATGAATTTATCTAGTTCTTTTTTCAGAGTAGCAGTCGTGTTAGTCTGTATCCGCAAAAAGAAAAGGAGGACTTGTGGCACCTTAGAGACTAACCAATTTATTTGAGCATAAGCTTTCGTGAGCTACAGCTCACTTCAATGGATCCAATGAAGTGAGCTGTAGCTCACGAAAGCTTATGCTCAAATAAATTGGTTAGTCGCTACGGTGGCACAAGTCCTCCTTTTCTTTTTTCTAGTTCCTTTAACTCTTCCCAAACTCCAGCTTTCAGAGTAACAGCCATGTTAGTCTGTATTCGCAAAAAGAAAAGGAGTACTTGTGGCACCTTAGAGACTAACCAATTTATTTGAGCATGAGCTTTCGTGAGCTACAGCTCACTTCATCGGATGCATGCCGTGGAAACTGCAGCAGACTTTATTTATACACAGAGAATATGAAAAAATACCTCCTCCCACCCCACTGTCCTGCTGGTAATAGCTTATCTAAAGTGATCATCAGGTGGGCCATTTCCAGCACAAATCCAGGTTTTCTCACCCTCCACCCCCCCCCCCCACAAATTCACTCTCCTGCTGGTGATAGCCCATCCTGCTGGTGATAGCCATGGGCTATCACCAGCAGGAGAGTGAATTTGTGGGGGGGGGTGGAGGGTGAGAAAACCTGGATTTGTGCTGGAAATGGCCCACCTGATGATCACTTTAGATAAGCTATTACCAGCAGGACAGTGGGGTGGGAGGAGGTATTTTTTCATATTCTCTGTGTATAAATAAAGTCTGCTGCAGTTTCCACGGCATGCATCCGATGAAGTGAGCTGTAGCTCACGAAAGCTCATGCTCAAATAAATTGGTTAGTCTCTAAGGTGCCACAAGTACTCCTTTTCTTTTTGCAAACTCCGGCTGCCTCTCTGACACCTTTGCAGGCCCATGGTACACAGAGGACTGGTTCAGAGACAAGCACAGCAGCACTGTAAATGCTGGCTGGCTGGAACAAACAGTAGAGTCCTGTGTGACGCTTCCTGGGGGTTGTGAGGCACCTCATACCACCTGCCGTTACCATGAGGAAACCTTCTCTGTGCCTGCTGTGGATCAGATCCCTGACTCCACCAGCCTCTGGCAACACGAGCACTACCATCCAGGCCTGTGCAGGCCTCTCACTCTCTGTGCAGCTTAGCAATAGGCACACACCAACCCCCAGCTCCTCTAAGCAGCCCTATGGAATGCTCAGCCCCAGTTCCACTGACCACTCACAGAATTATCAGATTTGCTACTCCCACTAGTTTTAACCTAGGATCACCACTCTGCTTAACACAGCACTTAGAAATATTTATAGTGAAAACATAAATAAGTTTATTATCAAACAGCAGAGATTCAAATAATATTGAGTAAGAATATTGGGAACAAATAGTTACATACAAAACCAAAATCATAATACTTTTTTTAGAGCCTAAACTTAACTCACAAGACATCCCCCCTGTCTCCTACAGGATAGCTTACTTCATGTCTGTTTCCCAGCATTTCCAGTCAGGATGGCTGTGATCTCCCTTTCCTAAGGTCAAGTCCTCTTGTTTTCAGGGACTGAAGGATGCCAGGGCATCTCTCTGTACTCCCAGATACACCAGACCAGATCTTTGATCTTCACCTGAAAAAAAGGTTTCCCTCCACCTCCTGCTGTTTATCTATTCCTGTTAATTTCCTTCTGAAGTCTTCACAAGCTCTTCATTAGCATTTGACTCAGTATGCTAATAGATTTCCTTTGTAAGACACATAGTGCACAGTGGTCCTCCAGAGAGATAAGTGTGTCCCACCTCCTCCTTGGGGAAGTTTGTCTCACAAAACGATACCTTTGAATAACTTGCCTTTAGCTACATGAACTAGAGAACATAACATATACATAACTCCTCCCATATTTTTGGTACACACATTTCACAATGACTATGATGACTAGTGTGACACAGACTTTCATTGTACAGGACTTTTTTGGGGGGGGGGGGTGAACTCAGGGAATCGCTGTACTCTATGTACTCTGAGCCTTCTGGCAGTTGGCATCAAGAGGTTCTTGGGTCACACGTCCCTTCTTACATTGACACAGTAGCCCTTGGCTCACCTGTAGGCATCAGTTCAGAATTCTCATGCCTGGACAGTGTGTGTGCTGCTACATTTTATCTACCTTTAATATGTTCTATTTCCATGACACATTCTTGAAGGGTGATACTCAAATGTAGCTGTTTGGATTTGATACCTTTGGTCCTGTGCAGCAATACTTATGGAGAGTGCTCTGTCAGGACCCTGACTTTCCTGTTGAATAGATGAGGCCTTAACTGCTTCACTGCCCATATAATCTTATAACATTCTTTTTCTCTGACAGAGTAATTCTGTTCAGTCAATGTCATTTTTTTAAAAAAGGAAACAAGAAAGCAATGGGATACTTCTTGTTACCTTCCCTTATTGGCATTAGTACCTCTCCTAGAGCTGAGTCTGATGCATCAGTGTACAATTAAAACCTCCGGTTAAAATCTGGACTGGCCAAAGCAGGCTTTCCTGACAGAGTTTTCTTTACCTCATCAAAGCCTTCTGACAAGCTGCCATCCACGTTTGTTTCTTTGCTTTTATCTTTTTGCACAACTCTGCGATAGCAGACAATGTAGCTGAAACCATTTACAACTCTGGGGTAATAGTTATTACTGGACTGATTTTTTGGTTTGGGGGTTCAGGCTGGTTAACAATGGATTCCACCTTTAAGGGATCTGGGGAAATCTGGCCCCCTCCTACCCAATGAGCTAGATAAGGGACTTTAGCCACCCCTATTTTACACTTGGACACTTTACTCTGAACACTGCATCTTGAGTCTCTTCAGCAATTCCCAAGTGGTTTTATGATCTCACCAGGAATTGCTGAAAATTGCAATATTGGCCATGTAGGCCCATGCAAAGTACTGCGACACAGTTAAAACCTGATTAACGAGCCTGAAATATGATTCCTGCATTAACTAATCCAAAAAGTAACACTTTAATCTCAAAAAAGTCCCAAATCAATAACAAACACAGGTTTTTTTTCTGAGCTTTGCTGTTCAGGGGGATTTGCCAATATCGTTTCCTTAAATCTAGGATGCTTAGATACTTTGCCTTGCATAAAGTGTCTAACATGTCATCAATTTTGGGCAAAGGGTACACATCAGGAACTGCGACAGCATTAAGCTCTCTGTGATCAACACAAAACCTTAGGATCCCGTAAGGAATCTTTTGGGAACTATAACAACTGTAACAAGCTGAGGGACTGTTTGACCCTTTAATTATCTTCAACATATTTTATTTCCTTCAGATTTGCTCTTGCATTTTTCCAGTGGTCCAATATGTTCAGCTGGGGGGCAGGCTGTGGCCCCATAGTATTACTCTTATGGTCCATTTGGTGAATCAGACCTGCTTTGCTGGAAAATACCTACCTCTGGAACACACTCATAACCTCTGTCTTTCCAGTTAGGGTTAACTGTTCACATACCTCAGTGCTCTCTAGTGAGGTGTTACAATGACATTTAGCCATTAAAATCAATTAGAGGTGCAGTCTAAAAGAATCCTCCTCTACCCTGCATATCATGTTTACAATGGCTTCTCTATTATGTTACACTTTTAACCTGTTTATGTGCACAGTGTGAAATAACCTTGTTGGAGGGCCTCTGTATATTGTAGGTAACATTGTTAACCCTCCCCACAACCTCCAAAGTCCCTTCCCATGAGGTTCTGTATTTTGCACCTTTTTACAGGGAGTAACACCACCACCAAATCACCCACGTCAAATGATTGCTGACAGGTACTGGGGTCATACGCTCTTTATGAGCTTCTTGGCTTTTTGTAAGGTTTTGCTGACTCGTTCCCATCATAGTCTTTAAATATTCTCCAAACTTCACATATTTAGCCACTGTGCCCCCCTCACCGCCTCATTGTCACCCTCCCAGAAGTCTCTGAGGAGATCCAGGGCCCCTCTGGCTTTCCTCCTAAAAAGGCACGTCAAATGGGACAGCTCCTGTGGGCTCTTGGGGCATCTCTCAGTAAGCAAATAACAGATAGGATAACATTACATTCCAGTCCCTCTGCCTTCTGTTTACATACATTTTTAACAGATTTTAGAGTCCCATTGAGCATCTCAACTAAACTGTTTGTCTCTGGAGGATAAGGGGCAGATTTTAATTGGTTTACCGCACATATCCTCCATAACTCACTGAAGAGCTGAGACATGAAATTTGATTCACGATCTCACAAGCTCTCCTTTGGGAAACTTACTCTGCTAAATATAGAGAACAGTACCTTGTCCATTGTTTCAGCCCCTACATCAGACAAGGCAACTGCATTTGGGTGCCTAGTGGCAAGATCCACCGTGCCTAAATGCGTTCCTTGACCCTCTGGGTTGACTTAGATAACAGTCCTGTGATATCCAATGGCACCCAAAAAAGGCTTCTTTGATTACTAGTAGTAGGTGCAAGGGTTTCCTATAGGGCTCTTCTGTTTCTGACATAAGTCACAAGTCCTGCAGGAATCCTTTACTTCATTTTCAGTATTAGGTCAATAGAAGTTTCTCTGTAACCTTTCATATGTCCTTTCTGTTCCAAAGTGGCCAGTCATAGGCTAGTAACATTAATTCCACACCATGCTTTGAGGGCACATTCCATGGTGTGTAGGGCTCTTCAGGACTTCTATTTTTCTGCAGCATGGCCTCTCTGTACAGTCTACGCTCTTCTGTAAATAACCTGCCCACATTCTCTCTATTTGGGGTCTTACTGTGGATGGCTTCCCTTATACTCTCTAGGGAGGAGTCTGCAATTTGCTCTGCAGCAAACTCCATTTGGGTGTGTCTTGCCTGGAAAACTATCACAGGTAGTGGGGGCAGAGGATGGGGGGAAATTTCTCCTCCCCTTCTCCTGGGACACACTGCTATTCTCTGGTGATAACAGGGCAAAGTTTTCTCCGGCCCCATCAGAGGTTACCTCTGAACTCAGGAGCATAATATTGTTACCCATAGCAACAGAGACCAACAACTTTGGTCAAAAAGAAAAGGAGTACTTGTGGCACCGTAGAGACTAACAAATTTATTTGAGCATAAGCTTTCATGAGCTACAGCTCACTTCATTGGAAAGCTTATGCTCAAATATATTTGTTAGTCTCTAAGGTGCCACAAGTACTCCTTTTCTTTTTGCGAATACAGACTAACACGGCTGCTACTCTGAAACTCTGGGCAGTGACATTAGGGCATTCCTAACCAACACATCAGCTGGTATATTCTTAACAGCCCAGTTTCAAAACATCCCTTACACCTTCCCACACTAATCTGATGCAGACCAAAGGCACCATGGGTTTACACTGTCCTGAAGTTAGTAGTTTTACCTCCTGCCCTGGAAGCATATCACTCCTCTGAATTACATCTCTCATGACCAGGGAAATCTGAGCACCTGTATCTTGCCACCTTGTCACACTTTAACATTTATGTTGGCCTTTTGAATAAACTGTGCGCATCCAGGAGATCAGATCTGAAAGTTGACCAGAGCTCCCTCTGCCTCCACTGAGGTCTCTGACTCAATGGTAGCTGCATTAACCCGGATGGAATGAGAAGTGAATTTGGAACCCCCATACTTAGGGCATTACCTTTCCATGTCATCAAGGGACCCACATAAATAGCACTTTCTTGGGCTTTCCTCTTGGGCTGCTCTCTGATAATTAGGGTTACTAGGAGGACACCAGTACTGCGTGAAATGGATTTAGTGCCCTCTCTGCTCTCCTTTTTCTCAGGAGCAAACCAGGAACCCTATTTTACTCCATGTTTTTCCCCTTCTGTTTGGAACTTGCACTCTGAATAGTATCACTTGTATGTCCAAGTCAGTTGCTTCTGCAGCAGTTTCCACAGTTGTTGGGGATTTCTCACACACAGTGGCTCTCGCTTCCTCAGAGAAGACCTCAGAGAACTGCTCCTGAACAATTAGATCTGCCAACTTGTCATGAGTTTCTGCCCCTTTGCGTTTTATCCATTTTCTCAAACAATCTACCATCTTATACACATATTCCCCTTGATTTAATTTATCACTTTTTTGAGGTTTCTGGCTTTGAGGCAATATGCCTCTGGAGTAATTTGAAACCTTTTTAACAGACTCCTTGAACTGAACATATTTCAGTCTCACTGACATCCATATCATTAATACTTGTAAAGTTTTACAAGTCAGTTTGGGGAGCAGGACAGTCATTCTCTGTTCATCAGGGATTTTATGTACCATGCATATTCTTTCAAAGCTGGTTAAAAATTCTTCAATGCAATCAGTCTCTCTTAACTCAGGCACAGCTTGTTCCAGCTGTGTGATCTCTGGTGAGGATTACCCATAGGCTCAGATATCCGTTTTTATAAGTCCAGTATGCTCAGGACATGCTGATTCTCTTTCTCTTGAGCTTCTGCTTCTTGGGATTTATGTTTAAACTCCAGTGCTCTTTAGTGTGCAGCTTTTAGGGCTGTTTCTTCTGTCTCCTGCTCCAGTTCTCTGTCTGCTTTTTCCATGTTCTAGACCTCTGTCTCAGCCTGCCTGAGTTTCATGGCCGAAGAATCGCTCAGAATTGTGTCAGGCTAGTTTTCCAAATCTTTAGGCACTTCGTGTTGTTTGGCATAGTCCACAAATAGGGCTTTTTACCCCTCCATTTTTTCTGGTGGCAAATAAGCAGCAGTCTGCACATATCTCTTCCACTTGCTTCCTGGTGTGCCTAGCATATGTGTCTTTTCTCATCCTGTCTTTTCTGCAGATCTATTTCCTCACTCAAAATAAACAAATAGAAAACAAAAAGCCCTAACCTTTTCTTAACTTGTTCCCAACTTTTTCACTTGTGAATCTCTTAGTATCAGTCATCTAGTATATAAATGCTGCTTGGAGCATGATCCTTAGCTAACCAGCAAACTGGGTGTAAATCCTGCCAGCTATGCCACTTTGATGATTCCCAGGAGTGCTAGGTTGTGAGCCATCTTGCTACCAACTGTCCTTAGCGTGAGAAAGCTTTGTCTGTCCCTACTGCAGATCAGCTTATAGACCAGAGCTGGGCAAACTACGGTGGCCCGCGGGACCATCCTGCCCAGCCCCTGAGCTCCTGGCCCGGGAGGCTAGCGCCCGGCCCCTCCCCCACTATTCCCCCTTCCCCCGCAGCCTCAGCTCACTGCGCCATCGGCGCAATGCTCTGGGCGGGGGAGCGGCGAGCTCCTGGGGCAGCACAGCTGCAGAGCCTGGCCTGACCCGGTGCTCTGTGCTGCGCGGCTGCCTGTCCTGGTGCAGCTGTGCTGCCAGCCACCAGTGCTCCAGGCAGCATGGTAAGGGGGCAGGGGCCGGGGGAGTGGAGAGAGGGCAGGGGAGTTTGGGGGTGGTGGTCAGGGGGCGGGGGTGTGGATAGGGGGCGGGGCAATCAGAGGGCAGGGAACAGGGTGGTTGAATGGGGGCAGAGGTCCCGGGGGGCAGTCAGTAAGAAGGGGGGGTTGGATGGGGCGGCAGGGGGCAATCAGGGGCAGGGGTTCTGGGGGCAGTCAGGGGACAGTGAGAAGGGGTGGTTGGATGTGGCAGGGGTCCCGGTGGGGCTGTCAGGAAGGAGAGAGGAGGTTGGATGGGGTGGCGGGGGGCAGTCAGGGGCAGGGGGTCTGGGGGCAGTCAAGGAGAAGGGGTGTTTGGATGGGGCAGGGGTCCCAGGGGGGCAGTCAGGAAGGAGAGGGGAGTTGGATGGGGTGGCAGGGGGGCAGTTAGGGGCGGCGGTTCCGGGGGCAGTCCGTGGCCAGAGAGCCAGGGGTGGATGGGGCCGGGGTCCCCGGTGGGCCATCAGTGAACAGGGGGGTTGGATGGGGCAGGAGTTCTGGGGGGGGGCAGTCAGGAAGGAGTGGGGGGTTGGATGGGTCACCGGGGGGCAACCAGGGGCAGCGGTTCTGGGGGCAGTCAGGGGACAGGGAGAAGCAGGATGGGTCGGATAGGGGTCGGGCCATGCCTGGCTGTTTGGGGAAGCACAGCCTCCCCTAACTGGCCCTCCATACAATTTCAGAAACCCGATGCGGCCCTCAGGCCAAAACATTTGCCCGCCCCTGTTATAGACTCATAGACTTTAAGGTCAAACAGGAGCATTATGATAACCTAGTCTGACCTCCTGCACATTACAGGCCACAGAACTTCACCTACCCACTCCTGTAATAGACCCCTAACTTCTGCCTGAGTTACTGAAGTTCTCAAATCATGGTGTAAAGATTTCAAGTTTCTAAGAATTTACATTTAAACAGGTTTAAACCTGCAAGTGATCCATGTCCCATGCTGCAGAGGAAGGCATAAAAACAAAACAAAAACCCCAGGGTCTCTGCCAATCTGACCTATGGAAAAATTCCTTCCCAACCCCAAATATGGTGATCTATTAGACCAGGGGTGGGCAAACTACGTCCCCCGGGCCGGATCCAGCCCATCAGGGTTTTGGATCTGGCCTGCAGGATTGCCCCCCATGGTGCCACTGGCCCTGCGGCTGGGGGCAGGGTGCAGAGGGCTCTGTGCGTTTCCCTTGCCTCAGGCACCGCCCCCTCCAGCTCCTATTGGCCGGGAAGGGGAACCGCGGCCAATGGGAGCTTCAGGGGAGGTACCTGGAGGCACGGCAAGGGCAGCGCACAGAGCCCTGTGCCCCCTCTCCCTCAGGGGCTGCGCAGGGACGTGGTGCTGGCCGCTTCCCGGAGTGGTGTGGGGCCAGGGCAGGCAGGCAGGCAGGGAGCCTGCCCTGGCGCATGCCACTGCCACCCCGGAGCTGTTTTAGGTAAGTGGTGCCGGGCCGGAGCCTGAACCCCTCCTGCACCCCGCCCCCCAACTCCCTGCTCTAAGCCTCCTGCCTGCACCTTGCACCCCAACCCCCTGCTGCACCCCGCACCCCTCCTCTACCCCAATCCCTTGCCTTGAGTCCGTTCCCGCACACAGACCTCCTCCCACAGCCTGCACTCCCTCCCGCACCCCAACCCCCTGCCCCAGCCTGCATACAATTTCCCCACCCAGATGTGGCCCTTGGCCCAAAAAGTTTGCCCACCCCTGTATTAGACCCTGAGCATGTAGGTTAGACCTGCCAGGCAGACACCTGGGAAAGAATTCTCTGTAGTAACTCAGAGCCCTCCCCTCTAGTGTCTCATCTCTGGCCATTGGGGATTCTTGCTAGTGGCAGTTGCCGATGGGCCACATGCTATTGTGGGCGGTCCTATCATACCATCCCCTCCATAAACTTATCAAACTCAGTCTTGAAACCAGTTTCATTTTTTGCCATCACTGCTCTCCTTGCAAGGCTGTTCCAAGACCTGTTGCAAGACCCAGCTGAACTGAATTATGAAATATTGGATAAGGACTACTTGCAATTAAATCAGCCTTTGAAGAGTTGCACCGTCACCCCGAGGGCGCTCGACACCCAGTGCAAGTCTTTTCAGACCATAAGAGCCTTGAAGACCCACAGGAGGCTCAAGACTTAAACTAAAGACATCTCAGGTGGGCATTATTCTTCTCTTGGTTTTGATTTCATCACCTATTGCCCAGGAAGCAGGAATGGGAAAGCCAATACCTTATCCCAAAAAGGAGAATAGTACCAAGGGGATGAGGAGCCTAGCCAAGAACCACCGTCTTTCCTAGGCTTAAGAATGATATACACAGACAATTCTGGAATGTTATTATATAGGGAGTAGTACACTTCAGACATACTCAGCTGTGATGGGGTGCCCACCCCACACAAGGCCTGGAAAGGTTAAAGTGGCTAGGCAAGCCAATTAACTTTCCAGGCTGCACCTGGAGAAGGAGACAGGGAGCAGGGCACTAATTGGAAATGGGATCAGCTGAGCAGGAACAGGAGGGGTCTCTATAAAGCCCTGGAGCTGAGAGCCCCAAGGGACTGCAGGGAAGTAGTCTGCAGCTATTTCCCGAGAGTTGAGAGGTGTGTTTGAGGCTATGGCATTCAGTAGTTGACAGGTACTCCGTAGGAGAACAGAGTTTGAGCTGGTACACCTGGGAGGATGGACCAGAAACTGGCAACAGTGGTCTGCTTTCCCTGAGACCCCAGTTGCCAGGTATAGGTTCCAGTCCAGGGCCCCTAGAGTAGAAGATAGGGCCAGGTTCCCCTACTAGCCATTAGGAAATGACACAGGGCATTGGAGACACCAGCTGGACAGCTGGTCCAGAAGGATTTTGAATTCCCTGGAAGGGGAGGACCTCAGTGACCTGGCTGGGGGACCTAAGCCATGAATAGGCAGCTGCAGCTCTGGGGGGCACAGGGTGAAAGAGACTGCAGATAGAGACACTGCCTGGCAAGTGGACCCTGTGACACCTGGTAATACCTACAGACAGAATATGACTAGTTTTCTGATGAGACTTTTGGTAAGTTCAAATTGTCATTGTTATAAAGGAAGTGTGAGTGGCCCTTTTGTCAGGAAACTAGTTCCTGAGAAAGAACTATCTCAGGGGGAAATCTAAGAATAACCAAGTTTGCAAAGAAAGCTTCGACTGAGGTTGATGAGTTGCTGGAAAAATCAAACTCCATGAAGGGGAAAACTCAGACTAAGTATTCTGACCCAGTTTCTGAGCTGCATTTCTCAATAGGAACAACTTAGAGTGGGACGTGTAGTTTTATATCACCTTTGTGTTGCTGAAATTCTAGGCTGCTGTAGGGGCTTTGTAAGCCACTTGAATGGGTTAGAGAAGCTCCTGATCTAGTTCTAAACTGTTCTAGATTACAGCAACTTCCAACCACTCCCTCTGGGCTACTTCACAGTCCAGAAGGGCAAGAGCAGAAAGATATCTAGCCACAGTCCTTCATTCACCCCTATGCTGCAGGTTTTGAGGGGGTTATACCACAGGTCACTATGCTGGCCCTACACCAACAGAGGAACCCTCTGGCACCAAAGGAATTCCAAGCTGGGGAGATATGGCTGATATGTGTTCCCTTCACCCCAGCATGAAGGGGCAGGAACACAACTAGGAATTAGGGACAGTGATATTCTGTTCAGATCAACCTGGAAACTACAGCTGTATATAAGGCTGCTCTGAGGAATTAACTTCCGGGGTGGGGGGGGCATTCAATGGGGCAATCCATTTGCAACTATATACACGCATTTTGGTTAAAACAACTTGGAGTTTATGATCCATACGGGCAGGACATAGACCTGTAAACTCCTACTCAAGTGAGTAATCCTTGTATACATTAGGATTCCCATTGGATGTATTGAGACTACTCATGTAAGTAAGTATAACTTAATGAGCAAAAAAGTTCAGTATGAAGCTGGAAATAGATTTATGCATTAAAAAAATGCAACAAAATCCTGTGGTACATTGTTTTATTTGTAAGTTCTATAAATTCTGAACAAATTAAACTAAAATGAATCTAAGAGTTTCAGAAGCAACTATTCATTTTTTGTTTTTTAGTCTGTCTTTATGCCACAGCAGGAGAGTTGTGTGCCTTTGCAATATTAATATTCTAAACATCTGGCATTCCTATATGAGTTCATGATGTATCTGAAGTGAAACTTGAAAGAAATGTGAAACGCTTGTTAAAAGTGAGATCCCAAAATAAATCTCAACATGCGGTATTCTCTGCAATGTAACTGTTTCAATAATGTATATATTTCTATCAGGAACATTTTTAAATAGGTGTCTTAAAATGAAGCTGGACAGCTAAACCCCAGCAGAAAAGGATGCTCCACTTGTGAATGTGTGCCCCCAATAATCTTTGCTGTTATAGATCTCCTAAATACATTTCCACTTCTTACAGATTTTATATGACCCTCTGTTGGGATTTGGATTTTTTTAAGACATCTTTGAGGGTTTAAATAGTAAAATATAAATCCTAGGGATGTAATTCTATACTAAAACTGCCTCAGTTCATACCTGTGGTTAGAAATCACAAATCAACAGAATAAAAGTTAAGAGCAGCTTCCATCCCTAATAATTAATTTATATATATCTTTATATATATATATATATAATAGCTTATTTCAAAGGGAAAGGGAGCATAAATCCCCTTTCATTGAAATGCTGAAAGGTATTTTAGAGACAACTCTGTGCTTAATATTTAACCAACAGCATGTGGTTTATCATGGGGTTTAAAATGGACTTTTTTTATTGATCTCTCAATACTAGCTGCTGGCGTGTGAAAAGCACTCTGTAAAAGAATTATAGAAGAATTTTAGCACCAAAAGAATGTTACATTCCATATTTTAATCAGTTTTAGATTTTATTTTTACTACTTTTTTAAGAAAAGTAGTCAATACTTCAGAGACCAAAAAACTGTACAATGCTCCTGGAGTCCATTTCTTTCAAAATTATCATTATTAGAAATCAGCATAATATTTCATCCTAGTTGTTTATGGTACCTTATAACCTTTAATGCCTGAAAAACATCTATTGATTAAAATGATATGGAAATTAAACACAAGGAATCACAAGGCATGTGGTTAGGTATTTAAATGTTGACACCATTTTAGATGAAGCTAGTTTAAAGCATAGTGGTAATCATATCCTGCATTTGTAGTTTTCATAATTACCACAGTAATTACTCTTGATGTTGTATTGTTTACTATTTTGGGTTTGTTTGTTTTTTAACTTGTTAAGTCTATTTGTCTTCAATGGGTGTTTTGCAGGCAAATATTCATCCACTGCATACAGAAGTGAATCTGATTAGCCACAGCTGTATATACTGCTTCCATTAGCCTAATATATGGTAAGTCTTTGTGCCTTTTTGGAGAGAATTTAAAAGGCACACAAGGGTAATTAGGTGCCCAACACCCAGTGAAAACTAACCACAACCAGCCTAATAAGGCTTAAAATAATTTTCTCAAATAGAATTTCCATTAATCAGGGAGTGGAGAAGAACAGGAGATTCCATGAAGTCCTATAGGACTAAGGTAGCCTGCTCATTGCAGTTTGCTCAGCTTTTTTTATGGGTCTGTGTGGGGTGAAGACAGGGTGATAGCGTTAGGGCAGATACAATTAAATTTAGTGTGTTTTATGTTTGTTTGTTGTGAATATAGTGACTTTGGGATTTTTTAGCTAAAGTGCATTTGTGGATTTTTATAAATTATATCAAATAGAATTATGGAGGTGCGAGTCACAGTAGAGTTTGAGTTTTGCACTTAAAGCACAGATAAGAACATCAGAATGGCCATACGGGGTCGACCAAACGTCTGTCCAGCCCAGTATCCTTTCTGCAGACAGTGGCCAATGCCAGGTGCCCCAGAGGGAGTGAACCTAACAGGTAATGATCAGGTGCTCTCTCTCCTGCCATCCATCTCCACCCTCTGACAAACAGAGGCTAGGGACACCATTCCTTACCCATCCTGGCTAATCCTTACCCATCCTGGCTAAAATTAACCTCTTTGTCTGAGCATTACAGTGTATCCTCCCCAAAATTACAGCACCTGTTTTTTTTTTAAATAGATTTTCTGGGAATTTGCAAGTAAATCAATTAGGTTGACGTAAAAATTATAAATTGTGTTCAAGAAATTTCGCACCCTACTTAAGCTGCTGTTGGTGTTTTGCTTTTTGTCCCAAATATATATAAAATGAATTATATGGAGGAGGGAGAAAAATTGTTCTAGTTAACCTCTGAGGATAGGACAAAAAGCAATGAGCTTGAATTGAAGCAAGGGAGATTTAGATTGGACATTAGGAAAAACTTCCTGTCGGGGTAGTTAAGCACTGGAATAAATTCCTAGGGAGGTTATGGAATCTATCTAACTTGCTCTTGAAAACCTTCAATGACAAACACCTGTCGGGTTGGCTAGATAATACTTAGTCCTACCTTGAGTATAGGGGACTGGACTAAAAGACCTCTCAACGTCCCTTTCAGTCCAGATATATATATTAATATATTTAGGATTAGTGCTCACTTTTTGCCGTTATTCTTCATAGTTGAAAGTTACTCCTTCAGCAAAGGCAGAAGACTAACATTTTCCCCAGAGAATTCCACAACGAATAGCCCTTTAAAAAATGGCCACCACCTACCATTGTTCTCAGTGAGAATGTCCTCAGTCAAGCTGTCCTCAGTTTCAGATAACTTAAAAATGGCTGTCATCCCCCATTTTTGTCAATGGGACTGTCATAACCATATAGCTAAGGGTAGCCCAGAATTCCTCCTTACCTGTAAGGGGTTAAGAAGCTCTGGCAGGTAAATAACCTGGTTGGTACCTGACCAAAAGGACTAATGGGGAAAGAAGATAATTTCAAATCTGGGGGGGGGGAGGATTTGTTTGTGCTCTTTGTTGGTGTGTTCTCTTGAGAAGCAAAGAAGCACCAGGTCAGAAAACTCCTTCTCCTATAAACCATCCTAAAGCGAGTCTCAATATTGCAAAAAGGGTAAATAAGGCAGGGTGCGTTAGATTACCTTTTGTTTTCAAAGGTTTGTGAATTTTCCCTGTGCTAAGAGGGACGTTTATCCCTGTTTTTTGTAACTTTAAAGGTTTGCCTAGAAGGGAATCCTCTATGTTTTGAATCTGATTACCCTGTAAAGTTACCTTCCATCCTGATTTTACAGAGGTGCTTCTTTTACTTTTTTTCTTTATAATAAAGTTCTGTTTTTTAAGAATCTGGTTTACCTATTTGGTTGGTATATTATTCTTAAGCCTTCCCAGGAAGGGGGTGTAGGGCTTGGAGGGATATTTTGGGGGAATAGGAATTCCAAGTGGTCCTTTCCCTGATTCTTTGTCTAAATCACTTGGTGGTGGCAGCGTACTGTTCAAGGACAAAGGATTTGTTCCTTGGGGAAGTTTTTAACCTAAGCTGGTAAAAATAAGCTTAGGGGGCTTTCATGCGAGCCCCCATATCTGTACCCTAGAGTTCAGAGTTGGGAGGGAACCCTTGACAGGGACCAAGACCACAGGCTACTCTTTGCCAAGGTAGCCATTGCCACCATTCACTGGCCTCTCACAATATGTTCCTCTTCACCTCCTGAGAGCATCTGGGGGGGCAGGCGGGGTCCCTATCTTTTCTAAGGTAGGCTTGGTTTTCATCCCATTTGAAATATGGGCAATAGTGGGCATTTTCAAAGAGGGCATTTTAATTTAGGGCAGACTGTGACCTCAGTCCCACTGATTTCCACCATTTCCGATTGTAATGTAAAAGAAGGGCAATTCTTCACAGGTTTCTCTGAACTGAAATAAAATTGTGCTAGTCTCTGCTGAAGAAAAATCTTTCCAGATTAAAAAAAAAGCTAAAAGTATCAATCGTGTACATATCTTTTCAAAAACTGTACATTGCACCAGATTTATTCTACAGAGAGAGCATGAGAGAGGGGAAATTTGCATGGGCATCAGTTGGGATATTCTGTTCAGGACAGTGTAATTTCCTCAACTAATTTTATAGTGTTTGTTGCAGTGCTTCACCATTGGAAAAAGTCCATTTTGAATTTTCCTGCTCTTAGTCTCTCCATATATAATGGCTTTCTAAATGCATCTCTGAATCTGTATATTATACTATAAAGTAAGTCACTTATGACACCTTTTCTTTAACAGCCTAACTTGTTTCAACATCAGCAGAATTGAGGAGCTGCATAACTTATTTCATGTCTGTACCCTGTGCTTCTTTATTCTTTCTACAATTATGAGGTTAGACACAGCAAAATAGTGATTCTAAGTCCTTCTGACTAAACAGGTAATGAGCCTTCTAGCAATTCAGTTATTTTGACACTTGTTGGTTTACCTTGAAAACTCACATCTCATAGGCTTTTCTATATATCGATAAAATATTTCACTCAGTCTTTGATATAATGGATACCTCTTAATACCTTTCTTCATTATCTGTTGAGTACATTCATTCATCATCACTTAAAATAAAGAACATTTTATCCTGACACTTTGCAGTTATGGTCTCTTAGCAACAGAACTTCCTCTCAGGTTACTCTTGTCATTCTGGGCTCTGTATCCAAAATACTTCAAATACTTAATTATGCATATAGTTTCTCAAGGCTAATCAAGCCTCTTTATATGAAAATCTGATTTTATAATAAAAGGTTTAATTATTATCCTCAACAATACAACATCAAACCGTCATTCCCTATGTCACTAAAAAAAAACCCAAAAAGGTACCTTAACAAAGACTACAGATCTTATTCAGGTTTCAGAGTAGCAGCTGTGTTAGTCTGTATCCGCAAAAAGGAAAGGAGTACTTGTAGCACCTTAGAGACTAACAAATTTATTTGAGCATAAGCTTTCGTGAGCTACAGCTTATTCAGGGGATTGTAAAATTATCGCATCTCCACTATTTTCAGTTTCGCAGGAGTTGCCTTGCTCTAACCTCAAGCATGTACTTAGTTCCCTCCCTATCCTTTCTCTTAGCCCTGCCATTAGCTTTTAGTGAACGTTGGCTAAAATAGCAACAGCTACTGGGCTCTAGTGGTGTTCTTAAATTTTGGCAGCTCTAGGAGTCTTCCCTAGACTTTTGCCCTAGAGTGATTGTTTAGCTGCTCAGAAGTGACATATGAGAATGATGGCTGAAAGGAAAGTTCTCAAAGGAAACTAAATTTTAAAAATAGTAACAAGGTCCTGTCAACAGACCCATGGCTTCCACCCCAAATGTCTACTATAAGGAGGAGGGCAGTCTGTCTACTTTCTGTGCCACGGTGAGGTCCCACTCCTATGTTCTGCTGTCTACACAGACTGTTTGGAGACATTCCATTGTTAAACACCACCATATATTTAATTTACATCGCCCTTCACACCACCTTCACTGACCCCTACACCACATCTTTTACAGCAGCAATTCCTCCTAAGTTCTCTATCTGAGAGGGAAAAGCTCTTTCCACACAGAAATTTCTTGGTTCTGGCTCCACTAGCATGCCTCTTTTCCCTGTTCTTTCTTCCTGCGCTACCTTTTACCTACTACACTAATGGGCTAACTATCTCTTTAGTCCTCTCCTACCTATTTTAATCTGATAATTAGGCACAGTTAGGGCCACCCAAGGGAAGTAATTGGTGTATAAATGATCAGAGTGCTGGCTTGGCTGTTGGTTCCCAGAACTCTGTCACAGCCAGTTATAATGTTTAATTGAAGTTGCCCCCTTTAGTTCTTTGGTAGACTTGATTTCCCCAGAAGAAAGCATTTACAGTTTAGGAGGGTTGAAAAGTGTTATTCCCAGTGTAAAAGTCTAACATCACATCATTAACATGAATAGATAGTGTGACAAAGTTCCTGCTCTACCTTGGTGGGTCTTGCGCTTATTGGTGGATTTGCTCACCTTGGAGCTTCACGGCAGCCCTCAGCTTGGCTGTTTTTCTGAATTCACAGTCCAGGTTGACTCCTCCTGTGTCTGACCAGGAGTTGGGAGGATTTGGGGGGAACCCAGGCCTACCCTCTACTCCGGGTTCCAGCCCAGGGCCCTGTGGAATGCAGCTGTCTAGAGTGCCTCCTGGAACAGCTGTGCAACACTTACAACTCCCTGGGCTACTTCCCCATGGCCTCCTCCCAACACCTTCTTTATCCACACCATAGGACCTTCCTCCTGGTGTCTGATAATGCTTGTACACCTCAGTCCTCCAACAGTCTGCGTTCTCATTCTCAGCTCCCAGTGCCTCTTGCTCCCAGCTCCTCACACGCACACCACAAACTGAAGTGACCTCCTTTTTAAAACCCAGGTGCCCTGATTAGCCTGCCTTAATTGATTCTAGCAGCTTCTTGATTGGCTGCAGGTGTTCTAATCAGCCTGTCTTAATTGTCTCCAGAAGGTTCCTGATTGTTCTGGAACCTGCCCTGTTGGGAAACGGAACGTTCTTTGCTTGCTCCTCAGCTATCTGCTTTCTATGCTTTCCTAAAGCCCCCGGCCCGGATTTTTCTTACTTTTTGCACCTGCCTTAGTCCCCTCCCCCCCCCCCCCCCCGACCGGGCCAGACGCTTTTTTTTTTGTTTTCTTTTGATTCTTTGTTTTTTTTTTCCCGTCTACGTGCTTCGGCCCTTAGCTCGCCAGCACCCGCCCCACCCCCCACGCCTGCTTTCGGGCACAGCTATTTGCCTCAGCTGAGCCCCCGGAGGAGGGGGGGGGAAGATTGCCGATTTTGCTGTCCGGAGGCGGGAGTGGAAACCCCCAGACCCAGCCGTTTTGCTAGCAGCTCGGACTTTACAACATTCTCAGCATGCCGGAAGCCTTGGAACACAGCCAACACAGCCGGAGAAGAAGATTTCAGAAGACAGGAGAAATAATCCAGGAGAGCTATAAATCATCGTGAAGGGGGCCGTAAGACTGAGTAATTTTCTGAATTATACTCTCGTGGGGGGGAGTTTGACTGTGGTTACTTGCGTTTGTGGCGGCAGAGGGGGTGTGGCGTGGAGACCCCACCCCCAATCCATCGGTGCCCCTATCCCCCCATCGTTATTACAACTGTCACGGCCCCCCCGCTGTCTGTCCCTGCTGGCAACCTGCCATCTCCCTTCGGATCCAGCTGTTCGCTTTGAACTTTGCCTTCCGGACCGGACATAATAGCCGACCAACCGAGACTCTTTGGACAAACGTGTGTGGGTCTGCACCCCCCCCCCCGGATTGCTTATCCCACAGCTTGCCCCTATTGCCGGACCCCGATTTTGTTTCTTCCCCCCCTCCCAGTCCAACTCCCTCGGCATTCCCCCCGCTCCCCGCCTGCAGCCTAGCGGAGAGGAGTGGTTTTTTTCCTGTCTCCCTCCCCCCTTCTCCTTCTGGTGTCTCCCTGTCTCTCCCTGCTCACAATGGCGGGGAATGAGAGGGGTGAGGCCGCTTCAATAAAACTAGTTGTCCCTCCCCCGCCACCACCCCTGCCCGACCCCCAAGGTCCCCCCCCACACACTATTGTCAAGATACTTGCCACCCCACCCCACCCCGCAGCAGGAGGCACCGGGGCGATTGCTGCTGCTGCTGCACCCACCGCCCCCCCCCCCGATTCTAGGAACCCCCCCCTCAGTTGGCCGGAAGGGCCAGGGTGGGTGGAAAGGAAAGGGCCCCGCTAAAACCACTAAGCCCTCCATGGCAGGGGCTGCCCCCACCGCTGTGGCCTCGTCATCAACCGTGGCGCCCCTCCCTGCATTTCCCTCCACCACCTCTGTGATTGTCCTTCCCCGGCCCCCAGGACATATGCCCGGGCGGCAGGGGGCTCCCCCCTGCCTGCCGCCTCGTCATCTCGCCCCCCGCACCGCCTCCGCCACCATCACCAGCGGCCGGGGCCCTTTCCCCGCCTTGACCAGGAGGCATGGCGTCCGTTGCCTCCTGGTGCCCGCCTCGCCCCACGTGGAGACATACGTGCAGGCATTGGAGAAGGTGGTAGGACCCACGGCTATTGTGGCGGCCTCCAAGATGTATGGGAAGGTCGGTTTTTTCTTAGCTTCGGAGGATGCCACCCAGGAGGCGGTGGAGAGGGGCCTGACGGTGGCGGGGGTCTGACGGTCCCCCTAGAACCGTTAGAAGACCTGGGTGTTCGCCTCGTCCTTACCTCCGTTCCTCCCTTCTTACCCAATGCTGCCCTGTTACCCGCCCTCTCCACTCTGGGGAAACTTGGTTCTGTCATCAGCCCTCTCTCATTGGGCTGCAAGGACCCCACCCTCCGTCACATTTTTTCGTTCCGCCGGCAAGTGCAGCTTTTACCGCCGGCAGGGGCGCGTGACGAAGAGGCGCTCGAGGGGTCTTTTCTAGTCCCCTACCAGGGAGCCCGCTATCGGGTCTTTTACTCTACCGAAGAGGCCCGGTGCTACCTCTGCCGTTCAGCGGGGCATGTCTGCAAAGACTGCCCTTTGGCCCGGGGGGGAGGGGCACCCGAAACCCCCGAGACCCGGCAGGACATCGGCCCCATCGCTGCCGACGCCCCTGGCTGCCCGGCACCTGAAACCAACCCTCCTCCTACTCGACCCATCGCTGCTCCCGTCCGGGCCTGTCATAAATATAAAGGGAAGGGTAAACCCCTTTGAAATCCCTCCTGGCCAGGGGAAAACTCCTCTCACCTGTAAAGGGTTAAGAAGCTAAAGGTAACCTCGCTGGCACCTGACCAAAATGACCAATGAGGAGACAAGATACTTTCAAAAGCTGGGAGGAGGGAGAGAAACAAAGGGTCTGGGTCTGTCTGTAGTCGTCTTTGCCAGGGACAGAACAGGAATGGAGTCTTAGAACTTTTAGTAAGTAATCTAGCTAGGTATGTGTTAGATTATGATTTCTTTAAATGGCTGAGAAAAGAACTGTGCTGAATAGAATAACTATTTCTGTCTGTGTATCTTTTTTGTAACTTAAGGTTTTGCCTAGAGGGGTTCTCTATGTTTTTGAATCTAATTACCCTGTAAGATATCTACCATCCTGATTTTACAGGGGGAATTTCTTTATTTCTATTTACTTCTATTTTTATTAAAAGTCTTCTTGTAAGAAAACTGAATGCTTTTTCATTGTTCTCAGATCCAAGGGTTTGGGTCTGTGGTCACCTATGCAAATTGGTGAGGCTTTTTATCCAACATTTCCTAGGAAAGGGGGGGGTGCAAGTGTTGGGAGGATTGTTCATTGTTCTTAAGATCCAAGGGTCTGGGTCTGTAGTCACCTAGGCAAATTGGTGAGGCTTTTTACCAAACCTTGTCCAGGAAGTGGGGTGCAAGGTTTTGGGAAGTATTTTGGGGGGAAAGACGCGTCCAAACAGCTCTTCCCCAGTAACCAGTATTAGTTTGGTGGTGGTAGCGGCCAATCCAAGGACGACGGGTGGAATATTTTGTACCTTGGGGAAGTTTTGACCTAAGCTGGTAAAGATAAGCTTAGGAGATTTTTCATGCAGGTCCCCACATCTGTACCCTAGAGTTCAGAGTGGGGGAGGAATCTTGACAGGGCCCAAGAAATACCTTCCCTACAAAGCCCGGGCGAGCAAGGGAGTTCCACCCTTGCTAGTACCAATCCAACAGAGCACATGGAGGAGGGTGTGGCAAGGATATTACCGGGTATAGGAGAGGGCCCTCCCCAAGGAGAAACCCCCGCCCCTCATGTTGCCTCACCGCTACCTCCCCGAACCCCTAAACCATCGCCTCCGCCGCCCGACACGACCCCTGCTAACCAACCCCCAGATGACGCTATGGAGGGCTGGACCCTAGTCCAGGGGAAGCGAGGCAAGCGGAAGGCTCGAGCTCCGCTGCATCCATCTGACGCGGAAGCCCCCCGGAAGACCAGGAAAGGAGGCACTGCTATCAAGCCTCCCGCCATGGCCACGAGTGAGATCCATCCCCTGGTGTCGGGAGGGGAAGACGGACTGGCATTGGAGGGCAGAATCCCCCCTCCACGGGAGACCCTCCCCTCCGAGACTTCTGAGGACGCCCCTTCTGCCTGGATACCACCCGAACCCCCCGCAGACCCCGAGGCGTCCGTTGAGGGGGGCCCTAGAGGAGAGGCCCCCGGGGTGGCAGGAGCTGGCTTCTCCCCCGTGTACGCGGAGATTGAGGCCCTAGATTTGACCCCGGTCACCCAGGGAGGGGATGATCTGCTGCTGGCTGGCCTCGAGCTGGACAACCTTACCCCAGCCTCCCTTTCCCCATGCTCCCTCCCCCTAATTGCCTTCCCGAGTGAGCACCCTGCAGAAGGTGGTCCACCACCTGATGCCATGGCCGCTAAGACCACCATGGAGCCAGCGCCTAGCATTATTGGGAGCCCCCTCCCTTACCCCTTAACCCTTGACTCTGCTCAGGAGGCACTTTCCTTTAGCTGCTTGCCTCCTGAACCCCAGAGCCTTACCCCTGCCCCCGCCCCTGCCCCTGCCCAAGTCCGCTCCTCCTGCAATGTTAATGCCGCCCCTGGGGTTATTTCCTTTCTGCCTTTCACAGATTCCCCCCCGGGAGCAGTTTTTGCACTTTCTAGCCGCGACCCATTAGGAGTGGCAATTTTTCCCCTGCCATCCCCCTCCACCCCAAGGCGTGAAATGAATTTAATAACCCCAGCCTGTCAGACGCCCCGTCGGTGGTCCGCACCCTGTCTACCCGCCTTAGTGGACCATGAGGCTGTATTAAGAGTCCCATCAGGGAACACCTTGGGAATTGTAACCCCACCCCCCCATGAGCTGCGGCATGCACTACGGAAGTTCCTAGAGCACACCCGTGGCGCCCGCGATAGGGCACAGCTGGCTCTTCAGCTATGGGGGGACTTTGAACAAATCCTCCAGGCCACAAGGGCCCTTATAAAGGAGGTCAGGGGACAAGGAAAGCGCGGTGCTGCGGCCTACGAGCGAGCCCGCAGCTTCCGACGCGATCTACTCACCCACGGGATGGGTCACGGGTTGCTGCGCAACCCGTCAGGGGCCCTGAACACCCCCGCCAACACGAAGCCCCCACCCCCCCAGCCCTCCGCATGACGCCTCTTATTATTGCGACCCTGAATACCAGGGGCTGTAGGATGGCTCTCCGCAGGTCCCAGGTGCTCTCTTACCTTCGGGAAGGGAGGTACTCTGTAGTTTTCCTGCAGGAGACCCATACAGACCCGGCCGCCGAGGACAGGTGGCGGCTGGAGTGGGGGGACGAGGTATACTTTAGCCACTTCGCGACCTGGCAAGCTGGAGTGGCGACCCTGTTCTCCCCCAACCTACGGCCTGAGGTGCTAGGGGTTAATGAGGCCGTCCCGGGCCACCTGCTGCACCTTTGAGTCCGTATGGAGGGGCTCGTGGTTAATCTTGTTAACATCTATGCCCCGCAAATGAGCTCCAGGCGGCCACAATTTTATCAGCGGGTGTCCGACTTTCTCAGCACCCTGGATTCACACGAGTGCCTGGTCCTGGGAGGGGACTTTAACACCACCCTCGAGGAACGGGACCGCTCAGGGGCCGAACCGAGCCCGGCCGCTGCGAATATTCTCCAAAGGATAGTTGAACATCACTCCCTAGTGGACGTCTGGCGTGACCATCACCCAGATGACACCTCCACGTTCACCTTTGTCCGGGTGGAGGCCCATCGGTTACACCACTCTCGGTTGGACCGTATTTACTTATCCCGTTTCTATCTTTCACAGGCCCACTCCTCCGCCATTCGGCCGGCCCCATTCTCCGATCATCATTTAGTCACCGTAACGGTCTCCCTCCGTGCAGAGAGACCGGGGCCGGCCTATTGGCACTTTAATAACAGCCTGTTGGAGGACGAGAATTTTGTAATGTCCTTCCGGGAGTTCTGGCTGGCCTGGCGAGAGCAGTGGCGTGCCTTTCCCTCGGCGCGGCGATGGTGGGATCTCGGGAAGGTGCGCGCCAAGCTCTTCTGCCGTGACTACACTCGGGGCACCAGCTGACGGCGAAATGCGGCGATAGAGCAGTTGGAACGGGAGGTCTTAGAGATGGAGAGGCGCCTGGCCGCCAGTCCCGAGGACCCGTCCCTCTGCGGAGCGTGCCGGGAGAAGCGGGAGGAGCTCCGGGCCCTCGAGGACCACCGGGCCCGAGGTGCCTTTGTTCGATCCCGCATCCGCCTCCTTCGGGAGATGGACCGCGGCTCCCGCTTCTTCTATGCCCTGGAGAAAACGAGGGGGGCCAAGAAACACGTCACCTGCCTTCTTGCGGAAGACGGCACCCCCCTCACGGATCCGGAGGAGATGTGTGGGAGGGCCCGTGACTTCTACGCAAGCCTTTTCTCCCCGGATCCGACCGATCCTGGCGCTTGCGGGGTGCTCTGGGAGAAACTCCCCACGGTCAGCGTGGATGACCGAGACCGACTAGAGCTGCCTCTCACCCTGGCCGAGTTCTCGGAAGCCCTCCGTCGTATGCTCACCAATAAATCTCCGGGCATGGACGGGCTGACCGTGGAGTTTTACCACGTGTTCTGGGACATTCTCGGCCCAGACCTAGTCACCATCTGGGCTGAGTCCTTGCAGAGCGGGGTCCTCTCTCTGTCGTGCAGGCGAGCGGTGCTCGCTTTGCTGCCGAAGAAGGGGGACCTCCGCAATCTACGAAACTGGCGTCCCGTCTCACTCCTTAGCACGGATTACAAAATCGTAGCGAAAGCAATCTCGCTGCGGCTAGGTTCCGTGATGGCGGACGTGATCCACCCAGACCAGACCTATACTGTCCCGGGTCGCAGCATTTTTGACAACCTCTTTCTAGTCCGAGACCTTTTGGAACTCGGGCGGAGAGATGGTCTGTCGTTCGCCCTCCTGTCTCTTGATCAGGAGAAGGCGTTCGATAGAGTAGACCATGGGTACCTCCTGAGCACTCTGCAGGCGTTTGGATTCGGACCTCAGTTTGTGAGTTTTCTCCGGGTGCTGTATGCCTACGCAGAGTGTTTGGTTAGGCTCAACTGGACCCTGACTGAACCGGTCAGCTTCGGGCGAGGAGTGCGGCAGGGGTGCCCCCTCTCAGGCCAGTTGTACGCTCTGGCGATCGAGCCTTTCCTCTGTCTCCTCAGCAAGAGGATGACAGGGTTGGTGCTGCGGGAGCTGGAGCTGCGGCTGGTCCTGTTGGCGTACGCCGATGACGTACTCCTCGTGGTCCAGGACCCGGGCGACTTGGCGCGAGTGGAGGCATGCCAGGCCATCTATTCGGCAGCCTCCTCCGCCCGAGTCAACTGGGTCAAGAGCTCTGGCTTGGCGGTGGGGGACTGGCGGCAGGTGAGCTCCCTTCCACCCGCACTTCAGACCATCCGGTGGTGTGCGGGTCCACTGCTCAATCTCGGCGTTTACCTTTCCGCCACGCACCCTTCCCCACTGGAGAACAGGCAAAATTTAGAGGGCGGGGTGATAGAGCGGATCCGGAAATGGACAGGGCTACTCCGATGTCTCTCCCTCCCAGGGAGAGCACTGGTGCTTAACCAACTAGTCCTGTCAACTCTCTGGTACCGGCTCAACACCCTGGCCCCGGCCCCGGGTTTCCTAACCCACCTCCGGAGATTGATTCTAGAGTTCTTCTGGTCAGGAATGCACTGGGCCCCTGTTGGAGTTCTTCATCTACCCCTGAAGGAAGGAGGGCAGGGCGTGAAGTGTCTGTACACTCAGGTCCGCGTTTTCCGCATCCAGGCCCTGCAGAGGCTCTTTTATAGTGCACGTAGTTCGGCTTGGAGCACACTGGCGCACGCCTTCCTGCGCCGCTTCCAAGGGCTTCGATACGACCGGCAGCTCTTTTATCTTTGTCCGAGGGGTTTTCCGTGAGACCTCTCCGGGCTGCCGGTCTTCTACCAGGACCTCCTCCGGACCTGGAAACTGTTTCTAACAACCAGGTCTGTGGCGGCCACCGTGGGAGCAGATCTCCTCACGGAGCCCCTGCTACACAACCCCCAGCTCCGTGTGCAGGTGGCGGAGTCCCGTTCGGTGCGCCAGAGGTTGGTCCTGGTGGAAGTCACGAGGGTCGGAGACCTCCTGGACTATGACCGGAGAGACTGGCTGGATCCCCTGATGCTCGCTCGGCTCATGGGGCTCTCCAGTCTCCGTACCCCCCGGTGCGTACTTCAGGAGGTGAAGGCCGCCTTGACCCCCGCTGCTCGGGCTTATGTTAGCCGAGCCTTGTGCGAGGGCGCACCCCGACCATCCCTTACCCCAGGCCCGCCGGACCTTTCCATTGGGCTCCTACCCCGTAGATCCCAACAAACCCCTCACCCTTTTACTGCAAGCCGGCTGCACGAACTGCAGCCGGTTAGCTTTCAAATTGCACCACGGAAATATTTATATACACTTATGCTTCACACCCTTCACGCCCACACCCTGGTGTCCTGCCCCGATACAAAGTGACGGGACCTCCTGCCACCTTTGGAGGGTGAGCAACCTCGGTGGGCCAGCCTGTATTCCACCTTGGTCCCAAGGCCCGTCGGGGACATCAGTTTGCGGCTCCTTCACAGAGCTGTGAGCACGGGTGTGTTTCTGACACGGTTTACCCCCATCCCAGATACTTGCCCTTTTTGTAATGTGAGGGAAACCCTGGTGCACGTATATTTATAGTGTGCCAGATTGCAGCCCCTTTTCCGGCTCCTCACAAATATTCTATTGTGCTTTTGGCTTCATTTCTCCCCTCACCTTTTTATCCATACACTCCCCATCCGTGGCCCCACAAAATTGCGAGACCTCCTGGTTAACCTCCTCCTAGCCTTGGCTAAAACAGCCATTTATAAAACCAAAGAGGGGAGGTTGGCCCATGAAGCGTCCTGCGATTGTAGGGCCTTTTTCCGATCCTCAGTACATTCACGTATCCGGACGGAGTTCCTCTGGGCGGCGTCCACCGACTCCCTTGACGCCTTCGAGGAGCGGTGGGTGCTGTCTGGGGTTCTCTGCTCGGTGACCCCGTCTGGTTCCCTCCGTCTGACCCTTTAATTGAGGGGAAGAGAGAGAGACGCCAGCCGCAGCCGTTGCCGCTGTGGATACCATCATTACTGTCATCTAGGAGGGGTCCTATAATACATGGGTGTCTACCCCCCCACCCCTAAACTGCCCACCCCACAGCCGTGCCCATCTTGCCGGGCACTCTCAAGAGAGGGATAATCGGTGACACTGGGCGCGGCACTAGGTAACTTGAGGGGGTGGAAGACCACGAGTGTCGAGGAAGCCGCCCCGCTCTAGGCCACCAGGTAACTCAGGAGGGTGGAAGACCACGAGTGTCGAGGAAGCCCCCCTGCTCTGGGCCCAGGCTAGCCTGAACACTTCTCCCTCCTGAAAGCTGCTGTGTTATACCTTCTGTTTGCGTTGTTTTGTTGCATAGTTTGTTTTGTTTTCTTTGGTAATTCTTGTAAGTGTTACAAATAAACTTCTTTTCTGTTTCAAAAAAAACCTTCCCTGTTACCTTACCCAGGGAAAAGGGACCTACTTAGCCTGCTTTCCTGCTGCTGCCCTCTGACCTGGGCTTTCCTTGCTTTTTGCCCCTGCTTTCAGCTTTCCCCCGACCGGGCTAGAAAGCTCTCTCCTCTTTCTTTTCTTTTTGTTGTTTTTTTTTTTCTTTCTCTGCTGTTGCTAGAGTGCTGGCCGGCTGCTGGCTGGCTGTTAGCCTACCCCCCACCCGCCCTCGGACGCTGCTGCCACTGCAGCTGAACCCCCCCCCAAGGGGGGGGGTCTGCCGGCCCACTTCCCCAGAGTGGGGGAGTGGAAGGACCCAGCCCCCAGACCCAGCCGCTTGCTGTTTTTCTGCGGACCCGTCTCCGGTCGAGAGGATTCTTATCACTTGCTCCGGCATTTCTGGAATGCTGCTGCTTCAAAAAAAGAAAGCCCGGAACAGACAGAGAAAAAGCTGTCCACCGGAGGAACACCGCCCGGGGAATCTACAAATCGCCGTGGAGGGGGCCTAAGACTGAGTAACTTTTGAACTGTGCTCTCATGTGGGGGGAGTCCTTGACTGTGTCTTAACTGTGTTTGTAGGGACACAGGGGCTGCCTCCCCGATCCATCTGTGTCCTCCCAACCCCCACACTATGATCTTCACCCCCCCACACTCCACCATCTTTGCTGGCTGTCTAACATCTGCCTCTGGACTCAGCTGCTCGCCCTGATTCCACCATGTGGGCCAGAAGCTCAGCGGGAGTAGCGGTGGTCCAAATAGGAGCGGGGGGCGGGTTCGGGTACCGGGTGGCCAGGGGCATCGGCAATGATGGGGCCAATGTCCTGCCGAGTCTCGGGGATCCCAGGTGCCGGCCTGGTGAGGGCAGCAGCATGCCTTTCCCTCGGTGCGGCGATGGTGGGTCCTGGGGAAGGTGCGCGCCAGGCTTTTCTGCCACGACTACACCCGGGGCACCAGCCGACGGAGAAATGCGGCGATAGAGCAGTTGGAACGGGAGGTCTTAGAGCTGGAGAGGCATCTGGCTGCCAGCCCCAAGGACCTGCTCCTCTGCGGAGCATGCCGGGAGAAGCGGGAGGAGCTCCAGGCCCTCGAGGACCATTGGGCCCGGTGTGCCTTTGTTCGATCCCACCTCCGCTTCCTTCGGGAAATGGATCGCGGCTCCCGCTTCTTCTGTGCCCTGGAGAAAATGATGAGGGCCAAGAAACACGTCACCTGCCTCCTGGCAGAAGATGGCACCCCCGTCACGGAACCGGTGGAGATGTGCGGGAGGGCCCGAGCCTTCTACGCAAGTCTTTTCTCCTCGGATCCGACCGACCCTGGCGCTTGCAGAGTGCTCTGGAAGGAGCTCCCTATGGTCAGTGCGAGTGACCGAGACTGGCTAGAGTTGCCTCTCACTGTGGCCGAGTTCTCAGAAGCCCTCCGTCGTATGCCCACTAATAAGTCTCCAGGCATGGACGGGCTGACCGTGGAGTTCTACCGCGTGTTTGGGGATGTCCTCGGCCCAGACCTAGTCACCGTCTGGGCCAAGTCGCTGCAGAGCGGGGTCCTCCCTCTTTCGTGCAGGCGAGCTGTGCTCACCTTACTGCTGAAGAAGGGAGATCTCCGCGATTTACGAAATTGGCATCCCGTCTCGCTCCTCAGCACGGACTACAAAATCGTAGCGAAAGCAATCTCGCTGTGGCTAGGGTCTGTGCTGATGTGATCCACCCAGACCAGATCTACACCATCCCGGACCACAGTATCTTTGATAACTTATTTATGGTTCAGGATCTTTTGGAACTCGGGCGTAGAGACGGTCTGTCGTTTGCCCTCCTGTCCCTAGATCAGGAGAAGGTGTTTGATAGGGTGGACCACGGGTACCTCCTGAGCACTCTGCGGGCGTTTGGCTTCGGACCCCAGTTTGTGGGTTTTCTCCGGGTCCTGAACGCTTCCGCAGAGTGTCTGGTTAAGCTCAACTGGACCCTGACCGAACCGGTCAACTTCAGGCGAGGAGTACAGTAGAGTCAGCTATATGCTCTGGTGATCGATCTCTTCCTCTGTCTCCTCCGCAGGATGTTGACAGGCTTGGTGCTGCGGGAGCCGGAGCTGCGGCTGGTCCTGTCGGCGTACGCTGATGATGTGCTCCTCGTGGTCCAGGACCCGGGCGACTTGGCGCGGGTGGAGGCTTGCCAGGCCATCTATTCAGCAGCCTCCTCTGCCTGGGTCAACTGGGTCAAGAGTTCTGCTTGGAGGTAGGAGACTGGCTGCAGGCGAGCTCCCTCCCATCCGCGCTTCAGACCGTCCGGTGGAGCGCGGGTCCGCTGCTCTACCTCGGTGTTTACCTTTCTGCCATGCATCCCTCTCCGCCGGAGAACTGGGAAAACTTAGAGGGCGGGGTGATAGAGCAGCTCCGGAAATGGACGGGACTACTCCGATGTCTCTCCCTCCAAGGGAGAGCGCTGGTGCTTAATCAACTAGTCCTGTCCATGCTCTGGTACCGGCTCAACACCCTGGTCCCGGCCCTGGGTTTCCTGACCAACCTCCGGACATCGATTCTGGGGTTCTTTTGGTCAGGAATGCACTGGGCCTCTGTAGGGTTCTTTATCTACCCCTGAAGGAAGGAGGATAGGGCCTGAAGTGTCTGCACACTCAGGTCCGCCTCTTCTGCCTCCAGGCCCTAAAGAGGCTCCTTTATGGTGCAGGCAGTTCGGCGTGGAGCATACTGGCGCATGCCATCCTGCGCCACATCCAATGGCTTCGATATGACCGGCAGCTCTTTTATCTCCGTCCGGGAGGTCTTCCGCGAGACCTCCCCGGGCTGCCGGTCTTCTACCAGGACCTCCTCCGGACTTGGAAACTGTTTTTAACAACCAGGTCCGTGGCGGCCACCGAGGGGGCAGATCTCTTCACGGAGCCCCTGCTACACAACCCTCAACTCTGTGTGCAGGTGGTGGAGTCCCGCTTGGTGTGCCACAGCTTGATCCTGGCAGAAGTCATGAGAATTGGAGACCTCCTGGACTACGACCGGGGACACTGGCTGGATCTCCTGACGATCGCTCGGCGCATGGGGCTCTCCAGACCTCATACCCTCCGGCGCGTACTTCAGGAGGTGAAGGCCCCTTTGCCGCCCGCTCCTAGAGCTTACCTCGATCGGGTCCTGCTCGAGGGCACGCCCCGCCCACCCTCTACCCCAGACCCGCCAGACCTTTTATTTGGACCCCTGCTCCATAGACCCAATCGACCCCCTCACCCCTTTAAGGCGAGCCAGCTGCATGAACTGCAGCCGGTATGCTTCAAAACCGAGCCAAGGAAACATCTGTACACGCTCGTACTCCACACCCTTCAAGCCCTCACCCTTGTGTCCCACCCCGACACAAAGTGGCAAGACGTTCTGCCACCTTTGGAGGGTGAGCAGCCCCTGTGGGCCAGCCTATATTCCACCTTGGTTCCGAGGCCCGTTGGGGACATCAGTTGGCGGCTCCTTCACGGAGCTATGAGTACAGGCACGTACTTGGCGCAGTTCAACCCCATCCCAGATACTTGTCCCATTTGTGGTGTGAGGGAAACCCTGGAGCACATATATTTGGCGTGCGCCAGGCTGCAGCCCCTGTTCCAGCTTCTCACAAATCTTTTATTACGTTTTTGGTTGCATTTTTCCCCTCACCTTTTTATTTATGCACTCCCCATCTGTGGCCTCACAAAGTCGTGGCATCTCCTAGTTAACCTCCTCCTGGCCCTGGCTAAAACGGCCATCTATAAAACCAGAGAGAGGAGGTTGGCCGATGGAGTTTCCTGTGACTGTGGGGCCATTTTCCAGTCCTCGGTCCGTTCACGTATCTGGGCAGAGTTCCTATGGGTGGCGTCCACCGACTTCCTTGATGCTTTTAAGGAGTGGTGGGCACTGTCCAAGGCTCTCTGCTTAGTGTTCCCATCCGGCTCCCTTTGTTTTGACCCTTTGATTGGGAGAGAGAGTAAGGGACCCCAGCCCCGGCCATTGGTGCTGCGGACACCATCACCTTAGAGGGGTCCTTTCACAGTGGATGCACGTGCCCTCCCACCCACCCCCCCCCGGGTTGTCCACCCCACAGCCTGCCCCTTTTGTTGGGTGCTTTCAGAGGAGGGAATTGTTGGTGACACTCGGGCATGGCACCAGGTAACTCGAGGGAGTGGCAGATCTTGAGAGTCGATAAAGTCCCCTCACTCTGGACCACCAGGTAACTCGGAAGGGTGGAAGACCACGAGAGTCGAGGAAGCCCCCCGCTCTGGGCCCAGGCGAGTTTGAATACTTCCCTCCCCTGAAGCTAATGCAAAAACAATTGTGATTGGTTGCTGTGTTACACATTGCATATGCTGTTGTTTTGTTTTGTTTTGTTTTGTAAGTGTGTTATGCAAATAAAAAAACAGCTTTTTTGCTTCAAAAAAAATTACTCTCCTATAGCCATCTGGCCCAACCCAATCACAATAGATACATTTGAATTTCAACAAATCAATGAACTTTGTTTCTTCAAATTAAAACTAGCAAGATGTGATCTCACTTAAGACATCCTAAATCAGCCTTAATACTTTGTTACTTCTAAAAGTAGAAACTTTGCAGAAAACATAAAATCTCAATTACTCAGACTGCCTGGAGCACCAAATAATTATGTCAAAAGATTTTAAATTACATTTTAAAATTAAGTAGTCAAGATTAAACTTTTTGCAAAATAAACAAAAAAACGTAAAGCTTTCTTAAGCAGTGTGATGCTGCCATCTGACCATAAAGCATGAATTTAAAATGAAGTCACTTTACAGATTTCAAGTAAAATCTTATAACCAAATTTCCCAAAAGGTGGTTATACAGTACTGGAACACTTCTGAAAATAAATACACAAGTTAAGTAGATGAAATTGATACCAACAATTTTATTTGAATCTGCAGCTCTAATCCTGGACAATTATTTGTGATCTGCAAGAGGTAATGCTTTAAGTAATGTAGAGACAAATAATTCTGGACCTTTTCTCTTTGACCAAAAGGGAAAATTAAATGCTCTTCTTCCCAGAACGATCCTTATTGTTGATTGGCTTAAGATGGTGGCCTCCTAGCGAACACATACTCTGCAATAAAAACCCCACCAACTCTCAAAGTCTGGGACCATTGACTTAGGCTTATGGGGCTCAAGCTGCAGGGCTAAAAATTACAGTGTAGGCCAGGGATCTCAAATTCAAATCACCATGAGGGCCACATGAGGACTAGTACATTGGCCCGAGGGCCGCATCACTGACACCTTTTAATATAAAGATACAAAAGCCACCCCCCTACCCCTGGCCCTGCACCCACTCCATCCCTTCCGCCCCTGCCCTGCCTCTTCCCACCCCTTCCCCACCCCCATTTCAACCCCTTCCCCAAATCCCCGCCCCTGCCCTGCCTCTTCTCTGCCTCCTTCCCTGAGCGCATGGCTCCCCGCTCCTTCTCCCTCCCTCCTGGAAAGTGCTAAGCACCGCCAAACAGCTGGTTGGTGGCAGGAAACACCTGGAGGTAGGCAGAGGAGCGAGGATGTGGCGCGCCTAGAGGAATGGGGGGTGGTGGGTGAGGGGAGCTTGGCGGCCACAGGAAATAACTCTGGGGGGGTGGGGAGCTTGGTGGGCTACAGCAAATAACTTGGACCGCATGTTTGAGACCCTGGTGTACACGGTTGGGCTCAGGCTGGAGCCTGGGCTCTGAGACTCCACCTCCCTTGCGGGGTCTCAGAGCCAAAACATCTACTGTAATTTTTAGCCCTGCAGCCTGAGCCCTGCAAGCCTAAGTCAGCTACCCTGGACCAGCTGTGGGTTTTTATTTCAGTGCAGATATATTCTTAGACTCTGCAGAAGCATATTCTTATTACCACATCCCAGGAAGAGAGAAGTGACCAAAAACATGGCAAGTTTGCTTGTGGATGTGGAAAAATTGGAAGCATGACAGACTAAGGGCTGCAGATTTTAGTCTTCAAAGTTTGGTTAAATACCTAATGACTTAACTGAACCACTAAAGATTTGCT
The DNA here is from genome assembly GCF_965140295.1 of Lepidochelys olivacea. Classification (NCBI taxonomy): domain Eukaryota; kingdom Metazoa; phylum Chordata; order Testudines; family Cheloniidae; genus Lepidochelys; species Lepidochelys olivacea. Next base: position 77,541,965 of record NC_140416.1, read on the forward strand.
CACAGGTACTTCGAGTCTTTTTCCCTAATAGAAGTGTTCAGCATGGACTATTCACCAGTAGTCAATGTTGTTACATAAAATGTGTTATGAATGTGATATCTAAATTTAAAATAACATAACTTAGACCAAGACCTGATGAAGAGTCCTCAGAGGTCACCCAAGCTTTGATTTTCCAGTTAGCTTATTTTATAGCTAGTGCTTTGGAAGCCATCAAACTCATAATGAGACAGATCAATCAGATTGCTTTTATTGGTCTACTGCGTTCAACACAGTACAGACAACAGTATCCTTTGAATAAGACTTTTGGGGAATTTGCATTGTACTGTAGAGTAGGTTTAACCTTGAGTCTTTAGCATAGAAAGCAACAGTTTTATAAAACCAGATGTAGTAAGATGAGGCCCTGAAACATAAACTCTTGTATCAGAGGCCCAGTATGAGGCCTAAAGCCTGAGCTAAAGTAATGGTCAAGACTTTGCTAACATAAAGCAAAGTTAAGCTGTGAGCCAGAGGCAGGCCCTGCTCACAGAAGCTGGCAAGGAAAGGGCTGATGCTTCAAGAAGATACATACCTAAAAGGTACTGGACACTAGATATCAGAACACTCCAATACTTGCACATGCCACACACATAACAAAGAACAAGCTGACCCATCCTAAAGACAGGGGCAAAACGGTAATATGATGGATAGAGTTGTTTTTTTCGAACCAACATGTACAAGGTGAGAGGCGGCACCTTGCTACATAGAGGGGTTGCACCTCAATATATCAGGAGTGATGTGTAACCTGTTTGTACCTGTATAAGAATACATCCCTGGAGCAGTGTCTTTGTCTGGCCTAGGGGGCAATGGAGTGTCCCGCCACTGACTGAGCTGTGTCCATTGTCAGGGAGCACATATGTACTAGCAGAACTGTACACATCTGATCTGGGGAGCTAGAGACTGTTTTTCATTTGACAATAAACCTGGCCGGGTGCCTTTGTATTTTATCAGAGTCTATGGTCATTGGGGGTTCTCTCGGGGTCTGCTGTGTCAGCTATCCACGCAGAGCCGGGGCAGCACACAGAGGGAACACACGCACTCAGCCAACTATTATCAACATTGGATAGAGCAGAGCACCACCCCGGTGGCATCTGACAACATCTGAATTATATATTTTCATTAGGAGTTCAAATTTTAAGCAGTAGTTTAAATGAAGAACTTTAGGGTAGTAAATCTGCTGAGATTATTTGAAAGAGGATGTTGTTGATAGATATTTCCTGAAGATTTCAAATCCTACTGCAGTATTTTAACATGCTGAGGTTGAATTTGTGGACATTTAAATAGGTTCTCTTCTTTGTCCTACATTCACCAAAAGTGTCAGTAGCTTTTTAAAATTAATTTGCTGTATCTTTAGTAATTGAAAATAAGGAGCAATACAAGCCCCAAAATTGACTACCTGCCTCATCTATGTAAATTTATGAAAATACTAAATTTTATTTTTCATGAAAAGTGTATAAAATATAACAACTGGCATCTGCCGAAGATCCTCACATCAACTGAAACTGCCACATCTCTTTGTGGACCAAACAAATTAAAATCTGATTATGGCTAGTGGAGACAACTGATTAGCAGCAGACGTATAGCAACACAGCAGTGTAAGACTTTGGGCCTTCAGTAAATAATTGCTACATTTTAATCCTCATGAAATTCAGAGTTTCAGTTTTGCCAAGCACAAGATTTTTTTTTTTTTTTTTAAGTTTGAGGCAGGTCCCAAATGTTAAGATTTGATTTTTTTAAAAAAGATTTTAAAAAAATAATACATTTGGGAGGTTTTTTATTTGCCTTCTAATTTTTAAGACTCTATTGTTCATGTTTTAAAGAGCCTCTCAACCATTCAAGACTAGAAACTTTTTGTTTTAAATGAAAGCTGAGATTCTAATGTAATCATCTTTCCAGGGTTGGGGGCTTAAAAAAAAAAAGATAAAAATCACAAGAGTTGGCAAAACTGTTACCCTAATAGTTTGTTTTCTCCAGACATGTTTTCCCCAGCAAAACTAGAGGTGGATCTTAGTTGCAAACAAAAGTGACTAATTGTAGCAATTAGTCACTTTTGTTTGCAACACCCAAGAGCACTTTCTTTTGCATTCAGTTCCCCTAATCTCTCTTGAATCCTATCCCTCTGCAATCCAGCTAGTGAGGGAGGAGGGGGATCCCATTGCTATTCAGTACTGTATGGCTGAAAAGTCTAATTTTTTTTAATGGAAAAGTAGAATGGTAAAATATTGGATCATGCTTGAATAACTGATTCCCTTGCTCGGAAGGGTAAGGAGTTGATGGGGCCAGGTAAGAGGCGACTGCTGTGAAAGATAAGGGTCTGGAGCTCTTTCCCCCATTCACTAACTTTCCTTCAAGTGATGTTCACTAACCTCCTCTCCCTTTTTCCCCCAATTGGCAAGGTGGGTGAGGCTGCTGTTTCTGGGGATGAGGAACAGTGGGGGTTGAGCATGCTGGCTCTGTGACCCAAGCAGTTCAGGTCCTTGCCTTTTCATCATTCCTGAAACGCACACACTGCACCATTGGCTAGTTCAGGGATCACAGGAAGCTTGACTGGCTCCTTCTTTTAAGGGAACCTTATAGGAAACCCCCGATGAACACTCACTCTGGTGCCTGCCCTTCTGGCCTCTAGGTAGGCACATCAGACCTCCTGGAATACCGGGTTCTTGGCCAATTGCCTCTCTTTGAAGCCTGGAATGGCTTTTTTCCTCACAAAGCAGAACTGACCGACAACCTTGTGGTGAACTTTCCTTTTGGCATTCACAAGGCATTTGACATGTACTGTTGGTTACCGCTAATTCTGGCAGGCTTCGAGTGAAGACTGCAGTTGACATTGGTCAGTTACCTGGATCACTAATTATGGACTAAGCATTGGAAAATGGTTTGAGTTAGTAGGGGTTCCATAATCAGTCTCTTATGTAGTTTGAGTCTCCCTCATATTAAAAATTTACCTCATCTGAGGAAGGATGCAGAGACTCTTGTTATCCAGATAAGTTTTCTTGGCTGCTGGGTTCAGGGAGCCACGTCCCATATTTTGTATTACATCTATGGCCAACTTGAAATCCACATTGGAACTGCCCCAACCGGTTGTGGCTTTGGTGCTGTCACCCCCAGATTGAATTGCTAATGGTTAATGAATGAAGTTGTGGCCACTGCATTTAATCTGTGTCTCATTGAGTCTGAGTTTCGGTCAAATAAATACGTTTATTTTATGGGAAAATGGGTTTGCAAACCAATTCATTTAGTGAATCCTGCAGATACAAAACAGTTTGAGGGTTTCTCATAAGATTTTAAACTGCAAGAAGTTCTCCGACCACTAATTTTACATACATTATTTGAACTTCATTACCATTATCTGTTTCAAAAATAGAAACATTTTGAAACCTTAGTGAAATTGGTTTTCACTATTTTGCAAAAAGTTGAATAATTCAAACCTTTACCAGTGTAGATTTTGCAATTCAGCGAGAAACTGCTGAATTGGAATTCATTTGCAAATTGGATACTATTAATTTAGGCTTAAATAGAGACTGGGAGTGGCTAAGTCATTATGCAAGGTAGCCTATTTCCTCTTGTTTTTTCCTACCCCCCACCCCGATGTTCTGGTTTAACTTGGATTTAAACTTGGAGAGTGGTCAGTTTGGATGAGCTATTACCAGCAGGAGAGTAAGTTTGTGTGTGTATGGGGGTGGGGGGGGATGTGAGAAAACCTGGATTTGTGCTGGAAATGGCCCACCTCAATTATGCACATTGTAGGGAGAATGGTCACTTTGGATGAGCTATTACCAGCAGGATAGTGAGTTTGTGTGTGTGGTTTTTGGGAGGGGGGTGAGGGGGTGAGAGAACCTGGATTTGTGCAGAAAATGGCCCAACTTTATTATCATGCACATTGTGTAAAGAGTTGTCACTTTGGATGGGCTATCACCAGCAGGAGAGTGAATTTGTGTGGGGGGGTGGAGGGTGAGAAAACCTGGATTTGTGCTGGAAATGGCCCACCTGATGATCACTTTAGATAAGCTATTACCAGCAGGACAGTGGGGTGGGAGGAGGTATTTTTTCATATTCTCTGTGTATAAATAAAGTCTGCTGCAGTTTCCACGGCATGCATCCGATGAAGTGAGCTGTAGCTCACGAAAGCTCATGCTCAAATAAATTGGTTAGTCTCTAAGGTGCCACAAGTACTCCTTTTCTTTTTGCGAATACAGACTAACACGGCTGTTACTCTGAAACCTATGATGGTATGTGAAGTTACAAAGTATTGCCATATATGCTATGAGGTTGGGAACACCGACAACCAGCCTTTCAGTTATAACAAAGGAGGAGCTATCAATAGCCAGACAGCATTAATGGCTCATCAGCACCTATCAAGAAAAGAATCCACTATCCTAGAGACTTCTCAGAGGAGGTATGTAGACCATGGGGGTTGACTAACCCATGTCACAGCAAAGATCTTTCCAGCAAGCTTGAAGAAAATATAAAAGAGAGACTGTGACATCATCACTTGGCCTCCCTCCCACCCCCGCAATTCAACACCAGGAGGAACGTCTGCAGTACAAAGACTTTGAACTGGGGAAGGGTGGTTATAGGCTGGAAATGGAATCTGTGTATTGAGGTTCTGTAACCTGCTTGTACCATCTGTCAGGGTGAGACACTGTTTGATTCAAATCTTGTTTAATCTGTAGAATTTAGACTGTGAATTTATTTTTGTTTTTTAAATAACCAACTGTGATCTCTGTATGCTACTTATGATCACTTAAAATCTATCTTTCTGTAGTGAATAAACCTGTTTTATATTTCGCGTAAAACAGTGTGTTCTGATTGAAGTGATTGGGAAATTTCAGTTCAGTTTACGAAGGCTAATGTGGTCCACTTCACATTGAGGGAGTGGCAAACTACTTAATGAACTTACACTGGCCAGGCTTCTGACCAGTGCAAGACAGTACTGTTCTGGGGTGTCAGGCTGGGGAGCTGGGAGGAATTTGCTGGAGTCTCTCTATTGATGGTTCATGAGTGGCTGGGAGATTATTCATGTATGTCCTTGCCTGTGGATGTCTGTGTAAGTGCAGTGCCTATCAGAGATTTGCAGCTTGACATTAGCATCACAATGTGAGGGATACCAAGGCTGGTGGATTTTGAAGGGCTCAGCAGTCTCACAGTCCAGTTTGCACCCCCTAGACTCCACAACTGTACTCAGCTGCCCCAACTTTCTCCAACAATTGGTGAAATCTTCTATTCTTGCACATCTAAGCCTGAGGTTGAATGCAAAAGGCCTTTTTAGGAAGCAGTGGAATACGTTGTGCCTATTTAGTCCCTCCGTTTACTATTTTCTGTTACTCCCCAAGTCACTCTGCAGCTATTTTAGCATGCTAACTCTAGTCAAAGTGCTAGTGCAAGACTGTCAACCCAGGCTGGATGCTGGATGGCTTGCTGCTACAGTGTAGACATATCTTTCCTGATTGACTTGCCAGTATCTGTATGACATGAATGGTCTAAAGAAAAGTGATGTAGGCCCACTGGCTGTCATGCCACTTCTGTTCCCCCAGTTAGCAAACAGCACTAAGTTACAACCCAGTCTGGAATTCTATGGGTTTTTTCCCCTTACTGAATCAACTATGGCGTATGGTAGAGCAGATTTATAAGCTTCCATGAGGGTACATCTGCATGGGAGCAAGCATAAGCATGAGGTCAAAATAAGGAGTGCTCCTAGTCCAACGCATTAACAAGGTGAAACTCTGTAATACTTCTTCCCTATGCTAGTTGGGCCTGCAACAATGTGGCAAAGAGACAATCAGACATGAACAGCATGTCAGCATGAGAGTGCATTCAGGAGCTACAATTTAAAATTCATTCATCAGCAAATATTAGTGAGCATAAGACAAAAGGAAAGAGTGGCTATCACCAGCATTCTGTTTCAAGACTAGGGAACTAAAAAGTGAACACTGCAAGTGGGATTTACCCCCAGGGCTGTGTTAGCAGCTCTTTGGAAACTGCCACAAGGTTGTGTTGGGCCATTGAAAAACAGCCTACACAAGAAGGTGATTCATATTTTGCATCCTTACCCAATGCCAGTTCAGTCTCAGCTCAGTGGTCATAGCCTTGGCCAGTGCATAAGTAAAAATGTCACACAGCAGGCAAAACTGTGCACCCTGGATTCCTTCACAAACCTAGTCAAGCCTATCAGGATGAGGAACATTAAATGGGACACACTGCTCTTGGCTGCCCAAAAGCAAACAGCATAAATTTCGAATGGGAATAAGCTGTAGCCAGTCTTTGGTGTCTAGATTCTGTGAGTGTTTTTTATATTGACACAGATATCAGGAGGAGTGCACCATCCATCTGTGAGCAAGCTGGCAACTCACTGCAGAGAGCTGTACCCATTTTCTGAATACAGACGATGATAAACATGGAAATGCTGGACAAGCTCAGGTCCGTTTTCACCTGAATATCATGTATCATTGTCTTTAATTTTACATCTCAGAAATTCAGCCAAGATACTTGTATTACCCATCAACAATGATATAGCTCTAGGTCTGGGTCTAACTCTAGGTCTCACAATAGTGGAAATAATTTATCATGTTTGAGAGATTAGGGCAGTTTTAAAAAATGTACAAGAGATTTCATCAGATCTATTGCAACCCTATCAGAAAGAGGTTAGGTCTGCTTTTGGAGACGGTGAACCTCCAGCCTCTTTGCCAGGGTATACTTTGGTCCAGAGACATCCACACGTTACTGCTATTGCTATTTGGGAAGAAGTTGTGGCCAAATCTTACCCTGCCTCACTGCCTCCATGAGTCAGATTGTCCCGTACACAGTCATTTTGGGATGCAGACAACTAAATCCTCCCACTATCTTCCTTTAAGTGCCCAAAATAAAGGGTCATTCACCTAATGTTGTCAAATCTTGCAATTTTTGGTGTCTTGCAACATTTGGTGTCTTTGTTAAAGTCCTAGCTCCTGGAATCCAGTGATTACATGAGAATCTTGGCTTTCATTTTTAAAAATAAATGAGTAAATTTCTACCTTCATGGTTGTGAACAAAGCTTGGAAAGTGATCCAAATGCACCCTAAAGGCTCTAAAACCAAAAGGCAAATTTAAAAAAAGCTTTGTTGATTTAAAATTATGGTTTTTAAGCCAGTCTCATGATTTTTGAAGAATGGGGATTGGCCATAAACCTCTACAACTTGGTCACTTGTGAAGTTCTTCTAATGTTTTCAAACTCTGAATAGATTCACAAATATTTCCTAAAACCAAAACGACACCAAATTTTTTTACTTGACTATTTGAGTAGCTCTTCTCTTTAGGGGATCAAAGGAAAAATAACACTTTCTTCCAATGTAGCCAGCTATTCTACCATAGTAAACATCAGGGCAGGGCTCAATATGTGGCTAGAGATACAGCATAACATCTTTTCTAAAAATATATCCTCTTTACACTTCACTAAAAGCATTCAGATTTTGTGAATAAATATTTCTAAAACTGTTCAAGTTCTACAGCTATTAGAGGCCACCTATATGGTTTCCATCAACTCAAAATTGCTAAAATAATAGTAAAAAAATTGGAACAATAAATTAAAAGTCTGAAAACTAAAAGGAACTAGGACGGGAGGACACATGGAACGAGCTGACAGCTACACTAGGTACACTATGCTGAATATATTATTCATTCATAGAACTGAGAATTTAAGACTGAATAAGCCATTTTTTGACAAAATAGACTTTAACTTGGCTCAGTAGCCGAGGAGATTATTTCTCTTGTATAAGGGACTCATCTGCTGGTATAGAACTACCACACTAGTCACTAAACAGCATAGTTGTGATCGCTAAGGTGCAACTTAGCCCAACAGATACCCAGCTACCAGAACATAGATTATAAATTCTTTGGGGCAGGGACTGTCTTTTGGTTCTATGTTTGCACAGTGCATAGCACAATGAGGTTCTGATCCATGATAATCATCATCATCTCACTCCCATAACTGCATTGGTCATTGGGGCACCATCATTGATGAGCAATCAACCACTTGTCTCCACCCCTGATGATTATGTGTCAGTGCTTGATTCTCCACAAAGTCCATTCCTGTGCACTCTTATGTTGTCAATCTATCTCTTCTTCTGTCTACCTCTTCTTCTCTTCCCCTGTACTGTCCCTTTGAGGATGATCTTGGATAGGCCAGATGATCTTGTTACATGGCTGTACCACTTCAGCTTGCGCTTCTTCACGGTCATCAGGAGGTCTTCATATGACCTAGCGCATTGGGAGATGATGCTGCGAACCTCTTCATTAGTGACGTGGTCGCAGTAGGAGATGCCCAGGATTTTAGGAAAGCATCTCATCTCTGCTACCTGTATTTTCCGTTCAAGTTCTGCCATAAGGGTCCATGTCTCGCACGCATACAGAAAAATGGAGATGACTAATGCGTGCAGCAGTTTCAGTTTGGGTTCCAGGGAGATGTTCTTATTCCTCCAAATTGGCTTTAGCTTTAGCTTTGCCACTACTGCTGTTCTTGTCCAAATTTGCACAGTTCTTGTCCAAATTCCTATCTTGGATCCTTCATCAGTGATGATTGCCCCCAAATTCTTGAACTGTTTCACTGTCTCTAGGTCTTGTCCACTGACAGTGATATGTGAGCTGATCCCATCACATTTGTTTGTCATCAGCTGGGTTTTCTCTGCACTGATTTCCATACTATATTTTGAGGCGGTTTCATCCAATCATTTTACATGGTTGGTTGGTTGAACTTGCCAACCATGATCATACAAATAATAAATAACCCATGGGTGTCAGAGCTGAGATGTAGGCAGCCATGCCTAGTGGTTAGCATTGGGCAGGTGGCTGGGTCCCCATACCAGCCGCAGTTCAGAACTAGAAGGTCAGGAGCCAAAATTCAGATACAAAGAATCTGCACAAGTCAGGAAACTAGGAAGTCTGGACCAGTAGACAAGAGCAGGTAGCACTGTGTGAGCAGTCCAAAGTACAGTATAACCCAGTTGTACAGACAGTTGGGATGGTGTCCCTAGCCTCTGTTTGCCAGAAGCTGGGAATGAGCGACAGGGGATGGATCACTTGGTGATTACCTGTTCCATTCATTCCCTCTGGGACACCCACCTGGCATTGGCCACTGTCAGAAGACAGGATACTGGGCTAGATGGACCTTTGGTCTGACCCAGTATGGCCGTTCTTATGTTCTTAACTTCCTGTTCCTTCTTTTAGCTAAAGAAAGAGAGCTGGCCAATCAGGAATGCCAGTGTTCCACCAGTCGGGGCCCAGGTTTGAAGCCTTATATCTTGAGCTAGGCTTTAAGGAGTTTTTGTTCTAGCTGATGCTAAAAAACCATTTGGTGGATGGCTGGAGCATGATGCCCTCACAGGACCTGTGTTTGAGACCTATAGGCCATGATATCAGGCCACTGGCAATTAACAGAGCACTATGAATGCTGTCTTAGATCTCATATCAACAACCAAGCCAGCACTTGCTGGCCCCAGATTGGAAAGGAGCTAGTGTCACTTTTGCCACATGCCACCATGGAGCATGTGCCAAGTAGCATTTGGCCAGTCCAGAGGATCACCCTTTAACAAGAAGAAGAAGCGCTGGATATATGAATCTATCTCAATACATTAATAAGCGACAGCTATGCACCAAAGTTTAATGATCCACTGAGGATTTTCTCTTACAAGCCAGTTACTAAATAATGGTTAAGAGATCATATATATATGGGCAGCCTAAACATGGGTAATTAATATGGAGCTGAAAGAGATGGCAGGAGAAAATAGTTTTGCCAAACATATGGCAAAGGAACTCTTAACATGTCCAAGAACAAAAGATGTAGTGGTGCAGTAGTCTCAGAAAAATGAAAAATGTGAGCTCCAGCTTGGAGAGATGTATGGCTTCCTTTGCCTGCCAAATATCTTTGGGGATCCTTATAAGATAAAAGCTCCTCTAATCATGAAATGACTATCTATGAACAAAAAACCAGAAGTCAATATAGCTTTATGGATTGGTTCAAATATCCGAACCCAAGAACAATCCAGTCTAGTAACGCTGAATGGAAGAAAAGGGAAATTGGACTGATTGACTAAGGTAGAGCTAAGAGAATCAAATAAAGCAGAAACTTGCTGAATTCTAGCGTATAATGCCATTAGGGGAAGGAGCTAAACACTAGCTGGAGATAATAAAGCTACCATGATGTTAATGAACAAGTCCAGTTTGCCTTGTGCTTCAAAAGCTGAGCAAATGCAGCTGTGGAGATTTCCACAAGACTGATTTGAATTTACAGTAAGATTTATACCCCAAGACTCTGACTAATTTATATTAGGAAAGCCAAGTAAAGAAGAATACCTTAAACTTTAGCAAACGGTATAGGCGGCTGCCCTGGAAATGAATAATATAGCGAACTAGTGCATTTATGGCATTTAATATGTTTCATTTCACAGGGATGCCCTTTGGAGTCCATGGAGCACCTCCTATGTTCCAGAAATAAATGGGCATCTCGGAGAAGATGCAAGGAATGTGCCACTGCATATCTTTAATGTATTTACAGATCATCTTTAGATCCAAGCTTTCAAGTAATAATTGGTAAGGTGCAGGTGCAACCATAAGTCCCTGTAAATGAACCTTTAAACTTCACATGCAATACCCTTAAATTTATGCTTAGTAAGAATAAGGCTACAGATTAAGAAATACAAGGCCACCCAAGCTAGTATCCATTGAAGAAGACATTGATGAGATCTTTCCTATGGCCTTTGAAGGAGTGGCAGAGGCAGAGTTTTGTGTTTACTTCAGTACTTCTCAAACAGCCTATCTATAGCACTGCTCCTGTAGCACAGAGAGCTTGAGTTTCCATTACAATGTATTGGCCCTACTCTCTGCAGTGCACTTGTACTGCAACAAAGACAGCTCAATTTAAGCAAGTCTAGTGGTAAGTCAGAAGATCAAAATAATAAAGTGGAATGGTGGCGTAGGAATAGCCAGCTACTTAATAACTTACAAAGCTTATTTCTGTGATGTTCCTGTGTCCAGGTGCACATAGCAAATACTTTTCCATGCACCAACACCCTTGTTTGTATATGAGTACAGGAATTTATATACTGCCATTCCCCAAATATTTGGGCCAACAAAAACTGGTTCTTGTGAATGGGAGGCCATATTGTGGGAGAGATCTTAGTTCGAGACCAAGAGGAAGAGGTCAGCATCTGGTGGTATACTAGTGTGGCAAGAGCCAAACAGATGTAGCAATGCCACAATGTCAGGCCATATCCCTTTTCACTAAACATTATATATAACCTTATACAAGACAGTCTGTTGAAAATATGAGACTATCTAGTCATAGTGGTTTATATACTGTCAGAAAACCAGCAATTATAAACTTTTCAAAAGTTATGAAGTGCAATATTATCCTACCATTTTCCATACCAATATGTGACCCAATTGAGGAGTATAAAGAAGGTATTTATAAAGAAGTTCAGGGTATTTGCAGGCTGTAGATTATTCTATCAGACATGCATCCCTTTGGACTACCACCAGTAACTAACCATCTGCAGGTCAGATGCTGCAAGCAGGACCACATGCAGATTCACCGTTTGCCCAGGTGGGCAAGGGCTATTACTTACTAATTAACTCACCATTTTAACACCTACTGTCAGTACAGATACTGTTATTAGAGCAATAGTAACCTTATTTTTAAAAAGCAGAAAGCAGATTGCCTACCCATCCTCCAAAGTCAGGAATTACATAATGTATTGCTGCTGCATATATGGTGTGAGAGCATTCCTTGTTCAACTTTTCTGGAAAGAAAGCCAGTGTACAATTACTGAACTGTACATGATCTTATCGAGTCTCCTATTAGTATGGACGAGAATTAAGCACACAGTAGTGGGAAGGATGGACCCTAAGCTCCAAACCCTCAATGACTGGATGATATCACAGCCAGCAACCACAATAAGAAAAAAAATGTTTCAGAAGTGTTGTGTCTGGCACAGCTCTCCCTGACAGGCATAGGCATAGAGCATGTAAAATCTAAACGCTGCTGGAGTATAGCTAAATGCTGTTATCCAAGCTGTCAGAACTGTATTGCAGTTTAAAGACATTTCCTGAGAAGAAAATTGAGAAAGCTGTCTGGCTAGTAAATCAAAACCTCTCTCTTCTCCTAGTGGCCAACCAACGGTTTAGGTCACAGATGGTGTTTTTACATTCTGGCCTCCTCTCACATCTTTGGCACAAAGATTTTCCTTTCCTTACCTCCTGACTGCCCCTTCTTCCCCCTTCCCCCCCAAAAGAGCAAGAGAGTGAAACTTTTCTACAGTCTTATTTTTCAATATCTTTTACAAAGAAAGGAATGAAATAACATTTAATAGCAAAACAGTCAATATACTGGCTGCTAGTTTGAGGAAGAAAAAAATATGTGAAATGGATATGTCAGAAGTGTATTCTTTAAAAATGCTCTCCACACTTAAAGATTACAAAATACATTTTAGTGTGGGAATCATTTATTAATGCCCCGGAATAACATGCAGTGGCAAGAGAAATAGAAGTCCCTTATCACAGAGAAACTGGATGGGGCCCAGAAGAAAGCACAAGGGGTAAATTTTCAAAAGAGCTTAAGTGACCTAGGATCCTAAATCCCATTTTCAGAAGTGACTGACACATAAAAGTCCAAGTCCCATTGAGTTACCATCTTACTACCAACATCATCATATGGGCCTTTCTGTGGTCACTATGTGGGAGGTCAGCTCAGCATAGCATGCGCCTTTGAAAACGCCCTGTAACTAATGTAGTACCATTGCTATCAGGACAGCATGCAACCAGTAAAAAACCCCAAATGTAGCCGAAGGTCTGTGGGGGTCTTCTTCCTGTGTATTCTCACAGATCTCTTACTGTGGGCTTGGTCCTGAAAGGTGCTGAACTCTGTGGCCAAATCTAGAAAAGCAATGACCCACATCTTACTTTTTAATCAACCATCTGATTTTTAAACCAATGCTCCAATGTAGAACTGCACAAATATTGCACATAAATAAATAAATAAAATAATGTGAGTGACTAAAGCCTGCTTGTGACAAAATTAAAATGCTCTGTTACAGTAGGGGTACATTTGAACAAACTTGGGGAACAGGTTTAATTAATTAAGTATTCTGTTTGATATGAAATGTTTATTATCCCAAAGTACATTTAATACTAACTACAGTAAATTTGTTGATCTAATGGACCTAGAGGTAGAGCCAGAATTTCCATAATCTCCGGGGTCTGGCTCATTTCTACTTCCCACTTTAGACCAATGTAAGGAAATCAGATAAGGAGAAGGAACTTCAGGTGTTCACCTGACTGAAAAATATAATATCTAAACAACTGGAACACTTGCCGCTAGACACGTTAATGCAATATTCCAGTCAATCATTCTCTAAAACAGGTGTTGTTATATATCGTAGAAACCCAGTATGCAAATAAACACAAAACTTGCAGGATGATGTTATCTTTCATTAATTTCCTAGGAAAATTAGTTGTGTTCTCTTAGTACTTCTTTGTCCATTAGCTGTACATTCTCTAGAGTGAGTCTCTTTTTTTGGTAGTAGGAGGTCATATTGACCACAGTTCAGCTGAATTAATCACTATGAAGAACATAAATGTATTAAATACAAAAAGCGAATGACTCATAACCTTAATGGGAAACTTGATATATTGATGGAAGGATAGTCTTGCCGTTCAGGCACTGGACTGGGGCCAAAAATTCCATTCCCACCTCTGGCATAATCTTTTTGTGTAACCAGGGAGCCAAACAACATTGAAGTGAACGGAAAAAACTCCTAAATGAATTCCATAAGCTTTGGATCAAGCCTTTAATCTCCATGTGCCTCAGTGCTCAGTCTGTAAAATGGAGATAAATAACATTTCTTCCTAACTGGTGATGTGAGGACACATCTATTAATGTTGTGAGGTGCTCAGATATTACAAAGTGATTAAAACATTTTAAAAGCCTATAAGTAAAAACTTATAGCAAGGAAAACCCCAGAATTTTCTAACTTAAAATTGGCTGTATTCTTAAACTGAAGCAGATTTGAAGAAAACATATGCACAGGGCCATGGTAACAGAGCATCAAACTTAATATTGAATTAAATCTGTGTTCTTCATTTGTGAGAAAATGAAGTGACAAATCAAGCAGTGAATTTAAAATAAGTTTCTATATGCTTTCATATGTTGCCTATATAACTATTAAATAGAAAGGGTATTTTTTTTCAGTATGATGATCAAACATTTAGCTGAGCAATATCCAACATTATTCTGCATTTGTACATCATGAAGAAAGTCTGGATACTACTAACTATCTGGACAAGATCTGAGAGTCTTAATAAATAAATAAAAACACAGGTTATTCAGGGATAGTCAGTCATATTTCATTTGAACATCTCTAGGTGCTATGTTCATTGACCTGATAAACAATTAAAATTACATTATTTCATTAAATAAAATGGTTCACATTCAAACTTCAAGATCCAGATTATAAGATCCAGCACTGAAATATTGTGATCAGTTGTTTGCTTGGTCCTATGTATTGTTTAATTCTTTAAGAGGTTCTGGGTTGTTGTTTTTTAATCAAACACTTGTTAAATAGCTATTTCAAAGGAAAAAATACTCAGTCTGCTTTATCGATCTGCCATCAGAATATATTGTTATAGAACATGTTGTTTATGATAGTTGCATGAAAATCCTCAACTACTGAATTGCTCTCCTACAAAATATAGCTCATAGAGGTTTGTAAATATGAGAGAACAAACTGAAATAAAACCTCACTAACATGTTAAATTACACAGTATCAAATTCCTATGTGTTCACTGTAAAAATAGTCAAGAATGTGGTCAACATGATGGAGAGGTGTCCAGGCCAAACTGGAGTGGAGTGAGGGGAGCATATTGCAGCACTGAGAAAATTATACAGCAGGGCACAGTTTATCCAACAAGTTCTTGGAATAAATTGGAGACAACTTTTTATTACAGAAGGTGGAGAAAGCGACTAGGGGAGAGGTTATTCTGGATTTCATTCTGACAAATGGGGGGAACTTGTTGAGAATCTGAAGGCAGCTTGTGTAAAAGTGTTCATGAAATTATAGAATCCATGATTCCAAGGAATGGTAGGAAGCCAAACATCAGAATAAAGACAATGGACTTCAAGAAGGCAGATTTTAGCCAACTCAGAGAATTGGTAGATAAGATCCCATGGGAAGCAAGTCGAAGGGAAAAAAGAGTACAGGAGAGTTGGCAGTTTTTTAAAGAGACATTATTAAGGGGACAAGAGCAAATGAATGCATAGGAAAGACAGGAAGATGGGAAGAGGCCACCCTGGTTTAACCAGGAGATCTTCAATTACCTGAAATATAAAAAAGAGTCACATAAGAAGTGGAAACTAGGTCAAATTACAAAGGATGAGTATTAAAAAAACCCGCACGTATGTAGGGACAAAATTAGAAGGGCCAAGGCACAAAACAAGATTAAACTAGATAGGAATATAAAGGGTAATAAGACAGCATTTTACAAATGCATGAGAAGTAACAGGAAGACCTGGCCCATTACTAAATGAGAAAGGGAAAGACAATAACAGAAAACACAGCAATGGCCAAAGTGTTAAATGCCTTTTTTGTTTCAGTTGTCACTAACAAAAATTAGCAGATATTGAACAACTAACGTAGAGAACATCAGTGTAAATGGGGTTGTATCTGAGGCTAAAATAGAAAAAGAACAAGTTAAGAATTACTTGGACAAGTTAGATGTCTTCAAGTTGTCAGGGCCTGATGAAATACACCATAGAATACTTAAGGAATTGGCTGAAGAGCTCTCTGAGCCATTAGCAATTATCTTTGAGAACTTGTGGAGGATGGGAGAGATATCTTAGGACTGGAAAAGGGCAAATATAGTACCTATCTATAAAAAGGGAAATAAGGACAACCCAGGGAATTATAGACCTATCAGCTTAATTTTGGTACCTGGAAAGATACTAGAGTAAATAATCAAACAATTGTTTTGTGAGCACCTGGAAGAAAGTAAGGTAAAAATAGCAGTCAACCTGGATTTGTCAAGAACAAATCAAATCAAACCAACCTAATACCGTTTCTTTGACAGAGAGAAAGTCTGGTTCTCTAATTGTTTCTGTCTGCTGTATAATTAATTTTGCTAGGTGTAAGTTAATTAGGGTAGTGGGATATAATTGGTTAGAGAATTATGTTACAATATGTTAGGATTGGTTAGATTGGTTAAGGTATAGCTCAGAATATTACTTATATAAAAAGGGATCAAAGAGGAAGTTGGTAGGAAAATTGGAATCATGCTTGCTGGAAATTAACCCCAATAAACATTGCATTGTCTGCACTTCAGACTTCTGGTCTTTTGCTGCTTGCTGTCTGCATGACAAGAACCAGGGAAATGAGAGGGTGGAGTGAAAGCCCTCTAACATTATATATCTTGACATTATATATCTTAGTAAGGCTTTTGATACTTTCTCACAGGACCGTCTCATAAACAAACTACAGAAATATAACCTACATGAACCTACTATAAGGTGGGTGCACAAATGGCTGGAAAACCGTACCCAGCGAGTTATCAATGGCTTACCATCTAGCTGGAAGGGCATATTGAGTGGGGTCGTACAGGGATCTGTCCTGGATCTGGTTCTATTCAATAGCTTCATAAATGATTGGATAATAGCACAGAGAGTACACTTATAATGTTTTTGGATGATACCAAGCTGGGAGGGATTGCAAGTCCTTTGGAGGACAGGTTTAAAATACAAAATGATCTTGACAAATTGAAGAAATGGTAGGAAATCAATAGGGTGAAATTCAGAAAGGACAAATTGAAAGTACTCCATTAAGGAAGGAATAATCAATTGCACAAATACAAAATGGGAAATGACTGGGTATGAAGGAGCACTGCAGAAAAGGATATGAGGGTTATAGTGGATCACATACTAAATATGTATCAACAATGTAATAGTGTTGCAAAAAAATGAACATCATTCTGGGATGTATTAGCAGAATTGTTATAAGCAAGACATAAGAAGTAATTCTTCCATTCTACTCAGCACTAATAAAGCCTAAACTGGAGTACTGTGTCCAGTTCTGGGTGCCACCCTTTTGAAAATATGTGGACAAACTGGAGCAAGAAAAATGATGAAAGGTTTAGAAAACATGACCTATGAGGAAATATTGAAAAAATTGGCTTTTTTTCTGGAAAAGGAAAGACTGAAGGGGTATATGATAACAGTTTTCAAGTACATAAAATGTTGTTTTAAAGAGGAGGGTGATAAATTGTTCTCCTTAGTCACTCAGGACAGGACCAAAAGTAATGGGCTTAAATTTCAGCAAGGGAAATATAGGTGAGACATTAGGAAAAACTTCCCAAATGTAAAGGTAGATAAGCACTGGAACAAATTACAAATGGAAGTTGTGGAATCTCCATCGTTGAAGGTTTTTAAGAACAGGTTAGACAAACACCTTTCAGACCTGGATAATACCTCGTACTGCCTCACTGCAGGAGACTGTACTATATGACATATCAAGGTCCCTTCCAGTCCTACATTTCTATGATTCTATTTTCCACTACATGCATCTGATGCAGTGGGTTTTAGCCCACAAAAGCTTAGGCTTATATAAATGTGTTAGTCTCTAAGGTGCCTCAAGTACTCCTCGTTCTTTCTACTGATACAGACTAACACGGCTACCACTCTGAAACCTATGATTCTATGCTTATCTAGGGTGGCAGATTGTGTACAGTGGCCTCAGCTTCCAGACTATGACTGCTGAAGTTGCCAGGACCCAGCTAGTTCCTCAACTCGTGTAATTGGCATAGCTAAATTGAAGTCAATGGAGCTATGATATTTTACAGCAACTGAGGATCTGGCCCCATGTGTAATATTCCAAATAGCACTAGGCAAGAACCTTGATATGCTGCATAGCTGCTATGGATGATGCAGGTTATGTCTACACAAGGATAAAAAAACCTGCAGCTGGCCTGGATCAGCTGACGTGGGCTTTGGAGCTGAAAGTTTGCTATGTAGATGTTCAGGCACAGGCTGCAGCCTGAGCACTGGGACCTTGCAAGGGTGGAGGGTCACAGAGCTCAGAATCCAGCCTGAGCCCTAATTAGGGTAATCGTACATTCTTTTTTGGTGCAGAGGAATGTACGAGTGAGAGTGAGCAGCTGAGAAGGGAGAGCCACCAGCTTGGCTATCACATAAGCCATGAAAAATTCTAAAATTAATATTTTCTAATCTCCTGTCATCTAGGCACAAGTAACACATTTCTTCAGCTGCAAGGAAACCCTTTGACATGTAATTAGGAGTTCTCATCTTTTCTCTGATTATTGTAGGACCCCTACAATAACTCTAACCCTTTTTGACCTGCAAGGGTATAATACTTTCAAAGTTATTTATAAATGAAAAAACAACAAATTTCCCTTACACCTTGTTATATACAAAATACATGGTTTTCCCCACCCATGCAAGGGATACATTCTCCTTCCCTCTGCTGCTCTCTTGTAGCTTCTACAGAGCCTCTGAACTCAATCTACCGCTCCAAGCACGTATAATCTTCCAGTAGACAAAACCATCTTTTATTCTGCAAATACAAAGCTAATAAAATGGTTCAAAACATTACTTCCAGCATGGTTACAACTGGGATTTCCTTTTCACTTAACGATATAAAATCCCAATATTTTATACTCCAGACATACTCTAGAAGTTCACAAATTTGCAAGAGTGTCCTTTGATCCTCACTCATAACCTAGTCACTCCATCATGAATGTATTGTTTTACAGATCTCTTGGAATCTGACTTCTCTGTGAAGGACTTCCAACAAGCGATAAGAATAAATTTCATACTGTGTGCCTTGCAGAAGTCTTCATGAAAGACTGCATCACAACATCAGCTAGTATTTGGGTCCCAGATCCTCAGCTTCCGATGTTCCTCTTTGGAATTCAACATCTTATCTCTGTTTGAGTTTTGTCTTCAGCCTGATTGAACCACAGGGGCAGGTATGACACAGTCTTTGCAGCCATTACTTGTGGCAGATTTCTCCCTCTTCCTTTTACATTTCTTAAACCTTGAAAAGCTCCATGTATTTCATTAGACTAATTGTGCACTAAAAAGCTATTTCTAAGCTTGCTCATTTCAATTCAGAGCCAGACTATATTTAGATTACATTAGTTGACCTTAAGAATCTTTCACCCTGCTGTATGTACAGTACAATAAATACTATCATAAATCACACAACAGCATAAAAATCCAGCATTCACAGTACACATAAACCACCATTTCTTCATACTTCACAGAAGTAACAAATTCTTAGAATTGGTTTCATGATAATTAAGTTTAAAAAGAACAATGTAATTTAACTGGAATTTAAAAAGCTGCCTGTACTAGAATACTTTATTCGTCACAGATCTAGGGTTAGAAAGTTGACTAATAGACACTAATGATGATAAATCAGTGCAGAGTTAATTTTTTGCAGAGTTGCACTGGATTTAGCCACTCCACTCTCAGTTAATGGAACTGTGTGGCTAAATCCCGGTGCAACTCTGAGAATTTAGGAATAAGAGACTGAAGTTGCTTTTTAAATTCTTTTTAATGGTATTGAAATGAACAGACTAGTAGAAGCTGGAGCAGTACACTGGTACTCAATCTTGTCTCTCTCTTTTTTTAAATCGTAATTATGGTCTTACTCCACAAGTCTTCTTTGTACACACTAAAGCAACTAATCAACACAACTGTAAGCAATTGATCAGGCCTGTTTTTATTCTTTTGACTTTTTTTTTACAATAAGAATTTTATTGTAACACAGAGCAAACAGAATGTTCTTGCATTTAGAAGAAAGTATTTGGTCTCTTGGTGGTGAAATGTGGTTTGTGCTGACGATGCAAAACTCTGTGTGGCAGAGGGAACTTGATTTTCAAATCATGGAATTGCTTGACTGCAGGTCTATGGCACTTGCTAGCAATCTCCTCAACCTTCATGATCTGAATAGAGTGAGCATGGGCAAGATGGCAGGCACCATATCACGGTTCTAAGGCATCCAAATCATTCCCAGGCAGCCAAGTAGTCACTAGGGGACTGCTCTAGGCAGAGTAACTTAGAGCAGTGGTTCTCAACCTTTCCAGACTACTGTACCCATTTCAGGAGTCTGATTTGTCTTGTGTACCCCAAGTTTCACCTCACTTAAAAACTACTTGCATATAAAATCAGACATAAAAAGACAAATGTGTCACAGCACAGTGTTACTGAAAAATTGCTCACTTTCTTATTTTTACCATATCATCATTATAAAATCAATTGATTGGAATATAAATACTGTATTTACATTTCAGTGTGATACTTGAGCCAGTATTTCACTTGTGAACCTTGTCTGAAGCCCAAGCTCCACTGCCCAAGGCTGAAGCATGTAACTGAGTGTTGTGGGGTCCCCTGCGGTGTAGGGCCCTTGGCAATTGCCCTCTTTGCCGTTACCTAATGCCAGCCCTGCACTTATGACCCCCCCTAAAACTGTCCCATGACCCACATGGGGGTCACAAATACTAACTTGAGAAAAACTAATCTCGATGAGTTGAGTACCCCGTGGAAGACCTCTGCATACCCCCAGGGGTACATGTAACCCTGGTTGAGAACCACTGACTTAGAGCAACTTTTAGATATGGGTTGTTTTGGCCTCCCGTCATGCCAAGGATCAGGAGAGTAGAGAGGTGATTTAGAGCCACTACATCTCCTCCACCCATATCCTATACTAAACATAACTTGGGTGAACAAGGGACCTGGATACTGGATCTCTATCCTCCGGGGGTTAGAATTTAGTGATGCTTTGCTATAATAAACTTTTCATTCATAGGTATATGTGTGATATCTCCCTCTAATGGCTGACCTGAGCAACCGTAACAGCCTCCTACTTGCTTTAGAGATACTCATATCTGAAGTGATAAAGACTTGCGTACTTTTGTTGCTGTAAGTCTCAGTTCAGATCCCTGCTGTTTTATCTGTATTTATACAGCCACACATATCCGCTGGGAGCAATTATGTGTTACAAACACTGTACCATACCAATGGTATAGTTTAAAGCATATCAGTGCTTTAAATCACCTGCATATTAAGTTGTGTATTTTTGTATATTTTAGATTGTTAAACACATTTTGCTACAGTAATTTTATTAATGGTGTTCAGTTAAATTCCTACTCTACATATGATTATTATGATGACACATAAAGAGCAGTTCATGCAAACAAAATGCGTTCTTGTGAGATCGAGGACTTACTTTTCCAGGATCCAACAAACCAAAAATTTTAAAACTTTGTTGTACTAGCCAGCTAATCTCCAGAGTAGCTCTGGGTGGTCAATACTTTCCCTCTATGATGAATTCATTTATTATATGGGAAAAAAAACACTCCTTAAAACTTGGACTGATACAAGGTAAAATCATCTATGTCATTTAAATTACTATGACTTAATCCCAAGGCTTTAGGCTGGATTCTGCATTCCTTTACTTTTGACAGGCAGGTTGTAGAGTTGACTGCTTTTCCTACCCCACTTTTACAATGCCTCCAGTCATGATTTAATTACCTTTTTTCCTCCTTTTCTCTTTTCGTTCCTAATCTAAAACAGCAGTCTTGGCAATCAATGATCAGTGCATTAAAATAAGCCATCAGCCTCCACTATGGGAAATGCTTACAACTCCACCAGGGCTAACATTCTCTCAAGCACTAATTTGCAAGAGGAAGTCTCAATAGGTACAAGAGATGAATATGCCTTCAGCATCCTATTAAGGAACACGATGCACTAAACATCATACTTCACCTGTTTGTCTGTATTTAACTGAGTGAGCAGCCGCACACAGGTATCTCCCCAGTACATCATATTTGTGCACAGCATCCATTATAATTCCATCAACGGACAAATATTTATAATAAACACACCTTGTCATGTAAGAGCTGTCATATCATCTGTCCAGAACATTTTCAAAATTCTGCAGCCCTTGCTAGGTTACATTCAGTACAACAGGAAAACATCATTCCAGCTCAGACCGAAACTTTATTCATAGTTAATAAATAATGGTCTCCTTAAAAGAATGACTTTTTTTTTCATTTTATCCACATGGGATGAGATTTCTTTTTATAAAAGAACTTATATAATGACCTCATTGTTTGCCTATTGGTGGCCACAGGCCATAAAGGGTATGTCTACACTGCATGGGCTTTTTCCTGGGTTTAACTCCCCCAGCACCCCAACATCTACACAGAAAAGATTGTGTTCTGGGTTTGAAAGTGCTTTAAATCCAGGCTAGTTGATGGGGGGGACTAGAGCTCAGGCTCTTCTTCACCTGAGACTGGAACCCGCCCACTTTGCAGTGAGGACACAGGCTAAATTATTCAAGTGCCAATAGTCCTCCAAGGATCTTTCCACAGTTCCCCCTGAAAGACAGACAAGTTCCCCTGCAATTGACTCAGAAGGAATCCTAAAGTTTCTCAGCACAAAGAACCATGGGATATGGTCCTAGACACACACCGGTAAGTGCGGAAACAATGAGGACATAGTAACATGGGTGAAGGTGAGGGTCCTCAAGCCTGGGTGCCAATCAGCTCCATTAGCTGTGCAGTGTAGATACAGCCAAAGGAGATTGCTGTTTGCTAGAGTACTCCGGTAAGTATGCTTTACCGCTGTTCACTGAATACTTGTAAACACAGCCCATTACAACAGGTTCATCAGCCTTCTTAAAGTGGTTGCAAAAAGGAATATCCCCCTTTGTGGCTCCAAGAAGGTCCACATTCCCTGCTGGCTGGCAGACAGTGAGGCAGTCTTAAAGTAGTTGGGCAACCGCTAAATCTGCTGCCACAGCTACACTTCTGGAATCACTAAATTCCACTAGACGAGAGCAGTGTTGCCAACCCCAAATCTTCAAAAATCATGAGTCAGGCTCACCAAAAATCATGAGATTGGCTTTAAAATCATAAGATGATGTAAAAAAAATAGATGGGGTGGTCTTTTCATTTGCCTCCTGCTTTTTGAGCCTTTAAGGTGAACTGGGCTCACATTGTGAAGCTTTCTCCACAGCCACACGTACTAGTAACTCACTTTTTCTTTAAGAGTGAAGGCTGAAATCATCACGTCGCCACTTGACTCCAGGAGCTGGGGCTTTAAGGAAAACTATACTTAACATGAGACTCATGGCAAAATCACGAGCGTTGGCAACACTGCCAGAGAGTAACAGATAAAAGCTATGCAGAACATTGATTTCACCCACAGAAGCAGGAAGCCTGGACTCAGGCATTGCCAACATCTGATGGAGACAGCGGCCAAGATAAAGGCTAGGAACAATATAATCCACAAAGTAGGTGGGACCAACTGAGGAACAGATGCTCACACCTTGCAGATAGCTACCATGGCCCTCATCTTCTCCGCAACTGAATATTGCATACTGACATGGACAAGTTGTATCCATTTAAAGCTTATTGACGTGCAGTTGAATACTGCTATAAGAATTGTCACAGGAGTGCTGAAATCAGTACTAATAGTTTGACTTCATGGCCTTATACAAATATTTCCATTATTCCTCTGAAGAGAAGCAGCAATAATGTGAGAATATGACTGCACATTAGTGAACCCATCCACTTTGCCCATCTACAAAAACCTCCTCCAAAAAAACCTGAGATGTTGCCTTAAGTCTAGGAAACTTTCTGGTTAGTGGCCAGGGCTCTGAACACCATGGGACTGTTACCATAAGTGGTAAATGTTACCAAGTGGCGGAGGCTATGGGAAAATAGTGAGGTCAAGAATCAAGACCTGATTATGGATCCTACAGACTAACCATTTGGCTTCCCCAAGCCACGTCAGATATAGAGCACAGTGAATCGCATCAGAACCTCCCATGGGCTTTCCAGTTATCTACTACACAAATGGGAAATGAAGGTGTCAAGGTTCCTTCCCCACTCTGAACTCTAGGGTACAGATGTGGGGACCTGCATGAAAACCTCCTAAGCTTACTTTTACCAGCTTAGGTTAAAACTTCCCCAAGGTACAAATTAATTTTACCCTTTGCCCTTGGATGTCCACTGTCACCACCAAACTTTATCTGGGTTTACTGGGAAATGTAATTTGGACACGTCTTTCCCCCTAGAATCCTCCGAACCCTTGCACCCCACTTCCTGGGGAACGTTTGGTAAAAATCCTCACCAATTTGCATAGGTGACCACAGACCCAAACCCTTGGATCTTAGAACAATGAAAAGCATTCAGTTTTCTTACAAGAAGACTTTTAATAGAAGTAAAGGAATCACCTCTGTAAAATCAGGATGGTAGATACCTTACAGGGTAATTAGATTCAAAACATAGAGAATCCCTCTAGGCAAAACCTTAAGTTACAAAAAAGACACACAGACAAGAATAGTCATTCTATTCAGCACAGCTCTTTTCTCAGCCATTTAAAGAAATCATAATCTAACACATACCTAGCTAGATTACTTACTAAAAGTTCTAAGACTCCATTCCTGTTCTGTCCCCGGCAAAAGCAGCATACCAACAGACACAGACCCTTTGTTTTTCTCCCTCTTCCCAGCTTTTGAAAGTATCTTGTCTCCTCATTGGTCATTTTGGTCAGGTGCCAGCGAGGTTACCTTTAAGCTTCTTAACCCTTTACAGGTGAGAGGATTTTTCCTCTGGCCAGGAGGGATTTTAAAGGGGTTTACCCTTCCCTTTATATTTATGACAGAAGGATAGCCCAATATGTGAATGTGGAACCACTATGAACTACTAGTGAGCCACTGTCCTCTGAGATCATTCTCCAGAGGGACCGTTTTGACTTGTTCCATGACACCAGAAGCCACAGAGTGGATGACAAATCTGGACATTGATTTTTAATGTTGCTTTTCAACTTAACAGGCCAAAGAAGAATAAAAAGACTACTCTTATGTTTCTTTTAATAACAGTGGTACATTTGAAATACCACACAAGTAGCTTTGTTACAGGTTTCTAAATAGGACTCCTATAACTGCTAGCTTCCATCATCAGTATAGCTAGTTTTAAAGAAAAAATATTTAAATTGTATATGTGGGTAAGTTCATACTGTATGAGCTTCGAACAATCATGGAAGATAAATAAAACTGCAAAGGCCACCTATCCTGATTGATTTGGGCTGAAGTTCATATCTTAGGACAGCCTCTTCGCCACACAGGCTGTTTAGTCTTATGGTACTTGAGCTGTCGTTCCCACCATTAATGTATCCAAGGTGTCCTGCCTTCTATTTTGACTCATATTTCCACAACAGACTAATCCAACAGATCTATAGTGAACCTGTGGTGCAGTGTGTTAAAAGAAAGCCAACTGAGAGACAGCTGAGTTCTTCATAATGCCTCCTGGCACTAACTGCTACTTAGAGAAAGGAAGATGCCTTTAAAGAAAGATGACTTAAAGAACTTTGGCTTGTCTTTGGTATATAGTAAATGAAAGTGTGCAAACATGTATGATGTTCTTTACTACAAATACATAGACATGATGACCTAATTTCTCCCTCTATTTTTCTGAACAGAATGACGACTTCTTCCAAAAACTCACTGGTGAACCCTTGCTCCCACTTCCGCTTAACTGAATGATGATCACAGGGCAAGAGGTATTGTAATTGCAAACATTAATGAATATTTAGAAAATGAGACACTCAGTTGGCCAGACATTCCGAGTCTATCAAATGTGCACATAAATAGGGGGCCTTGTGCAAAGAAAAAGATGAACAAAAATATGACTATGCTAATTTAATTACCATGGGCGAAGTTAATTTTAAATACCCACTGTATGATAAATCATTATCCAAATTATTGTAAAGTAATAGAGGGTTGCATGATATATTTAGAATTTAATTCTAGGAAGTCTTGGTAACATTCCGTATTACCTGTTGGGCTAATAGAAGGGGAAACATGGACAGGTATTGCTCAGCAAAATGGATCACCTATTTTCCCCACTCACCAGTCAGGATTTACATAGCAGTGTTTCTAGTGTAATTTTGTTGTTTGGGTTTTTTTTGCTAGAGACTAACCCTTCCAACAAAGCCCGTTGCCAACTGTGTTCACATACCTATTCGGGGACACCATCATAGGGCCTAATCACATCAGCCACACTATCAGAGGCTCAGTCACCTGCACATCTACCAATGTGCTATATGCCATCATGTGCCAACAATGCCCCTCTGCCATGTACATTGGTCAAACTGGACAGTCTCTACGTAAAGAATAAATGGACACAAATCAGATGTCAAGAATTAAAACATTCAAAAACCAGTTGGAGAACACTTCAATCTCTTTGGTCACTCGATTACAGACCTAAAAGCGACAATTCTTCAACAAAAAAACTTCAAAAACAGACTCCAATGAGAGACTGCTGAATTGGAATTAATTTGCAAACTGGATATAATTAACTTAGGCTTGAATAGAGACTGGGAATGGATGGATCATTACACAAAGTAAAACTATTTTCCCATGTTTATTCTTCTCCCCCCTCCCCAACTGTTCCTCAGACGTTCTTGTCAACTGCTGAAAATGGCCCACCTTGATTATCACTACAAAAGGTTTTTTCTCCCCTGCTCTCCTGCTGGTAATTGCTCACCTTAAGTGATCACTCTCCTTACAGTGTGTATGGTAACACTCTTTGTTTCATGTTCTCTATTTATATAAATCTCCCCTGTATTTTCCACTGAATGCACCCGATGAAGTGAGCTGTAGCTCACAAAAGCTTACGCTCAAATAAATTTGTTAGTCTCTCAGGTGCAACAAGTCCTCCTTTTCTTCCTGTAACACCAGGCAGCACCAAAAGCATCAGAAGAGTAGGAAAATAATACATGTTCTCATTCCATTCTGGGTTAATGCCACATTACCTCCTGGAGGTCCAAAGTAACAGCTAAGGCCATTAACTTTATTTTTGCTATGTACTGTCTTCATCGTATGTTTAATGGGGATGTTTTCCCCCTCAGCCCAATAGCCTATGACTCTGGTCTACATAGAAATGTTGCACACACATATACAAAGAGACGAACTGCCGTTAAGGATGAAGGGGATATAATGGCAATATAATGGAATGAAATTGTCCAAACAGTGCACCACCTATAGTTCTATGTTACTAAACATACATCAGAAGCCCGATTAAATCTTCAGGAAACAGACTCACACACAGACATTATGACATTCAAGCATAGACTGCAGTCACTCCAGAACAATCCGTGGTATAATATAATTAATCTCTTGCCTGACTTCTGTACTTTGTGCCCAATCAATAAATAGGGTGCGTATTCTAAGTATCCTCTTAGATGAACATAACTTGAACAGCCCACCACCCCACTGATGACATTGCTTCAAGTCTCTAAACCATCCTGCAGAAATGCTATACTGAAGTGTTGCATGTAAAATAAAACTAAGGCCTCAATTCTGCAACTTCTATGCCGACAAGCTCCCTGCACCCACATGCAGCCCCAATATTTTCAATGGAGATCCACCCCAAATCGAGACAATTACAGAATCAGGGCCTGAGACAACACCTGAGTGTCTGAAATACTCATGTGGTCCTTATTCATCTTCACACTGCTAAGACAGTACAAGTAATGTACAGCAGTCAGATATCTGAAAAAACGGACGCAAAAGCAAGAGTTCCAGAATCCATCACCGCACCAACCTCCCATCCCTCCCTTTCTCTAAAAAGAAAAAATAGGCAGAAATATTTCCCTGACTTAATAAGACATCTATATTTTGTTACAGTAATTTACATTTATGTGCAGCCCTGGATCCTCAGAAATTCACCTATTCTGCAAAAACGGAATAGATTTTTTTTATCTTTGCAGGAACTCTATTATCTAACAGAGTTGTTTATTTGTACCCTGCAATTTAAAATATTTAAATGATTTGAAGTCATCTAATTATACAAAAGCTAACCTATGTAACTGTGTAATCTTATGACTGCCCTCTCCTTCTCTCTTCTCCCATTCCCTCATATTGTTTGTTATATTCTCTTACTGTATATTGTCTTAACTGGGACCTGATTTCACAAATACAAATATAATGCTTAACTTTAAGTACATTGAAGTCAATAGAGCCACTGTTGGGGTTAAAATTAAACATGTGTATAAACATTTTCAAGGTCAGAGGTCTAAATTATAAGCTGCTTGAGCTGCCTTACCATCGCTTTGTAGAGAACCTAGCATAACAGGGCTTCAGTCTGATTGGAGCCTCTGGATATTATAGTAATATAACCATAAGAAATTCAGCCTGAAGGGTGACTGTAATTGTAAGGCTTTTCATTCTAAAGGTGTTTATAAGCTATATACATTGAAATGCTACAATGCTGAAATAGAGCCACCTCTGGGGTGGAGGGAAACAACCAGTCTGCAGGATACAGAACACTACACAATAGTGTGGAGGAGACAAAGTTTTGACCTAAGACATGGGATCCTTAACCTTTACATACAGTGGTTAGGCCTTTATTTTAAGGTGGCATCTGATTAATTCCTGTAAAATAAACTTTATGGTATTCAGTTTCTCTGCTTTAGAAGAATGAGCTGAAGCAGGCCTCTCAACACAACCACATGGTTTGGAGGACTCCCAAAGTTATCAATATCCTCTCTAATAATGATATTTCTACAGTGTTTAGAGAATAGTGGAATGGTAAAAGGAAGGGTGTTGGTATGAAAGCTATTGTACAAAGAACCCCCTAATGCCAATTCAGGAGATACATCTGCTGAATGGGAAGAGTCTAATGATTTGGGAATTGGACTTTTGTTTTCTTTAAGGTTTGCACATTATATTCCTTTTATTCAACCATTTTGTCATCATTTTCAAACTGAAAGAGAGTCTCTGCAAACTATTAGTGAATATTAGATCTGTAAGGGAAATGAAATAAAAACATGCAACACTACCTAGTTGCTATTTTCCCACAGTCAAACAGCACTTGAATTTCAGATGCCGATTTCTGCTATAAATCTGCAACTCATGATGTATCTGAATGGGTTTTAAATAGGTGCAATGAAGTCAGCTGCTATTGTAGGCATTGGCTCTCCTATGCCTGCCAACCACAACCTTCCCTTTGAACCTAATTAGGCTTTAATTAACTAGCGGCCTATGGAACACCTGTTGTTTCTCTAAGTATTCCCAACTTACACCACATTAGACAAGCTTGTGGGCAAATAAACTGTCCATGTAACATATTTCCAGATATACATTAATATATTTTATTTGGATTAGTACTGATGAACTATGCTTAAATAGCCAAACATTTACAAATACAAGCTTCTATTGGGTGCCTTGCAGTTAACTAAGTACCCAAACTAAAGTTATGTCGACACCTCTGAGCTGTAAGGTCTCCTGCACTGTAGCCGCTCTATGCCAGGAGGAGAAAGCTCTCCCACCAGTATAATTAAGCCATCCCCAACAAGCAGCAGCATCATCTCTTGCCATCTCTCGCTGTCCACACCTGCATTTTTGTCAGTGAAATTTTTGTTGGTAAGGGGATGTTTTTTTCACCAACAAAACCAACAACAGTGCTAGTGTAGACATAGGTAAAGTACTATGTTCATATTTTAGGCTATCATCCAATCCAGTCCATTGCACTGCATCGTATTGCCTGCCCTGCCCTTCCCTCAACAAAGGTAATTTCCCTGAGGGCTGGTCTACACTACCAAGGTAAATCGGTCTAACTTACACAACTTCAGTTACGTGAATAACATACCTGACGTCAACGTAGTTAGATACACTTACTGCGGTGGCTAAATTGCGCTGTGTCAACAAGAGAGCATCTCCCATAGACTTCCTTTTCACTTCTCAGGGAGGTGGAATACACAAATACAAATACACAAGATTTAGCATGTCTTCACCAGACCCTCTAAATCAACACTCACTGCATCGATTGCAGCAGTATCAATCTACCTGTATGTGTAGACATGACTTGAGTCTCAGTAATTCTGGTTTATATATCCTGCTGTCTCCAGTCAGCTGACTGCTATTTTCTGATTGGACATTTGGGGGTTCCCTAGCAACAAGTCTATTAATTGCAGCTGTAAATCTTCCTCCCTCTCTCCCTTTTACAGATCTTCCAGTGGAAAAACAGTTTATAAAGAGAAAAGGATGAGGACTGCGAATAAAATTTTTAAATGTGCTAGTGAGTTAACTGAGGTGTTTTAAATGAAGCAAAAAAGAAAGTACCACTATTTCGGTAGTTCGACAATAATAATTTTAAAAAAACATGGAATAAACATTGATGTCAGTAAACATTGTATTGGAGTTTTTAATAATACAGACTGACGAATCAAATCTTTTCATAAATTACTTACCTTATTAATTAAAATGGATTAATTCCAATATATACACACACAGAAAGACAGATTTTACATCATTGTTGAAGTTGAAACACTTTAAAAGAGATTCATTCACAGAAGCCGCAAAAACGATTTTCAAAAATCTTGGGGAGGATGTCTCCCCACTTAAAAATTAGTAAATATGACAAAGTAATTATTACATCAAAATTCAGATTTTTCATTGGTTTAAGAATGGGCCATAATTTTATGCAATCTCAAAGAGGCATATTTTAGTTTAAAATAATGTGTTCTATACTATTTAGGTTAGTGAAGTTTTATAGCTCTATAATTCTAATTTAGAAAGTTTATTCTATGTTTTGTAATTAATTAGTGAATTAGTAGTGGCATTTGTTTTTTCAGCCATCAGGTACAAAAAATATTGCATTCAGGTTTTTCCATGTGTTATGTTGTTACTTAAAAGACATAACTGGAAAATGTGTCTGTGATGATATGAAAGGATCTAAGCATCTGAAAATCAGTCAGTACGGTTTTCACTTCACTATCAGAAGTGCCCATGCAAGTCTGTCTTCTCTCCCCCACTCAGATACCACTATCCCATTCTCTTCCCAGTATTATCAGTTAAATAGTCACCACATTAGCAAAATGCTAATGATAGTTAGTCACTGGACTGGCCAGAAGGGGTGTGATATAAGATTGACTTAGACAGTAGTTTTCTTCTCTAGAGAATAAGTGCACCTGGTTTGTGGTGCGGCCAGTCTGCACTCTGGAGTGATGATGCAGACAACATGAATCCGTGGGTTATTTTCATATGTATTTGGGTCTCAGTGGCTTGGCAGGGGAGAGCATACTACTGTCATACCATAGATATCAAGGACCAATACATGCTAAGGACTAAAAATGCAAGAAAAGAATTAAGAAATGAGAAACGACACTGTATTTACTTGATACACTCTAAAAATGTGTAAGTTATGCACAGGGCCCTACCAAATTCATGGCCGTGAAAAATTCATAACATACTGTGAAATCTGGTCTCCCCCGTGGAATCTGGTCTTTTGTGTACTTTTCCCTAGGCTAAAAGTACATACAAGTATTTAGGCTAAAAGTATATGCAAGTACACAGTGTTTCTCAAACTGGGGGTCCCTACCAAAAAGGGGGTAATCAAGCCTATTGTAAAGGGGTTGCAGTAGTGTTGCCTTTACTTCTGTGCTGGCTTCAGAGCTGGGTAGCCAGAGAGTGGTAGTTGCTGGCCAGGTGCCCCGGTCTGAATTGCCAGCCGCACTTCTGCGCTGCTGCTGCTGCTGGTGCTGGCAGCACTGCCTTCAGAACTGGGTGGCCGGAGAGCAGCAGCTGCTGGCAGGGAATCTAGCTCTGAAGTCTGCGCTGCTCCTGATGGCAGTCCTGCTTTCAGAGCTTGCCACCTGTCCAGCAGCTGCTGAGCTCCAGCTCCCCAGTTCTGAAGGCAGCGCAGAAGTAAGGGTGGCAATACTGTGACCCCCCCCCAACACCCACCCCACAATAGCTTTGAAACCCCCTTTTGGGTCAGGACCCCCAGTCTGAGAAACGCTGACTTAAGGGCTTTACATGTTTTTGTTTTGCCATTTTCAATAAACATTCATGCTTTGTGAAACAACGCTGTGAAATTTAAGATTTAAATATCTGAAATCATGAAATTCAAAATTTTTAAAATGCTATGACTGTGAAAGATATGAAAATGGACTGTGAATTTGGTAGGGCCCTAGTTATGCATAAAGATCAATACTGCATATATAGATAAATTATTGGGGGTGTTGCTTGGGGTCATTATATTTAGGCTGCCTAACACTTTCCATTATCTATCTATCTATGTGTGAGAGAGAGAGTATGAGTATCTAGACATTTAACTCTGTGCTCCACTCATTCTAGCCACACACAGTGTTTGCCCCACTTGCTTCTCAAATGTCCCTCATTTTAGTCACAGATGCCAACTCATTTTTATCATTGACAGTTACTGACATCAACTGTAAAGAATCATTACATTGAGGTTACAGAATTATTTATACTAAAGGAAGGAATCCCACAATGTTCTAAGTTTCCTGATCCTCCATTCCTTCCCCCAGCCTCCATTTTGGTTCCTTTTTACACACTGTGTCCCATATTTGGATCTTGGTAGTGTGTTTGATATTCCCTTGTCAGGGAATTGGAATCACAATGTTTCCCAATGAAAATAACTCATGTGAGGAAGTGGGAATTCCATGAGTTTGATGGAGTTTCTTCATTTTTCTGTTAGTGGTGAGGAATAATGTAGAGTTCCTCCCTCATGTATATAGCATCAGATTCTATCTGGAGAAACCACAAGCAGAATCCATCTATACTGAGATCCTCTGACTCTGCCCTGCCTTCCAGCTCTGCTCCTTCATCTCTCCTGGAAGAACACGGTTTCTGCAGAAGTCATGTTCTCATACAGTCTTTTATTAGCATCTCTAGTTCCCACTACAGGAGACAGAGGGTGTTTCAACTGTGATGGAGGAAACTATCCAAAGTTATGCTAATTGATCAATATTAACTTGCGGTGGTTTGCACTCTGAAGGCTTGTCTACACTTCAAACCCTACGCAGCACAGATGTAGCACTTCAGTGTACACACTACCTATGCGATGGGAGGGGTTCTCCCAACAGCGTAGGGTATCCAGCTCCCTGAGAGGAGGTAGCTAGCTTGATGGAAGAATTTTTCCATTGACCTCGCTCTGTCTACATGGCCAGTTATGTCTGTTTAACTACCTCTCTCAGGGGTGTGGATTTTTCACCCCCTTGAAAGACATAGCTGAGTTGACCTAACTTTTTAGTGTAGACCTGGCCTGAATTTGAGGGAAGTGGCAGAACATGGCTGGCCACATTGACAGTCTGCTATCTCCCCATCCTTGGAGCTGTAACCTTGTGTAAGACTCACAGAAGAGTTTCTGCAAGCAAGGGTGGAGCTTGCTTTCCCACCATCCCTGTGTTCCCGTTGAACCTATGAGTTTCCCTAGTGCTAGAGCAACACATGGGGCCCAGTGGTAGTAAGTGATCTTATAGGATCTTTAGTTTTCACACATCCTTTCATTCTAGGGTGGCATTTCCTGCCTTTCAATTCCTGCCTCGCTTTTTCTGTAATTTTGTTATGACAGAATAGCGTAGCTAATAATATCAAAAGAGTCTACAAATATTTCAGTACAGATCTTTATTTCATTCCCCTTATGGCTGGTTAGAGAGTTGTCTATTTCATTTCCTCTTTCTATGTCCACCCCATACAACCAGACAAACTATAAGCAATAGCTCAGTATTACCGATCTGTGCTAGTGCAAAAAGCAAATCCCAAGAACTGTCTGAAGCCCAATATATGAGTGGATAGCATAATACATTGCCAAGTAAGCCATAGGAATATCAGATTTTTAATGATACTCATTTTCCCATGTCATGTAGGGAGGCCTCCAGTATAAAGGTCATTGGATTCTGAATCAGAAGACCAGACTTCTGTTCCTAACTCTGACACTGAGCTGCTTTGTGACCACTTCAATTTTCTATGACTCAGTTTCCCAATCTATAAACTCAAAATAATAATAATTATCTTTCTCTAGTGAGAGCTTTGAGGTCTATAAATTAAAAGCCAGATATAAAACATAAGTTCGCTTATAATAATTATGGTTCTGTACCAGCTGTGAATCGTTTTGAGATATTGTATTTGGGGAATTAAATTAGAAACCTAAATACATTGTTTTCTGAAAAACTCCTTTAGCACCTTCACAGAACTCACATTTTCCTACCTGGTCATTTTGCAGATTGTTATTTTTATTGGTGAATTTAGTACTAATGAAGGGCGTCAGAGTCAGAGTCCTGGTGACTAAAGACTTCTTTTTAGATGCATAGGTCCACAGTTCCCCATATACTAGAATCAGCAGTACAAGTTTCTCCATGTTTTCTTGCCATTGTGACTTACTCTGTTGAGTATGTAGTTTTCATTGTTAAAACTCCAGGAGCCCTTACATTTACAATGAGCTTTCTAAAGTCTCATATCACATATAATATTAAATAATTAGGTGTTATCCTCTGCAATGCACAGAATTTCTATGGGCCCTTTCATTTCATTATATGCAACAGTGATTATATGTAAGGGTTAAATAAATACATTTAAGATTAATAAAAAGAAAAGGAGTACTTGTGGCACCTTAGAGACTAACCAATTTATTTGAGCATGAGCTTTCGTGAGCTACAGCTCACTTCATCGGATGCATACTAAGTGAGCTGTAGCTCAGGGAAGCTCATGCTCAAATAAATTGGTTAGTCTCTAAGGTGCCACAAGTACTCCTTTTCTTTTTGTGAATACAGACTAACACGGCTGTTACTCTGAAACCTGTCATTATTTAAAATTAATGTAATTGTACTCTCGTTGCAATACCATACAACATTCCGGTCTTAAATTCTGAGGCATGGAATGGTATGAGAAGGATGAGAATGGTTACACAATTAGGCTGTGTTTCAGACAACGGGGTTCAGTTTCTTGCTCTGCTGTGTTGTTTCACGGCATACAAGCAGATAAGTTAGATAGAAACATGCATACTCTTGCTAGAAGGTCACAGAGTAACACTGCTTTATTTCTTAGAATTCAGAACCATACAGAAGAACCCCAAACAGAGAGAGACAAAGCAGGCTGCTTCCTGAAACAGATAGGTATAACTCACCCCACTTTACTCTAGGCTAGCTGGCTACTGACTGCTGCTAGGCCCAGATCATATGCTTCCCTGCAAACTGCCCTACGAGCTAGCAGGACCAGGAAAACCCATGAGAATTTAAAGTGATTACAATTTTAACAGAGTTTTAGCATATATAACTGCAAAAAAGTTATATTTCATTTGTCTAGTAACATTTAATTCCTAAATAGTTATTGGCAACACTTTACAAAGTCAGACAAGAACCAAGTGCAGACATAATTTATAATTTGTAATACCATAGTACCTAGAAGCTCTAGTCATGACCAGGACCTCATTTTGAACAGTGCTTAGCACACACAGAATAAAAAGGCAGTTTTTGCCACAAAGAGCTAACAATCTAAGTGTAAGATAAGAGACAACAGATGGATACAGACAGAGGGGGAAGAACAAGGAAACAGTGAGACAATATTTATCAGAATGGTAGACAGTGATCTCAACACACTACCACCCTAACCATTGTCAAGATTTTTGTAGGCCTCATGGCAAAGAAGAGTTTCAAGGAGGGTTTGGAAGAAGGATAAATGAGTTTGTTCTGTCAATGTTTATAGGGAGCTTCTCCCAAATGTGAATGTCTGCATGGGAGTAAACCTGAAAGTGCTTGTTTGAAAATTTAACAAGTGGATGATGGAGGCTGATATCATGGGCAGGTCGAAACCTTAGGGAAGAAGTAATCAATTCCTGGTGATTCTGAATGCTTGTGAACTTGCCATGCAGCTATTTCAATTCTTAAATCATGCTGGTGTTGAAAATTTCATTGCTGAAATGATATTTCCTTGATTACTGGCATCCTCTGTTTCCATTTTTGTCAGGATTTCCAGCCAAATAGTCCATCTGGTATTCCCTCTTTCTTATCTTTTTTATAAACATATAAACAAAAGTATAAAATCCTAAATTATCAGCTTTGTTTCTCATAAGATCTGAAGATAAGAACTAGATGGCTATTTTACAGGATATTTTTTAAAAGAGCATTTTAATTAAATCTGAGAGCTGCATCTGTACATTTATTTCATTATTCTCACACTCTGTCTACTGATGCTAATGACCAGGGAGGAGCAGTCTATCAGGTTGGAATAGAAATGGATTCTTTACAAAATCATCTCTTGAGATTTTCAACTCAGTGCAGGGGATTTAGTCACATCTTCCATTAAAAAGAATGGGGCCATTTTGTGTGAGAGAGAAAGAAAGAGACTGAGATAGACAAAATGTGTCCTTTAAGTCTTTTGCATGGTCTTTCATTTGCATTCTGGCTGTTAAAAAAGATAATGATTGCAAAATGTGTTCAACAGACTGGCGAACATCTCCATGAGCACAGCCAGCCCTAGCTTAGAGGGACTCACTTTATTTCATGAATACATTTACATTATGTCATGTGAAATTATTGAGCAGCTGTTGGGGGAGGCAGGGGGAGTGCACTGTTCTTGCAAAGGGACTTGCTGAAGACCGGTCATCAGATACATATGACAAATAGAAATGGCATTCTGAAAAGGTGATAAGCAATCAAGAAAAGACAAAAGCGAGACATTCTGACCTTCTAGTCAGCATGAGTGCTAAATTAACATATCTGTGCAGTGTACCAGAAAACTGAGGAGACAATAAGGGCAAAGTAGTTTCAAAACCAAACCACAGATTTGGAATATTTAACATAATTATGGTCTATTTTACATCAAGTAGCCCACACCTTGGCCATTTAATCTTTTCACCAGAAACCACTAGTTCAGTACTAGCCTGATCGACTTGACCTATACTGATTAAAAAGAAGTAGTTGGAAGGGGCATGTCCTAGATGAGCCAGGGTGGTCTAAGAGCAGACAATTGACTCTGAAAATGGGCACAATTAACTTGCCTTCATCCATTATGCAATGCTCATTTTTTCACAGCAGCAACCATTCTTCCCCAAACTACCACAGGTGCCCATTAGGTATGTCAAAGTGCAAAATGCATAGCAGAAAGTTATTCAGGTAAACTCATTCCTGTGCTCCTAGCCCACTCCTCTGTTGGAATCACAGAATGGAAGCAGTCTGTTCTGGTGAAGAGTTGAGGCAGCGATGTACCAGAGAGGGCTATTGGGAGCCTCTTGTTAAAACTCTGCCACCAAATAAAATGGAGATTTGAGAAGAAGTTCTTGCTTCTAGTTCAAGTTCATGTCTTCCCTGAATTATCCCAGTCAGAGATCATTCATCCCTGAGGCTCATAAAAGTACTTTTGAACAGCAAATCTTTTTGCCTTTGGGATCCATCAGGTTGTACCAAGTATGAGGTATTTTACAAAAATGTCCCAGTGGATGCTTCCCTCAAAGGTCTTCATCCTTCACCACTTCGAATTGCAAGCGGAGCTCTGTGATAGACTATTAACATATGTGGCATATTTTTCAAGCACTAAAAATGAACATTTTCAAGCAGGTGCACTGTATATAAGTTTGTTTGCCCTGGAGTGTTGCTTTACTCCATAGAGGTGGTTCAGAGGGACACTTTTCATTAAAAGGGAATATAAATTAGATTCACCAGCCCCTCACCTCTGCCCCTAAGGGTACTTGCACCTCTGGGAAACAGTTTACCACAGGTAATTTTTTCTTTTTAAATCGAATGGGAATTTTTACTAAGAAAGGACCTCAGGATTTGGCACATGGCCTGTAACAGTAACTCTGTGATTACTGGGTAACTCCTTGGGAGCTTATTAAAATTACAGCTGCAATGACAGTGTTTGTTTTCATTATAGTTTCAGTAATAAGAACCACTTAGTGCATAAACAACTATGCATCAAGATAAAACAACTTATCATATCAAGTATGAACAAGCAAAGAGCTATCTAACTTATATTTTGTTTGGTAAGCACTTTAATCCGATTAAGAGCTTCATGCAGTAAAACTCTGTGCCTAGTGAAGCATATATAAAGCACAAGGTAAAAAGTAAAGGAGTACTTGTCACACCTTAGAGACTAACCAATTTATTTGAGCATAAGCTTTCGTGAGCTACAGCTCACTTCATATGCACCCGATGAAGTGAGCTGTAGCTCACGAAAGCTTATGCTCAAATAAATTGGTTAGTCTCTAAGGTGCCACAAGTCCTCCTTTTCTTTTTGAGAATACAGACTAACACGGCTGCTACTCTGAAACCTGTCATTATGCAAGGTAAAAAGTGATGAGTGGGACAGAACAGGTAATACAGAGAAACCAGATCTGCAGTAGTAAGAGCACTGCCCCCTGGACACCATGGGTTAGATCTTCAGCATGTGTGAACATAGGCACGGGAAGTAGGGATGTGGAGGGTGCTGCAGCACCCCCAGGTTTTATGCAGGGCCACGGCTAAAAATGTTGCAGCACCAGTGCATGTAAATTGATATAACTCCACTAATTTATATCAGTGGTCCCCAAACTTTTCAGGGTCGCAACCCCCTTACTCCTGTCCATGCCCCCCAAGCCAGGGCAGGGAGCGGTGCCGCGGCTTGGCAGGGGGATGGATGCAAACAGGGGTAAGGGGGCTGAGGCTGGGGCCACAGATGGGGAAGGACAGGGCCAGGATGGAGATACAGCCAAGGGCCAAGGCTGGAGGTGGGGCCAGGGCCAGGTGAGGAGCTGGGGCCATGCCGCAGTTGAGGGTCAATGCTGGAGGCAGGGCTAGCATGGTGTTAGGAGCTGGGGCCGTGGCTGGGAGTGGGGCCAGAGCAGAGCTGGGAGCAAAGCAGAGCTGGGTGGCCCTCCCTCCTGACCCCCCCACCACCCCCCCCCGAACATTTCTCCATGTTTCCTAGAGGGGTGCAGTTTTGGGACTTCCCATTTAAATGGAGCTACGCCGATTTAGAGAGCTGACAATCTGTTTCCACATTATTCCTGAGTAGTAGCGAGTAGTTTAAAATTCTGTCTCCTCCACTTCTGCTCAATGCAGAGGATGATGTCTAATACCTAACTTCACATGTGCCAACATATACTCTTTTCTCACTCTGGCATTGGAGTGAAAAAAGGGGCATGCTCTGTTGCACATCTCACAAGGATTTGCATCATTAAGGCCTTAGAGATTTTCAGAACAGGAACTCTGTTGCAGAGATACCCAGATAGATAGCGAGTACCTCCTAAACACTTTTTTGTGCCATTTTTACAGCAAAAAATATGAACTGTATGCATCGTATCTTTTCCCCAGAATTAAAAGTTGTATTCAGAATACGCCTGCTTCTTTTATTTTCCTTCCATACATTTCTGATTTATATTTGGGTTTACACACTAAGGAAAAACATCTGTAATTGGGATTTCTGCCCTCCCCGCAGCTCCTATATACTAGCATGCAATGTATAGACCCCTAAGAGGGTGCGGTTGGATTGCTAACCAAAATATGAAAGCAGATTCAGAACCCATAGTTTAAGAACACGCCTAGATTTTCATCTCCCATTATATTTCTTCACACTTTCAGGAACCAGTAGGGTGTTGTTTAGTTAGTCCTTTCTTCCAGGGGTCTGACTTTCT
Source organism: Lepidochelys olivacea (assembly GCF_965140295.1). Classification (NCBI taxonomy): domain Eukaryota; kingdom Metazoa; phylum Chordata; order Testudines; family Cheloniidae; genus Lepidochelys; species Lepidochelys olivacea. The sequence goes on from NC_140416.1 coordinate 77,581,457, forward strand.
CCCCACAGTATACGGGAATCTCCCATTATAATAAATGTGCTGCTGCTGTTGAAATCAACAGCAACTATCCTTATCCAACAAAGTGAGAATTGGTCACTGGGATTCCCTCTTTAACTCTCCCTGAGGGTGATATATATAGATGTGGAGTGAAATGAAAATGCTTCTTTCTTCTCCCCCTCATCTCCGGTACCCACCCAAGAAGCATGTTGCATCACTTTCATACAGCATCATGTGTGCGTGCGTACACACACACAAAATAGCATAGCCCCTTAGGGGGCCAAAATGACAATATAATGGCAGACAGCCATTTTCCTCATTTACTGTGACAATATAGCTCACACTCAGACCCGCTGATGCCCAGCACATCCTTTGTCTTGATAATATGAAAGTAATGGAGGGCCTTTAATGTGCTGTGTTAGAAGTGTTTAATTCTTTTAGACACATTATCTTCCACACCTGTATCTGATCTGGAATGTTTCCAATGAATGGAAGTTGAATTGCATGGATAAGAATTCTTATTACAGGTATATCTGGCATACAGATGATCTGTGCCATAGATTTTCATTCTCACTTACATCATATGACTATCATACCAAGAATATGGGGATTCAAAATGGTTGCACTGTAGTTTCATAAAATGTTTTTAGAATGTCATATTAGCCATTTTTAGCACAAATACACAGAACATGGAAGAAGGGACTGGCACTTACTGTTTATATGGCTGATTGAACATGAATGGATGGAGTAGAATTCTTGATAACTGCTTTGATTTTTAAACAATTCATCATCTGAGCTGTAAAAAGATGCTGCCTGACACTGAAAGCCCACCAAATATTCCCCATGAGTTTGCTGGCAAATGCAAATACAGCCTTTGTTTTCCTTTTGGAGCAAACACTGAGACTGACATACCGTAGCATATTTTGTTGCGGAGCTGCCAAAGGAACAGAATTGGTTCAGAATACAGGAAGTTTCAGGTAAATGATGTTGTAATGTTTATATTTGAGAAAGACTAATGAGAAGTAGAATTTGCCCTAATCGTGTTTCTGTACTTAGCAAGTTTCAGAAAGTTCTTGATTAACTGTACTTTTAGCTTGCTGTTAAAAAAGTTAGTTCAAGACTGGCCGTTTGTGTGCGCTTCACACTGTAATTTTTCCCTAAGAAAGCTTATAAATGACATGGGAAATATAGATCTACTAGGTTTCAGAGTAACAGCCGTGTTAGTCTGTATTCGCAAAAAGAAAAGGAGGACTTGTGGCACCTTAGAGACTAACCAATTTATTAGAGCATAAGCTTTCGTGAGCTACAGCTCACTTCCTCAGATGCATATCGTGGAAACTGCAGCAGGCTTTATATATACACAGAGAATATGAAACAATACCTATTCCCACCCCACTGTCCTGCTGGTAATAGCTTATCTAAAGTGATTTCCAGCACAAATCCAGGTTTTCTCACCCTCCACCCCCCCACACAAATTCAGAGAGTGAATTTGTGTGGGGGGGTGGAGGGTGAGAAAACCTGGATTTGTGCTGGAAATCACTTTAGATAAGCTATTACCAGCAGGACAGTGGGGTGGGAATAGGTATTGTTTCATATTCTCTGTGTATATATAAAGCCTGCTGCAGTTTCCACGATATGCATCTGAGGAAGTGAGCTGTAGCTCACGAAAGCTTATGCTCTAATAAATTGGTTAGTCTCTAAGGTGCCACAAGTCCTCCTTTTTTTATAGATCTACTAGGTACATCCAGAAGACAAAGGATGAAGTGCAGTTACTTTAAATGGTAGAGACTGGCAGAATACTTGGGTCAGCTTTTGTTACCATTGGCCAAGTCTACACTTTAAACTTACATCAGTATAACTGTTCACTCAGAGGTGTGAAAAATCCACAAACCTGAGCAAAGCAGTTATACTGACCTAACCTCAAAGAATCTCAAAGAAAAAGTATTGAAAAGCATAGTTCTAACTTTTCCTGTAAGGTGTATAGGTGTTTCATATATGGGCATCATCTTTTTCAAAATTACATGAAAAAAGACAACATTAAAGAGTCTTTTCATTATACCTATGTTTGATTGGAAAATATGTTTTTGTTTTGTTTTATTTCTTCCCCCATCCTCCCACCGTGAAAATTCTGATTTTTTTTTATTTTTATTTTTTGTAAAAAAACAACCAAACAAAAAAAAAACAAAAACAGAAAACCAAAACCTGGAAAACTTCAGCTGAAAACTACCGAGAAATTAAAATTTTTCCGACAAAAAAACCAACACATTTTCAAGGAAACTTCCAGTGAAAACATGATCACAGATTCTGCAAACATGTAGCAAGTAAACTGACAAGAAAATCTAAAAAATGAGAGAAAGTGATCGTGTGCTTAGGACACTAGATCTTGTGGTCCAATTATTGGCTGTCTCATGAACTTTGTGAGACCTTGAGCAAGTCATGTAACATCTGTGTCTCAGTTTTCCATCATAAAATGGAGAAAATATTTCCTTTATTCTACTCTCAGTCTGTCTCAGCTTTTTAGTTCATAAGCTCTTTCAGGCAAGGATTGTCTTTTACTATGTCTTAATGTACAGTGCTTAACACAGTAGGGCCCATATCTTGGTTTGGACCTCTATATACAGCTGAAATACAAATAATAATGTTTGCATGAGGCAATCCTCTAAAGTAAGTAGACTAACTATGGTCCAGCTGTAGAGCAGTTTAAGTTGACTCATGTTGATTGGGTGGGTATGGAGGGAGGGAAGAGAGTTGTCTGCAATCATACAAGTAAAAGAAGAGAAAAAGAATACAGTGGTAGAAAGAAAGGAATATAAATGCACAGAATTAGCTCTAAAACAAATGATTGATAAAGCCACAGAGTGATTTCAAAACAATTTCTGAAATTAATAAAGTAACAAGCATTCATATACGAATCTAAAACAATAAACCAAACAAACTCATTATCCATTATCCAGGCCTGAAAAAAGAATATGTACCTCTATAGCACTAGGAAAAGGTGAAAACAAGCAGATAATAGCTTACCAGTGAATAGTTCCATCCCCTCAGGAATTCGGATAAAATGTGAAAAGGTTAGAAGAGTAGAACACTTGAGCCTGGTACAGAGGGTAAAATTCATATCCATGTGAAAAAAAGATTTAAAACAAATAAATTGAAAAATCTAGAAAGCTGAACAAAAGGATGTATTGAAGGCATAAAAGCCAGCATGACAGAAATTTAGTGAAGTAAAAAGCTGCTTTTCCATGCAGATACAGTCACTTAATTGTACACAGAAATCCACATCCTAAGCAATGAGTGTATATGTGTGCAGCATGCATCCAGTAGATAGGTTTTGTTGCCTTAGAACTTATATACAAATTAAAGGATTTTCTACAGCCTATCCTCAGATGAAACAAAAGTAAATCTACTTAGTATTCAGGAATACTACTTAGGAATTCAGTTTTGACCCAATTAATTTTAAGATGGTGAGACATCCAAGTGGGGATGTCAGAGAAATGGGTCAAGATGGAAGATGGGATGAAGAGAAATAGGTCAAGAAAGGGAGGTAGATTTGTGTGTCATCAGCGTAAAGACAGTAGTTGAAGGCATGAGAGCAACTGAGATCACCTAAGCAGCCTCCTTAAAGAGAGTTAGAGGTGGAGCAGAAAGAAAGATGTTTATATTAACAAGATTATTATGTGTGTTAATAAAAGATGCTGAATGATAGTATTCAAATTTTGCATTACATATTCCATGATGGTGCTCACTCCATCTCTTCCTTTGGCCTCTCTGATTGTGGGACAAACAGCAGCAATTCAGTTCCATCAAGGAGGAGGGGAAATTCTTTGCCATACACTGTACCACAAATCCCACTTTTACAGGCTCTGTGGGTACTGCAAGCAAATTAATGAAAGCCAAAGAACAGAAGGCATGTTCTGAGCTCTGTTGTTTCTATGTCAAGTGTCATGACATATTGTCCAGCCAAAAAAAAAAAAAAAGAATCTCCTGAAGAATTCCAAGTTTTGGTATAGCTTAGCTATGCAGCCTCAGGAGGATAACTTGACAAAAAAATAATATTTTATGATATTCAAAGTTGATCAGTTTCCATGGTGGGTCAGTATTGTCATATCCTCTGATCTCTAGGAACAGTGGGTCCAGGCAGACAGCCGTTTCAACTTTCACAGCTGGGGATGATGCTTTTAATAAGTACATACATCTGCTGCACATAGGATAAAAGTATCCTTGGTTAGCTATATTCATGTCCATCTGTTGGGATGGCATGCTGCCTGCTCACAAGCTGGTCAGACCATGGCCATATGGCAGAGATACCAGACTAGGGAGGGATTATTTGCTCAGCCTGCATTTCAGTGAAAGTGAACATCTCTTCTGTAGGAAGCCCCTGTTTATGCCAGCACTACCTCTCTGATACCACATGCTTCTTCAAACTCTATCACACCTGGTACGCTTAGATGTATTAACAACGAGGAATGAGTCCTTTCAATGGTTTTTTTTATGTTTACACAGTTATCAGTCTGTTGGTGGAGATCTCTGTAACCAAATATTTAGACTTCCCTTTTAGTGTAAAGGCACGTTAAAAAGAGAGCACACATATTATGCAGGTTTTTTATCACATGTCATGTATAAAATACAATATCCCCACCCTAAGGCTGAAGATGGATACTTCCACATTGGAGCTCACCTGCAAAAGTGACCATGGCTATGTTATGGTGCAGCATGTACATAAGAACATAAGAACGTCCATACCGGGTCAGACCAAAGGTCCATCCAGCCCAGTAGCCTGTCTACCGACAGTGGCCAATGCCAGGTGCCCCAGAGGGAGTGAACCTAACAGGTAATGATCAAGTGATCGCTCTCCTGCCATCCATCTCCACCCTCTGACAAACAGAGGCTAGGGACACCATTCCTTACCCATCCTGGCTAATAGCCATTCATGGACTTAACCTCCATGAATTTACCCAGTTCTCTTTAAATTTCTGCTTTCTAAGTCTTCAATTAGCTTCTAAAGCACCTTTAGCTACCACAAAGAGATGTACTCTGACCTCAGAGATAAGCAAATGAGGGCCAGAATAAAAGGATGAATCCCCAGGGATACAAAAAGTCCCTTCTCTACCGCTAGATTATGAACTGGCTAATGTGCCCTTATTCCCTTGCCAGCTACACCTATTGCAAGTAGCAGGAAAAGAGGGAGCACAACTGACATCAGGCTGCTACTGTCTGTCTCCCATACATGTGAATGGAGAATGGAAAGGTGGAGGAGAGGAATGGTACAGTTTTGACTCTACCCCATCTAATGGATGAGACAGTGCAGCTAAGCATGCTGATGGAGGTCATCCGTACCAGGAATACTGCCGGTACAGATTACTTTTCCAATGGTGGGAAGCAGGAACCAGAATGTGGTTGTATGGCCCTAAAAATGGTTCAGGTCTAAACTATCTGAAACAAAGGTCAAATTCAGAAGTGAGTCCAAGATAAATTTGTTTTTACCTCCACTTTTTATCAGTACTCTCAGCACATAACCCCACTTTGGACTCTTTTAATTCTACTCCATCCAGTTAAACTCTGCTTCTGCAAAAAGAGCCACATGAGTGAACACCTTCTGAGTTCAGTGGGAAAAGGGGTGAGTCATTTTGCCTCTTCATTGCCAATTACAGGCTCAATGCCTTACCTTCCCATTGCATAATGCACAATCTCCTCACACATAACCTTAAAATTTGGACCAGTGTCCCTTAACTGATGCACCACAAGGACTTACTAATATGTGAAACCAATAGGTAGAGATGGGCAAACATTGCAAAAAAGTATTTAGATAAACCCACAAATTCACCTTGACAGCATTTGTAATGCTCTTTATTCATTTTATTCCTTTTCTGCAGACATTTATCTGAATGATTATTGGCAAAAGTATTTGTAAAAAGTTAGCATCTTATTAATACTGTGGTGAATGTTCAAAACAGAAGTGACTTCTTCAAGCCCTCCTTCTATTTATGTAATTTTCACTTATACTGTCAGAGATGGAAGACAATGCCATGTGACCAGTGATACAGCACAGAAAGCAGAGTGAATTTGCAAATTAATTGTTTCAGTTTACAATTCATGACCAGACTAGGCCAGGGATCGGCAACCTTTGGCATGCGGACTATCAGGGTACTCCACTGGCGGGCCACGGGACATTGTGTTTACATTGACTGTCCATGGGTATGGCCCCCCCACTACTCCCCATGTCCGCGGTTTGCTGTTCCCGGCCAAAGGGGGCTGTGGGCCATGGTGGGCCACAGGATGTGCTGGCCACCACTCCCCACAGCTCCCATTGGCCAGAAACAGTGAGCCATGGCCTCTGGGAGCTGCGGGGAGCCGTGCCTGCGGACGGTCAATGTAAACAAAATGTCTCTCAGCCCGACAGCGGATTACCCTAATGGGCTGCATGCCGAAGGTTGCCGATCCCTGCCATAGGCTGAAGTATGTTCACTATGGCTAGTTAATTTTTCTGTCAGAACTGTTTTTCAGTGGAAAATTGAGTTTTGAACTAAATATTTTTAACAAAAGTGTCTGCGTTCTGCAGAAAATTTCATTTTGTTGGGGAGAAAAAACAAAATATTTTTGTCAAAATGGTACTGCAGTGCCACATAGCAATTTTAGTTCAGTTGCTTTATGCACCTGTTCTCTATTAGTCACATTCTTTGGGGGGACGAGATCTCCTGTGATGCACCATAACCAGGTACTTCATTAATGCACCCCATTCCTTATTCAGAAGGAATTAGTGGTGCATCATGGGAAATGTAGTCCAGTCATAGCGCCAAGGCCCTGTAGGAAAGTGGAAACATAAGGCATCCAAACAACAGCTCCCATGAGACACCACAACACCATTTTGAATCAAACTAGTTTGATTTTCAGCCAAAATATTTTTTCCAAAAAGGTCTATATTTTCAAGAGGAAAAAAATCATTTCTGCTGAAATTTTCCACAGGGGAAAAAGCAAACTATTTTCTGAGCAGCTCTAATGTTCACATAATGCACTGATTAATTTCAAATAATGACCAAATTTATAAAGATTATGGACTGTTTATGAACAATTTGCTAATAAGTAAAAATGGGTAATTTCATCAAATAAATAATTACAGATAGTTTACCCACCTGTATTAATAGGTAGGTTAGATAAAACAAAGACTTATTTCCAGTTATCAGTGGATTTTAATGCAGTAACAAAAGAAATAATTTCTTAAGTGGAGAATGATAAGTTAAGCTTGTCTTTTTTAAAGAAACCTTATTTAGGAGGATTTTGAAGTTTAATATTTTATTCTGAGATGGACTATAGATATAAAGTTTTTAGAACTTGAATAATAACATTTATTAATTCATTTAATATTGAAGGTATGGACATAGGATATTTTATAAAGGGATTTTGACGTGTAATCAGAGTGAATGTTGAGTGAAAAAAAAATGAAATCTTACTGTAGTTTTTAACAAGCCATAATGCTATTGATGACTAAATAACTGATTAATGTATTATATATGAAAAGGGAGCAAATACATTTTCATGATACTTGAACAAAGTGGTAAAAATATGGAAATAATAAATTAATTGAAATTGATATATATGAGGTGCTCCACCTCCCCACAGGCTGAATGACTCCTTGCTTTAGGCATTTGCATGAGGTAACTGGTACCTGTTTGGCATCAATGGGATTACTCAAGTGCTTAAAGCTTAAAACATGCATAAGTGTTTGCAGGATCAGGGCTTAGATATATATTCATGGCTGACAATGGACGTTGGTAGTGGGTGCATCTGACCTGCTGCTGGAAACAGTTTAATTGCAAGCAAAGACGAGATCATACCATACCCAGCATAAGAAACTGATTGAAGCCTCCTGGACGCGGATGCTTTTATTGTTAATCACTCTTAGTAACAATGAAACTAAAGTAGCTCTGGGTGGGATTGTTTAAAGAACCTGTGTAATGGGGCTTGTGTTTCTAAGTCACTTAGGCATGGTCTGCTCATAGCTTTTGTAGTAGTATTTCTATTTTGGTTAGGGGGGTGATATTTTACAGAAATGGTTGTATCCGTACTTCCCTTAGTGTGAACATAGCCTTAGGCCAGTATAGTTTATTTCACTTCCCATATGGGAACAAACTATATTAACAGAAGCACATTTACACTTGTATAATTGCATCCAGGTTAGGGATGTTGTAGGCTCACTGGTATTACTGTGATGAGCAAGATATAAGAGCCTGTCTAGAATAGAATAACTGTATACAGTGAACTGCTATAGTTAAAGTCAGAGAACTTTTGAGTTTAGACAAGCCCTTAGACGCTTCTGAAAATCCCACCCTAGGTGCATACTTGCACAAACGCAGTTACCCCTCTGCACACACAGAGGCCCTCTTAACAGTGAAACATGCCGACGGAGCGCACACTCCCTACATTGTACAATGCCTTAATCTGCACAAGCTCAGTGTGTGCATGATTGGAGCGGTTGGGAATGGTTGGAGTCTCCCTTGCTCCATGGATCCTCCCTTGCTCCTCTGTGGGGTCTGTAAGGCCTGTAAGATGCTGCAGTCTGCTTCAGCCTTTAGGCTGGAATAAGCTCTTGGAGGGGCTGCTCAGTCTGAGGAGAGGATTTCTTCCACTTTCCTCACAACCCAAGCCTCATTGCAAGTGGTTGATGGATAGATTCCCCCCCCCCCCCATGATAAATAAAAATAAACTCAAAATGACTATTCTGAGACTGCATCCATTCATTTGTTTCCCAGTGGGGGAATCATTTCCTCAAGAAATTGAAAGCCTTCATAATTGCTGGGCTGCTAGGAAAAAATATTTTTTTTAGCTGGGGATGGCTAATCAAAAAGAGAGAGAGAGAGAGAGAGAGTGCACAGCAACTTGTGATATATAAATTCAGGCTGACAAATTATGAATCTGTTTCTATGAACCCATGAATGCTGAAAAGTGGTGCCAGAGGCAAGGGTTATAGTTTTCCATGCAGCCACCAATGCAGGCAGATCAACTGGGGGAAACATCTGTCACCAAGATGTCCACTGCTCATAATACTTAATGTTTAAATCAGCTCTAATATATACATCTAGTATATACGTCTAATATATATATTAGAGCTGCTCAAAAAATGGGGAAATGATTTTACGAACAATGTCAGGACTGAAATTGTTTCTATTTGGCAGAGTTCAAAATAGACCCATTTTCCATTTTTTTTACAAAATTGTCTGCCGTATGCTTAATGGAAAATTGTATTGAAATCATTTTCAATCATTTTCCGTTTTACAGAAACCTGGTTTTCAGTTGGAAAATGCAGTTTTTGGTGATCCAAAAAATTGGAATATGATTCTGATAAAAAAAATCCATACAAAATATTGTGAAAACTGAAAATGTCAAAATGTGGACAATTTTTTGAGGAAGGTTTTTCAGTTTTGAGAAAAGGCCGTTTTTTCTTAAAATACTTTTTTGTGCTAAAAATTTCAACCAGCTCTAAAAGGTTGGGCCTAGAATGGGATTGCACAAGAGTAAGATGATTGGTAGGATATTTCAGACAATGAAGGTTTCATAAGTGAGATAATTAGCAGAGTATATTACTACTCAATATGAATTAAAGTAGTAGTAGCTGGCCCAATGTTAGTAAAAGAGCATAATAAGATGTCACCTAATTGTTGTGGGAATTTTTTTCCCCCTTACAGATCTTCTTCTTAGCCTTTTCTAACTAATGAAACTCTGATATGGCAAATAAGTAGCTGTGCCATCTAGTCCATGGGCACATCAGATGTGTTTGTTGGCTAGCTAATCAGTAGGCACATTTTATTTTCTTCATAACAGGCTCTTTGTTCAAGCCAGAGCTGACACTTTCACTTCCACCCGGACACATGTCTTCAAGTACTGGGCAAAATACACCACTGGCATAAGCAAGTGGATTTCCAGTGACTCCATTGGAATGATGCCCAATTGTCCAGACTGAATTATCTCAGAAACTTGTTCCTTTTTCATAACATAGGCTGAAAATAAAATTAGATTAATCTTTGAAAAATACAATCTAATACATCTGGAGGAAAATAATCTAAAACATAGATGTTCGTGGGGAGGGAGAACATAGTAATGCTGAAAGAAGCTTAAAGGATAATCAGGAACAACCAATTAGACAAGAGTTTGTAACACAATATCAAAGCAAAAATTGCAGTGAAAGTTTGTATCCACAGAGTCATCATGTCACAGATGAGGGAGATAAATTCTGCAGTCACTGGTGTGACTGCATCTGGATTAATGCAATCAGTTCTGAGCACCATGTTGCCACAATGATATATCTCAACAAACTGAGGGAAGTTCAGATAACAGCAAATAGAAGTATAAGGTGGCTGGAGAGACTGACTTATGAGGAAAATTAAGTGTTACATTTCTATCATTTAGCTAACTGATTGCTTTGAGAGAATGTAAGAGTCTACATATATTTGCCAAGTATAAGGACAGAGGAGGGAAATGGATTATTTAGGGTGGCATGATTGGGAATAACTACCTGTGGGAGTAATAGGATGGAATTGACAAGAATCATTTTGGGTGAATATCAGAAAACACTCTCTGATTCATTTGACTGAAACATTCTCTGAAGGGACGTGTTATAATCCCCATTGTTTGGTCCATTTAAAACTAGACTGTATGAAGCACTAGAAAATAAACTGTAAGAAGCAATTCTGCATTGAGACAACACCAATCCTGCATTGGGATGGAGGCTGAAAAAGCCCTATAACGTCTTCTAATCTATTTTAATTTCCATTAAAATTAATATTTGCTCCTCTCCTTTGGTTTAAATTTTGCTCATCCAGTCAAGAAACCTCTTAAATCTTTGCATCACAAAATGTGACTCTCATCGATATAGGAGTGCCTCACAGCTATTCATACTAATTAGTCAAGGTCATTTAAATACATTTTGCATGAAGCACCTTAAACGGGATGTGCCATTTTGTATATTTATCAAATTACTAATCAATATGCTATTCCACAGTTACTACTGGGACCTGAGCTACACATAAAGTGCTACATGCATTCAAATTGTGCAAGCTGTCGTCTGCATAAATGAAATTAAAGTGTATGCAGTAATCATTATTCACAATACAAAAGCAATGAAAAAGTGGCCTAAATGCAGTACATTCCACAATCTGTATTTTAAGTAAATCTTAACTGTTCCTCCGCACCCCTTTAACAAACCTGGCATTAAACTAGCTTCGATTTCACTTTCTTTCTCCAACGTATTACCTCCACTCTATTGGTAAAGTAATTTATTCCATCCTCTGTGGAGAGCCTGGATCTCATTTGCCAGCATATTTATCTTTCCTGCCACTGCACTGTCATTCATCTGCAATCTCCACAGAATACCAGACCTGTGCAGAATTTCAATTAGGATTGATTCAACTAAATCCAGGCCACAGTATTGAGGCTGACAGGGGGACCCCATGAGAATTTAATATGCTGAGTTTAAAAAAACCAAAAACCAAACCAAAACAAAACCCACCAAAGTTTAACACCGTAATTCATTAAATCATCTGTACCCTCATTTTAATCTAATTCACAATAACCCTTTTTCAGTCTCTGTGTATTGTGTGGGTAAACTGCTCTGGAGCAGTTTTGATAACCTCAAGAAAGAATTTACCATAAAAATCTCCGCTCTGTCTTTGAGGTCTAATCAACTTAAACTCAGGCAGTTTGTAATGAACAGAATAATGATTTCCACAGAGGCTGAACTACCTTCAACTTTCCCTTCAATATATGTAGACCTTCAAAAATCAATACAATGTAGGGTAATATAGATAAAATAGCTCTGCTCTTGGATCCTTGATTTGACAGACTTTCAGCAGGTTTCATCATAATCATTGACAGACTTCATCTGCTTGTCAGTTAAATGGCCTAATAGAATTTCCTAAATAATTCTGAGTTCCGTAGAACATCACTGTGGTTTTAAAAGAGCACTAGCCTCAAGCAGCAGCAGTTTGAGGGTTCTTCTTACCCATCATATATAACATGACACATTGGTCTTAACTTTACATTAACAGCTGTACATAATGAACTATTTGCTCTGATTATGCATCAGAAGTGCATGTAAGTAAAGAATTGAAGTGTGACAATGAAAAGGGTAATACATGCTAACAACAATCCTTGTATTCAACTAGTGGCAGTGGTGGTGGTTTTGTTGTTGAAACCAAAGGATTTTCTTGAATTTATTTTTCCTAAAGCCAGAGTCTTGGCCAGAGGGCTACGACTACAAATTATAATAACCTGATTTAGTTTGTAACAGGGAAGATAAGAACACACCGTAGTAAAAGAGGAATGAAGATGGAGTGGATATATTACTGGCATACACAAATATTAAAATTTAATAAAATATGAATCAGCTTCTGCTAGATGAAATTGTTAGAAGAGAGACTGAGTCCACAAACAAATCAGACACCACACTGATGAATAAATAGACAATTCTACTTGTCAGTAATGTTTATTTATTTATCGTGTATTTTAATCTAATGTGAGTTTACCTGGGAATATGGCATCTAGGGCAAGCACATGTTGCATAATCCTTCATTACTTACAGCTGGAAATTCCTATTGTGTAATGTTACTGTCAGCAATAGAATACCCTGCAACCACCATGTAAAGCATTCTTATCTACATTCCATACCTACAGTAAAGTATGATTCTTTCTGACCATTGTTCACCGAATCTGCAGGCATTACTTCCATCAAACATGATGATCGGTTAGTATGTATTAACAGCACCAAGATATTTAATAATTATGGGCTACATTATGTCTTTAGTGACAGCTGTGTGCAAGGGGAGGTGCATAGGCACAATGCCACAGTTGGAGTGCAGGAGGCAATATGCCTTAGGGGTGTCCCTCAATAGAACAATTCTTCCAGGACTTCCCCTGCTGTGCTAATTTGCTACAGCCCTGTAGCAAATTAGACCTTGCCTCTCTAACAAATAGTGTGTATGTATGTGTATATTGGCAGATAGATTAAAATAAATAAATAAATTTCAAAACAAAACCCTCCACTGCAAACACTTAGAATCATAGAAAATTGGACTTCTCCCCCCGGGGAGAGGATGAGACAACAAACACGTAACAGATGTTAGTCATTGTGCTTAACGCGCTACTGGAAGGCACTCACATACTACAGTGATGAGAGCAATATGAGTACCTGAATAGAATAGAATGCCACATGCTCCCTCCTTCTCTCTCATGTCAAAGTTTGGATCTGCCTACTCCCTGCCCATATCCCAACCACTTTCTCTCCGGGGAGATTGTCTGGCACAAAAACTCTTTACTCCCTGCTGCAGACCTGGATCTAAGATCTATCAGAGGTTCTCAACCTGGGGGGGATGCTCCCCTGGTGGGGTGCAGAATGTATTCTGAGGGGGTGGGTGAGAAGGCGGAGTGGATAGCAGTGGCTGCTGGCCAGGGACCTAGTTCTGAAGGCAACACCACTGTCAGCAGTAATGCAGAAGTAAGGATGGCCTGGTGTGGTATTGCCACCCTTACTTCTCTGGTACTGCTGGTGGCTGTGCTGCCTTCAGAGCTGGGTGACCAGAGAGCTATATACTATATATTTCAATAGCTGTGTTTGAATTAATGCCTAACCGTTTTTAATAATTAGTGCAAGTTGCATGTTGATTATTTTTTTATCAGTATATGCCCTTGTGTGGCGGGAGGTGGGGAATAAACTACTACAGACACAAAGAAGGGAGGTGTGATCAAATCATTTTGAGAGCCACTGACCTAGATGACCCCTGTGTGACATTACATTCCATATTCCTTATGAAAATATGCTTGTCATAGGAATATGACATAACTGAGATGTACTTTATGCAAGATGGCTCATGTAAGATATCATTGGAAAGGTTATGAGCAACTGAATGGGATTATCCAATTTGTATGCCTGTATCATTTCTGTATCTGAAGTTAGGAATATTAAATATGTATCTATATTTCAAATGTGTTACTTTGGGCATCAACTCCAACCAGCCCTTCAGGTACAACAACGGAAAAGTCAGACAGGGCTAATGAGCCATTATCAGAAACAATGGACTGTGAAAGAGCTTAGGCTTCCCGTGGATGCTGGAGACAGCCTACGAGCAATGGCTGCCAGAGCCATGCAGAGATGGGGGTCCGAGTCATGTGATACTGGATACACCTTGTCCCCCTTTGGAATGCTAGTGATTTTCCACTAGAAGACAAAGGGATCCCGCCTTACACAATAGCTGTATGAGGGAGGGGAGTGACATCATCATGGTTCTCCTCTGCCTCCCTGTGACATTACACTCTATATGATTTTATGAAAATATGCTAATGAGTGTGAATATAATGTAACTGGAATATGCTTCATGCAAAAGGTCTCTTGTAAGGTATCATCCTATTTGTAAAAATGTATCATTCTTGTATCTGAAACTAGAAATATGAAATAACTCTGAGGTCCTATTGTAATTATGCAAAGTGTGGGCCATTAATGGTGGCTTGGAATTTTGATGGCTCCCATCAACTAGGACAATTGGTTGTAAATGGCTGTTTACTTGCAACCCTTCCTGTGAGTCAGGCCAGGAAGAATGAAGGCTTGGGGTCTCACAGGACATGTGACCATGTCACTTGGTACTGGAATCCATCTTAAACCTGGTGCTTTTCCATTTAGAAGGAGGGGTGGGGACCCAGAGAGACAAAAGATTCCTGCCTTGTGCCAAAGCTGTATAAGGGGGTGGAACAGAACAAAGGAGGTTCCAAACCCTAAGAGACACTGAAAAACACCTAGAAAGAAGAACTGAACGGGGGGAGAAGGTTTGAGCCCAATCTTGAAGGACGTCTAGCTTGTGAGTAATAATACCCGAGGTATCAAGAGGGAGACCAGTGCAACTGTCTTTCAAGACTTTCTGTAATCTGCCTACAACAATATCTAGAGGGAGAAATGCTATTTGTAACCAATTCCTTCAAAGAAACTAACTTAGTTTGCGTATTCGGTTTCATTTGCTTAGTAATCTGCTTGTTCTGTTTTACCACTTAAAATCTGCCTTTTGTAGTTAATAAAATTTGTTTTGTTTATAATATAACCCAGTTTCTCTAATTTCAAACTTGGGGGTGAGAAGTTGTGCATACCTTCCTCCACATTGAGGGAGGAAGCGGATTTCATAATATACCTTTGGGTCTGCACTCCAAGGGAGGTGGTCACCTGAATGCTGAAGCAAAGTCTTCCCAGTGCTGATCTGCAACTCGATGTGGCCCTGCCTGTGTGTGTGTTAGAGGAGGCTTTAAGACCCTGGCTCAGTAAAACAGGTTAAAGGGGCTGACATGCTGGCAGAACAGGTAGACTCAGTGGTATCTCAGCATGTCAGGTGGCATCTCAAGGGGTCCAACCTGTCACACCCTGATACAGCTGGATGGGAGGGGAAGGTCAGTGAATACTTGCTTCACTTTGCACCTACATTAGATCACAATCCAGCCTTATGTTTGTTTTTGTTTGTTTGTTGTAAAATTAAGATGTTAAAGAGTAGCTATTACCCAGTTTGTGACTCAGTTTGTAATAATATATTTACTTGTTATTATAATATTTAGCCACTAGATGTCTCTGTGTGGTGCCTAGAGTTCTAAAGAGGCTGAAGTCCTGGGTGAGATATGGAAACAAAGTTGGAACGCAAGCTGTGTGGAAGCAAAGCCTCCTTATGTTTGTAGCTGTGCCTATTTTCTTTAATAAATGGCTTCTGTTTAAGAAAGACTTTACATAACATGACACTATTTATGTTAAAATGAAACTACTGACAGTAAGAGAGATATTCTCTGCATATTTAGGGGATCTATTCTGCTAGAGATGTTATTTTCTATAATCTAAAGGATTATATATGTGTTACTAAACTTCAACCAAGTAACAGGGAAATGCAAAATCTCTCAAGATGTAGGGTGAGGATAGATTATGATGATTATTTCTTTGGTAGGACCTAGAGGCCTCAGTCAGGGATTAGGGTTCCATTGGGCTAGTTGCTGTGGGCACAAATAATGAAAATATGGCTGTTCCCCACACAAGGAGGAAGGTGGGGGAAGCCTCTTGATTCATACTGAGAAAGCTGGGCAATCGTCTAGTTATCTTAGGTGCATGTACACAAACGCAAGAAGCCTGGGAAACAAGCAGGAAGAACTGGAAGTCTTGGCACAGTCAAGGAACTATGATGTGATTATAATAACAGAGACTTGGTGGCGTAACTCACATGACTGGAGCACTGTCATGGATGGGTATAAACTGTTCAGAAAGGACAGGCGGGGGAGAAAAGGTGGAGGAGTGGCACTGTATGTAAGAGAGCGGTATGATTGCTCAGAGCTTCGGTATGAAACTGGATAAAAGCCTGTTGAGGGTCTTTGGGTTACATTTAGAGGCAAGAGCAACAAGGGTGATATCATGGTAGGCATCTGCTATAGACCTCCAGACCAGGAGCATGAAGTAGATGAGGCTTTCTTCGGACAACTAACAGAATTTTCCAGATCACAGGCCCTGGTTCTTTGGGGGACTTCCATCATCCTGACATCTGCTGGGAGAGCAATATAGCAGTGCATAGACAATCCAGGAAGTTTTTGGAGAGTGTTTAGGACAACCTACTGGTGCAATTGCTGAAGGAACCAACCAGGGGCCATGCTTCTCTTGACTTGCTGCTCACAAACAGGGAAGAATTGGTAGGGAAAGTAGAAGTGGGTGGCAACCTGGGCAGCAGTGACCAGGATATGGTCCAGTTCAGGATCCTAACAAAAGGAAGAAAGGAGAGCAGCAGAATACAGACCCTGGATTTCAGAAAAGCAGACTTTGACTCCCTTAGGGAATTGATGGGCAGGATCCTCTGGGAGGCTAATATGTGAGGGAAAGGAGTCCAAAGGAGCCAACTATTAGAGCTGGCTGTATTTTAAAGAAGCCTTATTTAGGGCACAGGAACAAATCATCCCGATGTGCAGAAAGAATAGCAAATATGGCAGGGGACCACTTGGCTTAACAGAGAAATTTTTGGTGAGCTTAAACACAAAAAGCAATCCTTCAGGAAGTGGAAACTTGGACAGATGAGTAAGGAGGAGTATAAAAATATTGATTGAGCATGCAGGGGTATAATTGGGAAGGCCAAAGCACAATTGGAGTTGCAGCTAGCAAGGAATGTGAACAGTAACAAGAAGGGTTTCTACAGGTATGTTAGCAACAAGAAGAAGGTCAAGGAAAGTGTGGGACACTTGCTGAATGGGGGAGGCAACCTAGTGACAGATAATGTGGATACAGCTGAATTACTCAATGCTTTTTTTGCCTTGGTCTTCACAGACAAGGTCAGCTCCCAGACTGCTGCACTGGGCAGTACAGTATGGGGAGGAGATGAGCAGCCCTCAGTGGTGAAAGAACAGGTTAAGGACTATTTAGAAAAGCTGGACATTCACAAGTCCATGGGTCCAGATCTAATGCACCCGAGGGTGCTGAGTGAGTTGGTTGATGTGATTGCAGAGCCATTGGCCATTATCTTTTAAAACTTTTGTGGGAATTGGGGGAGGTCCCGGATGACTGGAAGAAGGCAAATATAGTGCCCATCTTTAAAAAAGGAAAGAAGGAGAATCTGGGGAACTACAGACCGGTCAACCTCACCTCAGTCCCTGGAAAAATCATGGAGCAGGTTCTCAAGGAATCCATTTGGAAGCAGGTGGAGGAGAGGAAGGTGATCAGGAACAGTCAACATGGATTCACCAAGGGCAAGTCATACCTCACCAACCTGATTGCCTTCTGCGATGAGATAACTGGTGCTGTGGATACAGAGAAAGCGTGGACGTGATATATCTTGCTTTAGCAAAGCTTTTTATATGGTCTCCCACAGTATTCTTGCCAGCAAATTAAAAAGCATGAATTGGATGAATGAACTATAAGATAGATAGAAAGATGGCTAGATCGTCGGGCTCAGTGGATAGTGATCAATGGCTCAACATCTAGTTGGCAACCTCTATCAAGCAGTGTGCCCAAGGGGTCGGTCCTTGGGCTGGTTTTGTTCAACATCTTCATTAATGATCTGGATGATGGGATGGATTGCACCCTCAGCAAGTTCGCAGATGACACTAAGCTGGGGAGAATGGTAGATATGCTGGAGGGTAGAGCTAGGGTCCAGAGTGACCTAGATAAATTGGACGATTGGGCCAAAAGAAATCTGTTGAGGTTCAACAAGGACAAGTGCAGAGTCCTGCACTTCGGACAGAAGAATCCCATGTCCTGCTACAGGCTGGGGACCAACTGGCAAAGCAGCAGTTCTGCAGAAAAGGACCTGGGGATTACAGTGGACAAAAAGCTGGAAATGAGTCAACAGTGTGCCATTGTTGCCAAGATGGCTAACGGCATATTGGGTTGCATTAGTAAGAGCATTGCCAGCAGATCAAGGGAAGTGATTATTCCCCTCTATTCGGCACTGGTGAGGCTACATCTGGAGTATTGCGTCTAGTTTTGGTCCCCCCACTACAGAAAGGATGTGGACAGATTGGAGATAGTCCAACAGGGGACAACGAAAATGATTAGGGGCCTGGAGCACATGACATACAAGGAGAGGCTGAGGAAACTGGGGTTATTTAGTCTGCAGAAGAGAGGAGTGAGGGGGGATTTGATAGCAGCCTTCAACTATCTGAAGGGGGGTTCCAAAGAGGATGGAGCTAGGCTGTTCTCAGTGGTGGCAGATGACAGAACAAGAAGCAATGGTCTCAAGTTGCAGTGGGGGAGATCGTGGTTGGATATTAGGAAAAACTATTTCACTAGGAGGGTGGTGAAGCACTGGAATGCGTTACCTGGGAGGTGGTGGAATCTCCATCCTTAGAGGTCTTGACAAAGCCCTAGCTAGGGTGATTTAATTGGGGTTGGTTCTACTTTGAGCAGGGGGTTGAACTAGATGACCTCTTGAGGTCTCTTCCAACCCTAATCTTCTATGATTCTATGATTTTACATCTTACAATCTAAGTATAAACTGAATGTCCCACAGAAACCAAGTCATATTTATCAGTAGTAAGTCACACGTGTATCCTAGAAGAACACATTCATTATGTGATAATTGTATATCCAGCATGTATTCATCCCAAAGTACACATTTTCATCAGTTATATATTTATCACTAATAACTAGAAATACAGCTGGAGAGACTGAATCTAAAAGACCATGTGTTACAGCAAATTGTGTGCTGGCACAATATAATTGTAAGAAAAGCATATTGTAGCCTTAAGAGTCCAGTCAACAGTGCTCTTTAATCAGCCTTGTATGTTAATCACATAATAGAGGACTGCTTGGCTGAACAGTATGTTTAATAAAGGTATCTATCATAAGCAGTCAAAGTAACCAAAAGGAGTATGCATGTCTCATTTCTATAATTTCTGCATGCCAAATCCTGAGGTACTTATTCCGTTTTTACTCAGACAAACTTAAACTGAGTCTTTCACTCAGGTAAGCTTGAACTCAATGTGAAATTGCCTGAATAAGGACAAGAATCTAATTTACTCAATGACTGACAAGAGAAAAATCGCAAATAATGTATTTGCCTAATATTGTTTGACCTTATAAAGTCCTGTCTGAATAATATAAAATGTGTTCATTAATAATGTATTTGATGATTCACAGGGGAAAATGGCCTAATATATTATTCACAGATATTATTCAACCACTTCTTATAAATCCTGAGTATAAAAGCTAAGGCCCCAGTTCTCTGGTGAGTTCTACCCAAGGAATCCCTTGTGGCCATGAGATACTCTATGAGGTCAATTCAATGACTGTTTCAATCAGCTCTTTAGATGATCACCAGTAAGTCAGCAGAGCTCTGAGTGGGTGCTCATTGCAGGACCAGGCCCTAACCAAGAACGTCAGGGTTTGGTTCTTTATTCTTTAGCTGTGTTACAGTGAGTACGTATCTGACAGATTGATAGATCTTCCCATTTGGATGCTGAAAACAGATTGTACCTACAGAAAAAAACAATACATGAGCAGATAAAACATTTCAGAAAATTATTAATTAATGACAATGATTATTTATTACTACTATTAAGAGCAGTAATAATTAGTGATTACAAATAGTATA